>NC_052054.1:39418544-40153055 GCF_903992535.2 Arvicola amphibius
AGGTATGTTAACCACATTTCAGGGCAGACTTCATGCCCAGGAAAAGTTGATCAACACAAAATGGATTACATTTTTTTGTTGTTAATATTTTGGTTTGGTTCATTTTATTTCTGTTTTTGTTTGTTTATTTCTTTGTCTGTCTCTCTGTGTGTGTGTTCATGCATGCGTGTGTGTGTGTGTGTGTGTGTGTGTGTGATTCTTGTTTTTGCTTCTTTTTGGCTCATTAATTTTTGTTTTCAGTTTATTTTTATTTTTCCTTGTTTCTGATTGTGTTGCTTTTTGTTTTTGTCTTTTAGAGAAAAGCAATAGACCATGAAGTTGGATGGATAGGGAGGTAGGGAGGAACTGGAAAGAGTCAGTGAAGGGGAAATGTGATCAAAATATACTGTAAGGGAAAAAGCACAGGGCACATATCTATTTTGTCAATACTCGCCATCCTGATCATGATCTGTTGTCTGCTATCATTACTAAGTCATGTGCACAAGTGGGCCCACTATTATTGTGGTATAAGGAGGAGAATGCATTTTGGAAACAGGCTATAAAGAAGATGACAGGTTGCAAGTAAGATCCAGAAGGATGTAGTCTAGACAACAATACCGTGCAGGGTGGCAGAAACTTTATTTCATACGAATGAACGGGAGGGACATTCTTTGTGTTAACTGACCAAAAAATAAAAAAAAAGGATAAAGGTCAGACTGATCTGCCAGTACCACCACAGTTCCTCCAAGGACTGGTCTCTGGTGGGAGTAGTCATTATGTTGGGATTGATAGAGGGTAATTCCCAATGAATTATTTCCCTACTGTTTCATCATTCTGCAAGATATAGATTACCTTTTTATGCAGGATGGTATCTTGAGGAAATGTACCATGTAAATGTAGCAAAGCTGACTGCATTGGATCCATTATTTGTTGGAGGATCAAAAAAAATAATAAACTACCACATTCATCTAGATTATATTAACACAAATACTAGTGTAGAGTATGTTTCTCTGCCTGTGGAGATTAAGTACCATCATAGTCTGAGAACGTTCAGTGTTTCCCCAGTTCTTACTATAGGATATTGCGAAAGGTCATATTAGAGAAGTAGGTCATAGTGAAAGGATGGTTATAACAACAGACAGGAGGATCACTGGGACCTGCCACATACTAACTTCACAGATAAAGCCACACAGACAGACAACACACACTTGAAAGTGATGTTCCATGCAAATGATAGCATAGTGAGTAAGGGTTGTTGTGGTGTGATATGTAGAACACATCTGTTCTGAATGTAAGGCATGAAGTCAGAATGAATCTGCTTGTTACCGCTTTATGAAGATGCTTGGGGGACTGTTCTTACTATTTGTTGATTACAACAACAAAAAAAGAAGTGCAGCAGACCTAACAAAAGTAGCAAAAATGGGAACAGAGCTTAAGATTTACAGGTTGAAGGGTGAGACCTACATGATCTGCTTAGATGGTGAGGTCCTGTAAGAATCACACTGTGTTTGCCAATGGACTTAATTTTGCAGTGGTTCTTTTTTTTTAAGTTTTTTATTTATTTTTATTTTTTTCTCATTTTTTTTTAATTAAAGATTTCCATCTCCTCCCCCTTCCCTCCCCTCCCTTCCACCCATACCCCCACTCCACCCCTCTCCAAGACAAAGAGCCATCAGGGTTCCCTTCACTATGTTAAGTTCAAGGTCCTCCCAGCTCCCCCTAAGTCCAGGAAGGTGAGCAACCAAACTGACAAGGCTCACAGTGAGCCCGTCCATGCTGTAGAGTTCATGTTCATTGCCGTTGTCCTTGGTTTCTCAGTGGTTCTTAAATGAGTGATTCATCTTATATCCTTAAATTTTGATAATTTTAAAAGTAGATCCATTAGCATTAGGATCATGATGCTTGCTTTGAAGGAAGTTGAAGGGACAGCATAGATACTGTAAAGTTTGCTTTTGAAAAACCTAAGGGGTTTTCCTATGAGAAAAAAAAAAATATAAGGGGTGTGAATTAACCAGTCATTAGTGTCCAGTAGCCCATGGAAAACCATGATATGGTTGGCCTGAAGAGAAAGACAAAGTTTGTGGATTTGAGAGCTGTTTACTAGGGAAATTCAAAAGAGATTTAATGTAAGATGCATATGAAGATTAACTACTGGTTTTTTGCTTTGGATCAGCCTCCAGGTGGGTAGTTGTATGATACATTAGTCAGGGAACACTGAAAGCCATGTTAGGTCTCGTTAGAGGGAAATGTATATGAGAAAATTGAGATCTTTAACTTTGGTGATATCATGACTTATTTGAGATGTTAAAAAAGAAGTCACAGAGACCACATTAGAGTTAAATGATCTTTGTGATGAAAAAGATGTCAAAGTTTCTTGGAATGATTTAGAGAATCATTTGAAAAGATTGATAAGTAATGATTCAAAGTACAGATATGGATGAGATCAGAGAGGACCAGGCAGGAAGAAGGATGCTCAGGAGAAAGTTGTTACTAACTCAAGAATTTAGCAGCTGGGTAATAAAAATACATTTATAGAGGGAGACATTGGAGAAGCACTCACAGAGGGAAACAGATGGCTGTTGCTTTCAGAAACAAAGGAAAGAAAAGGCTTCCAGAAGTATGGGTGGAAATTGGCATTGAATGGAGCTAACACAGCAAGTAGGATAGGATTAAAAAAAAAGGCATTATTTATTTTATGGCAATGACGCTAGTGATAATATCAACAAGGACTATTTTGAAGAGGAACTGGGCTAGATTCTGCGAGAGAACATGCAAAGAAATATAAAAATGTGGAGGAATGGCCACAAGTTCAGCTGTGAAAGGCCAGACAGATGATGAGCAGAATCTTAGTTTTGTTACAATTGTTTTCATTGTGTGTCTCTCTCTCTTTCTAACAAAAGGATGGGTGTACTCAGGGTCAGTGCAAAACACCAAGTTTAGAGCTACAGGATGAATAAATAACAGGATTGAGGGATAATGCAGGGCTCTAAATTGGTTGGAGGGATTTGATCTTCATATTATAGGAAACAGCAATCATCTGAGTATTCTACACTTTCTGCTCCAAAGCCAAGCGGATGTGTAAGTCAGGAAAATGGTACACTGGGTACAGGAGCTTGCTGCAAAGCTTGATAACCTGAGCTAAATTCCTCGGACTCACATGGTGAAGGAGAAAATTGATTCAGGAGAGCTTTACTCTGAAATTTACAAGCACGCCATGGCATGAAAGGGCACACACAACACACATACATACACACATACACACAAAGATACACATGATAAATAAAAGAGTAACATTATTCTTTTAAAAAAGAATCTAAGTTGGTGTAGCACTTTAAGGTAAAGCCAATAGAGGAATATAAAAGTTAAATCCTGGATATTCCTAAAACAAGATTGAATATTGATGCTGATTCTCAAACTCATGTATTTTTCCCCTTTTAAAGCTTTTGTTTGTTTTGATGAGTGGTTTTAAATTGAACTGTTTAATTAATTGTTTGATAAACAAAGAGCATGAAGTTGAGTAGTTAGGCAGGTGGAATAATGTAGGGAGAGTTGGGGGAGAAAAACTATGATTAAAAAATCTAGTTTGATAATTTTTACAAAAGAAACCAGAAAGACAAACATCCAATATTTTATCTTATATGTGGATGTCAGTTTGTATCCTTGGGACCTGTGTGTCATTTAGAATACCCACAGAGGTTAGGTAGCTAGTAAAGACCGGGTACAGGAGTGGGCTTTTTCCAAGGAAGGGGATAAAAGGGAAACTGGAAAGGGAGAATTAAATGGCGGGAGATAAGAGGAACCAGAGCACTAAAGGGACTATAGGGAGCAAGAACTAACACCAAAGGCCTTTTGAAACACCATGTACCAACCTAACACTGTGGAAACTTCTTAAAGTATCTATGTATATAAAAGAAGCATAAACAAATTACATTATTATGGGGGATAGTACTCCAATTAGACATTATACACTACCAAATAAAACTTTCAGTATCAGAAATGGGTTACATCTTATTTGAGTATTAATTATTGGGGTTCCATAGAACTTACATAATATTACAGGCTATTGCCAATACTATTGTTTTAACCTCCAGAACTTGACAAGATGACTGTCTTTCTGAAGAGACTACATACCTGTTCTTTAGAGCATGGGGAAATCTAGCTGATATTAAAGTGGAAATTTCACCACTGTGAAGCTTCACTACTGTGTAATACTCATATTGCTTTAATGTACTATAGATGCTACCAGAAAGGAAAAGAAATAATCAATCTCACTGAGGTAAAACCTTCAGGGTATAATAACTACCCAACTGTAAGAAATGGTCACTGTGCAATAGTCATGAGTGTTTAGGAGTTAACAAGCATTTTTGATTGGATTGAAGGTGATCTCCGTAAGATGTAACTTGTATATCTGACATTAAATGAGGCCAAGAACCCAGTGTTATCTAGATCATGGGTCTAAGGGAAAACTTACCACTATTATTCTGCCGATCTACCATACCAATAAAATGGCTCCTAATGGCATAATGCTGCACCCATAAATAAATGCATCACTCAGCTTTCAGCAGTAAAGCTTCATCTTGCAGCAGATGGAAATGAAAATCAAGACAGAAACCCACAACTGGTCAACATGCAGAGATTAAGAAACTTTGGAGTGCTTGGCCCTAAACAGGAACTCTATATCTCATGAGAAGCCAAGGACAATGGTGCTGGGCTTTGATTCTTCTGCATGGACGGGCTCTGTGGGAGCCTTCTCAGCTTGGTTGATCACCTTCCTGGACCTGGGGGGAGTTGGGAGGACCTTGGTCTTAACATAGAGTAGGGAACCCTGATTGCTCCTTGGCCTGGAGAGGGAGGGAGGAGGGTATGGGTAGAAGGGAGGGGAGAGAAGGGGGAGGAGGAGGGGAGGAGATGGAAATTTTTAAATATAAAAAAAAAACATGAAAAAAAAAAGAAAAAAAATTCAATCAGTGTCAATTCCACCTTTGAGGAGGGGCTTTATTCAGGTATATGTATGTTCCATATCCTTTATATAATCGTGAATGGGCACACACTCAAAGAATACTTTTATTCTCATCCACCGTGTGGATTAGTTTATGTTAACTTGGCATAGGTAGAGTCATTTTGGAAGAGGGCAGATCACTGAGAAAATGCCCCTGTCAAGTTGACGTGTGAGCAAGTCTGTGGTGTTTTCTTAATTAATCATATGGGAGGGCCTATCTCACTATAGGTGGTACTGTCTTAGGACTGGTGGTCCTGGCTGTGCTGCCATGGGAAGAAGGTTAAGAGAGTCAAGATGAAGCCGGGTGGTGGTGGCGCACGCCTTTAATCCCAGCACTCGGGAGGCAGAGGCAGGCGGATCTCTGTGAGTTTGAGACCAGCCTGGTCTACAAGAGCTAGTTCCAGGACAGGCTCCAAAGCCACAGAGAAACCCTTTCTCGAAAAACCAAAAAAAAAAAAAAAAAAAAAAAGAAAAAAAAGAGAGTCAAGATGAGCAAACCAGTAAGCAGCACCTCTCCACAGCCTCTGTATCAGCTCCTGCCTCCAAGTTCCTGCCCTGTTTGAGTTCTTTTGTTCTGTTTTGTTTTTTGGAGACTGGGTTTCTGTGAAACACTCATGGCTGTCCTGGAACTCACTCTTTAGACAGGCTGGCCTCAAACTCACAGAGATCTGCCCGCCTCTGCCTACCAAGTGCTGAGATTAAAGGTATGTGCTACCACTAACTGGCCCCAAATTGGTTTAGGTCATATTGTCTTCTTACAACAATAAAACTGCACCTAAGATATCTATTATTGAGTTTGAACAACACTGAATTTCATCGATTGAAAACAATGTTCTTTTATTAAAATGCCATGACATGGAAGAGGCATTTATGAATTTTGGACGTTGTTTTTGTTGGGAAAAAAAATCTTTGTTTTGGTGTTTACTATTTGTGATTTCGAAGGCTCTGTTGACAAAAGTATCTCAACTAATTACATGGGAAGAAATGAGAGAGAGAGTGGGGTGGGAGAGGGCACACTCCAGTTTTCACAAATAACGTTTTATCTTAAAGGAGTGTGTATAAATTCTGACTCCAAACTCAGCATATTATTTCCATTGCTCTACCAAATGAAAGCATCTAAGATAAGATGCATTTTAGTTGGTGGAACAGAAAGAAAAACAGTACATAATTTTCGGGAAAAAGAAACTGTCAATTACTTAGCAACCTTTACTTATAAAGGTTTCTTTCAGCAAACATATTACATTACTGATATGAAATGAAAAATTATGAAGGAACTATTTATAATTAAGCATTTTCATTTTCGAGTTATATATCTGAAACTGGATTTCCAAACATCAAACAACACTAGACCTCCCTGGACTGCAGGATTTGTACTTTGAGACTTTTTAATATAAAGGATTAGTTAATCCTATGAAAGGAGCATTTGAGAAAAAAAATAATTTATTGCTATTCGGTCTCAGCAGCATAACTGAGTGCTTACTCTTGGGAGTGCCAAAAACTTCTAAAGACTTTTTCTGCTGACAGCTCTCCTGCTGTGGACATACCAGACCATGTATATTCTAATCTTGGTTCTTCCCATTACTAGGACAGAAATTGTAAACCTGTCTATGCTCTCTTGTATTAAATTTAGAGGATAAAACAATGATGTCATAGGATTATTTTGAGAGTCAAAATTGAACACACAGAAAACAAACGCAGCCATGTTTGGAGTATTGTAAGCATTCTGCAAACCCCAGTGGTTGTTGAGAATACATCGCTGTTTCACTTTGCTACCATTGCAATGGAATAATTTTACAAAGTGCAGGACTCCCAAGGCTAGCAAAGAGAACCTGGACGACTTCTGCCTAAGCCTCATAATGCTTTAGAAAGACCTCTATTGTCTGGTGTTAGGCTGTCTTTGGATGGCTCTAAATGGCTTATAGATTCCCAGGCTGTGGTTATATATAGCCCTGCCCATTTCTTCCTGTGGGAGTGTTTCTTGAGGCATGGATTCCTATTCCTTTTGGACACAGAGTTCACATGTAAGGTGAGAATCTCAGAGAAAACACCAAATACAGAAACAGAAACTTTCCTTTACTAGTTCATTCTCTCAAAATTCATGTGATGTTCATACTTTTGTGTTGGTTTACTTTTATTCTTGCCTATCTTTATTAACTAGAAAATCACTTTTTATGCTACGCAGGAGAATGTACACCTATACCATATGATAAATGTTTTGTTAAAAGAGTGAACACAAAAACTCCAGGGAGAGTATGGTGGATGGGTATCTTAGTTACTGTGCTCTGATAAGATACCCTAACAAAAGCATTTTAAGGATAAATAGGAGGGGGTTATTTGGCTCACAGTTGGAAGTGAGATCATCAAGGCGGGGAAGCTAGGGCAGCAGCAGGTGCATGGAGCAGCTGGTCACATTATGTCCACAGTCAGGAAGAAAAGGGCAGTGTTGGCTCATTGCCAGTTACCATTCTCCTTTTTTATAATTTCCCGTTGTCTATAAAATGATGCCACCTACATATAGGGTTGGGCTTCCAACCTTGATTAACCTATGCGAGAAAATCCCAGTTAAGCATGCCCGCAGACCAATGAGGAATGCAATCTTGGGGAGCTGGGAGGACCTTGGACTTAACATAGTGAAGGGAACCCTGATGGCTCTTTGGCTTGGAGAGGGGCGGAGTGGGGGTATGGGTGGAAGGGAGGGGAGGGAAGGGGGAGGAGGAGGGGAGGAGATGGAAATTTTTAATAAAAAAATGAGAAAAAAATGAAAAAAAATCTCTCTTATGGAGTCTACTTTCCCAAGTGATTCTAGATCCTATCAAGTAGACCACTAATATTAATGATCACAGTGGATTATGCCTGTCATACTCATGTTTAGGAAGCTGAAATAGGAGGACCACTATGACATCCATCTCTACATGTGTTATGGAGTAATATTGTTACACAACAATCAAAACACAGCAGTGTTTTAGTGCCAAATTCTCAGCCTTTTTTAAATATAGATAAGTCCTTGAGCCACCTGACAATATAACCACATTCATTGTCCCATGTAAGGACATTGCTCAGGCAACGCAACCTGTAATGCTAGCAGCAAGCAGTAAGGAACCCATATTAATGAAAATATTAGTGTCCGGTTAATGGCACCATTTTCCTTTGCATGGATCACACTTCTGTTCAGTATTTCACTAGATTGAATGCTTAAAAAATTTTTCCCATGTGCTGGTGTGAGTGTGTGTGTGTGTATGTGTGCCAGGAAGCACACATGTGCCATAGTACCTGTCTTAGTCATTTTTCCATTGCTTTGACGAGACACAGTGATCCAGAGAACTTACAGAATAAAATATTTGGAGGTGACTCTTTCAGACACTGATAGCCCATGGCTATCATGGTGGGCAGCACGGCAACAGGAAGGCAGGCGTAGTGCTGAAGCAGTAGCAAAGAGTTCATAGTCTGAGACATAACCGTGAGGCAGAGAGACACTGGGAATGGCATGAGTCTTTTGAAATCTCAACACTAGCCTCCAGTGACACACAACAAAGTCACATCTTCTGAAACTTCCCAGAGTTCCACAAAGTATTCAAACATATGAGTCTATGGTGGATCGTTCTCATTCAAAACACCCCAGACCGGAGTCTAGGTCAGAGGATAACCTTTGGGTACTGCTTCTCCTCTCTTCATTTTGTTTCAGACTGTGTCCCTTTGACCTTGAGCTTCTGGAGATTCTCCCGTCTATGCCTCATCTTTCTATAAGGCATGCTGGGATTACAGATACTCTCACTGTTATGTTAAGGTTTTACATAAATTCTGTAGGTCCAAACTCAAGTTTTTAGCCTTTCAGGGCAAGTGTTTTTACCTACGGAGCCATCGCCACAGTCCCCTTTCTATAAATTGTTAAGATAAGCTCATGTTTCAGAATTAAATGAAGCAGCCTTCCTATGCAGTACCAATAGAAAAGCAAACAAAACCGAGCAAGTGAAAAATGATCTCCTGATTATATGACCCAAATTTCCTATATGGTTACAACACATGCACTTGAAATCATACATGAATGATTCTAAGTACAAAATAAATACTAAGTCTCCCATTAGATTTCTTGCAAAATTTTTCCTAGCTCCAAAGAGCAAATGTTAAATATGTTTTCTTTTAGAAAAAAAATGACCTAACCCACAGGAAATGTGCTCAAGTGTCCCCCCTTGAGTCCCTGGAAAGTGAAACCCGGTGTCTCACTAGGATTTACAAAGCTATCTTTCGACTTCAAAGGAAACCAACAAGAATGATTTTCTGCTTAATCTGATTGCTTTTCACCTTTTGTTTCCTAAAGAATACAGCAAACGCAATAGATCAAAGTGTGCTTTCTCTGAGCACAGGGGGCTGGAAGGCAGACAGCTCATCGCCACTGTGTCAGATGGATAATGACAGGTGTAATGTATAGGGCATCTCTGCAGAGCAGGGATTCCTCCCTTCACTCTATGAGCCTGGAAGACATTGAATTAGTGTGCTGCACATACAGACTTCCAAGAGGAGCCTGCTACCAGCTGGAGCGGCAAGAGCAAAGAATCCCAAATGCCTCTGCGGTTTACGAGTGGTCATTTGTCAAAGAGATACACATGGGTGGATTGGGGAGGCTTCAAGCCAATGGACTCGAAGTGATGCAAGGTTTCACCAGCATTTCTGGGAAGACACTTCCATCAAATATTCATTGTAGCTTCTTGTCTGCTTGACTCTTGTTGATGGAACAGTAGTACCGAGTCACCTGGCACCGAATCTCAGACCCCTCGTCCCTTCCCCCGCTAGTAAATCGTGGCTGTCAGTTATGGGAGCTGATGGGAAATGATAGCCGTATTGAGCTGCTTCATGAACTGTAACTCATTTGTTCTCAAGACCCAGACTGACAGCCCTTGCATTTCTCCCTTCCAGCAAAATTGGGCATAAATCACTTTATCATTTTTTTTCCACTTGACAGTTTATCAGAATTCGGGAATTCTATATAACGTCACAGGGACTGGTGATAGGAAATGAGACAACTTCTATCCTGCTGGAGGAGGACTTTCCTCTTGAAAGACGTTAGTGCTACCACAAAACACCATTGAAATGGAACTAAGTACAATGTCTTTATTCTTCAAAAGACAGCTTAACAGCTTCACTATTTTTTAAAATCAGTTTATTTTGGCATGGGAAAGTAAGGGAGGGGAGAGTTGTGAAATATAATTATGTATTCTTTAACAAGCCAAAGATATATGGCCTAACACCTGGCCTAATCTAGTTTAATGCAACTATTGTCTGTGCACAATGATGGTGGCTCTATAGTGAGGACAGGGAGTTTTAGGAGCTGATATAGGGCTTAGAGAAGGTTTACCTAGAAGCAAACTTATTAAAGTAATTGGTCGCAACACTCTAGCTTAACTCTCTTCTTCAGCAACAATTTCCAAGTAGACATAAATTGTTGCAGCTAAACTAACTGCAATGCCCTGGCTCCCAATGCCTGGCTGCTTAGGGCCTCCCAGTTTCACAAGATGGTGGAATGATGTAGCAAGCAAAATTGCAAAGAAAGTGAGTCCTACAGTAAGTACGTGTACATGGAAAATCGGCATCTTTGGGCACAGAGAAAGAAGTGGTAGGTTGTCTGTGCGAAGCAGAAGCACTCTAGAAAAACTCCTCGGAAGTATGACGAGGGAGTCAAGGAGCTAAATCTGGGAAAATGTTTCTAACTGTTCATCAGGTGGGCCTGATGCGGTGGTCACTGGGACCAGCATCCATGCCAATTTATTTTATCTTCTTTTTAATCACAGCACATATCCTTCTCTAGTAGATCTCTCAAAATTTACTGTTGTGCCTATAGCTCTGTAAAATACTCTACATAATGTTGAATGGCATATACTTATACACTGAAGTTGTAAAATATTGCACATTTGCCCAACCTACCTATTGTGTCCTATACAGTGTGGATTCTAAAAACCTGGCTGGAGCCACGAGGGATTAAATAGAGGACAGTGACAGACACACTTACAGAAATGCTGGTGTCAGGTAGCCTATGTTCACTCGGCTAGAATATGGACTATGTATGCATTATGTACGGCACAGTGGGAGGTTTTAGTCAGTCTCAGTAGGAGGTAATTTCAGGCTGTAACATCCAGTAGAAGGAAGCTGAAGGTACTAGTTTTTGCACACATTGGTCAATTGTTGGTAGATACTTGCACACATCATCAGCATCTACACTCAAACCAGAGGAAGGTCTTGCCATCCCTCCGAGCCTGACCCAGGGGACAGGCTTTCCTATTTTCACATGAGCTGGAGGCTTTGGCTCTTGACATGGCCAGAACAGATCACATAATTCTTTTTCTTCTTTTTCCACATTCATGCAAGGCTTCCTTGGCTCCCCAAACCTACCTTTGGAACACCATGAGTAAACCACTGAAGTTCTATGATCATATCTGTGTTCTGGAAGTTAGGGAAGCCTAGAGGCAGTTCTTTAGTGCTCATAATGCTTTCCTGAACTATATGATTTTGAAAATCTTTGATCTTCTGACCTTGGATGTGTATCCAAACAAAATTAGCATCATCGGTTCTGAGGCATGCATAACTACACTGTTATAATTCTTTTATAATATCTTTTATATTATATAATATCTTTTATAATTTTATAATTATAATATAATTTATATTATATTATATCTTTTATAATATCTGTTATAATTCTTTGTTCCACTTGTTTTCTTTATCTTGTGATGGGGACATTTCTGTCTATAAACGTTCATGAATGCACAATTATATGAATATGTTATGTTATTAGAGAATGCCCACACTTCATGTAAGTACTTCTAAAATGACAGTGGTGTCTCTGGCTTGTTTATTTAATTAATTAAATCATAAGTTTAAATATATATCTACAAAGCAATTAATATTAAGAAGAATTTATGTGACCCCAAAGGAATAAAAGTTACTTTGTATTCTGGGTGGTGGTAGCACATGCCTTTTATTTCAGCATTCAGGATGCAGAGATAGGCAGATGTCTGTGAGTTTGAGGGCAGCCTGGTCTACAGTGTTAGTACCAGAACAGCTAGGGCTGTGAAACAGAAACTCTGTCATGAAAAATCAATCAAACAAACAAATAAAGAAAAATTTCTTGTGAGCTAAAAAACATCGTACCTTTTGATGTGTAAAAATCATATAGGTTACTTATATTCTGTGTACAACATATACACAAATGTACAGGTGGTCACTAGTCTTAGATGCAGTCAGTCTTCATGGCAAATGAAGAAAATGGTAAGAAATGATCACTGACATGATACTGGCAGAGATATTAATTAACAGAGATTATCTTTTAAAATATTTTAAATAGGATAATCTTGCTAACTTCTTTGACCATGACATCTTTGTTTTGATTTTGTCCTGAAACAATAGCAGGTTTGGTCATTTTTCTGAAAAGAGTGGCAAATAAAGCATATATAGAAAGTCTACGTGTGGAAATCTGGAAAGCACTGTTACAGCAAGTAAATAGAGGAGAGGGGCCAGGGGAGCATCAGCGATGCCATCAAATACAGACCCGAATGCAAAAGTGTCTTCAGTGTCTGTTTCCTAAGCAACCTTTGCCTCTGATAGAGTGTCAGGAAGAGCAGTTCAATCCCATTGCAATCATAGGCACTTTATGAAATCTCTCTAGGAATTAGTCTCTCTAAAAATAGGCAATGAAGAAGAAATTATTATCTCATTCTAATTTATTGCCATTTTCACTCGATAAAGTTCCATTTAAATGTCTATGGAGGTCATGCATATTAGCAAGACATGAGCAGATCTAAAAGCAGGTCTGAATTAGACTGAAAATTCATAAGAGCGAGCGTTTGAAAGCTTGTAAGGCATCAGGTTTGTGCGTGTGCGTGTGTGTGTGTGTGTGTTTGTGTGTGTGTGTGTGTTTGTGTGTGTGTGTGTTGTGTATGCATTTAGTCTGTGTTGCATTTTGTCAGATAGCTGGGTTAGTCTAGTACTGGCTCTTTGTTTCTTACTGCACAAGGTACCAGACAAGCAGTGCACATGCCTTAGAACAATGCTGAGCCATCCTGACTGCTATCCTGAGAAAGACTCAAGTGAAGACAGCAATCTGTGCCCAGTCCACCTCTGCCATGAATACTAAGCAAAATGTTCACTGGTGGATATCACAGATTTTGAAATCTATTTGCAGTTTGTTTTAAAGGAACTGATTATGGGGATAAATATGATCCTATGTCATTGTGAGACTGACTCCATGATAACAGAGACTTTCCACACAAAGTGTCTTTACAAAATGGCTTGGGTTATTTCTAGTACTAAAACATAGGAAGTATCTTTTAAATAAAATAAACTAAGCAATTCTTAATTTTTTTAGCTTCTATCAAAATGTTATTTCAACAGTTTGATTTGCTAAAATAATTAACTTAGTAACTTATCCTGTAATTTTATCTCATAGGTTTTCAAATTTCTGAAATATTTCTCTTTATTGTGTAGCATCTTCCTTTAAATCTTTAAATTTTCTCCTTGAATATTCCTTTTCCTCGCTTCATCTACCTGAATTTAGCACATCTTTGACATTTTTATTTCAACCATATTGTTTCTGTCTGGTCCCTGCTGCTGCCTCTTCCTGATATTGTGCACTTCTATTCAGCACATCCAAATTATTTCATAGCCACATTCCCTGACAATTCACAATTGGCCCAGGGACATGTGAAGGCCTGGCAGCAAACGCAGCAGTGGCTGCCAAAGACCAATGCTGTGAACTGTGTCATCACTGCAACAACCAGCTCATTACAGCCCCTCAAGTACTGGACTTGTTTTCTGTCACTTAGGTCCCAAGGTGTCTCCTTTGTTCATTTATTTATTTAGTCATCCATCCCCACACATATAAGAGCACCAACTAAAATAGCAACTACCCTGTTAGCACCAATGATACAAAAAGAAGTAAAATGTAACTCCTGTCTTGGCTAGCTCCCATCTTGAGATAGCAAAACACTGGGCTTGGATGGTTTGAGGCAGCCTGGCCACAGCAGGCACATGTGTAAGATCCTATCCAAAAAGCTCTTGTATTTTCAAGCCTAGGGAGACTGGAGAAGAAATCTCATACAGTGCAAATGAGATCGGGGAGAACATATTCGCTTTCCCTACACAAGTAGCCTTGCTATTAACTTATGCCGTCATCCTGTCCCAGGTATCCTAAGAAGTTTACAGACACCAACTCAGGTCAAACTAAATTGAGAAACAATAGTATACTATTTAGTTAACAAGAAAACGATCCAACTACACTTCTAAGGAGCATAAATTCAAATAGAAATATAGGTTCACATGCATAGGCATGAGAAAAATGTCAAAGCTCATGTTCAAGAAGTGTTTAGTTGGTGTAGTTAATTCTGCTTCAACATACCAAAGGATTTCTCTGGAGTAGAGGTAGGGGATATAGAACCATGAACGGTGAAAACAGGTGGGCAAGGGGTAAAAGATCAAAATTTTATATCATACCCATTATCTCCTTCTCCCTCTCATAAGACATGTCTTACTCCCATCAGTACATAGGCATACATGCAGACTCACAGGTGAGCATGCCACTAAGCTTAAAGTGTTGCTTAAGGTCAAAATTAATTTGGAGAAGTTATGAAATCAAACATTTAATCCTAGAAAAGTTATATCTTCTTTCTACGTATTTCACAAGCAGAATATTCTTCTTGACCTTACAAGTTTTCTCAGATCCCCCGAGAATAGCATCCTAATGATTGACTCACCCTATGCTTTGGAGGCTATACTCATAGTGTGCCTCCTTTTCTCCATGCTGGAGCTTTTACTTAGGCTGTCTTCCCTGACAAACAAGAAACATCAATTTCTAAATTATTTATAACATCCTTTCATATATTTGCAGGGGAGTTCAGGGAGCAATTCAAAGACAAATGCAGCTGCTTCCAGATCCACTAAATAAAGAAACAAGCATGCTTAGTCTGGTCTCTTGGATATGTCATCTGACTCCTCTGAAATGTTTGTTTTTAATACTGTTAATAAAGAGTTGTATATAGCAGGCACAAATCCTGGTTCTTGCCAGCAATCCAGGGTTGGTGTATAACTTTCCTAATGACATTTTCTGTATTGTAGGAAGTATCCTGTACCTGAAAATTGTTATAGACTTACTTTATATTGAAGAAATAGTTGAACAAGAATTTTTAGAATGAAAGATCCTGAAGTACAATAAAATATCTGAGTAATAGCTAGCGATTGGAAAACTGATTGATCTACTGTTTGCAAAAATAGAGAAGTATTATGTTTAGCTAAACGCAGCTACCTGCGCTATGCCGCCAGAGCAAACTCTGGCTATAAAGCATTTCAATGGCTTTTATGGGACTGGATGTTTGTGTGCCCGCTCGGGATGGGAGGGGGAAGTACTCGGAGACCATGCCAATGGCTCAGTACTCCCCACCTGAACCTGGACAGACAGCCAGATCAGGTTTACTAGGCACACACAAGCGGGAGAGCATGGCAGACTCCCGCCGCCATACACAGAGATGTTTCCAGGCTGTACAATGGTCTGCCTAGCAGATTAGGCTGTAATTGAGATAAAAAGCTCATTCTTAAGAGTTAAAATGCTGAATGAGGCTCCTACCTGGCGGCCCCAGTGCTAGTAGAAAATGCTAGTCCTCCATTTTATTTTATTTATTTTATTTTTATTTTTAATGACAACCATAAAACAATTATAATTGGTTTCTCATAAGTCATTGAACAATGAAATAATATTAATAAAATTTATAATAAAACATTTAAAGACATTTTGTGCAGAAAGTAGCATTAAAATGTTTGCATAATTACACACAATTTTAACACTTCCATATTGGTCTTGGAAGTAGAACAGGCAAATTAGACTAAAGATATAGTCCTCCATTTTAAAATTGGAGAAAGGTGGAGCCAACATCCAGAACAGCCCGCCACTCTGCAGAGTCCAGAGCCACAAGTGCTTGGCTCTGCTCTGCTCTGCCATGCTAAACTATGCTAACCTTATGTGGAAACTATCATAATTATCATAATAACAGCACAGTTAAGGTTTAGACTGGATAGGAAACAGGCGGAACTGTATTACCTCTACATGGCACAACTTAAGTTTTTAAAAAATGCTTAGCATTTTAAAAAGTGCTCCTGGATAATACAAAATTACAGATTCACAATAGGACAGATTCAGACATAAAATCCCTTTAGATGGGTTACAATTTTGGATGAGTATACATAGGCTTGGGAAAAATATATATATATATATATATAAAATTAAGGACTTAAAATGGGTAAAGTCTTTAAAGAGACAAAATACAAGTAGTTATAGATGAAAAAATTAAAAAAATAAACCACGTAAAAATAAAAAATTCTCAGAGAGCCTGGATTATGTGTATTATTATGTTTTCTTTGAACTTTTTGACTGTGAAGGAGCTATGTACAAAAAAACCCCATTTCATTGTATGGGCTGTCAAAATAAACCAACATATATGTTCTAAAGGTATCTTGACTTCAAAATTTGGATCTAAGGATATGATGCTTTGGAGAGGGTCTTCTTTTGTTTTCACAGAGGATGAGACCCTGTGGATGTCTTCTATCCCAATATGGTATGATAGACCACGCCTTCCTAAAAGGTTGCTTGAACACCCTCAAAAAATTACTTCACTCAACTGCCGACTGAAATGTACCTAACCCACAGGTTATATACCATAAAAGACCTGATTAACAGTGCCCCCATAGAGCAAAAAAAAGTTTGGAAAAATAACTACGTCCATATTCCCAAATATTGTTTATAAATGTTCTTTTACATTTAAATGGGGATATGATATAGATATGAATAATTTGCATTGGTATGGATTTTAATGTAAATTTTGTTATATGTATATGTATTTCTATTCTTGATTAAGGTATTGTGATTATGTAGTTCATCTTTAAAAATGTAATATATTATTAGAAAATATAGGTTGCTAATAGATAATCATCAATAATAGTAAAGCCTGTAGTCATGTAAGATTTTCTAGATATATAGAGATATATTTCAGTTAGATAGACATTCTTCATATCTTTCAAAGACTACAGAATATGGCATTTTAAATGTTTTAATAACTTAGGGCTTTTTATGACAATGAGACATATCTGCTCCTGGCAACACCCAATCTACTTCAAAAGGAAGATGGGCATTGAAGAGGCTCCTTATGGAGCTGCTTAGCCATTTGGGTAAGAAACTGCTCTTGCCTGGACTGATGCATATAAACTGGACACAAAGAACCCACGGAGAGAGGACTGCTGAACTTGCCTAAAGATTGGATGGTCTTTTGGGGTTCCTGATTCATGAAAGAGTCTGAGAGACATTCTACAAGACACAGCAGATAGTGACTAAACTGTCTTTGAATTTTCCTGCTTCATGGAAATGTCTGCTGGAAACTATGGGCCTATAGGCCAAAGATGGATGTCCCAACGTTACAGAGGAACTTTGGGTGACTGTATAGGCAGCGAGATGTCTCTGTCATTTCTAGGGTTTGAAAGTTGCTTATTTCTTATTTGCTTAGGCAATATATCCTTCTGGAGTCTTTGATGGAGTTAAAGAATGGTTAGTTATAGTTATAGATTTCCTGAGTTATGATAAAAGATAAAATAGATAAAAATATTGTAACTGTAATTCTTACTTGATAACTGTTTTGCTATATATAATTTTATTATGTTAAAATTAAAGCCTTTCTCTTTTGTTTAAATAGAAAAAGGGGAAATGATGCAGGAGGGTCATCTGTCTATGTGTTACTTTCATTGGTTAATAAAGAAACTGCCTTGGCTCTTTAATAGGACAGAAAATTAGGTAGACAGAGTAGACAGAACAGAATTGTGGGAGAAAGAAAGCAGAGTCATGCAGACACCTCAGGCAGTCGCCATAGCTCTCCTCTCCGAGATGCAGGCTAAGATACTTCCTGGTAAGACACCACCTCATGGTGCTACACAGATTACTAAGTATGGGTTAAAGCAAGATGTAAGGATTAGCCAATACGATGCTGGAACTAATGGGCCAGACAGTGTTTAAAAGAATACAATTTTTGGGTTGTTATTTCAGGTGTAAATCTAGCTCTGCGGGATCCAGGTGGCGGGACACAGCCTGCTGCTCCTTCTACAGAGCCTTTTAATACATAGTTTGTAAATCCTGGTCTCTGGCCTCCATCTTTGGAGGCCCCGCCCCTGTGTCCACCAAGCCTTGGCCCATCCCCAGAGAAGGGTCAAAGGAACATACCAAACCTTGGCCCCTCCCCCTTGGAGGTCAGGACCACTCTCCCAGTCTATTTAAAATGCTTTCTGGAAAGACCATTCATGGTCTCCTCCTCTCCCCTTATGGTCTCCTTGGTTGCTTCCTGGTTCCCCTACGGCCCACCCAAGAGCGCAGGAATCCTGTTAAACTGGATATCCTTTAATTCAGCTTGTTTGATTGGGCTTGAATGAGATTTTTGCGTTGGCAGAGAGCTCGTGTTAGGAAATATTCCTAACAGAGTTGACACAGAAAGTCAATGAGAAAACATAAAATGTTTTTAGAAGAGTTAGGAAAATCTGCATTGGAATTCTATTCTCTTGAGGTAAACCCGCAAACATACCATTCTAAGTAGATTTTTAAAGTGCAATCATTTATGTGTACCAAATACACATAGTTTTAGAGTTAGAATGGATTTCTTTCCATCATTCTATGAGATTGGAAGAAGAAATAGATTCCACTGAATCAGAAAAAAAAAAATACACAGTCCCTGGTATCAGTAAAGAACATGTGTTCTTTTTTTACATCTGAAGCCTGGTTACTAACTGTGTCCTCTTCTTTTCTCACACATGAAGCCTAGTTACTAACTAGTATCAATATTGCGGTTCAGGCACTGTAAGGAGTTTAAAGATACCATTTAATACTAAAACACATTGGTGGGCAGTGGTGGTACATGCCCTCAATCCCAGCACTCGGGAGGCAGAGGCAGGCGGATCTCTGTGAATTCAAGGCCAGTCTGATAAAAAAAAAAAAAAAAAAACTAGTTCCAGGACAGGCTCCAAAGCTACAGAGAAACACTGTCTCTAAACAAACAAACAAACAAACAAGCAAAAAATACTACAGCACATCAACACTTGGTTGTATAGTTAACAAGAAAACCATCCAAATGAACAGGTCAAGAAATGGGGACAAGGAATTGAACTTCACATAGAGTTAAGTACTTACTTTAGAAGGCTGTACAATATATCAGTTATATTTGAGGTATGCAAGGGAGCTTCCAGTTGTATATAGAAGTTTGGTATAATCACTGTGATTGAGATGATGATGATGATGATAATGATGACGATGATAATTTTGAAAATTATCTATGTTCTGTGCATCAGCTACTCATTCTTATGTCTGAATGGTATTTGATCATGTGGATCTATAATTATTTGTTTACCTATTCACTTACTGATGATCATTTTGGTTACTTTATATATATGGCTATTATGAGAAAACCACAAACATATACAATTATTCCAGTAGCAATGTTGAAAAAGCAATCCCTATACCACCACCTTCTTACACCATGGAATCTCTATACCAGAGTCATTTCACCTTCAAGATTCATATCAATGTCTATCTCTAAAAAAATCTATTGAGCACACTTGCACAAAATTATTCTTGATTTTGTTGTTTTTAATAATTTACATATCAATTCAAATACTAATGAAAAGAAAAAAGTCTCCTGATAACTAAGACTTTATAATAGCAGCTAATTCTTCAAAGAGTAGATATTATAGTTTTCAAAAATGCTAAGTTTATTTCAGAAACTTTACATTCCTATATACATTTTATAAGCTGTTTATCAATTTAGTTGAAAGTCTGCTAAAATTGTTACTGGGAATATATTTTAACATATTTTGTGGGATTGATCTTAATTATTAATTAATTCATGTATTTCAGTTATTCATGAACTCATTTGTATGTGTATGACACGTGTGTGTTTGTGTGTGTGTATACATGTTGAGGCCAGAATTGGACTTTGTAGTTTCTTCTCTTTTACAGTGCACCAGATTGCCTTGAAACAGCGTTTCTCAGTGGGTCTAAACTTTGTTGTCCAGCAAAACTTCAAGATCCACATGCATGCCTGGCCATATCAGGTATTTTATTATATGTGAGCTCTGCTGATTTTGTCTCAGATCTCTCTCATATGTAAATCATAGCTTTAAATTTCTTATTTTTTTGTGTTTACCAAGTAGGAGTTATGGGATTCAGGAGAGTAGAAAGGAGTCAGTAGGAGAAAGATGTATTAAAGGAGAAGGGTTCTATGGTAGAAAAATAAGTAAAAAGTAAGAAGAGTGGAGAAATATTAGGTGTGAAAATGTTTACACAGGAAGGGAACAGAAGATTGGGAGAAAAGAAGTGGGGGTGGTTAAACAAATGAAAGGGTTATGAAAGAGCCATATGTAAACCTACTAACTTGCAAGCCAATTAATAAATGTAACTGGAGGAGATAAAAGAACACATATGATATAAAAGAGGGGAGTACTCTGTTTAAGAAGTGATGAAATGTAGATATGGGGGAAAAGAGTAGGGGCTGAGTTAATCAAAGCTAAGAATTTATATAAAAGCCTTATGGAAATTCACTATCCTATGAACTAATTACAAAATACAATTTAAATAATATCAACAACAGTCAAAGGTTTATGAACAGAGAGAGGTACTCTGCATGGCCCCTTGTTGTTCCAAGAAGGTATGGACTATTAAATAGAAATGTCAATGCCAGCATGGGATACCTCTCTCTGAGTTATTGTCAGGGAGGCTCAAAGGACTCAAGAACAACATAGGCTATTGCCATCGTTTCTGGTTGACCATAACTTGGTGGTAAGATTCTATGACTGAAGACAAAACACTTTGGTCAGAGGACATAAAGAAATCAATTTTGAAATGACCAGCAAAGTTCCTCATTGTTTATAAGGTTCACAGTGACTGGAGGTATTGTGCAAAGCACTGTGGGAAAAAGTCATCGGTGATCTGAACAGCACTGAAACCTGCATGTTACAATATTAACCTTCTAGGCAAGATATGCTAACTGGTGCAATAGTGGCAAGAATGCAATCCACGTCTGATTGGGTCTCAAGCCTCCTCCACTTGAATGAATTTGTAGTTGGTTCAAAGCCCATTTCTTGGCAAGTCAGAATCCCTAGGCAGGGTTAGTCCTATTTTGCTAAATAAATGGATCTTGTAAATATTTATGCTTATACCTGTATATCTATGTTGCTATTAACTTTAGCCAGCAAAACTTTTTTTTTTTTGTAGTGGGCCCTGGTTAATGTAGAAAACTCATAACTGTTTAAAATCCTTTGAAGAAGTGAGTATGAATTCTCAGATATAAATGATACTCTGTATCACACCAATCCTTGCCAAAGCTTACGGGATATCACAGTAGAAAGGGCGACAAATATAGGAAGGTAGGGAGCAACACTGTAAAGCGCTTTTTTCTGAACATGGCATGGCTACTGCCATGAATTCACTCATGAATTCACAACACACATGGTTTTATGCAAAAGATCTATATAAGATCTAGTTTTGAAAATTCCAGAATGGATAAGGAGGGAATTATAAGGTCTCAATCCCAGCTGTGAAGTTATTGGTAACTGATGGCTGTTGGGGGAGAGAGAGTTTTCTTCAGAGATGTGAACAGTAGCGCCTTCCACTCTCTAGCCCCGTGTGGCCTCAGACCCATGTGCATATGGTAGGATTACTGAGAATCAGTGGGATATTAAAAACAAAACAAAATAAGATAAAGCTAGAAGAAGATCATGCTGGAAGCATGTATACTTAGGAGGCACTTCGAGAAATGGAAAAATGGGACAGACATGTTCAAAATACATTATATCATGTGACTTTCTCTAAGAACAAATAATGAAAGTTACTACAAAAAGAAATATTGGAGTTACAAAAGAGAAGTGTTGAAATACTATAAAATATTTATAGATTTCTACTTTTTTGCAAGTTGTTAGCTTTTGATTTAATTTGAAGCATTGCTATTAGTATAAAAACATTCTCAAGTATGTATCCTCCTTATGAAATGTCATTCTTCAATCTTCATAAAATTACTATAGTATCAATTTCTTTAGTTTAGTTTACAGTGTGAAACTTTCATTTATCATATATTATTTTCAACTGACATTCTTTGCACCTACTATAAAAAACGACATAACGTTTTACTGGGGTAATTTCTAGCCTTTGTGTCATAATTGCGACGTTTTATTACTAATAGAAACTATGTTTCACAATATATTCTTGTTATTTGTGCTATAAAAAAACTGTTTTTGCAAAGGATCTGAAAAATAAGAAAAAAGAAACTCTTATGTAGTCACTACTATTGGCATGTCAGAATAACTTTCTACAAATCCCAATCTACAAAAGCTCTGTGTTTCAGCCATATGACTTTTAGCTGGTCACTGTATGGATCTCATACCTCACTTCTTCAGCTGAGAAGACCAGGAAACTCATTTGTGTTTTATCTTTTTATATTTCAACAGATTAGTATGTTTCCTGCTCCTTTCTCTTGGACAAATGCAAATGTGCTTTATGAACATTTCCTGATCAGTGGTGACTATAAAAGTCTGTCTGTTGCTTAGAAAAATCAAAGTAGGTATAACAATATTTTTACCATATATCTATGAAGTAAAAATAAAATGTAGAGACTATTGTGGCCATCATAGAAATAGTCTGAGAAGAATATGTGCATATAAAGTTTACGATTAAAATTTTGCTTAAAGGGAGCAAGAAGATGAATGCGTTGAGGATGGCAATAGAGAATTATGTCAGAAAGAGTAGGAGCTGACAGGCCAAGCATTCTGTGATTGTTATTACTGGTCCAACATATCATTTCAAAATTAAAGCCACAGTAATGATCTGACAGCCTTACCATTTCTATGATTCAGTAATTCAATAAAGGATTTGGAACAATTCTGGAGTAATTAAGCCTCATGAGTTTTAGTCGGACAATAGCTAGAGATAGAACAGATGGGAGTTGAAGTAAATGGACGTAGATGAATCTAGCTTTTTAATAAACATCACATTTCCTTTGCACGGTTCATCTAGGTGGGCTGCTTCGAGCTTCTGAAAGAATGGCAGGACTGGATATATCAGCTGTGCTGTGCTATAGTTGACAGTTTCAAGCTGTTATTTTGTTTTGTTTTTGTTTTAGCAGAAGAAGGTGGAAAATGTAACATCCTTTGTGAACTAGTCTCAGGATCCAGACACTTTTATTATATTTTATTACTCAAAGTGATTATAATAGCTGTCCACAGTTCAAAACAGAAGCACAGAGCACTTATCTCTATAGAACATGTATGATAAACGTGAGGATGGGAAAATATTGTGTCTATTTTAAGAAAATATCATCTGTAATGCAGTCTCATAAATAGAATGGTTTCAAGTAAATTAAAAAGGGTCATTAGCTAATTATTACAAAGAGCCTTGTTAAGTGAGCACGGAAAAAAATGACCACTGTAGTTCACAACTAATATTCATGACCACTTTGGGACCACACAAGAATTAAAACAAGTGACAGGAAAATTATTAGAATGAGGAAAGTATGAAGATATTTCTGTGACTCAGCCACAATTACGTATAATAGAATTTTCCACATTCTCTCGGAACTTCTTTCTTTCTTTTTTAAAATCCCTCAAATAGGTGTAAGTGATTGAGAGTTTCCATTTGGAATGTGAGTAATGTGGGGTCCCTGTCATAAACCTGTCCTTATCTGTCTGTCTTAGAGAAAAGCCTGTTTAGGTTTGTGGCTAGATTTTCCTGGAAAGCAAATTTCTCATAAATTTTCTGTATTAATTTTCTAACCAGATATGTTGTTTGTAAATATTTTCTCTGTGTCCACATTTTTGTCACATCAACAGTAATCACTGTGAATTTCATTCAGAACAATGTTTTATTTCATTTTCGTGTTACCTTTCTTCAAAAGCAGTTGACTAAATATGAAGGGATTTATTTCTGTATTTTCTCCTTGGTAAATATAAGTTGGGGAAGTGTGGACCATACACACACACAAAAAGAAAAGATAGAACTTCTAAATAATAGATCAATGACATTAATGTCTCTAAGTTATCTACACTTCCATGTTTATTTCACCATTAGTCATAATACCCAGGATGCTAAAACAACCTATGTATCTTTTGATGGATGACAGTAAAAAGAAATGGTGAAATTTATTAAAGTGAAATATTATTGAGTCTAAAATGAAGGAAATGTCTATAATATACATGAACAAGCAGGAAACTCTGCTAAATAAAGTTAGTCAGATGGTTATTGTAACTTACTACAGGATCTGACATATATGTAGCATCTATAAACTGTTGAATCGCTAGAATCAGTTAGTAGAACATTGATTTACAGAATAGAGATGGAAGAAGAGAAGAAATGAAAAGATGTTGGATAAATTATATAAATATTCAGTTATGTAGGCTAAATAATTTCCAGTGAGCCACTATGAATCACAGTGACTATATTTAAAATGCCATGCTACCTTAAAGAATAACAAGTCAAAACATTGCATGACTTTTGTTACCACAGGGGGCCGTAGGAACCATGGTGAAATCCATGATCCATGCCGAGCTGACCCTGCCCCTTGCTGGACACTGTAGCAGGAGAGCTGGTCATTACCCTCCTGAGAGAGTTGCCCCCACCCTGCACTCAGGAGAGATGGTCTCATCCCTCCCCACTGTGTGGGAGAGTTGGCCCCAAAGGCTCTGCTCCTTACCTGAGGGGGGCAGCAGGGACTTACCAGCTCAGCTACCACCAAACCCACATCCTGGATCTTGCATTGGTCGCTCTAACCTCACCTATGACCTGCTGGAATGTATAAAGGAACTAATTCTGAGGAAAGATAGCTGAAAAATCTTCTCACTTGGGGCAATAGCATGATGTCCAGAAGGAGTTTCATTGAGACTCCAGTGATGATGGTTTGCCAGAGGCCAGAGGTCTTGAACTGACCAATGACTCATTGCAGTGAACCTTTGCGCATGGGGCTGATTGGACAAAAGGGTCTACTGTGTGACAATGCACACTGCAGCTCCGATTTCCACTAGGAAGAATGAAGAGGGTCAGGAGAAGCTGGTAAAAGAGGTGGGTTTTTCTTTTCTGTTTTTAATTAATTTGGGGGGTGCTATTTTGGAGGGAACACTGCAGGGGTGAGGGACAGATATGGAGGAAGTGGATGAGGAATGAGATTGGGGTACAGGATGTGAGGTTCCTAGAGAATCAATAAAGAATTATGTTGTAAAAATAAAATAAATCAGCTGGGCTGGGCAGTGGTTTCATATGTCTTTAATCCCAGCACTCAGGAGTCAGAGGCAGGCAGATCTCTGTGAGTTTGAGGTCAGCCTGGTCTACAAGAGCTGGTTCCAGGACAGGCTCCAAAGTTACAGAGAAATCCTGTCTCAAAAATAAAAGAAAATCAAAACAGAAAAATTAGTAGCCTTCATATATTTAAATGATAAATGGAATGAGGGAAAAAATCAGTGATAAAATATTTTTCACAAGAGTGTCCTGAAATATACTCAGGTAATATTAACCAAGAGAATGAAAGACATGTTAACAAAAGCTTTTGAAGAAAAGAAAGTAAAGAAGATATCAGAAAATGGAAAGTAAGCTTATGGATCAGAATTAATGTACTAAAATTTTGTCATTCTACCAAAAGCCAAAGAAAGATTCAATGCAACCCCATCAAACTTCTAACACAATTCTTCACAGAACTGGAAAGGACAAGTTTCTGCTTTATATGGAAACACACACACACACATACACACACACACACACACACACACACACACACACACACACACACACACACACACACACCAAGGATGGATAAAACAATCCTGAAAGATAAAAGAACTGATGGTATCTCAGCATCCCTGATCTTAAATGATATTTTACAGCTACAGTAAGAAAAAATCACCATGTTAGTGATATAGAAACACAGACATAATGACCAATGGAATTGAATCGAAGATCCAGACGTAAGTCCACACAACCATGGAGACCTGGTATTTTAAAAAGAATCTATCAAAAAAAAAACACACTCAAAGGCTTCAATATAGAACAATGTACACTGATTCTCATAAAAAAGAATAGTTTTGAATTCATTGGCAGAGGAAAAGACTTTCTGAACAGAAGACTAATAGCATAGACACTAAGAGCATCAATGAACAAATAGCACCTCATGAAACTGTAAAGCTCTGAATGTCAAAGGACACCACCATACAAACAAAATAAGTGTACAGAATCGGAAATATTTTATCAACTACACATCTGATAAGGGACTAATACTTTACATATATACATACATAAGTTGGGCAGCAAGAAAACAAACAAATTAAAACATGAGGTACACATCTAAAAAGACGTTTCAAAAGAGGAAACACAAATGACTGAGAAGCACTTAAAGAAATGTTCAGCGTCTTTAGTAATCAGGGAAATGAAAAGTCAAAACTACTTTGAAATTTCATGTTACATTAATTAGAAGAGCCAAGATCAATAAGACAAATGACAACTCATTCTAGGGAGTATGCAGAATAAGGGTGATATTCAACTACCACTGGAGTGGTTCAAATAGGTACAGCCACTATGAAAATGAGTGTGACAGTTCCTCAGGAAGCTGAGACTCTGTTTACTTCAAGATCCAGTTGTACCACTCTTGTGCATCCACCCAAAGGATGCCCCAACCAACTACAGACACACTTGCCCACCATTTTCATTGCTGTTCTATCCCTAATAACCACAATTTGGAAACAACCTAGCCATCCACCAATGGATGAGTGGATAAAGAAAACGTGGCATATTTATTTAATAAATAGTACTTGTTCTCTGAAAAATGTAATCATGAATTTGAAGGTAAATGGATGGAAAGAAGAAATAATCATTCTTCATGAAGGAACCCAGATCCAGAAAGACAAATATGGTATATGTGTGTATATATGTGCAAGTCTTCATTTAGCAAACTACAGTCTGTATAACCACAGAGTTCAGATACATAGGAAAAAGGACTGGGGTAGGTAAATCTCACTAGGAAGGGAAAAGAGAACAGATAGCTATGGATGCACGGGAGAGTACAATAAGAGCATTCAATAGGTGGTGAGGGGAGAAGGAGGCAAGGAAAGAAATACTGAAAGGGCCAGATAAAACTCAGGTTCCTTACCTCTTAGCACTGCTTTCATAGTGTCCCATAGGTATTGGAAGTAGACAAGATTGCCAGGCAAAAATTGAGAGCTTGGAGGTGGGGGCAGGATGGAGGTAAGGGGAGATGGGGAGAGAGAAGTGAGAAGGGGAGGATGGGGAGAGTTTGGGGGAATGGTACAGTTGGGATGGAGGAAGAGTGGATATGGAATCAGGGAAGTATATATCTTAATTAAGGGAGCCATTTGAAGGTAGGCAAGAGATTGGACTCTTGAGGGGTTCCCAGGTGTCCAAGGAGATGTCCCCATCTTGCTCCTTGAACAGCTGAGGAGAGGGGGCCTGAACTGGCCCTTTACTATAGCCACACTGATGATTATCTTGCATATCACCATAAAACCTTCATCTGACGTTGGATGGAGATAGAGACAGAGACCCAAATTGGAGCACTGGACTGAGCTCCCAAGATCCAAATGAGGAGCAGAAGGAGGGAGAACATGAGCAAGGAAGTCAGGACCATGAAGGGTACATTCATGGTGGGGATGATCTAATGGGAGCTCACCAAGGCCAACTGGACTGGGACTGATGAAACATGTGATCAAACCGGACTCTCTGAACGTGGCTGACGAGGAGCGCTGACTGAGAAGCCAAGGACAATGGCACTTGAGTTTGATTCTACTGTATGTACTGGCTTTATGGGAACCTAGTATGTTTGGATCCTCACCTTCCTAGACCTGGATGGATGGGGGAGGAACTTGGACTTCCCACGGGGCAGGGAACACTGACTGCTCCTTGGACTGGAGAGGAAAGGGGGAAAATGGGGGGAGGGGAAGGGAAATGGGAGGAGGGGAGGAGGTGAAAATTTGTAAAATTATATACTTTAATAAAAATTAAAAATTAAAAAAAGAAAAAAATAAAATATCTAATATCGATTATAAAAATTCAGGTTCCTGTGTGGCTTATATGAAAATTCCACACAATAGAAGCTTATGGGATATAAATCCAATAAATATCTAAGTAACAGAGGATACAGTAGTATCCTTATTGGACATCTCTTGTCACCAAATGATGCTTATAGTACTGAAACTGGGTTACTTCTAATGGAGTTGCTAGTCAAAGGGGTCCCATGGAAACCTCCAAATAACATAGGCTATTGCTAAGTTTATTGGTTGTACCCCACAAACTGAAAATAAAACCCTATTGCTGCAGACAATACCTACACCACTCATTGAATATGAAGAAGCTGGTGCCTACCTAGAGCCTTCACCCCTAGGAACTAGTGTCCATGATACCAGAAGGCACAACGTACCCTACCAAAGGAGAACGGCAAACACCAAACCAGTTACAAATCCATCTATCAACAGTGATTTCCTTCCTTTGAGATTTGTTAATGCAAGAGTGGCATAGAACTTATGGGTATAACCAATCACTATCTGATTAGATTTAAGGCCCACTCCATGAGATGTATCTCAGCCACAGTACTTCTCAGGGGACCAAGAACCTGAGACAGATAGGCAAAGACGTAGGAGAAAACCAAATATAATTTCTCTGCTAAAGGAATGCAGCAACAGAATGAATTCTAATGATATTCAACTATATTCATACATCCTTGCCTTGCTCTGCCATTATCAGGGAAACTGCTTTCTGCAATCAATGGGAGCAAATGTGAAGATTTTCAGGCAGACAGTTTTTAGAGAGTAAGAGATCTTAGAACAATCGGTCCTAAATGGGATATCTCTGTCAAATTCCTTGCTCAGGATTCAGGAAACCCTATGGAAGAGGAAGAAGGAAGATTGTAGGAGGTGGGGATGGATACAAAGTTTTCTTAACACATTGGGACCTATGCACCTCTGAACTCACAAAATCTGTGGCAGCATTCACATGTCCTGCAGGAGTATGTGCCAGATGAGAGAAGTGGTCACAAGGCCTCATTTCTAACCCAGAAGCTCTCTCTAATTTGCTAACCATTTCCAAATGAAAACTTAATTTTCTCTGATGGAGTCTCACTGGGGGATACTTTATGTTTTCTAAGAAATAAGGTGAAAATGGCAGATTTGGTATCCTTTAAAGACCATTTCCTCATTCCAAGATGGTATCTGTTGTTAGTTACTGTGTGTGAACTATGTCTCCTCATATGGCAGAGGTGAGCAGACTAATCCTTCAGGTCCTTTTGTAAGTGCGACAAGTAACATGAGTTTTCATGTTGGTGATTAAGTTCTCTCATATTTAAGCAACACATTATGAACATGGCAGAGCTCAGACTTCTTGGTTATATTGTATAATATAACAATGCTCTCATTATTGAGACATTGTTTTGTTGTATGTGTTTAAATGTATTCCTTATTGAAAACATTATACAGCAAGTATAATTTAATCACATATATTTAACAGTGTGGGGCGTCTGTCTAGCCAAGATTGTGTGTATCAACCAAAGCTTAACGGAGCTTATTTGTGACTAGTCTTTTTAATTTCAAAGCCCTGGTTACTGCCATCATACATTAATACTAAAGATCAATGCTTGTGTGTTTTGTTCTTCTATAGTAGTTATCAGCTAATAAGAATATCATTATTTCACTCAACATGGAATGATTTTATATGAATAGACAAAAATCTCAGTTTTAAATACTCAGTTTTAATATTTCATCACTGACTGCAGACAAAAGGAACAGGTGTGCAGCGACACTTGGCAATTGATCTAATAGCTAATCCTAATAGCAGAAATGTTTGACACATTAGATTTGAAAATATGAATTTAGATCCGATGATTTTCTTCACTAGTTTGGAAATCTCTCTCTCTCTCTCTCTCTCTCTCTCTCTCTCTCTCTCTCTCTCTCTCTCTCTCTCTCTCTCTCTCTCTCTCTCTCTCTCTCTCTCTCTCTCTCTTTCTCTCTGTCTTTCTGTGTGTGTGTCTCTGTGTGTGTGTGTTCATTTATACCTCAGGGTTTCAGTATTGTTTTAAAAAATGATTTTCTTTTGTATGTCATGAAGCTGAACATTTGGGAACTTATTCATCCATTTATAATAGGATCCAGAGGAACTTACAGCAAATATTGGATAGCCCCCAAATGATACTGTCTGTAGCAAAGGTCAGAACCTCACAGTGATTATCGCTGAACCTTAAAAGACAAACAAGTTTCCATGGCTCGGCTACATCTTGGCTCAGTCCAGTTCCAGCCCTGCTGAGAATTGTACAATGAAAAAGACAGTTGATGCAGGCGGCAATGAACTGCTCTTACTGGATGCTTTTCTTCTTTTCTGTCATTGTTTTGGTTCTGATTTTTCCCTTGTAGGAAAATGAAAATATAAAAATACATTCATTTATTATTGAAACACAAACAAGTTATCAAGCCAAATTTGATTGTGGTAATATTTTTTTGTAAACTCAAAACAAAGACTAACTGAAAATAAAACACTTGTTTTTCTGAGCTAACTCATGGTAATACGTTAGACAAGGTAGTAGGACTCATAAGTAAACAGCCAATTTTGCTTGGGCATGTTGGGAGGCATATATAAAGAAGATGATATGTTTAAAAAAAACCTCAATCTTTCTGTAAAAACACATTCCAAATTCTAATAATATCTCTATTTTGGCCCCTAACAGTATTAAAATTATTTACTTTTTCTAACAGTGAAACAATTAAAGGGCCCACAAAGCAAGTAATCATTACTATTTTCTATCAGCTGTAATTATTTGAAAAATACAACTTAATGTGTCTTAGGGATAAAAACAGAAAGTAAACTAAATACATAATAAATCATATTGATATCTGTATAATATGTGCTAATATTATACAATCCTTGATAATGATTAATACAAGCTATCAAATCACAGAGTCATTTCTCTTGGTCTATACAGGTTATATTATTTGCCTCTTGTTTTCATGTCTCCCATAATTCAGTTATTTGAAACAACGTATACTTAAAGGACATCAGAAGGTAGCAATCTAAAATATAACAATTATGTACCTTAATTATTTTTTAACAGAAAACAATAAACTAACACCAGGTGCAACAAGGTCTCTCTGGCTTCTATCTTTCATCCTAAAATTAGAATATAAACTTCATGGGCCAGAAAAAAATATTCTGAACTTATAAATAGGGAATTACTATACATAAAATCTATACATGTAAATTTCATGCAGTAACCCCTGTCTTTCTCTAGTTACACTCATATATTTCCTGGCCAATTTTCCCAAATCTACTTCTTTGATTCCAAACACCATTTTCCTTTCTCTTCTCACATCTCAGCATTATATTGCCCTTTATTAAAAAGAGTATGGTATTGTAATAATAATGTTTAAAATATGGTATGCATGGTATTGTAATAATGATTTTTTTAAAAAAATGGTATGAATGCCACCAAATCTGGCCTTTTCTTGGGTTTTATCTCATTTTCTATGTGGGTTTCCACATTCACATGAAAATAAAATATCAGAAATAAATAAAGTTATCTGTTTTCTTTTGTTAATATGTCTTTGGTAGACCCTAATCACAAAACCTAGGAAAGGAAGGTTAAAACCTTGGCTTCCCGCACTGTTATGTGACAGGCATTTAGTAAATCACAGTTCATAATTATCATTATGAAATAAACAATATGCTCCACTTCACACTTTTCTCTCCCCATTTCCCCATCCCCCCATCCCACCCCACCCATTTTTTTGTCCGGCAATCTTGTTTACTTCCAATATCCAGGAGGATAACTATATGTTTTTCTTTGGATTCACCTTCTTATTTAGCTTCTCTAGGATTTTTTATGAATTATAGGCTCGATGTCCTTTATTTATGGCTAGAAACCAATTATGAGTGAGTACATCCCATTTGGGGCCTGGGTTACCTCACTCAGGATGGTGTTTTCTACTTCCATCCATTTGCATGCAAAATTCAAGATGTCATTGTTTCTTATCGCTGAGTAGTACTCTAATATGTATATATTCCACACTTTCTTCATCCATTCTTCCACTGAAGGGCATCTAGGTTGTTTCCAGGTTCTGGCTATTACAAATAATGCTGTTATAAACATAGTTGAACAAATGCTTTTGTAATATGATTGGGCATCTCTTGGGTAAATTCCCAACAGTGGGATTGCTGAGTCCTGGGGTAGGTTGATCCCAAATTTCCTGAGAAACCTCCACACTGCTTTCCAAAGCGGTTGCACAAGTTTACATTCCCACCAGCAATGGATGAGTGTACCCCTTACTCCACATCCTCTCCAGCAAAGGCTATCATTTGTGTTTTTGATTTTAGCCAATCTGACAGGTGTAAGATGGTATCTCAACGTGATTTTGATTTGCATTTCCCTGATTGCTAAGGAGGTTGAGCATGCCCTTAAGTGTCTTTGGCCATTTGAACTTCTGTTAAGAATTCTCTGTTCAGTTCAGTGCCCCATTTTTTAATTGGGTTAATTAGCATTTTACAGTCTAGTCTCTTGAGTTCCTTATATATTTTGGAGATCAGACCGTTGTCTGTTGCGGGGTTGGTAAAGATCTTTACCCAGTCAGTAGGCTGCCATTTTGTCTTAGTGACAGTGTCCTTTGCTTTACAGAAGCTGCTCAGCTTCAGGAGGTCCCATTTATTCAATGTTGCCCTTAATGTCTGTGCTGCTGAGGCTATACGTAGGAAGCGGTCTCCTGTGCACAAATGTTGTAGAGTATTTCCCACTTTCTCTTCTAACAGGTTCAGTGTGTTCAGATTGATATTGAGGTCTTTAATCCATTTGGACTTGAGTTTTGTGCATGGTGATAGATATGGATCTACTTTCATTCTTCTACAGGTTGACATCCAGTTATGCCAGCACCATTTGTTGAAGATGCTTTCTTTCTTCCATTGTGTGCTTTTAGCTCCTTTATCGAAAATCAGGTGTTCATAGGTTTGTGGGTTAAGATCCAGGTCTTCTATTCGATTCCATTGGTCGACTTCTCTATTTTCATGCCAATACCAAGCTGTTTTCAATACTGTAGCTCTGTAATAGAGTTTGAAGTCATGGATGGTAATGCCTCCAGAAGTTCCTTTATTGTATAAGATTGTTTTGGCTATCCTGGGTTTCTTGTTCTTCCATATAAAGTTAATTATTGTCCTCTCAAGATCTGTGAAGAATTTTGATGGGAAGAGCTTGGGGGAATAGGATGGTTGGGATATAGGAAGGGTGGATATGGGAACAAGGAATTATATATCTTAATTAAGGGAGCCATTCTAGGGTTGGCAGAGACTTGACTCTAGAGGGGTTCCCAGGTTTCCCAGGTGTTCAGGAAGACGCCCCAAGCTAGTTCCTTGGGCAGCTGAGGAGAGGGTGCCAGACATGTCCAGGTCCTATTGCCATACTCATGAATATCTTGCATATCACCATAGAACCTTCACCTGGCGTTGGATGGAGAAAATGACAGAGCCCCACATAGGAGCACCGGACTGAGCTCCCAAGGTTCTGATGAGGAGCAAAAGGAGGGAGATCATGAGCAAGGAAGTCAGGACCGTGAGGGGTGCGTTTACCCATTGAGACGGTGGGACAGATTTAATGGGAGACCACCAAGTCCAGTTGGAATGGGACTGATGGAACAGTGGACCAAACCGGACTCTCTGAATGTGGCTGACGGTGGAGGAGGACTGAGAAACCAAGGACAACGGCGATGAGCTTGAACTCTACAGCATGGACGGGCTCACTGTGAGCCTTTTCTTTTTGGTTTCTCACCTTCCTGGACTTAGAGGGAGTTGGGAGGACCTTGGAATTAACATAGTGAAGGGAACCCTGATGGCTCTTTGGCTTGGAGAGGGAGGGAGTGGGGGTATGGGTGGAAGGGAGGTAAGGGAAGGGGGAGGAGGAGGGGAGGAGATGGAAATTTTTAATATAAAATGAGAAAAAAATAAAAAAATAAGACTGAGTTTGAAACCGCAAAAAAATAATTCTAAGAATAATCTGTATCACATGAAAAAATAATACATGCTGTTAAGTAATTTTTTTCTGTATAAAGGATGAGTCTCATGCCTAGTAAAGATTCATTCAGATGCAAAAAATCCCAATATGACTTGGCTACTTCTCCCATATAATATTTTGATCTACCTCTTCCATCTTTGTAATTTCAAAATGTCTTCTGAGTTGCATGTCTTAGGCAGGCTATCCTGATCAGTATATCTGATAACTGAAACTGGAGAGATTAAGGAATGAGTTTTACATGAATGATAGAAAGTGACAGCCCATATAACGTGGACTCTCTCTGCCCACAATACATCTTTACCCTGTTATGCATTCCATGTAATCACAAGTGACTGGCCCTACTGGTGTGTAATAATGGACAAAAGGAAATACAAACTTGGATATAGTTACATGTTTATCAAAGTTACTGTAGTCAGCAAAGCTACGATTTAGGTTCAACACAAAGGAAGTTGCTCTTTGGACACAGATGGCACCTAAGAAGTGGCAAATGAGAAAATCGTTCATATTACAAGACTTAAGGTACATCATATGTAATTAAGTTAATAACACTTATTAGTTAATACACACTCAGGTGAAGATTTACCCACTAAAATGGTCTACTTAGTTCTTTACACGCACCATATATTTAGAAGTGAAAATGATCATCTTCTGCCAATATCAAATTTAATATTCTTTTGGTCATTGTAGTTTTTGTTTCCCATCATAGGAGTTGGAGTCAAGAGTATAGGAGCAATACTTGGAAAAAATGGAAAAACCTTAGATTGCAGGAAAGAAAAACATGACAAATAAGGCACTTATGGGACACTTTCAAGGCTAATAGGGCCAAGGAAAAACAGGCTATGGCTTTTTGGGTTTTGGTAGTTACTATATGGTCTCTTGATTGCATTAAACAGCTATTTGCTGCTAAGTATAGAAACATAATACTACACAGGTATGCTATGAAGTATTTAGTAAATACATTGATATTGTTGCCATTGTTGTTTTTAACCTATTTGGAAATCTCAGCCAAGTTGGTTCCTTGCTTAGTTTTATCCCTATGGTGTTTTTTGAGCATCTCTATCCCATTGGAAAGAAGACAAAGCTACAAAAGAAAAAAAGACAAATGTAGAAGAAACAATAAAAAGTGGTCCATATGCAAACATGCTTTGACCAGATGCCATATATCTTTGCTGGGACCCTACAATGCAATTTTATTAGCAATGTACTTGAACAATCTGAAGCAATAGGGATAATGTTGAAATGTTCAAGGAAGAGTGTTTGGCACACGGTCAATTGTTAATTGCTTTACTGTGCAGGTAATGAGCTTCTACACATGGTTCCTTCAGCAACTGAGAAGCTGCTTTAACTTCTGCTGAGAAGCCTGTGAGTTTTTATACTCTTAAATATGAAATCACTCGTAGTTTTATTATTTTCTTTGCTACTGAATTCATTCTCATGTATTTATACATGGATACCATGAGTAATTTTAGGTTCCACCTACACATAAACAAAAACTCAATTTTTATAACCTACCTTCACTCTTTCTAACAATCTCTATTCTATCTATCTCTGTCTGAAAATTAAATGTGTTACCTTAACTGCACTTTGATGGGCAAATGCCTCTAAAAGACTGGGTTTCTAGGCAACCAAGCAGAAATTAAGGCCAAGACAAAGAAACAGTTCCCTACTTCAATTGTCACAGTAAAAGGGATTTCTTCATGATGTATTAATGCCCACAGAACTGGCATAGTATTTGATTTAATTCTCCATACTCTATTATCAAAAACATTTCTTTTCAAATAACCATTTTCTGAAGCTATTGTTTGATTTTTTCTTTCTGTCTTCTTTAAGCAATCTATTACTAATCTGACTGATCTTTATTTTACGCTAGTTTATAGAGTAATATTCAGAGAAAATTTTGTTCTTGTCATTGCTGACCGCTTGATATGAACAGTATGTTCAGATTACCATATTCCACAACCATCTTCAAAATAGTGGAGAATTTTTGTGGACGAGGCAGTGTGTAAACATTTGTGCAACTACAGGTGTTAAAAATACAGAGAGATTACAATCAATGTCAGCTCTCCTCCTTTCCTTTACATGTTATGGATTTCTAAAAATTCACTTATTCTTACATAGAACAGTAAGATTATTGACAGACCTGGAAGTTCTTCAGGCAGGAACACATTAGGAATGTTGACAACTGTTAATAATAAAGCATAATTTTATGCCATTTGCTGCTCAATGGCTGACTGCAGAGTCATAAACCTGTTGATTCCTTAATGATCACATGGATTAATCTGTACCATAGAAAGAATGCCGACCTTATCACTAGAATTATGTATTATTTGGGTGACATGAAATTTTGCATCCAGTAACTTTTGTTCAGAACATTGAATGTAGTTTTAACAGAAGCAGAGCAGGGTTTAATCCCTGGCAGCAAGCAGAGTAAATATATTCTAAGTGTCCCGCTAAACCACAATGATAAATGCCTCTTAGCAACCTCAGTTTAGTTTTTACTGGAAAAAAGAAAAAAACGTACTGAAGAAACTGATTAGAAGAACATGACTTCTCAGTCACTGTGTCTATCAGCAGGAGATTAAATCTAGAGCATGAGATGAATATCTGTGATTTTATAATAATACAAATCCGTGAAAGCCAGGGTATGGGAAGACTAGAGCGGAGGAACATAGAGAAGCAGAGACGAGGAAGTAAGTGGATACCGGTTGCATTTCTTCATGAGGTTTAGCTGTTTCTAAGGAGTATTGGGGGCAGAATCTCATTAATTTGGACCAGTTTGTCTAAGAAGAAAACTGAACTAGGCAGAGCTAATGCTAGTCACAGACTAAGAAGCAGAGAGTCAAATAGTGAATTCTGATTTCAGAGAGAGTCACTAGTTAACAGGAAAGCACTGAAGCAGAATTTTGCAATGCTTGTAAGAAAGATGTAAAACGCCTCCAGAGTGTCTTTGATATGAACTGTACATTGGGGGAACTGTTCCCATATGCAAAAGATGAAAGGCAGTCAAGAAAACCACATCAAGTAGTCCATTATTTCAGCCTTGGAGAAAATGAGATAAAATGCTAACTTTGCACCAATAGCTGGTATTGCAAGACATTGTTAGGGAAGGTTCGGAGAACCAGGGCACCTCATTAGTGTAGACACCAAGGTGAAAATATCTTTCAGTTTCTGAATGAAGAAAATGCACAGTTGATATTGTCAGAAACCCAAGAATACTTCTAGTGTATTACATGTGATATTAAGGCTAACCATATAATAATATTCATACGCACACACATATATTACTGTCCTGTTAGCAGGTGTATATATTCTAACAAAAGCTGTTCTGCTCTTGTATCATTCTACAGCATCGAGTGAAAGATTGCTTTGGATTCCTAGCTGTTATCTCAGGTAAAGTCTGAATATTTTGTTCAGATGAGGTAATTTCAACTTCAACTTCAAGTTGACTGATCAACCCATTTTCTCTACTCTGATTTTGGGCCCATACATTGTGTATTCAAATACATCTCAATTCCCAGATTTGTTCTTCTTTATTTCTTACATATCTTTGTTGAGACAATCAAGGTTTTCTGGTCCTTTCATTTGTTGCTCACACATTCACATGGAAGCTCTAAGCTGTAACAGATGGTGTCAGCATCCTCTCACCTCAGCACGGGTGGTGTTTGTTTACTGTATCTTGATTATTTAGCTTGATGGATTTTTTTTAATGTAAATATGGTGAATGACATTTGACTGAAACCTTAGTCATTGATAGTATGTTATATGCTTCTGAGTCTTTTATATGCAGGCTTCTTTTGACCTCACACTACTGAAGCAATTATGGAATCGTGTCATGACAGCCGAGTAGGAATAAAGCTCTCTCTCCACTTAGGCTCTGTTCACTCCTAAGGATGTTGTGTGATACACAGTTCCTTGTAACTGCTCAGGGTAGGAATTTGGATCTCATCAGATCTCTACTGATACCATTTTGGCAGATATACGATGATGTCTCCTTACTATCTCCGATGTGTCAATTGGCACAGGAGGTGAGGTGTGGGTTTTGCCTTTTCAGTCCTCAGTGGATATGAAGATTATGTTCTCCATGAGCCTCTGGGTACCACTCTCATGATTTGCAACCAAATTACATATTTCATGTTTGCAAACTGAACATACAGTTTAGGAGAGAAGACATTTTTCTCTTAATATAACCTAGAAAAAACTGGTTATTGTTTTGAAGTTTGTGAAAGAGGCCGAAAGTATGTACAATTATCAGTGTGATAGTTGTGGCATTGTGTAGAGAAAGGGGCTGCCGGCCACTCAGTAACTTTCAGGGTTTCTTAATTCTTTCTTACACAAAGTTCCCAGGAACTCTTCAGGAGCTTTACTGTGAGCAATAGAAAAATAAGGCTGTCTTTCCAGAAATATGAGTCTTAGTGCAAAGCATCTGAAAACTCAACAGAGCTTCAAGGACAAGTGAAGCTACAAGAGAAAATCTAGTATGTGTCTTTAGGGTCCCCCAAGGACAGAATGAGAAATTACCTTCAATATAAGAAACTTGCTAAAAAGTAATTAAACTCCAGGCAAACCTTAACATCAATGAATATTAAAATCTATTCTTTTCTTAAAGCAAGATCTCTTCAAAGATCAATAACATTGGAACTTTTAAGTCAGGCTAATCATTATTTTTAATTAAACATAAAAGATACAAATGAGCAACATTAGAACTGAGAGAGGCAGAATCACTACAAATTCTCAAGCAAGAAAATGTAAAGAAGCTATTATATAGTCACTTTACACGGCACATTCGAATACAGAGATACAATGCACCAATTCCTTCAAAGGAGCCGCCTGTCAAGTCTCATTTTGCTGTCATGGAAAACTGACTAGCACTATAGGGGAACAGATAAGTTGCCTCCTATATCTCCAGAAAAAAAATAGAAAAATTTTAATCAGAAAATCTGAAAGGGAGCTTCACTTTTTTTTGAGATATAGTTTCACTTTTAGCCCCAGAGTGCCAAGTGATTTATTATGTATCCCCGATCAGCATTCCTCCTGCCTAACCCTTCTGACTATTGGGATTACAGGTGTGAGGCACGACGCTTCACTCAGAATTTAACGGTTGATATGAACTGTGTGCAGTAAATGTCTCTATAATAAATTGCTGAATAAATAAAACCAAAATTTATTCAGCATCACCCTGTGGATATACCCAAGCCTATTGACTCTAGTTCCGTCCCTAGGAACCATCTCTAGGAACCCCAAAATCATCCATTGACATCCACAATATTTGCCATAGCATGTACACACACACACAAGAAGCAAATAAACAAACAAATAAAGATGGGTTGATAATAAAACGTCTTCAAAATGAAAGCAGTGGTTGTCTTAGGACAGCTCTTGTGCAAACAGCGATAGAAGGAAAGCAGTATAAAATAATATGCTGATATATTCAGCATTTATGGTTATTTATTCAATTGATTGTGGGGATGGTTTTTATTGTTAGCTTAGAAAAACATTGTACATTTATAATACATGTAGTTTATTTATTGGTATAGCTCAACAAAACCCAAACAATCTCTATTATTTATATGTAATCATGTATTTAGATATACATATTCCTGACCATACCATGGTGGCAATGGAAAGTAATGGAAAGGGTTCAGGTTTACATTGAAAGAAGCCACTTCAAACTGAATGAGACAACTATGTTCTTTCCTCCAAATTCTAATACTTGATTGATATTACTGAATTTTCCTTCTTTTGTTTGACTTTACTTAGGTTTATCAGACCTGGTTATGAAGATTATATTAATAATTAGTTATTTTGGTTTGAAACTATATTTTAGGAAGAAGATTCTATTCAACCTTACTAGTAGGATCGTTAAGTTTTTAGTTTTATTTTACTCTCTGACAATGTCTTTGTTTATATACCGAATTCTAGTCATTTTCATCACTATTACTGTCTCATCCCTCTCTCACACTGAATTGCTTTTTTTCCAACAAGTGCGCTCCTACTTTGATCTTTTATTTTCCACACTTGAAGGCAGTTGTTATCAAACTGTGAGTCACAATGCACTGGCGGTCAAACGACCTTTTCACAGGGGAAACCTAAGACTATAGGAAATATCAGGTGCTTGCATTACAATTCATAACAGTTAGGAAGTAGCAAAATTACAGTTACGAAGTAGCAACTAAAATAATTTTATGGCCGGGGTTCACCACAACTGAGGAACTGTATTAAAGGGTCACAGCATTAGGAAGGTTTATCTCAGATTAAAGGTATTTGTGTGAGCATGAGCGAGAGGTTATTTGCTAGAACCTGGAGGTCATGCCCTATGCAGAAGACACTGCTTTGCACCACCCCTCCCCAACTTTATGTTCTTTCTGTCCACACCTATGTGATGTTCCCTCATCATTGGAGGAAGGGATAAAAGATCCAATTTAGGGTCCAGTATCCCACAGCCACTTTTTTTTCTGCGCCTTAGCCAGTTTCGCTTTTCTGTATTAACATCATTCCCTGAAAAATAGATGCTTCTGTGGTAAAGGCTGAGAGCAGCTCTAATTATACAACAAGGTTAGCGTTGTTATAGTGGGTATTCTCTCTGCCTGTGACCTTGGGCTATCTGACCCCTTACAGGCAGTGCTTGTCTGTTGACAAGACCTCTTAAAAGGAAGGAGGGAGAGTGGTTGCTCCCTCTTGGGTAGTGAAGACCAAGGCAAGCAGCATGAAGCAGTGTGTGATCAGTCCCCAGCTTTCCAAAGACTCTGCAATTGGATTTACCATATCCCGTATTTGTGAGTGTATTTCCCCACTTTTATATCTTAATAAATCCTTGATACTCCTTAAACAGTCGCACGTGCATTTCTCTTAACATACTGTGGTTTACATCTTAGCAACCTCCTTAACTTGTTTAAACAATATTTTAATAACAAAATCCTCAGGGCTTATCATGTTAATGTGAATTTATAAACCTTTGTAAGTATCATAAAAAGAAAAGACTTTTTTGTGGCTTTAAAAATGAATACAAGTAACACACAGACTGACACTGTCATATTTAGGAAAACAAAATATTTTGTAATGACAATGGAAAAAGAGGCCATACATTTTTTAAAAAAAGAAGCAGTGTATTAGAAGGTTGTAGAGGGAGAAAATGGGAGGGAGAAATGATGTAAGTATATTATAATCTCAAAAATAAAACAAAAGAAAAAGGCAAAAATATGATTAATTAATAATTGTTGTGTGTCTAGATAAGGAAGCAATTTTTTAGTTCTAATATCTAAAAATCATTCTGTTAAGTCACATGCTATTTCTTTATGAAACACAGAAACATCCTAACATTTTATGGAAATAATTTTTTTATCTTTTTATCATAAATCCACACATATCATTGTCCTTGGTTCTTAATCTTGGTTGGCAAAACTTTTATAAAATATTTTCATGTTAAAAGATAGTAAAATATGAAAAAATGAGATTATGCATGAATATTGGTAATTTATATTAAAAAATCATGCAAGTTTGATCACCTGTCACTTTTATCAAACATCATAATTGTCAAAAATAGTGAAGAGGTCATGGTTTTAGAAGCAAATACTTTAGGCAACATTAATTTATTCACCAGTTATTCTTTTGATTTCCCTTCCTGATAAAAACTTGAAGTTTCACCACTTTTACATCTTTTATATAAAACCTAAATTAAAGAACTCTTGTGGTAAAGAGAATGATAATTCTATTCAACTTCATCTCCAAAACAGAACAAGCTCTAGAGGCATGTACAGGAACTGACTCTGCCTTGGGAGGGAAGGATGGATTTTGATTTCAAGAAAGAAATAAATTAGGGGAGAGGAAACCCCCTTCCTTTGGATTGATACCCAAAGGATTCCCACCAGTCTAGAAATGTAAGTTAATCAGAAACACAGAAATTTTCCTAACATAAAATTTGTTTCTACGTACCTTTTTCCTGAAAAGGGGATATGGAGTTCCAGAATGGTTAGTACCCAAGATAGCTAATAGTTAAAAAAAATCACTTTAGAAAAGATGATCAGATTGTCTTTATGTTTCCCACTATATTCTTGTAAATATTTTCAAAGATATCTTGGATACATGTGAAAGCAAACATCAGAGAACCTAGATATGTATGGAGTCAAGCAGGGACCAGAATAAAGAAAAGAATTATACTTATGGGAGCTCTGAATATTCACAGACTTCAAAATATCTCAGGAATTAATAATAACTATAAGATATGACATCTAGGACAGAAGGAAAGACAGATTTAGCAAGGAAAAATTCAAGAGCTGAAAAATATGATTAATAAACTTAGGAACTCAAAAGATCAAGAGTTGACTATACAAAGATTAATCAGGAGTTAGTAAAGTGCAAGATCAGAATAACTCTTGAAGTAAAAGAATGAAGCAATGGATTTTCTTGGTTATTTATTTGTGGTCTGTGCCTATTCATTGTGATGTAGTCTCCAGATCCCATGATTTCAGCTTGCTGATTGCTTTCCCTGGTGCTGCCAAATTCCTTAGTGTATAGCCCATAATCAATAAATATTTATTGGACAAAAATACATTTGTTTAGAACAATTCATTTCCATTATCATTATTATCACAACTGTTTTAACAGAGTATAACAGATTAAATTTGGTTGACTATACTAAATAACTTTCAAGAATAATGCCCAACTAGTGACAGAAATGACAAGTTATTAGTAATGGGGAAAAGAGAACTTTTTAATAGAAAATGGTTGCAGAGATACCATATACACATATGTACATGGACACACACACACACAATCACACTGTAGGCTAAAAAATCCTTTGGAGTTATAATTGTCACCAGAAGCATGACTAATATCATGGGCCAGACAGTTTGTCATGTGTGTTTCTATCCTGTAAAGGTAGGGTTTTTGATAACATCCTAACTTCTACACACCCGTGTCAGTAGATATTAAGAAAAACAACAAAAAATCCTTCTGATATTTACTAATACTTCAGAAATATTTTGAGATACTATTCACTAGGTAGTACCATAAGATAGTACTTACTTTTGGAAAGGAATTACTTTCTGAACAGGACATAGCTCCTTAGCCAAAAGTAAAATCTCTTAAGTTTTGACTGCATTAAAATTTAAGAAATCTTGCTCATCAAAAAGCATCATTAAGAGAGTGCAGAGGGAGCTCCAGGGTAGAAAAAACAATTACAGCTACAGAACCAGCATGGAACTCAAAACCAGATTTTATAAAAATGCAATACAAATGACAGAAATAAAAAAAAAAAAACTTCTCAGGGGAATTTGAACAATTAAAGTATGCAATATCCTAGAACATATGAAAAGATTCCCAACATTACATGGGAGGATGTAAATACAGACTTAGGAAAAATGACAAGGTGGGGAAAATAACAAAAGAAATAGTGAACTAGCGAAGGAGAAAGCTCTGGTCAAATTCTTCCCAGAAAGGAATGGATAGTAAGCATTTTAGGTAGGGCCTGCTACGTGGTTTCTGTCTCTGAGCACTGAGTTGTGCTCTGTGCACCCAAATCAGTCATTGGCAATGATAAATACTCAAGTATGGCTGTGTTAAGAAATGCCACTTGAAAATACAGATGGCTCACTGGTTTTGGCTAGTGTACCATGATTGGTAGACTTCTTTTTTTAATTGATTTTTATTGAGCTCTGCATATTTCTCTGCTCCCTTCCATACCTCTCCCTACCCCTTCAACTCTCCCCCAAGATCCCCATGCTCCCAATTTACTCACAAGATCCTGTCTTTTTCTACTTACCATACAGATTAGATCTATGTATTTCTCTCTTAGGGTCCTCATTGTTGTCTATGTTTTCTGGGATTGTAATTTGTGGGTTGGTTTTCTTTGCTTTTGAATGGATAATAAAAATGTGGAACATTTACACAATAGAGTACTACACAGCAGAAAAATAGCGACAGCTTGGTAGACACTATAAGAATGTTTAAAGACTGCTCACAAGAGTTCAAATTTGTACAATTAATTCATAAATGATTTATTATCTTACAGCAGTATTACATACATGGTGGTGACTAATCTTCATTACCTAGAAACACACACACACATATACACATACACACACATTATAATGATACTTCCTGAGAGAACTAATATAGGGGGCAATAGTTGCACTAAGTGTAGGCTGAAACACACTAAGATGGGGTGTCTATGTTAAAAAATGTAGAAAGAAGGAGTAGCTTACCGCCGCAGCCATTATCCTTCCCTCCCACCCTCTGTCCTTTCTCTCTTTTGTCCTCTCCCTTCCTCCTTCCGTGTTGCCATGCTATGAGCTATTCTCCCATTCCCTTCCCACATGGATGGATTGAATTTTCTGTGACCAAGACCACAAATAAATTATTATCTAAGTTATTTTGCTCAGGTATTTTGCCCTAATGATACAAAACTGAGACCCATTTCTTCTCAGTAATTTCACTCTTCAATGATGCACTCCTCAGAAAGGCTATTGGTAGAAAGGCAACAGTGATTTGTGGGCATTAGTTTTAGTAATGAAATAATAGTATTGCCTCTTATAACACTGGCAGTAAAAGGGATACATTTACTATAGTGTGCTAAAATGAGATACTTCAGAGCAAAAAAAAAAAAAAAAAAAAACAAGAAAGACGGGACCAATGGCTCAAATAGTTCAAATAGTTACAATGATGTGAAAGAGACTAGACAAACCCACTTATGTAAGTTTTTCAAGTACGATTTTTAGCCACACTATAATGTTTACTAATTCTTGTTCTGTTTATATGAGTACAAAGAAAAGAAAACAAATATTGTCATAAAAGTTAGGAGACAGGCATCATGACTAAAGAATGTGTACAAAAATCACTGATACTCTAGTATGTATTTCTCCTATTTAAAAAATATTTCTTTATTTTGCAATCTGGCTGGAGTTTCCCCTCCCTCCTCTGCTCCCAGTCTTTTCCCTCACTCACCTCTGTTCCCACCCCCATATCTGAGCCAAATTAAATCGACCTAATAACTTGCTTTGTTTTGAACATTTTCCCATTCGTGCTTCAGTAATAGACTTCATGCTGAGAAAAATTCCTTTAACTTGCTAAAATGTTTATACAACTTTGCATATGAGAAAAGAGAAGTAGATATAGATATCCATTTAAGGCAGATGTAGAAATATAAATTAGGATACTCTATGATAGACAAAAATATTGAGTCCTGCAGACAAGGACTCATTCATAGCACACTCAGGAATCATTTTCTCCTGTGAATACATCAAGTCATAAGGAGAAATTCACAAATAAAATGCATTCCCAATTTTCCACCATTATGAAGCATTTTGTTTAATGTTGGAAGAGTCATTGAATCTGTGTTTAAAATGTTTTAGACCAGTCACTACTGAAGGGCATACATTTATATTATATTGGTCGCCAACATTCACTGCATATTAAAATAAACTGACTACTGATGACAAAGAAACAAGAACAAGAACAACAAGAACAACAAAACCCGCCAATCATTGTTTGAATCTATTTCAACTAATTAAATCCAATTCTCTTGAGATATGGCTGGGGCATTTAAAAAACTCTGGAGGAGGGTGATATATGAAGGAGGTTTGAGAACCATTGACCTATGTGACACCCCTCAGAAGTTTGTATGATTAAGGTAGAAATGGCTCATTTCCCTCAGGGTAGTGGTTTAGAAAGAAACATGTAATGGCCTTGGAAAATGGAACTGCCCTCATATTGTCAATGATTCTAATAAAGTTCTGATGGCACTGCTTTCCAAATCTCAGAAATTTAAATCTCACATTGTTATCTTTCTCTTTTCTGAATATTCTGGATCAACTCATGGAAATAGTGACAAGGAAAGGCAAACTCATGGATGCACAGCCGTGGTGATCTGATAAGAAACATGGGGTAAGTCTATTTTTTTGATCTGATGACATTTGCTTTGTTACTAAGTATGTAGTTAATTTTTGAGAAGGTTTTATGAGATTCTGAGAAGGTATATTCTTTTATGTTTAAATGGAATGATATATATATATATATATATATGTCTGTTAAGTCCATATGAGTCATAACATCTAATAGTTCCTTTATTTCTCTGTAAGTTTCTACTTGGCAGACCTATCCAGTGGTGAGAATGGGGTATTGAAGTCTCCCACTATTAGTGCGTGGGACTTAATGTGAGGTTTAAGCTTTAGTAATATTTGTTTTACAAATGAGGGCGCCCTTGTATTTGGGGCATAGATATTCAGAATTGAAATTTCCTTTTGATGGATTTTTCCTGTATGGAGAAAAACTCAAGGTGATCCCACTGAAATCAAGAACAAGACAAGGTTGTTCACTCTCTCTGTATCTATTCAATATAGTACTAGAAATTCTATCTAGAACAGTAACACAACAAGAGGAGATCAGGGGTATATAAAATGAAAAGACAAAGTTAAACTTTCACTCTTTGCAGATGATATAATAGTTTATACAAGTGATCCCAAAAATTCTACCAGGGAACTCCCACAACTCATAAATACCCTCAGTAATATAGAAGGATACAAGATTAACTAAAAAAAATCAGTAGCCCTTCTTTATTCAGATGATAAATGGGCTAAGAAATTAACAAGAGAAACATTACCTTTCACAATAGCCTCAAACAACATAAAATATTTATGGTAATGCTAACCAAACAAGTGAAAGACCTGTATGACAAAAACTTTAAATAATTTTAAAAATTTTCAAATTTTAAGAATTTGAAAAAGACACCAGAGAATGGAAAGATCTCCTATGCACTTAGGTAGGTAGAATTAAAATAGTAAAAATGACAATCTTACCAAAAGCAATCTACAGATTTAATACAATGCCCATCAAAATTCTTATCAGACCTAGAAAGAACCTATGGAAAACCCAAAAAACCACTATAGCCAAAACAATATTTTACAATAAAGTAACTTCTGGAGGCATCAAAATCCTTGACTTCAAACTTTACTATCTAACTACAGTACTGAAAACAGCCTGGTATTGGCATAAAAATAGACAGGAGAACCAATGGAATTAAACTGAAGACCCAGATATCAATTCACATACCTACGAATACCTGATTTTTGACAAAGAAACTAAAATTATAAAATGGAAAAAAGAAAGCATATTTAAAAAATGGTGCCAGCATATCTGGATATGAACATGTAGAAGAATACAAATAGATTCCTATCTACCGCCAAGAACAAAACTCAAATCTCAATGGATCAGACCTCAACATAAAACCAACCACACTAAGCCTCATAGAAGAGAAAATGAGAAGTACACTTGACGCATTCACACAAGAGAACACTTCCTAAATATAAGCCCAGTAGCACAGACACTGACAGCAACAATTAATAAATAGAACCCCCTGAAACTAAAAAAGCTTCTGGAATGCAAAGGACAAATCAATAAGATAAAACAGCAGCCTACACAATGGGAAAATATCTTCACCAACCTCACATTTGACAGAAGACGGATCTCAAAAATATACAAAGAACACAAGAAACTTGACACCAAAAGAACAAATAATCCAATAAAAACTGGGGTAGAGACCTAAAGAGAGAACTCTCAATAGATGAATCCCAAATGACTGAAAGTACTTAAGGAAATGCCCAATATCATTAGCCATCAGAGAAATGCAATTCAAAACAACTCTGAGATTCCATTTTCAACTGTCATAACGGCCAAGATCAAAAACACAGATAATAGCCTATGCTGGAGAGGATGTGGGGAAAGGGGAACACTCCTACATTGCTGGTGGGAGTGCAAACTTGTAGAGACATTTTGCAAATCAGTATGGTGATTTCTCAGAAATTAAGAAACAATCTACCTCAAGAAACAGCAAAACAACTTTTGGGTATATATCCACAGGATGCTGAATTATAACACAAAGACATGTGCTCAACTATGGTCATAGCAGCATTATTTGTAATAGCCAGAACCTGGAGGGTCCTGGAACCAGAGGACCCTCACCTAAAGAATGGTTAAAGAAAATGTGGTACATTTAGACAATGGTGTACTACACAGTGGTAAAAAAAAAATAATGACATCTTGAAATTTGCAAGCAAATGGATGAATCTAGAAAAAAAACATCCTGAGTGATCTAACTCAGACTCAGAAAGACAAATATGTACTCACTCATAGGTGGCTTTAAGACATAAATTAAAGAAAAACCAGCCTACAGTCTATAACCCTATAGAATCTAGACAAAAAAGAGGATCCTAAGAGAGACATACATGAATCTACATAGGAAGGAAAAAAATAAGATCTCCTGAGTAAATTGGGAGAATGGGGGTCACAGGAGTGTGTAGAAGGGACAAGGGGCAAAAGGGAGGGAGTGGAGAAATATGTAAACCTCAATAAAACCAATTATAAAACAGAAAATAGGCCTCTTAGAATTCATGACCTTAGAATTCATGAAAGCATTTAATGGCTAGAATCCTAGAGATTTACATTCATTTTTAATATTGCAGATCTCTAAACAGTTTAGAATGAAGGTGAAATGAAGTGAGTCTGAAGTTGTCAAGCTGAAGGTCAGATTCAGTTTCATTGGCTCATGACGTTTTATGAGCCGGAGTGGCAGGAATAAAGCCATGTTTTCAGGTGTGATGCTTGTGAAATCTCACAAGCTTCTTTGGTAGTAGTCTCTAAGAAGTGGGGAAGTCATCTGTTGTATGATGTCAATAGCAGCTTAAACTAATATCCAGGTGACTTTAACCCAGTAGATATTGATGGAGGACGGTCAACTGTCTATGTGTTACTTTCATTGGTTAATAAAGAAACTGCCTTGGCCCTTTAATATGACAGAAAATTAAGTAGGTGGAGTAGACAGAACAGAATTGTGGGAGAAAGAAAGCAGAGTCAGGCAGATGCCTCAGGCAGTCACCATGCCTCTCCTCTCAGAGACAGATGCAGGTTAAGATCTCTCCTGGTAAGTGACTACCTCATGGTGCTACGCAGATTACTAAATATGGGTTAAAGCAAGATGTGAGAATTAGCCAATAAGAGGCTGAAACTAATGGGCCCTAATGGGCCGGGCAGTGTTTAAATGAATACAGTTTCCATGTAATTATTTCGTGTGTAAAGCTAGCCAGGTGGCAGGACGCAGCCCCACTGCTCCTTCTACAAGATATTTATGCTGATATGATGTGTGAATGCTAAACAAAATGAAATAGCAATTGGATCCAGGATAACTGAGAGGGAAATGGAAAAGTTGTATAAGATATATTACCTACAGCTGGAAGTGACAACATCCCAGAAATAAATAGAATTTCAAAGAGAAAAGAATAATAAAATATTATAAGCTAAAACAACTAAATCATGGGGCTCGACAAGATAAACAACTAGAAAAGAGTCCAAGAGAAGTCACAAGAATCAGAGACCCACTATTTTGTATGCTCAGGAATATCATAAAAACACTAAACCGGAAGCCATAAAGTATACCTAGAGGACCTGGTGCAGAACCATGCATGTTCTGTGCATGCTGCTTCAATCTCTGTGAATTCATGTGAGATTTGCTCATGTTGATTTAGAGGGACTTGTTTCCTTGTGTTCTCCATCCCCCTGACTCTTGCACTCTTTTTGCCTTCTTTTCTATGAGGTTCCCTGAGTCCTCAAGGGAAGAATCTGATAGAGTTATTCCATTGAGGTCAAGATTCCTCACTCTCTGCATAATATCTGGCTGTGGGTTTCTGTATTTGTTCCAGTCTGCTACAGGGGGAAGCTTCTCTGAAGATGACTGAGCAAGACACTGACCTATTAATATATCAGAATGTCATTTTGACTAATTTTATTGCTATAGGTTTGTTTATTTGCTTTTTTTTTAGATCAGTGGTATTTGATTTTACCCTAAGTCCCTGGGGTATCTTTTCTCTGGTTCTTGGCTGACCAAGCTGTGTCAGGTATGGGCTAAATCTTGTGGAGTGGGCCTTAAGTTAAATTGGTTGGTAACTCTTAAAAGCTTTGTTCTGCCATTGCACTAACATTACTTGCAAACAGGATACCATTGAATATCAAAGATTCTGTGGCTCACTTGGTTTTTGTTTTCCTATTTTAGTAGTATGAAGAGTACTTTCCTCTATCAAAGTCACTACAACAAAGGGCAATGCCCTATGCAGGCAATAGCTCAACTTCTCCAAGTTCAGTGAGTTGTATAGATGTTGTCTTCATCAATGGGACTTGCAATCAATTTCTGGGAATCATCCTATAGTTTGGCAACAGCTATGATTGTTTGGGCATTTGCATAGGAACCCTTTGTCCAAGAACTCAATTAGATGTGACACTATCCTGGTACTAGTAGCTTCATTTGGTGACAAAAGATATACAGTTGGGACTTTGTCTCCCCTGATTATTTGGTGATTTCATTTGGGTTCCCTTCATATCCTTACATATTTTAGAAAGGTTTTTACTGTATTTGGTTTCATTACATCCCCTCAAATGGCCTTTAATTTTGGCTTTTTCCCTTTGTATTCCATACCTCAGGCCCTTCTTCCCTTCCCTTCCCCATTCCACTTTATCCTCCTGTGCAAGCTCCACATCCAACCATAACGATCTATTGTTTCTCTTTTCCAATGAGGTACATGCCCCCAACCAGTCTCTTTTAACTTAAACATAATTTCATCATTTCCCACTTCTCTTTTCTCCTTACAGTCTCTACCAGGTCCTCTCTCTCTTTCCTTATCCCGTTCCCTCTTACTTTCAAATGGATCACTTTTTCTTTCATTATTATTGTTATTACTACACATATACGTATGTGGGTGCACAAATATATAAATACAACCTTCTGAGTCCATTTTTGATACTTATATGCAATTTTAGAGATGATCTCTTTGTACTGGAAAACCAATCAGAGGCTTCATCTCTTTATTTTCATGGTTTATTTTTTTATATTTAAAATTTCCATCTCCTCCCCTCCTCCTCCCCCTTCCCTCCCCTCCCCTCCACCCATACCCACCCTCCCTCCCTCTCCAGGCCAAGGAGCCATCAGGGTTCCCTACTCTATGTTAAGACCAAGGTCCTTCCAACTCCCCCCCAGGTCCAGGAAGGTGATCGACCAAGCTGAGAAGGCTCCCAGAGAGCCCGTCCATGCAGAAGAATCAGAGCCCAGCGCCATTGTCCTTTGCTTCTCAGTCAGCCCCCACTGTCGGCCACATTCAGAGAGTCCGGTTTGGTCACATGTTCCATCAGTCCCATTCCAACTGGAGTTGGTGATCTCCCATTAGTTCTGTCCAACCGTCTCCATGGGTGAACGCACCCCTCACGGTCCTGACTTTCTTTCTCATGTTCTCTCTCCTGCTCCTCATCAGGACCTTGGGAGCTCAGTTCAGTGCTCCAATGTGGGGCTCAATCATTTTCTTCATCTATCGCCAGGTGGGGATGTCAGAGATTCACTTTGCTGTTTTATATTCTCTGAGGATCAAAGGTTGATTATTTGGATTCTTGGACCATCTCAAATAAAAGAGAATTCAGTATGGTCAATGTCTTCCAAATCTACACATTCCTTGAGAAATAAGAGATGAAGCCTCTCGGTCCTGACTTTCTTTCTCATGTTCTCTCTCTTTCTGCTCCTCATTAGGACCTTGGGAGCTCAGTCCTGTGCTCCAATGTGGGGCTCAGTCATTTTCTTCATCTCTTGCCAGGTGGAGGTTCTTGGCCGCATCACGCCCCACCCTCAAGTTCCCAATTCTTGCCTGGCGATCGTGTCTACTTCCAATATCCAGGAGGATTATTATATCTTTTTTTGAGGGGTTCACCTTCTTATTATCTTCTCAAGGATCCCAAATTATAGGCTCGATGTCCTTTAATTATGGCTAGAAACCGATTATGAGTGAATACATCCCATGTTCATCTTTTTGGGTCTGGGTTACCTCACTCAGAATAGTGTTTTCTATTTCCATCCATTTGCATGCAAAATCCAAGAAGTCATTGTTTTTTACCGCTGAGTAGTATTCTAGCATGTATATATTCCACAGTTTCTTCATCCATTCTTCCACTGAAGGGCATCTAGGTTGTTTCCAGGATCTGGCTATTACAAATAATGCTGCTATGAACATAGTTGAGCAAATGCTTTTGTAGTATGATTGGGCGTCTCTTGGGTAGATTCCCAATAGTGGAATTGCTGGGTCCTGGGGTAGGTTGATTCCGAATTTCCTGAGAAACCGCCACACGGACGTCCAAAGTGGTTGCACAAGTGTGCATTCTCTTATTTCTCAAGGAATGTGTAGATTTGGTAGACACTGACCATACTGAATTCTCTTTTATTTGAGATGGTCCAAGAATCCAAATAATCAACCTTTGATCCTCAGAGAATATAAAACAGCAAAGTGAATCTCTGACATCCCCAGAGTAGAGATTTGTTATTAAAAATAAACTTGCTGTAAAACAATACCACATATTCAAAAATTAAAAAATTGTTGGCAGTAGTTTTCTGAAATTTTAAAAAAAATCCAGATAACTTTCAAATGTCTTTACCTCAGAAGCATGCGATAAGTTCCAGATAATAAATGGATGAGAAAAATGTGCTTCATTGTATTTTTAAAAAAGTGAGGTATGTGTATATATATACATATATATTTCATATACATACAATTTCACTTATTTACATCTGGTATATTGACATCTTGACTCTCATCTCCTCCCTCTCTACCCACTCCTGTCCACTCTCCTAACTCCTCATATATCTTTCTTGGCAGTACATGTCTATTAATTTTGTTTTTCTTTTGTGATTCTTCAAGTCTTACCAAGGCCATTTATGTGAACATAGGTTTAGAGCTATGCTGTGGAGACTGGTGGGCTCATGAAAGAATACATAACGTAAGAAAGTGGTTCCTCCTCTCCCAGAATCTACCCTTAGCTACAATGCCGGAATCAAAGAGTGGAGCTCTGTGATCATCTTCTCCTTTCTTGATTTGTTCAAATCATTTCCTTTAATATGTGACTATAATGACACCATGGTCATATAAAATAACTTGTCTATACCTCAGTTTCTGAATCCATAAGCTAGGTACAATAGCTGCACTGATTACTGAATGAGAAGTTGCTGTTAGACCAATATCAAATATACAACAAATGCTTAATCTGTCAGCTATTAGCTCAGATTCATAGTATCATTTTACTCACAAGAGTAATTATTTGGTAATTACCATATGTCATAATAAGCTATAGAAAAAGTAAATGATTATATACACATATATCTTAAACTATAGTGTAGTTTAACCAAATTATATGCTAATTCACTTGAATAACATTTTAAATGAATAAAACAATAATATAAATGTTAAGACCATCCTCACAATTATTATTTTTTTTTTTTTTGGTTTTTCGAGACAGGGTTTCTCTGTAGCTTTTGGAGCCTGTCCTGGAACTAGCTCTTGTAGACCAGGCTGGTCTCGAACTCACAGAGATCCGCCTGCCTCTGCCTCCTGAGTGCTGGGATTAAAGGCGTGCGCCACCACCGCCCGGCTCCTCACAATTATTTTTATTGTACATATTTAGCATTATACTGAAGAATAAGTTATCATTACCCCCAAACACATAAAATTCTGTTTTTTTTTTTTTTATTTTTCTTGGCCTTCTGGGGTCTCAGGAAGTATTGAGACTGTTATCTGCTGACCTTTCTCTAGACAAATGAATTAAACTTTGCTAGTACACATTTCAGTTTTTTTCACAACTTACAAGAACACAAAGTACTAGGTTCCTATGTCAAGTTGACACTCATATTTATCCATAATGATTAATCATGTGTCACTGCTTTAAAGTTAAAAACTAATTTAAAATTTTTGAATTCCTCCTTTTTTTTCTATGCAGATGCTTCATTCATGGGAAAGATGCCAGCATCACATCCCAGAGGTGAACAGCTTTCCGTGTTATTTTTGAATCCTCTTAATACTCCCACACATAATTCTAATCCAGCAGCCTGTCTGATAGTTATTCTTTCATTTCTATCTCTTCTGATTCTTAATGATCTCCGGCCTGAATCGCTGAAACATACTGTTTATTAGCAGAGGCTTCCAGGATGTCTTCCATCTAATTAAGGAAAAACGACATGATTGAAGTCACGGTTAGGTGTCTTGACTGCATTTCATTAAAACACGCCCCTTTAGATCTCAATACCATTCGTCTACACCATTCCTCAAATCCACATAGCAAGCATTTCCCAAATCTCACCTCATTCAATGTCATCTTCTTTTCTCATCGCCCAACGCTTCTTTGTTACAAAAATTATTCATATTTTGGAATTATATTTATATTTCTCATATTCCATTTTTATAGTCACAACACATCAAAGATATGAAATTTTGTGTGACTATACAGCACTTCTAAATTCTTACATCTGATAAAATAGAGTTTTAGAGAGTAAACGAATAATGCTCTTCTCTCAGAGTATATCACAAACGCAAATCCAAAGTGCCAGGGAAGTTTCACTGAATTATAAGTGCCAGAGAAAGAGGTTTCTTTCTGTTTTGTTTGCTACTATAACTCCTAAATGATCCCACTTACTAATAAATGCACATGGATGACACTAAACGAGTAATGACAGAATATGTTCTTGCAAGACTAAATGATAGCTATTATAGAGATACTCAGAAGAGTATTCTCATTATGGAATGGAAATGTTTTCCTGTGACGCAATGTATCAACTATTTATCTAAACATGTCCGCACCCCATGTACACATTTCCTTTTTTTATATAGGAGTGTAATCAAGAAAAGGGTAAAACTAAAGAGAAAAGTGCTGATGTTTTTAACTTGTAAGTGGATTGAACATAACTGCCTGAAGGGCTTATGGGAAGTTTGATGCTATGTTCCTACATGCCATACACTAATGTACCCAGCAAAAGGTGTTCACCATTTTAAGGCAGTTAATGTTAGGGACACATGGGCATCAAAACTCTCTCTTTTCTCTTTTAGAATCTTCAAACACAACAACATTACATGTTGATTATGCTCGAGGTAAATTTGTAAGTCAAAGTTGGGAAAACCTTATTAGAAATAATTAAATTACAGAAATCCAGCTTCTAGCTATAACTCAAGTATAATGACATGTTAAAAAGAGAACAGTCTTTACTACATATGTAAACCTCAATAAATGCCAAACTCTCATACCAGTTTCTGCCTTGAGCTTTAACTATGCATTGACATGGAAGTTACACTGCTATTGGTGGGAAAAGAACACTACTGGCATAGTGAAATGGGAGGACCTCAAAATTTTAAGCACTAAACTATTTTTCAGGGTAGCATAACATGTTGTCTAGATATGTAGAATTATTTGATGACTCCTTGTTTCATTTTTATAACATGCCATTGAGGTCATATAAATTATTTTAATGTCAGTTTGCTGAAATGTCTTATTACATTTCCAGAAATATACCAGAAAGACTTGAGCGATGTTCTGCATATCTATCCTTTATACGTCAGTCACCTGTCTATCATATAGCTACCTACCCTTCTGTCTTCTATTTCTTCTGTTTTTCTGGAGAACATGACTACGCTATCCAAATTTAGAGGTCATATTTTACTTTTATCTTCCAAATCATAATATAATACTACTATAAGAAGACAAGAAGTGAATTAATTTGTAAGTAGTGCTTTAAAGGTCCCTTCTCATATTGATATAAAAGTAACAGCTCAGATGAAATCTAACTATGTCATCATACAGGTGATCTCATAGTACCTGATTTCTTCAACTGACCTCTTAAAACTCACTTGTGCAGAATGATGCATTATTTGTTTTTTAGAGAGAGAAAGATACAGAGGCAGAGAGACAGAGAGGGAGAGAGAGGCAGAGAGAAACAGACAGAGAGACTGAGAGACATAAAGAGATCTATATATCTGATTTCTAAGTTAGATAGTCTAAGTGTTATTCCCAGAACATAATGTCTAGTTCTCTGTGGTATTTTCATATGCTGTGAGTCCCTTGGATGACATATAAGTTTATGAACCAGGCAACATCTGAAATTTTAAATACAGAAAATCTGGGCCTGAATTATCCCTTTGTTCCTCAGAATTTGTCTAATCTAAGTCAACTGACTTTCTCTCTTTTGGTCTTGGTAACTTCACATAGAGGATTTTATGGTGATGGTTATATGAAATGATAAATTTTTCAAAGTGATAGAAAATGGGCAAAATTTACATGGTTCCTGATGTTGTAAAGCAACCATATTTGTAGAATATGCATGTGCATGTGGTCCAAACTAAGCTCCAAGGTATAACTTAGAAAGATTGGATGCAAAGAGTTCAGAGTTGGGGTGAGGGCTGGAGATGTGGCTTCCCCACAGTTTTTATAATTATGTGGCCATTCATGATGACTCCATTCTTTACCTTCTTATAGTAACAGGATATTTTAGTCTTCTCTCATTATTTCAGTGATGTTCTGTTATTTTTGCCCCAATTTTATAAAATAACCTGTAACTTTAAAGAAGAAATTTGCACTAGTCATCAAACTAGCAAGCAGCCTAGTCAATGTTTAGACCAGGCCTCTTGCTTCTGATTCTTTTTACCATCTCTTCACTATGACCTAGTCTTCCTAATATATAAATCATATTACATGAGACAATTCCCACACTGAAGTAAAGCATTCTATTAGGAACATGAAGAATCATTCTCATTAGCTTATGGTTCCACCTCATGTACTGAACCAGTGTATAACAATGATGCTACTGAATATCACCAAATTTTTATTTAAAAGTTAATTTCATACACCTTGATTATTTAAGTCCTTCCTACTGCTCAAGTAAGTCTGACTAAATCTTTTTTGTTGTTGTTTAAATTTTACTTTTAGCTTCCTAAACATTCCACAGCCACAGATTTTATTTGCTTATTGACAACCCGACAGAATGTAATATTCAAATAAAAAGAGAGGTATATGTATCTTTGAAGAGATATCTAAGAGAGTAAGGGAATGGGAAAACACTAAGAACATGATCTCAGACCCAATCTCAGAACCTACACCATGTAAGACAACATCACTAGTATTCTTCTGAATGATTGAATTTCTATCAGTAATGTAACTTTTACATTGTTTTACCCTTTAAAAAATAATAGAAGGAAAACTTATTTTCTTCCATCTTAAATATGATTTTATGTATTTTAGAAAAAAGAGCCATGAAGTGGCCTGCTGGGGTGATTATGCTTTAACGGCCTTTCTAATGATGGGTAGAGTCAGAAATTCTTCTACCCGGACCACGCCTTCTATAAGGAAAAACTCTTCTGACTTTGACATAATTGAAAATTAATCTCAATTATTTTTACGTTTTGAAATCATAATGGTAATTTCTTAACAATTTAGTTTTCTGTCTGTACTAAAATACAATGAAGAAATTGTAAGCTTCTTTAAAAGGTATTTGCTGTATTGGAAAAGACTAATAGGGTATTTTATAAATATATCTTAGTTGGCACTAGATACTACTGTAAAACAGTGAGCTTCATAAATGGTTATTTTAGAAACTCAGGTGTCCTGACTCCAATATAACAACTAAGGAAGACATTAGACACTAAAGTATATTTTTCTTTTAGAAATTTCCAATTTAGGGCAAGATTACAATTAGTATGTTTGAAAATTACACATAAATACCATTCAAAGAATAGAGGCAGGGATGGGTTGCTGAATGTTCTTTCAAAAATGCCATGCTAGAAGATCCCGTTTCCATGATGTGGAGGCAGTTAGCCTGCACAAGTATGCTAACTCTATGATATTTGTACAGTGATGGAATTAACTAATACTTCATTTCTGAGACTCCTTGCTATTGTTTAGTAGTACATGACTATTATACATTATACATTGTTCTGGTTCTCTCTATATGAAGAATGACAATATTTCATAAACTTTATTTGTTAAAAAGAAGGTGGGAAGTTTGTTTTACAGGTTCACTGAAGCATCAAAAGTCATATGACTAACCAGATATTAATATTCAGTTAGTATTGAAGAGTTCATAAGATCATAGAAAGTTGAAACTTTGACTGTGCTTACGCTTACATAAAAATAATTTATAAAGGCATTCAGTATTTTCCTAGGTCATTGAATATCCCTGGAAAAAACAGTTGAAATGAACAACTTGGTGTCCTACATGACATCCTTAAGAAATGGTATTGGACTTTACACTTTGTAGTCAGAGGAGAGTCTTACCTGATGTGGAGCGCTTTCTGTGTGTTTTGATTGGAATTTGAAGGGGGGCTGAATCAGAAGTGATTTCAGTAAGGCAGCAGCTTCTGTTACTGCAGAGAGACATGTCCTCAACTGTTTGAAGACTCTCTCATTTACTAAACAAATATTTGTTGAGTAGCTACTCTGTTTCAGGCCTTGGCGAACAAGACAAACAGAGTCTTAGACTTTAAAAGGTCACATCATGCCAAATTGCCATTGACACATTAAGAAAACAAAAGGCCAGAAGGACAGACTGATTACCAATACTTGCTGACCCCTTCTCACACACATACGAACAGCACATCGCTAGGTGACAGGTAAGTGCGTGACAAGAATAATTTCCCAAACATCAGCTCTCACTGTAGGCTGCTCTGGACTTGGAGCTTGCATTAATTCTACTCCTCGAGCGTTCATGTTTGCACAGTTTCATCCTAAGTAGCACAGCTTTCACTATCTAATGTGTACTTGTGGCTCATATATATACACTATGTAGCACAGTGCTGTGGTTTCATAACATAGCTATTCATCTCATGGAAAGCAAAGCCAGGAAGCAAACACTTCCTTGAAGCATTTTACAACACTTAGGAAAAAGTTTTATTAAAAATACTCAAGCAAACCCAGAAATGTAGTCTTTTAATATTCAGAAACGTCTTGCCTTTTGTTTTCTGAGTCCCCTTAAGAGCTGGCAATGGCTATTTGCTAATTCTACTAGCTGTTAGGAGATCCCAATAGTAGAACTAGGAACACCTCTTCTTTATCTTGCAGACTTAAGTTCTCACTTATTAAACTGCATGTTTTTCATGGCACTGGTTTCTCTCCTCAGTGCACAAATGGGCAACTGAAGCTAACAGACAAGAAAATTACAGATTTCCGGGAAAGATAAGATTATTTTAAAGCCCCTATGGACTCTACTGTGCATACTTCATTTGAAAATCATGCAAATCTATTTCGAGGTCATTATTTCTTAGAGTTCATGTTTACCTAACCAAGGGAGCAGGAGATCAGGGATGCTTTCCTGTCTGTATGGGGAAGCATTTATCTGCAAATGGCATGTCTCCTAACAGAGAAAAAGTCTGTCCAATGTAGATTCTCATGTTCAGACAACTTATTAAATATAAAAGCCTCCCTTCTTTACTAACACTGTTAACCCAGAGAAATGTTCTGCCTCACAGAACTTGTTTCACAGGCAATCTTTGTTTACATCATCAGATTGAAAGAATATTAAAATTCTTTCCAAATGACCAGTAAACAGCCATGTTCCAAGTTCCTTGAGTACTGTCCCACCCCAGGTGAAAGAATTTACTGGAATCTTCTTTTTCAGGCCTCTGTAAGAAGAAGCCCATGGAAGACAACTTTCCATCCACTCACCTCTGTGTTTTTGATAGCAGGGCTTTTGTAGGAAACAACTCAAGAAAAATTATTTCATTCTGGTGGCAAAGATGAGCTAAAACTACATTTAAAGAGCTTGGGGATACCTACCAGGGTTATTGTCATTGTTGGTAAAGCCATATTGTCAAACTGTTCTAAGCTTTTGAATAACTAAAATGATAAAAGATGGAAAAATAGGCTTGGTGTCATCTACCTGAAAACCCAGACACATAAGAGGCTGAGTTTGGAGGACAACATTATAAGGCCAGGTCAGCATGGGCAAGAGACTATATCAAAACCAAAAATATGTCAAAGAGAAAAGGCATGTAGTTCAGAGCTAGTGAACTAGCCTAGAATGCAATTTCTAAAAGTCCTGGGTTCAATCCTCAGTTTCACACCAAACCAGGCGTTTAGTGGAGAGAGGAGCTACATGTAATTTGTATATGGTTCATTGGACAAATCTCTTTAACTGTCATTAACATAGTACCAAGAGAAAACAGCAGCCAGAATCTTCCCCTATTTTTGACATTTTAACAAATTATATTTTTTATTTTTGTTTTGGTATTGACCGACTCAAAACAACTTACTTGAATATATTAACGGATTCAAACACACAAAATTATATTAGTGATTAACCTAGTGATTATATTAGTGATAATATATCTGCATTCATATAATTTTATTCAGTAATATTTAGTAAACTCTCATTAAGTATGCATAGCTATGCTTAACAAAGGCAAAACCAAAGGAGTATAAACTATCATTCCAGTCCAGGGGGCCATAAAAATTAACAGCAGTACTGTTAAGGCAGTTTTTTAAATTGTTGTTTTCTTATATTATCTCATGGGTCTTGCAGTATATATGAATATATATTAAAATACATAAATAAGGGAGGATGGCAGAGAGTTATTTTTTGTGTATGATTAAAAAAAATCATTTATCTCTTTCCCATTCTCATCACCTACTCCTGAAGAGGTCTATATCCTAAGAATTTCATCCACTTACAAAGAATAAGTGCTAACATTCAAATGTCCCTCCGTAGAGATAATATATTTGCATTTGTATTAATTTATTCACTAATATTTAGTAAACAGTCATTAAGCATCTATAGCTATGCTTAACAAGGGTGAAACCAAATGAATATAAAATATCATTCAAGCCCAGTGGGGCCATATCAAAATAACACCAGTATTGTTAAGACAGATTTTTAAATTGTTATTTTCTTAAATTTTCCCATGGGTCTTGCAGATAGGAAAAGACATTTGAATATAATACAAAGAGAGAAAGCCTTGTGTGAGTGGGGCAGTAAGGAAAGGGACTTAAATATGATGGGAGATTTATTCACAGTCAACCCCAGAATCGTCCTTCCCTGTGGTAGTCACTGTCTACAAAGCCAAGGTCAACCTTTACTTAGGGACTAATGTGGCTTTGCATCCAGAGTAAACAATGTTAGGTTTCTGTGTGCCTGGTCACACATTTACTAACACATGGTCATTTTTTGTATATGATTCCACTAAAAGACATCTATTTAATATACACTACTATCTATTAGCATCCTACTCAGTATAGTTCATGCCTGAATGAAGCTTCTTTAACGCATGTGTTCTCTGAAAAGTTTATCACCACCTGGTTGCACTGTGGAACCCTAGTATTTCAGCAACATGCTTTGGGGATGTATTATTTAGCAAAATCAGACACAAAGCCATATATTGAAACAGACAAAGTGGTAAATTCAATTAAAATGTGTTCACATTGTGAGTGAAAATGAGAGGAGAGTAGTCTTTATCAACCTTGGGTAAGGACATGTTCTCTGGGTGGCTCAAAATATTCATAACCATGCAAGGACCTTAAATCTCATGAGAGTACCCTAAGAATTAATAATGTGCTTATAAAGAAACTCAGGAAGTAGGAAGATAAGACCACTCAGAACATACACCAGAAACATATTATTGTAATAAAGAAAAGCAAAGTATTTGTTACACTCAGTCTGAAAAACTGGGACACATAGTAATATCAGGAATGACTAAAACTGTGGACTATATGGTTATATATTTATTTTTCTTAGAGGGACACGTGGACCAGGAACTTTGAAGAGCTTTGTAAGAAACGGAAATTCTTGCCGCTGCTCCCCCACAAAAACAAAACAAAACAAAACAAAACAAAAATAAAACAAAACCCAAAAAAACCTGTGACATCAGAGTCTGGAAAGAAGTGAAAATCTAGTTTGATCAAGACCTCCTCCTCCTCCTCCTCCTCCTCCTCCTCCTCCTCTTCCTCCTCCTCCTCCTCCTCCTCCTCTTCCTCTTCTTCCTCCTCCTCCTCCTGGAAATTTTTATGGTTGTAGCTGAATAATAAATACAAAATAAGGGTCTTCCTTATTAAAGTTATAGTGTCCTTATAACTATATCAGTAGACTGGTATTTATCCAGTTGTAATGTGAATTTTTAATTTGTTTTATGGTAGAAAATGAGTTTATAAATGTGATGTTTTGGCTTAGAAAGTTGGAAGAAGTCATTCATAATAGGTAGAAGTTGGAAATACCAAGATGACTATCAATGGATAAATTGAAAAAAAAAAGTGGTACATTTACACTGTGGAATATTACTCTGCCATTAAAATCATGAAATCATTATATTTACAGGTAAATGGCTTGATCTAGTAAAAAATTATCCTGTGTTAGGTAACCTAGACCCGGAAAGGCAAATGTGAAATGTACTCACTTATCTGTAGGTTTTAGCTGTTAAGTCATTAATAAGCAAACTACAATCTACATAACTGCAGAGATTAGGTATAAAGTAAGAGACTACAGGGTGAGGAATGGATCTCCTTAGGAAGGAAAATAGAATAAATGGCTATAGACAGATAGTGGGGTCAAGCATGGCAGGATCAAATGGGAAGGAGGGGGCTAGGAAAGAAGTGGGCAAGAGAGGGAATATAGGTAGGAACGGTCAAAAATAAGAGCCATTTGAGGGGTTGTATAGAAACCTACTATAATGGAGTCTTGTTAAAAATATATATATGCATGAAGATGATCTAAATAAAATTGCTAAATTGAGAGCTATGGACACATACTCCCACTCCCAGAAACTATCTAAAGTTAATAACCATTTGTAAATGAAAAATAACTATGTAAAGTAAATAACCATTTTTAAATGAAAAATATTTTTTTTCTTCAAGGCAGTCTCACTGGGATATCAAACCACTCTTAATGGTAGACCCCATACCTAGAAGTAGATGGCAAAACCAAAATGAACTGATGATATCTTTGGAAGCTCTGTCTCACAATGTATGTTAGTTTATTCATTTTTAACCTTAGAGGTTCTTTGCATATATACTATGGCTTCTAGTTTTCTGGTTTTCTGTGATTCTTGCATATGAGGTATAAATATTATGTGTGTGTGTGTGTGTGTGAGAGAGAGAGAGAGAGAGAGAGAGAGAGAGACGGAGAGAGAAACAGAGACAGAGAGACAGAGACAGAGAGAGACAGAAACAGAGACAGAGACAGAGAGGAGAGAGGGCAGAGGGAGGGAGAGAAAGAGAGACAGAGAAAGAGAGAGGATTCTGTATTCTTGGAGATTGTTATGGTCACTACAGGTAATTTAGAGGCATCCCATCCTTTTATCTATATACCATCATCATTACCTGGTATAATGTCAAAAAATTGCTGAAATTCTGCTAAATCTCTTCTGAGAAGAGTCATAGCCAGTTGAGAGCTCCTAACACAGAACACAGTGATGTTTATTCATTAACATATTCAACTTAATTCAGTGTGTGTTTATTGACCACCAGTCAAATCTGAGACTGAGTTTGGGTAGAAATACAGAGACAAACAAGACAAATAATACATATTCTATGAATGTGTATTATTACCAATGGTTAATAAAGAAGTTGTTTTGGCCTATGGCAGGGCAGAATATAGTCATTCAGGGAAACTAAACTGACTTCAGGAGTAAAGGAGGCAGAGTTAGGCAAACACTATGTAAATGTAGAAAGAGAAATACCCCAAAACCTTACTGGAAAGCCACACCCTCATGGTGAAACACAGATTAATAGAAATGGATCAATTTAAGATATAAGAGCGAGCTAGGAATATGCTTGATTCATTGGCCAAAGAGTGTTGTAATTAATACAGTTTTGTGTGATTATTCAGGTCTGGGTGACCAGGACCAAAAGCACAGTCTCTGTTTATACAATATATATTAATGATATAATTTGTCAATATATACTTAAATGTGGATTATAAATTTGATGAACAGTTGTGAGAAGTGGACTTGAATTTGTCTACTCATTAGGATCATCTATAAATATATGAACATCTTAAAATCTGACCTTCAGGGAAACAAGGAAAAAAGAGTCAGACTAAGCTGGGAAACTGGGCCAACAGTTGCATAGGATCATTCAAGTCAAAGAGAAATAAAAATTCAAATTCCAATTTCAGGAAGTATTGAGTCAGTAAGCCTGGAGCCTGGAAACAGCTCTGCTTAAAAATATCTAAGGGTGGGTGGTTAGAATTGTGTATTTCTGAAGGAGAGATAGGCTATGTTAGCAGAGCAAAGAATCTGAAAAACATCTTCCACAATTCAGTAAGTGGTCTGCAAGCATGAGCAGGTTGCAACAACCATATGTGTTCTTTTTCTCCTTTCATATCTCCTCAAACCCCTCGGTTCATGACTTACCTATCCACATGATGGGATTGCCCTTGGATCAGTCTCTAAAAATGTAAAAAAACAACCAGCTGAGCTTTTAATAGCCAGCTATAAGAAAATATAATCAGGTATTGTGACTTTTCTATTTGTAACACATGACTGACTTGATTAGTCTTTGGGAAATATGCTCTCATTTTCTGCAGTCTTTTTCTCGTTTGAACTCTGTTCTTGCAATTTCAGGAATATTATTTTACATGGTCAGCAAATGCAAAATGAATGAGTCTTTACAACTTGGTAATGTCAATGGCATGTAGTTAGAAACGAAGTTAAAGGGAATTGGCTAATTTAAAAACTGAGTGAAAGATAAACCACTACAAGCAATTGCGTATCACAAGCAAATGAAAACCCTGAACAATGGCCCATGTTCGCTTCAGTAAACTATAGGATTATATAGATATGAAGCACCCACTATCCCTGACAAAGGCATACACAATTTAATGTCTTCATATTACCATCCCATCTGTAGTGGCTTGAAGGAGAAATGTCCCCATCAGGCTCTTACATTTGTAAATGTGGTTCTCAGTTATGGTGCTGTTCGGGAAGGTTATGGATCTTTGTTGAATGGATAATGTCTCTGGAGTAAGGCCTTTGTGGTTCATAGCCTCACTCCACTTCCTGTCCTTATAATGTTCCCTTTGTTTGAGAGAAAATGTGACCAGTCAGTTTCCTGCTCCTGAATCTTACTGTCTGTTCCCTGTCATTATGTACTCTAAAGTCCTTTGTTCCTTACATTGCTGTGCTCTTGGTGGTTTATCACAGCAGCAGAAAAGTGACAGATACCACATCTCTAGACAGTTTTATTTTGTCCTTGCTGCTCTGAAATGTGATCCATAATAGTCCTATGGAATACTTTAAGTCTTTAATCCTACTTATCCTTCAAATTCTTGCTTTTATAAATTGCTTTAGGTTGCTACTCTGATCTGTTAGTTTATTCAGACTTTCAGTCATTTATGCAACACATATTCACTTGCTTTCATGTGCTGGGTGATAAGAATACAGCAGTGAAGAAGTTTATCGAGTTCACTGTTTTGGATTTTGCTTTCTGCTTCTGTGAAGACACATCAACAACATATACAGAAAAGCTATCTCAGGGAGAGGGTGACACCACTGTAGTGAGAACTCACTGGGATAAAAATATTTCCATTTTATTTCCAGAGACTAATCAATACTGATGGATGATAATGATTGACTCCTTAGACTTAAGAGCTAAGAGTGTTACTTTCTGATTTAATTTTATATTTGTATTAAATCTAGGATATAAGCATAATTAATATTCTTAATTTCCTCAAGGGAAGATCAAGCTTATATAGAAATACAGAGGAATTAGAACAAAATAACCGAGAGGCCACTGCATGATAGATGCTACAATAGAAATGAGAAAGGTTGGAAAAACGAGAGGAAATGATCTAGAAGCCATTTGGGAAGTAGCATAGGAGCTGTATGAGTGTGGGATTTTTGTAAAGAGAATTAGTAAGGAAAGGACCTGAAGTAGAAGAGATAGTTTAAGAGTGAGGCAAGGTCATGCCCATCTGATCTAGTGGGACGTACTATAAGGATGAGGATTTACATGAAGTATGGTGAAGATGGCGAGGCAGAGGTCACTGGTGAGGGCTTCGATTCACCTGCCAGAGTGTTTGATTTTTATACTGTAGCTAACAGGGAGCCACCGAAGTGTTTCAAGCAGGTGAATGACCTTCTATATCTTGCCCTTTGGAAAGATCACCCTGTCTCCACAGTTGAAAATGGATCAGAGAGTTAAATACGTTGCCAACCAAACTGTTTGGAAACTATGTCTGAGTCAGAGCACAGTTTGATGATTCTTGCCAGGAAGAAGTCGTGAGCTGCATATTGAAACTCTTTCCAGCAAGGGGATAAAGTAGACAGAATTAATACACCTCCATGACTGTGAACGGAAAGTGTTGACTGCAGTTTCTGTCTCACCTGGACCCATAGCCAGTCAGTCCCCCCAAAATATACAGAGGTCTACATTAATTATAAACTGGTTGGCCAAGCCGGGCGGTGGTGGCGCACGCCTTTAATCCCAGCACTCGGGAGGCAGAGGCAGGCGGATCTCTGTGAGTTCGAGACCAGCCTGGTCTACAAGAGCTAGTTCCAGGACTGGCTTCAAAGCTACAGAGAAACCCTGTCTCGAAAAACAAAACAAAACAAAACAAAACAAAACAAAACAAAACAAAAACTGGTTGGCCTAGTAGCTCAAGCTTTCTTATTAACTAATTCTTACATCTTATATTAGTCCATAATTCTTGTCTGGGTTAGCCATGTGGCTTGGCACTTTTTATTAGCGAGGCATTCCATCTTTCTTCCTCTGTCTCTGGGTGAAGACTACAGACGGAACCTTTCCTCTTACCAGAATTCTTCTTTTCTTATCATCCCGCCTATACTTTCTGCCTGGTTACTGGCCAATCAGCATTTTATTAAAACAATACAAGTGACAAATCTTTACAGGGTACAAGACCATTGTCCCACAGAGGGAAAGGAACATTGTATAAAAAAGTCACAGTGGATCTCCCAGTTTCTGGTCTTAAAGACTGAGGAAAATATGACATTATTAAAGGAAAATGGAAATATGGAAATGAGGTGGCATTCAGACAATTGCCGACACTATATATATATATATATATATATATATATATATATATATATATGAGTAAATCTATGCTCTCCTTGCTGATTGTGCAAATGATTAGTGAACTGGAGAGCATGGAAGCCAATGAAGGCTGTCCAGTCGGACCAGCCGTCAACGTTTGTGTTGACATCTTGTGTGATCTTTTGATCAGGCAGCCTTTCTCTCAGAATGTTTTCAGACAACAACAGTGTGTGCCACTGTAACTTCAGATGATCAGGGTATTGAACAAAAAAACGTTTTCCACATCAGTCCCAGGATAGTGTTCTTTTGTTGGTTTTCTTTTTAGCATACAGTTGATGATAGTGATCCCATAGAGCTTAAACATGACTTTGTTTGTGGAACTGTCAGGTATCTAGTATGAAAGTGATAGAGTCAGATGTGTGAGCTGCTTTATTTCTGGGAGCTCGTGTAGACACTGAAAGAAGCAGCCATGGACCAGGTTCAGTATAAATTGCTCAAGCCATGAATGTGTATATGGAACTCCACTGAAATGGGACTAGGTCAGTTTTAGAAATCGAAGTTCCAGTTTGTACTTCTTTTCACTTGGACAGGGGCCCATACACTGGTAATTCCAGTCACGGCTCAAAGAAAAAGAAAAATGAATAAAACATGCCCATAAGTTGTTTCCTTTCTTTCTTCTCAGAGACAATGCATGTGTCTAGGATACAAACCGCACTTTACTCTATTTAGTCAGCGGTGTTTTAAATAATCTATTGATTGGGTATGGGATTAGAAGAAAGCATTTGTCTTCCATTTTTATAAGAATGCAAGGGAATTAGGTGATTGTATTACCTCAGTCATGAATCTGACAGAGTCTGAAAAAGAAATATCATCTCTCAAAACTATCTACAGGCCAAGAAACACCTCTAAATTCAAATGCACTATTCAGGTTGCAATGTTTACTCTTATAAATAAAGTGATATATTAATTTGATGTGACTGAAAACAGAGAGAAGATGCTGTGTTCGTTGCCATCGAGGCAATAAACACAAGATGTGCACTTTCTGAATAAAGCCCTCCAAAGCTTGGAATCAAATTATGCAAATTTTAGCAAATGCAAATGCTGGCACCCGGCTTGCAAGTAACATTTACAAATGATGATTCGGCCAGAGCTTAGTAGAAATTAAATTATTTTTGTCTCTGAAGAATAAAAGCAACTAGTGTTTTTAGAGGTTCTTGAAACTTTTGTTGTTTGGCTGATCTTCATTATTCAGCCATTATCAAATTTCACCTCCTGACAGTACACAGGAAAATACCAAGTTTCTCATCTGGATGCTCCATAAAAGCTCCACCCTTTGCATGGTATCTGCCCCCAGAGTATGGAGTGTAGACCTCCCAGGTCTGCATGAGTTAAGGATATAGTTAAATGCTTGAACACAGAGACACTGAAGTATCAATTGCCCTAAATTTGATGGTGTGTTTTCTGTATGGTATGCTGATGAGGCAGGCATTTTGAATTCCCACATTGTGGTCAATACTTTTCAACCTCTTACATGTTGAGAAAAGACTGATGACCCTAAAGAATTTTTTTGATAAATGTTATATCTACTCATATTTATAGAAGAAGGTTTTAAAACTGGCTGGTGAGGTGGCTCAGTATGGAAAAGTACTTGCTGCATGCAGTGGATCATCTGGGTGCAATTCCTAGAAAAACGTAAAACTACAAGGAGACAACTGACTCCTAAATTCTTTCCTCTGACATTCACATGGGTGCTATGGCAGGTATACTTATGATGTGACTGTATTTGGTATCTGACTGACTGGAAGACATGTAGTTTCTTTTACATGTTCTTCATTTAATCTCTTGTATACTTTGTGCTGGTTGGACAAGTTAAGTATTCATAATATCAATGTTTGAAATCAAATATGTCCCTAAATCCAAATATTGTAAGTACCAACATGGTATTTCAATTAAAACTGCCAACATGATCTTGTGTGACATGTGAGTCATAGCCATGCAATGACAAATGTAATATACTGTGCAAAATCACCTTCAGTTTCTATATCCAGGGTGTTTTATTATGTATGTTCCTATTTTCCAGAATTAGAATTAGAGTTTCAGAGAAATTCTAAAATCCAAAACATTTATATTTCAATCATTTCAGATAAAAGTTTGCAGTGTTCCCTCTGTCTGTCTTCTTGGTCTCTGTCTCTTTGCCCTACCCCTCACTCCTTCTCTCTTCCCCCAATTTGTGTTTAAACTTGTTCCTACAATAAAAGAAACTGAACATGGGAAGAATAATTTCAATTTCTCTATGCTTTCAGCTGTTTAGGAACATTTCACTAATTCTACAAGATCCCAGTCATAGTCACTGTTTTTTATTTATTTATTTATTTATTTATTTATTTATTTATTTATTTATTTATTTTGGTTTTTCGAGACAGGGTTTCTCTGTAGCTTTTGGAGCCTGTCCTGGAACTAGCTCTTGTAGACCAGGCTGGTCCAAACTCACAGAGATCTGCCTGCCTCTGCCTCCCGAGTGCTGGGATTAAAGGCGTGTGCTATCACCGCCCGGCGTCACTGTTTATCATTATGAAAATACTGATTATACGGACCTTTAGAGAGGTTCTCAAGAACCTCCAGAAGTTTCCTGATAATGCTTACCACCCCCACTGACCCATACAACAACCAGAGGTTTCTCCTGTTTTTTTTATCGTGAGTCTTACAGAAGTCCTCACAAACATCTGTTTCTAGCCAGTTGTAGGAGAAAGTTTAGACAGCATAATTCCTTCTTTACAATCCATTTCATTGAAAGAACAGTATTCCTTCTTACGTTCTATTACTAAGAACAATTTATATGATCATATCTCACATGAGAACAGAGAGGTACGGGAAATGCAGTCCCTTGGAAATACTATCTCTTTCTAAAGCATTCTTATGTGACAAATGTACATGTGTTGGGTTGACAGAGAGAAATTCTTAAACACCAAGTGCTTGACTATACCATGGATATTTCTCAACGGATTTCTAAGGCTGGATGAGTCAAGCAGAATTATAACCTCACAAATGAGAAACATCCAGAGTTCAGCTGTGTTGCTAAATTACTCAGAAAGAAAATGGCCATAGTACTTGACCCTGACTTCTTTTGAATCTTGTAATCATTACCCATTGATGGGGCAAACTTCCTTTCTGCAACTTAAAAAAAAAGAACATAAAAAAGATATACAAAAAAGCTTCTAGTCATATACGAAGAGAAAAGCACTTTTCTAGTACCTCAGCACACTCCATTTCAATTCTACCACAGTCTTCAAGGACTTCATACATGTCCTTGAACATGAAATGACTGTGCTAGGGAACTTTGGTATTTGATAAAATAGTGGAATTGTGACCATATTTCAAATGGTAAGCCAAAATTCTGCAAAATGAGCTTCCTGATGTGCAAAAGGCATCAGAGTTTGGATTCCATGATAATGTTTTTCAAAATCACATCCTATTTCTCTTTTAGAAACTTTTTTCCCATTTAGAAATAATAAATAGTTCCAATCCTTCTAGGGAAGTTCATTAAACTCCTGTGCTCTTATACCTTTTCTAAAGCTCTTTGCCACACAGAGCTGCTAGGCCATTTCGGTTCCCATATTTGCACAGCTGGAGATAAGCCCAGGGCCTCCCATGTGCTAGCAAAGAACTCTGTCACTAAGCTACAGTCTCTTTGGAATTTAAAACCCATTAAGTCAGGATAAAATCAGAAAGAGAGAGAGTAGTTACGGGTTTAGAACCTGAAGCAAGAAATTAATTATATAAATCATGAAAGAAGTGAGAAACTAAACATGGCATGCTGAGGAAACATGACCACCAGCAAAATGTTATTCTGAGTCAAGAGCTGGAGGTAAAGAGGATGGCAGCAGGTTTAGTGGAGCCCATAGACTATGGGTCCCTGGAGGAAGCAGGTCCATATCTGGTTCCATATTTGCAACTTGCACCCATACTTCCAACAGGGTTTATAGAAAAAGAGCCTATGGTGGATAGCACTGGAGCACTGGCAGAGAAAATGAAAAGTCTTTATTTAACTTTCTCTCTGCCAACATATCTAATCTTAAGAATACCTAGATTTGGCTACAGAACACAGAAGTTCACTAATGCACATTGCAGCTCCTTCAGGCTTCAGAGCTCTGCTAGCTAGGAGAGAATAAATGCAAACAGAAATAGTCCACGGATGACACACAAGGATTACAGGCCAAGGACATGACTCACTCAGCAAGCTCAAAGACCCAGATCTATATTCCCAGGACCCATAATTAAAGAAATAAGAAAGCCAAACATTGGTGCTTGAGCCTATAGCTCTTGTACTGAAAGGGTAGAGAGAGGGATGCCTGGAGCTCCTTGTCTGGGCAGCCTAGCTTAATCAATGACCTCTGGGTTCAGAAAGACTGTCTTAAACACTCAGGTCCAGAGCAGCTGGACAAGACACTCAATGCTGATCTCTGGCCTCCAAAGCAGTTGCACATGCACTTTCATACACATACCCTCACATATATGCACATACACTACACAATGTGCACACAATAGATTAATGATAGATATAGATAGATAGATAGATAGATAGATAGATAGATAGATAGATAGGCGATGTAGGACTGTTTTTATCTATCTGTTGTTTCATTGGTTAATTAATAAAGAAACTGCTTGGCCTGATAGGTCATAACATAGGTGGGTGGACTAGACAGAATAGAATGCTGGGAAGAAGGGAAGTGAGGTAGATACCATGCCTCTCCTCTCTGAGTCAATCGCCATGAAGCCAGCCACCAGGTCAGACATGCTGAATCTTTCCCGGTAAGCCACCACCCTGTGGTGCTACACACATTATTAGAAATGGGTTAAGCAAGATGTGAGAGTTAGCCAGTAAGAGGCTAGAGCTAATGGGCTAGGCAGTATTTAAATGAATACAATTTGTGTGTTGTTATTTAGGGTGTAAAGCTAGCCATGTGGGATCCAGATGGGATGAAAAACAGGCCTACTAGCCTCATCACTACAGATAGGCAAGTAGAAACATACATACATACATACATACATACATACATACATACATACATACCACATGTATACATAGAACAGCATGATGGTCCTGGTCACTGCACCATAGTGCTCTGCTGCAGGATGATTTACCAGTGACTGTGTGTTCTTACACTGACCCATTTCTTCTTTTTTTGTTGCTTTGTGTTCTGTTGTTTGTTTTGATTGTTTGGGTTTTTGTTTTCTTAACATTTGTTTGCTTTGTTTTGTTTTTAATAACTACTCTACAACATGGCAGGAGGTAAGAGAGAACTAGCTGAAAGACTCCAGATTTTATTCCAGAAGATGAAGTTTAATGTTTTATCCCAGCATGTGATGTGCCCCCCAGGGCATAACATCCAAAACTGGTTACCTCCTGGGGTCTCTCATCTGTGTATAAATGGAGTTTGGACAGATGAGACTTAAACCATTCTTGGCAGCTTCTCTGAGCCTTGGGATAATGACTTGTCATGAATTAGAGACTTCTGTTGTATGTCTTGCTTTCATATCTGAAAGCAATAAACATGCGTGTCTAATGTGTGACTTCTCCGTCTCACTAGACTCAGACAAATACCCAAAGGGTAGTCAAAGATGCAGAAGGCTGAAGTGACAGCTAGTGTACCTTAACTTTGTCCAGCAGGTGACCTCATGGTAAGTTGCATTGCAACATGAAAAGAAAGTGTCATTGATATGGATAAATACCCAAAGGAATCTGAAGACTCTCTTGGCCCCTGGGATGCAGGTGAGAGTCACTCAACCAGCACAGGTGACATAATGTGGCAGCATCAAATGTGGTGAACTCTACTTATTTGAGATTCTAAAGGCCTTAAAAGCCACAGGTAGATAACTTGTAGGAGCCTGGATTCTCTTGGAGTAAAAATATATATATATATATATATATATATATATATATATATATATATATATATATATATATATATTTCTGGATTCTTCCCTAGGACTGGTAGGTAACACTGAGAATTGCCGAGACTCATCAATGCACCCAGTGAGGAGATATATGATTGGTTATATTCTTACAATGCAGTCTGTGATTTAGTAATCCACTGTTAAAAACCCTTCTACTGATTTTCCCACATTAAAGTTTGCATTATCGAAGCATACAGATCCTTGACAAATACTATTCGTGTTTGATCTTAGGTTTTATTTATGAGGAAATTTGATTGAAAAGCACAAGTTCCCATTAAGTAAAGGATGCAATATATTCTGTTTAGCAAGCATCGATCAATATTGAAGATAGCATTAAATTTCTTTCACTAAGGATAACTGGCTGATTAAAAATGTTAATGTGTAGGTAGATAAGTATAGCCAAATTGTAGTCAATAGGTCTATTTTAATGGAAACTTGTTTCCTTTTTACAAATTAGGCTACCTCTAGATAAAAGCAAACACCATTAATGACATGGGTTTTTATTCATTTTCTCATTAAGAAAAACTAATTCAAAGTAAAATAAGTGACACTTATCAATAGAGAATAATAATTTCACTTTTTTAAGAGAGAAAGATGTTTTAAGATGTATCACATTCTTTGTGCTCAATAAAGAGGATTTGAGCTAGATATGTGGAAAGTAACTATTTGAAAAAACATAAGTTAAGACTGATTTCAAAGTTTGTTTATATCCCATGTTCTATGAAAACTTCTAAATTTGTTTTTTTTTTCTAAATTTGAATTATGTATCAAATTAAATAAATTCCTCAAATTAAATTTGAGGAAATATATAATGCATATTTCAAGTTTAATTTTCCTGATAGAAAATTTTTTGATGCCTTTAAAAATGTATGAATTTATATATTTTATACTATAGAGTTCTGTCTTATCAGCATTTTTCTATCAGTTTTAATGAAAGCATTTTACATTATCCAAGCAAAAATAAACAACAGATTGAAAACAGCTTATGTTTTTTACAGTAAAAATATTATTGATTCAAGTTCATTACAATAATCTCACCAAGTGGTCATTTCTCCAATCTCATTTAAATATGCTAGAATGAAATGAATACATTTTGTATGTCTGTATGTGTGCTTGTGGCTGAGAGGAAATGGCATTGGTATGTGATTTAGTCGAGTCAGTATTAGTCAAGAGTTGTGTATTTCATAGCTTGTTTTGTTAGGGCCATTATAGCTTCCATTAGGGGCCTCTATAACATCAAAGAATTGAACTGCTTCTCCACACAAACACCTCAAGCCTCACAACTCTTCCCAGTTCCTTCTCCCTGTAACCATGAATTGACTACCCAGAGCCCAGTCCACGTTCACTGCTTAGGAGATTGCACTTGAACCCACATCACTTGAGGATGAGCATGATAGCAGGGAGTTCTGCTCTTGATGTCATGTCCATTCTCACTGGGAAACTCTCTGCCTGTTTCATTTACGTTTTCTCTGACCACTGACACATTTTCTTGGCTAAAGAAACAGTTTTGATCACATCTCTTCATGAACGGATGGCCACAAGTGAAAGGAAAATATCCTGACTGAATGAGAAGCAGCATTTCTGAATTTTTTTTATTCTACTTCATTTTGTTGTTTTAGGGATAGAATTTTCACCTGTTAAATTAAGGCAGCAATAGTTCCTTGGGACAATTACTGGTAACTAAATAACTCATATCTTACTAAGTGAGCATAAGTGAGCAAGTACTGATCTAAAGGCATACTGGTATCAAATTAATTAAATCAAGTTAATTAAGGTAAATCATAGGTTTATTATCCTTTCTCCAATATAATTTTTAAGACAGATTTTTTTGCCTCTTTGTGTGTGTGTAAGAGAGAGAGAGAGAGAGAGAGAGAGAGAGAGAGAAAGAGAAAGAGAGAGAGAGGTGGAAAGAGAGAGAATAGATTTGGAAGCCAAATATAAAGGAAATTCATTTGCATTTATACATAGTTTCTACGTATGTCTTATAATTTGATATAGTATTTTTGCAGCCTTTGTGCATGTGTTAAAGGTTCATAAGGTAGTGTTGTGGTACTATGTCAATGCAAAGTTCTGAATTTCAGAAGACTGAATTTGGTGATTTTAGGTTAGGGATGTTCAGTCTGTATTTCCCTCACGGTCAGTTTATAAATATTATTTTGTAACAGATGGAGACAGTTATAGAGAACGACAACCAATAAAAATGCAGAGTTGTGGAGCCTAGTCCCAGTGAGAACACTGACAGAACATTCCTGAACTTAAAGCTCAGGGAACATTGCAGAAGTTGGAGCAGGAAAATTGTACAAGGTAGAGGATTACAGAGTTTGATGTGGGACAACGGCTACTAAGCCCACAATTATGCTCATAAAGTCTCACCAACTTGTCTCCCTAAAAATGAGCATAACAAATACAACAGCAATAGTCTTGCCAAAGTGACAGGGGACAGCTCATCAGGCCTCAGCCATACACAAGGAGCTACAGGTAACTGCGGAATTCTGAGAATGAAAGAAATACACTTCCTGAGGGAAGGGCATACCACTTGGGTATCCAATACCAAATGGTGAGCCCTGAAAATGTATACATATAAGCAACATATGTATTGAAGCAGATTTTATGTAGAAAACACACACACATGCACACGCGCACACACAGACACACGTATAGGTGACAGTATTTAATGAAAAAAAGAAATAATGAATTTGAAAGAGTAAGGAGAAGTACATAGGAGAGTTTTGAGAGAGAAAAGGGGATGGGAAGATGATGCAATTTTAATCTCAAAAATAAAAGGAAAAACATGTTTTGAGCATCTGATTGTAATGTCCTCATTACACAGTGAAAATTCAAAGGCCATTTTCAGAGGAGAGACAGACAGTATACGAAGAAAAAGTAGACCAAATGGTTGTACAGAATGCCATAAGGGTAAGAATCAGAGAACAAGTTTTATGTAGAATATTCTGAGAACCTCCTTCAAATAATAACTCTAGATCAGATACCTATGTAAGAAGAACTAGTTATAGGACGTGAGAAAGTAGAGATACATAAACCTTGGCAGAAGGAATAACACCCCAAACCACTGTCCTACAGAATCATCTTTGTTTTTATAGCTTTAAACTTTACCCATTTTCAGAGAACACTAAATTGCTACCTATATATTCTAGTTATTATTTTGCAAATCTCGTAATACTGTTTAATCTGTTAGCATATATTACTCCCCACTATAGATGGTATTTTCCCATATTTATACATAACATTTTGCTACAATTTCTAATAACATCCATGAGGAAATCCTTATAGTTGGTTTACAATTATTAGTGACATTTAAGTATTAGATGAAAACCTCGTGTAGAAGAAGTGAGCACACAAATTTCCTAGGCAGGCTTGCTCATTAGTCAGTTCTTCTAATCTAATTTGTTTATTTGTCTTAAAGGAAGAGAGAGATAACGTAATAACAATTCAAGACTTGCATTATTGCTCTTTGATCTTCCTTTCTCCATGACTTTCACATGTCCCAATGAACATTTGGCCATCATATTGATATGTGTATGTGTGTGTATGTATGTTCCTGTAATATTGATTCTTAGTAATTCTTGTAGGTTGGTCATTGCATTTATATGCACTTTATTGTCTTTTTCAAAACTTCAGTGTCTCATTTCTCACCAAAATTGTTCTTACTTGTCCTGTATTTAATTGCAGAACATTGGAGTATTTCAGCAAATTTCTTTACTGCCTTCCAACCAAATCCAACATTCTGAAACAATTTCCAGCCTTGTCCCCATATTTTCTTCTGATGGAACAGAAGGAAAAATCAGTAGCATCTTATCTCTGATGCTGAATCCTAGTGTCCATTTTCTCTCAGTTGCTCAGGAACTTTGCACCTCCACCAGTTTCAACTTCTTGCCATATTGTTCCCTTAGCCAAAAGCCACAAGCACCAGTGTCAGCTTTCAGTAAAACAAGCCCAGTAATCCTTTGTACTTGACACTGACTTGTATAGGTGCGCTTTAGACACTCAAGTCCATGATGCTCAAGTCCCTCAGTTAAAAAAAAAATGACACTTGCATATTGTATAACATCTATACATATATTAAATGTTAGGTAATTGATCATAATGAATGTGAAGAAATGGTCGTGAATGGTTGATATATTAATGTTTAAGCATAAATGTCAAGATATTTGTCAAAATAATATCAACTATTATATATCATACATGTTCAGAAAAGACACATGTCAAAAATATTTTTGATCCCTGTTTTTTTTTAATCTGTAGATGTAAAACTCATGCAGACTGAAGGCTGAGTTTAATATAAATTATAAAATGTCCACGCTCACTTTTCTTCTGTTACCTAAAGCAACAGCCAAAGGAAAATGCTACTTTACCCATTGAGAATCCGCTCACTTTGCCTCATGTAACAGAATTTCTCATTATTTCTTTTCTAAAACCATTTGTATCAGAGTGGGTACTGAGTTCTACTTTTCCATGTTTAATATTTATGTTTTAATTTTAATTTTTGTCACAACATAGCATCCATTCTTCTTAAGTACTTAAAGAAACTTCCACAACTCATATCCCTAGTTGTTTCCTTCCTAGAAGAACAGCATCCTTTCGTCTCTTCTTGTGGACTCCCTTTGCTCTGTTTCTAAGGAGCCACAGAGAATCAAAGCAGATCTTATGCCCATCCTGTCCTAGGGATCTCATTCTTTCAGGAATGCTCACACGCCACTAATTTACTGACTCAAATTCATGTACACTTTTAAAATCTCCTTGAATTAAACATTTATGTGGACTAAAGTCTGTTTTACTATGTATATCAAATAAGCAATTCAAACCTACACTGCAGGAGAAATAATTCCATACACAAACTTACTTTCTCTTTCCTCTCTCATCTCTGATTTTTCTCTCAGCATATCAAGTAACAAATTTGAAATGTCCAGACTACAAAGCCAGAAGCCAATCTTCTTCATTTTCTTAGTGTGTGATGTATTCAATATATTAGTAAGTCTGTAATTAACTTCATAGAACAGTAACAGTAATTTTAACCAGATGTACTTTTAATTAATATCAATTTGCATACTTTTCATCACCTCATTGCCAACTTAGTTTAATCCAACTGTATCTGCAACTTAAGCTTATTATTAAATTGATTTTCCTCTTGTGATTTGAGTCCTTGTTACAATATGGTGAATTTCTAAATATAAAATTTTTGCAGCATCTTTTTTCCTATCCAGTGTTTTATTACACATAGAGAAACATTAGGGTTAAGATGTGGGTTAATGTTGTTTCTGGATGAAATGCAGATGACCCTGGGTTCTATTCTTAGTGAATCCTATCCCAAATAAAGTACAAACTTCACTTTATATTTTCACAAACAATAAAATTTTTCATAATAAAAATTAAAAGGTCTTGTGTTTTTATATTAAGCTAGTCAAGTTGTGAGGACATATATCAGTTGAACATTTTTAGTAAAGATCTGTCTTTCAGGTTTTTAAGTGAAGATATTAATAAGGTTTATTCTTATTTTCTTATAAATCTGAATAAGAATTAGAAATATAATAAAGAAAAATATTTGTCTGTGACTTGGATGTATGTGGCTGTGGCATATATACTAAAGTTACCTCATGAAGTTAGGGGAAAAGAATTCTCTGATTATAGAAGATATTTTAGGTTAATTCACCAAATATGCCAGCCTTTTATCTAGTCAAGCCAAGAATTGTGCTTATATGGTCCAAATGTCTATTCTTTCTTAAAGAAAACTGCTCAACATGAAATAAACTTATATTAGGTTTCTTTAAGGCAACTTATTATTTAGGACAAACAAAAAACACTTAAACAATCCGAGGGTAGTGAATCTAAGGAACTGCAGAGACGAGGTTCCTTCTCTGTGGGAAAGGCATACTTTTCAAGGTCATGGACAGTTTCATAAAAAAGGAAAGGTTGATGTAATGGAACATACTCTGGAGATTGGAGGGTGATAAATAACATATGCAGAACAATGGCACACTATGCTCCAAATACTGTTTCTTCAAGTAGTTTTGTTTTTTTCTTTAATACACCCTGAGAAATGTAATTTGAAACCTTTCTAATGATATAGTTAAAATGACTTATAATAATGTGTATATACAATATAAATATCCTCTAATAGTATGAAACAAACCCAACCCTCTCCGCTATCAATACCTTGAGTAATCATTCGTACCATTTGTGAAAAGAGACTTTTATGGGAACAACACATTTATCATACAAACCACAGTAGCTTATTTTAATTTCTGAATATGTAATTATTTTAATTTCCCTCCATGTTCAGTCTTCAGATTTAGTATTTCCACAGTCTTTACAGAAAAACAATTTCCTAAGTTTTGCTTTCTTTGCATTTCGGATTTACAGAATTTCCCCCTTGTGAAATCTGTCACTTGTGACTCTGTAGAGAATACTTAATATTCTGCTACAGTCATTCACAAAATGAAGGACTTGCCATTGGGAAAGTTATGTAGAGATGGAATGTTGTAGCTCTTACAAACTGTATCTACAATGCATTGGTAAGCTTTTTTTTTTAACTTATCTAAAAGATAACTGAAATTCTGCTACACTTTATATTCTTAGTAAACATGGGATTAGTTGCAGACTACAGAGCTCATCCTTCCAGGGAAAGAAGATTGCCGCGACTCACTCCACTCTCACCATTTCATAAAGAATTAATAGTTTTCTTATAATATATAGCTCACATCACTATTTCTTTTGTTAATATTCTGCTTCCTTTGTTTTCAAATCAATGCTTCCTGCTTTATATGCCTTGAGGGATAACTTAAAGGGAAAAATCATGCCCAGCAGCACTAATTATTTGGCTATTTGGCAATATTGAGCTCAGTTATTTTTTCGTCTTCTTCATTGAGAAAAAAGAAACAGGAAGCCAAAAAGACAAGAAGAATAGAGTTCATTATACAACACGCTATGACGCCACCGTTAATATACTGTATAAATGCATTAAAAACTAAGTAATGGGTGAGGGCTCTGGGTATAAAAACTGCTTGGTGAATTAATTGTTCTCATAAAACCAGAGTGCAGAAACTCAAGTCCATCCGTTCTGCAGCCTCCTGATAAACTTGGCTTAGTGGGTGCTGTCCTAGGGAGCTCTTCAGAGAGCCTGGATGGCCACAGATACGATCTGGAGGAATAGCAGAGCACACCAAATTGTGTGATAACTGGGACTCCTCTCAGGCTTAATTGAGTGCATCACACTCAGTTTCAGCTGTGATTCAAATAAAAGGTTTGAAGACTTGTCACCAGAGATTTTTTCCATCAACACTCAGAAGGAACAGAGTGTCCCCGTGGTACAAATGCAGCCACTTTGCTACAAAATGTCTAATTTTTCTACTATGGGAAAGATGACAATTTTTGAAATATCCTTTATTACTTGAGTTTTATGTATTATACCAGTAAGTGTGAAAACCCTGGAGTCCTGTAACTACAATTAGACTCGTTTTTCTAGCAGGTTATATGTGTTAATGAAAGAAAAATGAAAAACAAATTATGTCCCATAAACGACTGTCTATTGCTGAGTCGTGCCGCTCTTTCTACTCCTCAGAGCCCCACTTCTTATTGTAAGAGGCTCCATGCATATTTTTTTTCATTATTAAAACATAAACCTTGAGGAAGATTAGGGAAGTAACACCACTAGTATTATGCTGAAACACAAAACAGGCTAAATATTTCAAAATTTCTTTGTGCAATGTTCAATCAGCCAATAGTTAAATAGATTTATTTCCTTGTGTTGTGTCGTATCTAATAACAGTATTTATTAAACATAGCTCCCCGGGTGCTTTTATTGCACAGAGCTACTAATACAAAGTTTCAACTGCATTTTCAATGTAAATTTTAAGTACAGGGCAAACAGTAGTAAGTTTTTATTTTCATACAAAAAGAATGGACAACAGTCACTTATTCCGTCTTTCTTCGCCAAATAATCTGAAGGGCAGAAACTGGAAAATATATATTCTGTTCTTTATTATTCCTTGAGTTTATTTCTTGAGTTGTGCTCTTATTTAATTTTTCCCAGTTCATCAGAGCATCAATCGTCCGCACTGAATATGTACAGAGACAATGGCATTCCACCCTCCAAAATTAATTTGACAACTGTCAATCTCTACCAGTTTTCTGTGTGATTCAGTTTCAACCTCATGTTTGGGTGACAGTTTACAATGAGCAGGGTGATTTTCACGAGGTTATCACAAACAGTAGCATAGTCTAAGAGCACACGAGGAAAAGGGGTGGACTGTGTTGCTGGATATAAATGTAAAAAATCCTGGAACTATTTAATGATCTCAAGGCCTATACAATAGACGATAACTATCATATGAGACTAGCTCTCGCAGTGCTTTCAAATTTCAAAAGAATGCAGTGGTTTCTTGTTTTTTTTTTTACTTTCTTTCTCTTATACTTCAAATACTCTCCCCCCCCCCCTTTTTTTTAAAAAAATATGGACTCTAGGGGTACAATAGGATGTCTCATCAGGTAAAGGTGCTTTTCTCAAATGTCAGCAAGATAAATACAATCTCCAGAACCCACACAAAATGAAGGAGAAATAGATGCTACGAATGCTTGTGGGTACAAACACTTGCATTGCCAGCATGAGAACCTAGTATGAATGGAGCTTACTATTTGCAGACTGGGTCCATTGATCAAACTCAGATCCCATGTTTGCTGAGAGAGTGTTCTTGGCCACTGAACTGTCTCCCTGTACCCTAAAGCATAAATGTTCAGTACAAATGTATCCTTACAAATGTATTCTTATGCTATGTCATATCTCTATAAACAATACACTAAGAAATACTTAGCTTTTAGCTTGTACCTACACTAAAACCTATCATTCTAGTATAATCTTTATAGAGTAGGATTTTGAAACAAACAGGGTTGGCAAAGCCATGATCATTTCGGTAAATTTGCTTCTTATTTTGAACAAGGCTATCTTGAGAATGTAATGACTGTAATTTTATTTTCTTCACACTAATTTTACAAATGTTTCCTTGTGGGTGAATGACATCCTCATTGCTTAATAGACAATTAATGTTGTTTTAGGAGGGACACCAAAAGAAATAGTACTTGAAAAAAAAAAACCTCTCAAAGTCTACACAGGAAATAGTAGCTTTGAAGTCAAAGTTTTTGATCATGAAGAGAAAATAAAGGCTTAATAATAACAAATTTGAAAGGAAAGAGCACATCAAGCCATCCGAGGCCATTTCCAGAGAGACAGAGGAACTAGGAGGAGGAGTATTGAGATACCAGCTACTGCTTGTTTTGTCGGTTTTGTTCTTTTGAGAAGGGAGTCTCAAGAAGCATGGGCTGACCTTCAATTTACACTGCAGCTGAGGCTGACCTTTAACTCATCATCTGGTTTTTTCTGTTTCCCAAGTATTGAGAGTATATACATGAGTTAGGATGCTTAGATTGGTTATATCTTTAAATCAACAACACACTAGCCTGCGGCAGCAGCTGCTTCAGTGTTCTAATGCATCACCATGAGCTGTACTATCAGAATGGAGACTCAGAAAGCCAAATTGACACCTGGAAGCCATTCTACCTTTCCTTTCTAGCAGCACATGGTGTCCTTATTTCTCTCCAGAAGAATGATATACCAATATTGGGCAAGGGTGACAAGTCTGAGACTTTCTTTTGAAAAGGTTTTTTTTTTTAAAGTTTTATTGAGCTCTACATTTTTCTCTGCTCCACTCCCTGCCTCTCTCCTCCCCTTCAACCCTCTCCCAAGGTGCCCATGCTCCCAATTTACTCAGGAGATCTTGTCTTTTTCTACTTTCCATGTAGATTAGATCTATGTATGTCTCTCTTATGATCTTCATTGTTTTTAAGACCCTAAGACTTTGCAAAGATTGAGGGGGGCATTTCTGTTTAAGAGGTCCCACTTGCAATACTCAAGACAATTTTATGCCTGACAATAAAGAGAATTGCAATCTTGACACAAACCAGTGCATTAAGAATTGGTTTTTTCTAATTTCCTGAGAAATCACCATACTGATTTTCAAAGTGACTGTGCAAGTTTGCACTCCCACTGGCCATGGTGAGTATTCCCCTTACCCCAGATCCTTTTCAGCAAAAGCTGTTATGAGTGTTTTTGATCCTGGCTATCTTACAGGTGTAAGATGGAATCTCGGAGTTGTTTTGATTTGCATTTTTCTGAAGGCTAAAATATTTAGCATTTCCTTAAGTAAGTGTCTTTCAGCCATTTTAGATTCATCTGTTGAGAGTTCTCTGTTTATGTCTGTACCCCATTTTTTATTGGATTATTTGTTCTTTTGATGACCGATTTCTTGAATTCTCTGTATATTTTGGAGATTTAGCCCTCTATCCAATGTGGGGTTTTGAAGTTATATTTTAGAATATGTTGATAAGAACATGTAGTTTCATTTGTTTTACCAATTGGGTTCATTTATAAGCAACTAAAATGCTCGACTGATTCATCACCATAGTGCAATAGCCCATCCCTATGTGGTTTAATATCCAATTGAAGTTTAACAGGAAAGAAGACTCTATTAAGTGAATACTATGACATTGTCCAAAATAGCATATAATTATATATATATATATATATATATATATATGAGGAAGTATTAGAAGTTTTATTTATTCTCATACATTATTACATTTTATTTCAACAAAAAGTTGCTCATTGAGATAATCACACATAAAAGTTTGTTATGTTAATGCCTTACATGAATAAAAAGGGGGTGTTGCTATTACATTTTCTTAAATACTTATTAATATATTTACTACTAAAAAGGAGGATAAGTAATAATGATTCATTTTTTAATTCTTTATTTTTTTATAAAAAATTTCCATTTTTAATTAATAAGAGTGCATTCAAGTGCTTATTCTCAATGTGTTTTCCAAAACCTTTGTCTAATTCATGTTCTGTCAACTATATTGACTTTGAATTCCACTGTGTCTCTCTCAAACACACTGTCAAATCTACCAGGTCATAAACATGATATTAATAAATTTCTTTCTCCTTTTTCCCTCAATCACTCTTGATATAGCTCTTACTCACATCTTGACTAACCCATATCTAATAATGTATGTAACACCATGAGTGGTGTCTTACCGGGAAAGATTCAGCATATCTGACCTGGTGGCTGGCTTCATTGCATCTGTCTCCCTGAGGAGAGGCACGGCAGTCTGGCTCAGAGAGCAGAGGCATGGCAATTTATTAACTTCCCTTCCCAGCATTCTGTTCTGTCTATTCTGCCCACCTAAGGGCTAGCCAATCAAATGGGCCAGGCAGTTTCTTCATTAACCAATGAAATCAACTCAAACAGAAGAACCTCCCACATCAAGCAGCTTCTTGGTAGCCACATTTTCTTTTCAGACAGACTTTGCTGGCTGCAAGCAGAAGAACAGCTTCTTTAAGAGACAACTTTCGGGTTCATGATGGCAGCAGGAATGGCTCTGGCTCTTTTGGGAGGTCCTGCACTTAAGTGGGGGTCTGTGAGCAGTGTGTTACAAATTGCTTAATGGAGATATAGACCTGCTGAGCCCCTGGAGCTGGGGCGGTGTGCATAGTTCATAGAGTCAGTGAACATACTTCTGCCATGCTGGACGGGCTGGAGAAAAAGGCACGGTTTTGGAGTGGGTCCTAGCCATGCCCACTTAACTTGAAAAAAAAGGGCTCCTGGTCAGAAAATGATTACAGATACACAATAAAGACAGATTCAGCCAGAAATAAACCTCTGAACAGGTCATAGTGTGTTGAAAAATGTACATAGGCTTGGAAGAGAGAGGAAAATGAGTATAGACAGTTATAAAAAGAAATACATAGTTTCAAAAAGTAAAAAAGTCTCGAAAGAGACAGGAAAAGTAATATAAAAGAGTATAGACAGTCATAGTTTAAGGAAGTATAGAAAATAAGCCATGTAAAGATGGAATTTATGTCGAGTCTAGATTATATATATAAAATTGTGTTTTATTTTATTTTTTTATTTCAGAGAGACATTTGATTGCTAAGCTAAACCAACACATAAATTTTAAATGTATCTTGTCTTCAAAATTTGAGTCTAAGGCTATGTTACTTTTGAAAAAAACGTTCTGTTTTTGTTTCTGCAGAAGATGAGAATCTGCGAATTCTTCCCAGGCTAATGTGGTTTGATTTAAAAAGACCCACCAGAAGGTCTCCATGAACCCCTAAAAATGTTTTGCCCAACAAAAAGCAGGAAGCAGTTTTGAGAAAACAATGCCCACACTCCCAAAATGATTGCTTATAAATGTTTATTTTCATTTAAAGAGGGGATATGATATAGAGATGAATACTTTGCATTGGTATAGATCTTGGTCTATTCATAAAAATTTAAGGTTGATTTTGTTACGCTGTGTATATGTATTTCTGCTCTTGTTTAAGGTATTGCATTTATGCAGCTCATTTAAAATTTACTATAATTAAACAATACTGATTAATAGTCACTTATAATAGCCACACTTGTAGTCATGTTTGGTTTTCTAGATGTACAGAGACATATTTCAGATAAATAGGTATACTTTAAGTCTTTCAAAGATCTACAGAATATGGCACTTAAAATTTTTTAAGAACTTAGACTTTTATCAACAGAGAGACATGTCTGCTTCTGGCAGCACCAATTATTTCAGAGAGGTTGATGGGCATTGAAGAAACTCGTTATGGAGTTTGCCTTCAATGTAACAAGGCTTAACATTTGGGCAAGTAACTGTCTGTGCCTGGACTACTAATTGGTATAGTTTATGAAATGAACATGCAGTACTCACAGAAAAATGACTGATGACTTTTCATAAAGGTAAGACAGTCCTTCAGGGTTTCCTGCTTCATGAAAGAGTTGCCAGACATTCTGAAGGACTCAAAAGAAAGTGACAGACAAACTGCCAATATAGGCAAAACAGCCTTTCAAATTTCATGCTTCATGAAAAGTCTGCCAGATAATATGGGCTTGTCAGTGAAAGAAACATGCCCCACTATTACAGAAGAACTTTGGGTGACTGTCAGGCAGTATGATGTCTCTGTTAATTCTAGAGTTTTGTAAATTGCTTACAATTCACTTCCTGTTTACTTAGGTAATATTATACCCTTATGGGGTCTTTCAAGAGTTACAGACAGATAGTTATAGTTTTCTTTAGTTATGATAAAAGATAAATTAGATATGAAACTTTCCAGATACAAATAGACTAAATATTGTAAGTGTAATTCTTTTTTGAAACCAGTTTTGTCTATGTAATTTTACTATGTTAAAGTTAAAACCTTACTTTTTATTTAGACAGAAAAGGGGAAATAATGGGAATGTCCTTCTATATATGTTTTGTTTTTATTGGTTAATGAATAAAGCTGCTCTGGCCTATGGCAGGGAAGAATATAGCAATATTGGAAGAGTTATATAGAGAGAGTAGACAGTGTCAAAGAGATATCATGTCGCTGTCAAAGGTGAAACACACCACGTGTAGAAACTTACCAGTAGACCACAGCCTCATGGCAATACACAAATTAATAGGAATGAGTTAATTTAAGATATAACAGTTAGTTAATACGAAGCCTGAGCTAATAAGCCAAACAGTGATGCAATTAATATAGTTTCTGTGTAATTATTCAGGTCTGGGTGTTTGGGAAATGAACAAGCAGCCTCACTTTATGCCCTCTGGCTGTTACAGTCTTCCTGCCTTCTCTTATGCACATCTCTTAGAGCCCTAATCATAATGAGTTCTTGTAGGCATTACTAATTTGTACTATATTAATTAGTATCCTTATTAGCTTTGAGTCACTTTTCCTTCAAATTTACTGTTACTTGCCTTAAATATCACATTATCTGAAAATAAGACCACAGTTTTTGTTTCTTATTTGGGATACAGTTGTTTCCAAAGATCATGTCTTCTACTTTTGGTCTCAAACTCAGAGATCCGCCTGCCTCTGCCTCTGCCTCCCGAGTGCTGGGATTAAAGGCGTGCGCCACCACCGCCCGGCTCCCAGGGTAGTCTTAAATACTTTCTACAACTCAGGCAAGACTTGAACCTGACATTTTTCTGATTGTCTATCTAGTAACTATGCTATGGGGGGGGGGGTACAATCATATCTTACTTAAAAACAAACATTTGATTTTGAAGAAATATGAATACAAGTAAAATGACTATAACATATGTCATTTTTACGTACAAGGTTATAGAAGACAAATTTGATATAAACATTGATTTCACTAAACATAAGTATTTACAAACTTTGGAATCTCTCTAAAGAAATAATATATTTGTTGTGGAAAATGAAAAACTACAATTGCTGTAAGAGTTCATTATTCTGTCTACTACTCATTTCATTTTTTAAGGATTTGTTCCTTTTAGCCTACAGTATATGGAAGGTTTTATCTTCTTTCTGCTTCTTACAGAAGAGAACAGTTTTATTCCCCAAAGCGTGAATTGAATGTATTATCTGGCTCTTTCAGATGACAACATTTAATAATAAATTAAATATAGACCCTAAAAACAACTACAAAAGTCATTAAACGTGGCAGCTTTCTAGAAGAAGCTTCCATGTATTTCTGAATATCACACACACACACACACACACACACACACACAATTAATATAATTAAATACTGTTGTCAAGATTTCACCAGGGAAATTTCAAATGTCTAGTGATATCTGACAGATATGTACCTGTGTCCTGTCCTTCATCTCACAGGCTGAAGTAAAAGCAAATTTGTCTGTTCTGGGTATAAAGCAGTCCCATTGTCTGCCTTCTCTGTAAGATTATTGTTTTATTTCTGTAACATATGATCACCATTGATGAATGAATGATTCTCCTCAGAAGAGAGAGAGGCATGAATGGCTCTTCCAAACAGCCCCTTTAGAAGATTTGGTGATGCACAACTTCAATTAGAGCAGGATACAATTTTTTCACATCTAACAATTTCATTTTTTTAACACTTGAGCAGACAAATATGTTTGTCCTAATGTGTTATTATGAAAACTTATTTTCTCATCCTAAGTAATGAAATAAATAAGTAAATCAGTATAGTACATGTGCTTTTGTTCTGTTAGGTACTTTGAACCTAAAAATTACTATTGATTAAATAACATATCTTTCATCTTTTTGCAATAATTGAAGTTAGTTGATGGGTAGAATAGATTTTCATTTCTATCTGAAAAATGATAAGAGAATAATAATTGCCTAGTATAATTTAATGAAATAAGACTATATATGAAGACTTCTCAAAACTACTAATGCTAGTGCTTCATTTTTATTTCGCTTCATGTTTAATGTTCAAAGGCAACTTCAAACAGTTACCATTTACATGAATTGAAAAATCTACTTCCTCTTGGTTTCCAAACAATACATCTATTAAAATCCCAACTCAAGGAAGAACACATTATATGATACTTGACAATATTTAGTTTAAACACTATCATGGTAGCTACTGACATAAATAATGTAGAAATTGTTACCTTTCCATGAGTATTTTGTTGCTATGATATATTCATATATATTACATATTAGCATATACACACATATATTCCTATTATATGTTATTCTAACAGAAACTAAAAATGCAGTTTCTCTATTTGATAAAAATGAAACTAATTTTTATTTTTCCTGAATCTTTTACAATTTCTAACATAGTCATTAAAACTTTGGTAATGATGTATTTTCATAGTACTCACCATATAACTATTTATAAATGACAACCAAAGTTCAAACAGCTTAGTCTCACATACTATATTATTGCAATCAAATAATTACGGATTATAGACACTGAGTTTATTCATGGTTGTATGCAGTTCATAGTCATATGGAAAACTGTTTGCTTAGAAAATTAAACTGAAAAATACTATAGAAAAGATAACCCAAATTTTGATCCCTATATAAGTAACTAAAATTTACCTTTAAGTTTTATCATTTCTTGCCTATATTTGTTCTAAAGCAAATTATCTATTTTCATGTTTTATGGAAAAATACTTCTGTCTCATTATATACATCTCATTAAATGCCTTCTCTTATTTGATTTCCTGTATTTATCCCCAAGATTCAAGTAATGGAGCATTCAGATGGAATACACACTGTCTTATTCTTTAGCGGGTTGAAAATGACAATGTTTCGTGTGCTGTAATCCGGCTACTATAAGTAGTCTCAGCTGAGCCATTATTGATTTGTCGTGATTCTGTACATTTTCAGGCACTCGTGCTTCCTTCTCGCATTATATTCCTCACAGTGTGGGCTACTTGCAACAAACTAAAGAATTAAATGCCACAATCACACCTTCTTCAAACCCTCTGAGCATCAAAGAAAACCCAGAACAGATAACTATAGAACTTAGCCCTTTACGGTTTTATTTTAGACTCTTTGTTAAAAGGAGATGATTAAATTTTCATGTATTCTGAAGCCTCGGTGGACAAGAAAATACCGTTAACTGCTTCATTGCTGATGACAGACTATCATTAGATGCCTGTAGGAAAAAGATTTCTCTCTTTAGCTTGCAGCTTGCTTGAGCTTTAGGCTTTTAGGATGTTCCCTCACAGTGGTTTAATGATCTTGTTCAAAATCCTGAGATCCCAGCCCCTATCCTGTCTCTGCACACGCATGAGGAAAGTTTGCTATCTCCAGAGAACATCAGAGCACTCAGCCTGCCTCAACTCTCATGCTCTGTGTTTTCATGTTAAAGAAACTGTGGTTTGCTAAACCACTTCACTCTGTCAATACTCTTGACATCTGACTTACAATTTTAAGGTGATTCTTTTAAATAGAGAATAGTCTCATTCTAATGTGGAATTTCTTTGAAGAAAGTGGGTTACAGAAAAACAGAGATAGATAAGTGGGGGACTAATTCAGGTCCCTGGGAAAGCATACTGCCTTTTAAGCCATGATTCCATCTGTGTTCCTCCTAGAGCAGCCGAAACAATTTTTCTCCATTGGTCACAGCCCCTTCCCAGATGGGCTCTCTGCAATCACAGCATATAGAAAGACTCTCTGAACAAATCACCGACTGGTCCTTCACCAGGCTGACTGTGAGGAACAAGACCCAAATCTGAACATTAAATAGTCCCTAGATTCTTCCTCATCCCACAATGTCACGCTCATATTTTCTCTCCATCTTTTGTCATCGAACCGAGATAAATCAAAATGATTTCTACTTGACATTAATCCATAGGACAGATGAAATGATAAGTGAACACTATTAAAAATGCTGAATGTTTTGTCAAATTACTACATATATATCTGTAGGAATTTGACAAATATATCTCCACCCCTTATTTCTCTAGCCTGACCAGATATGTAGGCATGGGGAAGTGTTGTCCAGAGACTTTTCTTCTGAGCACTGTGTTTAAAGATGTCCATATCTTTCTGATATTTGCTAATGTGGTAGTGATAGCAAGAAATATGTCACAACTTCTGTCTTTCAACATTAGCAAGAAGAACAAGGCGGGAATTCTCTCCAGAGTCAGGATTTACTTAAATGGATTGTATTATCTGAGCTATTTGCTGCAACTTACTAAACTATAATAATGGTGCCTTTAAAGGTTTGCAGACCTCATTTCAATAGTCAATGAATACATGTTAAAATTGCACCCGTGCTCCTCACACATTAAATAAAGAAATCACAATGAAAACAGCAAGAGTTGTACCTCTTTCATGCTATGTTAGAACAATCTCTATATATTTTATTCATGTCTGTAACAATGCATTTCTTTCTGATAACAATTTGTGGATTGTCTAAATTAATGTATTATGATTTGAGTTGAATCAGGAAAACACTGTTTAATACAAGGAAATGAAGCGACTTCAAAATCTTAGAGATAATTGTCTCTGAAAAATATTCTATTTGGCCATAGAATTCTCTCATGGATGATATAAAAGCATATTACATGAGTAGTATTATAACTTATACCTCAAGTTAATTCTGCTAAAAAGCATCAAATACATCTTTGTGATGATAAAGCATAGAGGTAAGACTGAGACCCCCTTTAATTCGCCTTCACCCACTTATAGAAGATAAGAGCTGGGGAAGACTTGGCCTAAATTGGAAAAAGATTCATTAACACAGGAGGGATGACTCAGCAAATTAGATGGCAAATTACCTTTGAGAGATCCCCCGCCTCCAAATAGAAGCAGATAACAAACACATTCCATGTCACCCAGAGGACTAGCCAGACAGCGTACTGTAAAAAAGCAAAATGAGTAGAATGAATGTACAATCAGCCAAGGCAGAGGGCAAATAGATTTTGAACTTCTGAAATTCAAATCAAAAGATTAGTTAAAAATACCAGATATTGATTCCATCTAAGAAACAGGCATATCATCTATCTATCTATCTATCTATCTATCTATCTATCTATCTATCTATCTATCTATCTATCTATCTATCATCTATCTATTTATCATCTATCTATCTATCTATCTATCTATCTATATCTATCTATCTATCTATATCTGTCTGTCTATCATCTATCATCTATCTATCTATCTATCTATCTATCTATCATCTATCTATCTGTCTGTCTGTCTGTCTGTCTGTCTATCTATCTTCATCATCATCTATCTATCTATCTATCTATCTATCTATCTATCTATCTATCTATCATCTATCTGTCTGTCTGTCTGTCTGTCTGTCTATCTTCATCATCATCTATCTATCTATCTATCTATCTATCTATCTATCTATCTATCTATCATCATCTATCTATCATCTATCTATCTATCTATCTATCTATCTATCTATCATCTATCTATCTATCTATCTATCTATCTATCTATCTATCTATCATCTATCTATCTATCTATCTATCTATCATCTATCTATCTATCATCATCATCATCTATCTATCTCTAGCTTGATTTCTCATAACTTTTTAAGGTTTCAGAATTCAAAAAAATACTGAAGGATCACCAGACAGTGGTGGCACACGCCTTTAATCCCAGCACTTGGGAGGCAGAGGCAGGCAGATCTCTGTAAATTCAATGCCAGACTGGTCTACAGAGTAAGTTCCAGGACAGGCTCCAAAGCTACAGAGAAACCCTGTCTCAAAAAACAAATCAAAAAAAGTGGAGGATTATTTCAGGTTTTTTTGAACCAGAAGAAATAACTGCCTCCCCATTTGAAAGAGATTTTAGTTTGCAGACATGGAAAGAACCGAATGCTCCAGTAGACACTCTAAATGTGTAAAAAGAAAACAGTTTTGTTTAGTAAACATGCCTTTATAGTGGAGATGCAAACTTTCTTCAAGTTATTAAGGGTATCCCCAACACAACGGTCCTCACAGCCACGCCCCATATATTATGTCTTCTTTAGTGTTTCACCCCTTTGTTCATCTTTCCATGTTATCCTCTCACAAACCCCATGACATAACAGTGACCATTCAGCAATCATCCCCAACTTCATTCTGTTGTCTGCTTAGCGTTTATTCTGCAGCAGCAACACATTTTCTTACCAAGTCACAGCTCCGACCGTCAAAGAAATTATGTTAAACAGCTTGTATCGCTATCCTAGAAAGCACCACAGATAACAAAGACCAAGATTAATTTCCCACAAATTTATGTCAAACGAAGGAGATGATTTTTAAGAAGATGAATATCACATAAGGATTATATGTAATGTGAGTACAAAGAAGATGGAAATAATATATAGTTTATCTTGAGAAACAGAATATAAAATCTTAAAACTTAAAGAGGTGATGCTTTCTCTATAAGAAATGAAAGAGACTGACTTTCAGACTCAACTAAGTGACAATCTGGGGATTTACTGGAAGGGCGATATCAACAAGGAAATGGCAGGTATGGGTATGCTTTATCAGTTGAAATCACAGAGTATTATGTTACCTCCTGCTAAATAACTTCCATCTCTTTGATAATTGGTTCCATATTTTTATAATACTATTCATGAACTCCAAGAGATTTAAACCATACTGTCTTTTAAGTCACTTATTTGAGCTCATCCCTGTAGACATCCTGGATTCCAAACACATGGTCAACTTTCTGTTCCCTGGACTTAAAGTACATTTTTCTTCCTAGGGTCCTTTATCATATAATTCCTTCATCATTGATTTTTTTTCATTTCTCTACACATTTCTCTTCACATCTATCAATATTTTATTTTTCTTCAAAGGTCACCTAAAATAACACTTGCTGACAGACATGCAGTTATATCTGAATGAGCTTTTCGTAGTGTTTTAGCTGATGTTGCTGTCGTAATTTCAATTCTCTACCATCTTTACTTACTTATATATAACTGTCTGATGTACAGACAATGGCATCTTTAGGCTAAAGTATCTTTAGGATACTATATGTTCATCTGCCTAAACTACTAATACATTGGATAAAATAAACATTCAGAAAATATTGTTTTTAATTCAGTGAGTGAATGAGAATTAAGATAAAATATTATTTTTAGTTTCAGAATGCAGACACTACTCATAGACATCATTTTTGAAGGCATACTGTCATCATCATCTTATTTGAGGAGTGATAAAATTGTTTATCACAAAACAGTGGTTCCACAGCCTTTTATAGATGCTTGGTTGTTCCAACTGCTGTACAGGGATGTTGTTCTGTGCAACTTAAAGTGAAGAAGGCCAAATGTTCTGAGAACAAGGATACTTGTGATGCTGCCTAGAGTGCGGACCGAGAACTCATGGAATGAGAACTCATGAGCGGATTCACAAACTGAGTAACTGCAGCAAACAAGGATCTTGTTTTGTTGAAAACATTTGAGTTTGATCAACCTGTGTATTTAGATAGCTTAGTTTATGTTTAAACTCAAATAGGGAGCTTGTTATTGGAGGTAAACTTGAGTAAAAGTAAATATCTTTCTAGATGTTTAGAGTATCAATACCCCACAGACTGGTGCTTCCTGCTCTCCGCACAAACATTTTCACTGCATATGACACATTCTAGTTTTGCTTGGATTTCCTGTTATTTGGTGATGTTTTACCTGAAAAAAAATTCTTGCCTATTTTAACGTCCTAAAATATTTCACCTACGGTGGTTTCTAAGAGTCTGGGTCCTGCATTTATTTGATGGATAGATTTGGATTTAGTCAGAAATACAATGAACCTCTGGGTACTTATTGATAACATGAAGAATAAAAATACGTACCTATGGTTTGCAATCATTTAATTAAATTTTTAAAAAAGGAATTAAAGAGAAAAGGATAGGAAATGTATTTATGTTTTCCTTCTATCACATTAACACAGTTTTGCCTTTTTAAAATGATGGATGGAAAGCTGAGGAGATCTTTCTTAACTGAATGATCAGTTAGAAGGACGGCCAGCTATTTGGGATGAGTGAGTAAAATGCTTTTCGTCATATGACTCAAACACCCCTTCATATTTGCCCTTGGCAGGCATGAAAGAATATTAATGCTAGATTAGGGATGAAGCTAAGAAGTAGAACCTTGAATGTGGGAGCACTGTGATAAATCTTCAAAACCTAAAAAGTAAACAGATAAATAAAAGCAACAAATGTCAGTGCAGTGGTTTCCTTTTGAAAATTTCATTTTCATTTTATTTGTATGATTTGCCTGCTGGGTCTATGTAGCTCTCAAGTGTATGATGTCAGAAGAGGGCATCAGATTTTCTGGAACTGTAGGTACAGATGGTTGTGAATTGCCATACAGGCACTAGAAGTCAAACCTGGATCCTCTGAAAGAGCAGTCAATGCTTTTAACCACTAATCCATTTCTCCAGCCTGATGCTGTGGCTTTTTATATTACATACATGAACTTACATATAAATTTATCAATTAGTGGAAATATTACCTATATCTCCACAGGTACTTGGGATACTGGTTTATCCAATAATATAATGAAAATATAAGCAACAATATTTTTCTAATTGAGACTAATATAGTTTTTATAGTCTTTCTCAATTTATACCTTATTGCTTACATTTATGTTACATATTAATTGCCACTTGTATTCTGTTTCGTTAAAACTGGAGCTCAAAAGTTTTGGTTTATAACCAAAATTTAATAATATTATGGAAGGATGGCTATGATCAGATATCCCCTAAAAATATATCACATAGAAATTAAGAACATTGTATATGTTATCTGCATCTATCAATTAGGAACTCTACAGAACTATTCCAACTTTATGATATTATTGAGATTCAGGCTCTGAAACTGTTTATTAATAATTGGTAACTCATAGGGCTTCTGTGAGACTAAGTAATGGAATGCTTCAAAGTTCTCATTCCTTGTGTATTTAATAGCTGTTGCTATTTATTACAGTACTTATGTTAGTGCATTACACTTTGTCAAAATAAAACAATAATACCAAAATTTTATCAACTTAGACTTCATAAAACACACTCCACTAATGTGTCTAACACATCATTCTACACAGCTGACTTTGCAACCCAAAGTTATTAACCTTAAGTTAATATGATTACCCCTAACTTGAAGTTTTTTTTATTTTTTGCACTTTTACTTAAATTCAAAAATTGATATTTAGATAGGATTTTTGAAGGAAGCATTTACATTTTTAAATAAAAACAGTAATTTTTACCTTTTATTTACCATGTCACACACTTATAAATCACACTCTATATCTTATTCTGTTTTTTGTCGTATTTAAGATTATGCACATCTATATTATCCAAGGTACAACAGAAACACTTATTCCTTTTCTATCTTTGTATTTCTTTGAATAACTTTTATTTCTTTGTATATTTTACTACAAGTCAGGTGGTCCCAGAAAACACTAAATATTACAGGCTTACAAAAGAGAGTCATTGTTTTTAGTGCTCAGGACCCTTCAACAAATGGGGAAAACTCTAGGAAGGATTCATAGTGATCCTTTTAATTCTCTTTCTATGCAAAATTGGGGGTTTATTAACTTATTCTATTTATCTTGATGCATTAATTATATCTCATTTAACTAGCTTTTATATCCTTACTACTTTCTCCATTTTTAATTTTCTTTTTGTAGTCATACTTCTTTTGCAATAGCTAATGGTGGTATTTTTCTGGACCAAACATGTTCCAATTGGATAATGACAGTTGTTTGAGTATTGATGAAGATATTTGCATTTCTTTATAAATTGTCTGGCAGTGATCTTTGCCAACACACTCTATTGTTATGCCTGTTCTTCAACTTGTTCATGTAATAGAAATTATAAGAGTCTCTACTAACTTCTCTCTGCTTGCCACAGTGCTTGGATTGACAATAGCTGACCATCGCTCAGCTTGTATGTAATTGGAAATGCCATTCTGCCTCAGAGAACTACCCTAATGAGATGGCAAAGAATTGTACTGGCTAGGTATCGCCTAACTTGCAGTTTTCTTCAGTAAAACGAATCTTGCCTCAATCTCATGTTTTCCCGTGAGAAGGCTTATATTTTACTTTTCAGATAAAAGCTTAAAAGCTTTGATCTATTATCTGTGATAAGAGACAAATTCCACTTTTTGATGAAATTCACTTTTCAAGAACTGATGCCTGAAGCAACCAATAAACCATTTGAGAAACGAATGCAATGCAAGTCTTATCAAAATGCTGAGAACTGTTAGCTACAATGAACTAATGAATCATCATAATTTCTCTGTTGTCTTATGGCTCAAATAACAAAGTAAAATTGTCAAAATAAAGCAAAACATAGTTAAGGCTCTTACTCATCATCGGCAACTATATTAGGTAACTCGGATATATTTGTGGTGTGAGTGTGTGTGTGTGTCTACATGTGTGCATATGCACATGCACGTGTAGGGACACATGTGCCAGGACAAAGTGTGAAGGTCAGGTGGGAGCTTCTTCTCCACTTCCACTGTGACATTTTGTGTCATCAGGTTTTCTGACAACCTTCTTTAGCACCTGAGTCAACTAACAGGCCTGATACACAACTGCATAATATGTAGGAATGGAGATTAGGTTTGCAAGGCTAAACTACTAATGTATGTTTTATTTCGAAAAAAATATTGATCACATCTCAATGATACCGACACTACCTCGCCACTCCTCTCATTTACAGTAAAAACAACTAAATTTAACCTCTAGATTTTTAAGGTGTCACTAATATTCAGCAAAACAAAACATGCAACTTTAACATAGTTTGTCAGCTTTATATGCCCAGATATATGCAATTGCAATTTTTATTAAGATAAAATGAACTTTATAAATTATCTGAAACTATAAAGTAGAGCATTGTTTTCCCAAATCAATCCCTTCTTTTGAAAAACTAAGGGAGAACAAATGTACTTAAGACAGACACATTTTCTCATATTTCCTACTAAAATTTCTATATAATTAACTTCAGGAAAATAGACTATTTTATGATGTTAAAAGGAAAAGGCAAGAATTATTTGACATAGAGATTTAAGTTATAGTTTGTCTTCCATGTTAATTTCATGTTTAATTTTCTTAAATATTACCTAATTTGGAAATTTTTTTAAACAGTATTTTTTATTATTAGGGATGAAAGTGGAAGATAAAGGTAATTGCTTGCCATGTGATATCATAAGTGATTTATTAGCGAAAGAATTGGTCATGAATCAGTTCACATTCATCAACTACCAGCTGGATTTCGCAATGTGTCAGGGAAGCACTACAGGACATGACCAAATATGTCTATTGCCTTACTGTTGTAATATTATCAATTATTGATATGCAATCCACGAAGTCTGCAGAAATGTTTTCCCTATGCTACACAAGTACTATCAGCAACTAACATCATTGAGACAATGATGCTAATATAAATGTAATAATACATCAACTATAAGGAACTTCCATCAAATAATTCCTCAATGCAAAATGTGAGGAGGTTGGAATCATTAACAACTAGGTGTCTATAATATAAGAGGAGACATTTGAAAAATGGATTGAAAGATTGCTTCCAAAAAGAAACATTTCTGCTCAAAATGTTTCGGATCCACTGTTTTCTCAATGCTCACCATGTTTTAGGTTAGGTTTCTCATCTCTGAGAGCTAAATCACCTGACCTGGTCATTGCTTCTTTACCTATTGTTATAAGGAGCAAAAGTAGACAAAATAATCCATTTATTTTGCAGTTTTTGATTATTTTAATGCCAATGGAAGTCTGCATTACAATGAAAATCTGCAAATCCTGTTACAACTAATTTCTGCTGTAGTAGCTCTCTTATAAGAAATTGCTATATAAAATACACTATCATTATGTAATTTAATGCTCCCAGGGATGAAGTCTCAGTTAAGATCATCATCCAAAGTCTCTTAGAAATCTAATGCTCTTTTGCCATTCTCTTCTATAGGCTCAAAGCAGTCCTTTATTAACCAATGGTATTAGTATAAAGAGGGGAATCCCACATCAGTGTTATCTCCTCTTTCTCCCTTCTCTGCATAGTGCTGAAGTCCTGCCTAGTCTACACTAAATAGAAATCTTGTTCTTTGTTCAATTCTTTATGGATTTTACTTGGTGAGGAAGAATTATTTAATAGCCTGTAATATACATGAAAGTTCAATCTTGTACAGAGTTATTAGGTTAATTCTCATCTATTTAAACTTCTAATGCTTTTATTCTATTTGTAACAGTTCTGAGAAAACTAGGTTTTTCTTAAATATGTTAGTTTAGTTTGACATCAAAATCCTTTTGGCAATAATATTTGAAAATGTGTAGCTCAATCAACAGTCTCTAAATTTTCAAACATTCAGTGGGCCTTATTTTAATAAATGTAAAAATGACTATTGATTTTTTTTCACAATTATAAATCAAAATAATATCCCAGATGTATTTTGTTTGTCTTGAAGTAAAAAGTGCAAGTAATTTCCTTTGATTAAAAAAATAAGAATATTCATTCAGTACAAAAACAGATGTGTATGAATATTTTCTTGTTCTTTAACTCACTCACAATAGTTAATGACAGGAAACTTCTTTCCATGTAATTCCTCAAGCTGGAAATGTTCTACTGAAAAGTCTTTGTCAATCTACAATAATTTTGTTATATGAAGACATTCTGATCATTGTGCACACATGAATTAAAGATTTGAAAATTTAATAAAACATAACTTGGTAAAACATACCAAATTATATTAAAACCATAAAAGCTAAAATTTATGTGATGTTAAAATTATATAGTGAATTTATTGAGTCCTTATATAGGAGGGTATTGGTTGTCATTTTGCAATACAACAATGAGTGAAGAGAAAAAATATCTTTAATTTGCTAAAACTACAATTTCATTGTTTCAAATTTATCACTACTTGTGATTTGAAGTGGCAGCACCAACAATCTACTGTTTTGCCAGTCAGAAAATAATTTAACTCCCATATGTTTTTCTTATGTTTTTTATATCTTTCTTTAAAGATTCTCATAACTGACTTTCTTCTGTTCAAGATTTTTGGATTGCCCCAAAACCACTAATGATAATGAATTTGCTGAACTCTTCTCATTCAGAATTCGATGAGCAGACCAAATGTGTTATAAATCATCTAGAAAGTTAGCTTTCATGAATTTGAAGGTTGTCTGTTTTTGGTGTGTGTTCACATGTGTGTAGGAAGGTACACACCTGTATAGAGGTTTGCTTCTTCTACCATTCTTCACTTTATTTATAGTAGCATCTCCCACTGAACCTGGACCACACAACTACCTGGCCAGCAAGTCCCTGAGTTTCATCATTGGCTTCTCCCCCTGATTCACCCAACATTTGGATTAAGCAAACCTGTATACCTACCTTTTAACATGAAAACACTTTAACCACTGAGAGATTTTATCAGACCCTGAAGATTTTTATACAGTACATCTGCTTTTATTTTATCATTCTTTCTCACCCTCCCATTAAAGGTTATGTAATAGCCTTCCTAGAGCTATGAATATATAAGTTACCCAAATATGAAGAATTGTTAGTTTATATAGGAAAACTGGATAGAAAATTACTTTATTTTCAGACATGAGTAAGAAAGAATTAGAGGTACGCTGATGTCCTTTAGTAATGGGAATATATAATAACATCATATGTGTCTTTGTAAGAGGCAGATAAATGGATATTTTATACAGAGAAGGAAAAGGGATGATGGGAGGGGAACAATAAGAGGTTGGACAATGCTGGGTTAAGTACTGACAGGTCTTCCTAAGCACCATGGAACTTTGCAACTGCGAAAGCCCCTAAAATTTAAAGATTGGTAGGATGCTAGAAATTCTTGGTAAGTGGAATCCTGGTTTTTCGTTTTACACCAATATCAGACTTTAGGAATCCAGGATAATGTGTGTGTGTGTGTGTGTGTGTGTGTGTGTGTGTGTGTGTGTGTGTTGATGGTGTTCTGCCACCCGGCTAGCTTTACCCAAAATAATTACACTGAAACTGTATTCATTTAAACACTGCCTGACCCATTAGTTTCAGCCTCCTATTGGTTAATTCTCATATCTTCCTTTAACTCATATTTAGTAATCTGTGTAGCACCACCAAGGAGAGATCTTAACCTGCGTCTGTCTTGGAGAGGAGAAACATGGCAATTGTATATGGCGACTGCCTGAAGGGTCTGTCCAACTCTGCTTCCTTTCTCCCACAATTCTGTTCTGTCTACCCCGCCTACCTAATTTTCTGTCCTCTTAAAGGGGAAGGCAATTTCTTTATTAATCAAAAAAAGTAACACATAGACACTCCTCCATCATGTCTGTGTTTTAGACAAACAAGTTTGTAACAATTTGTGGTGGGAACATGTAACAAAAGCATAGGAAACCAGCACATCCACAAATGCAACACTGGAATACATAATACCTAAACACATGCGACTATGGGTAATTTGGTTATTGAGAAGTCCTCCTTTCAGCCATTTTACTGCTACTCTCTCTGAATCAGTCCATTGCTAATGTCACAGTGATAAACAGACAGAAGTGCAATTGTGTGGAGAGGTTTCATATCCATAGAAACAAAGGAAGATAAACTACAGAAAATATATGCAGTGCTACTTATTTTATTGTTAGGGACTTCTAGGGAAGTTGAAAAGTTAGGAAGCAATGCAAATGACTGATTAGAAGAGACTAGACATATATGAGGCAGAAAAACTGTCCACTAAAGAACCTGCAACGAATTTCAAAAGTGAAATGCTTGGTTAAAAAAATAATACTTATTAGCCAAATTTTTATAGAATCAAGGATATCATTTAATAAATAACATGTGAAGATTATTTTTTGAAAAACAAATTATATTCATCTAGTAGTAGTGTTCAATTTATCAGCTATCATTTTTGTTTTAAACAATTGAGATAGTGCTTAAACTGCAAATTTTTATACAACAGTTAGAAATTCAGTATTTTTGTAAAATATTTAGCATTCTCCTTTTTAGCAGTTATAGATGATAAGGAATAACTGTTGTCATATATGGTCCATGAATGAATGGAAGCATCACAGTTCGGCATATAGATCTTTAGGGTCAGTTGAAACACTTTGATGACACTCTAATTCTAACTTATTATTATTATTATCATTTATTAATTAATTAATAATATTAATAATATATTATTATTATTATCAGGTAGCATCCATATGTTGGTTCTCAATTGTGCTTCATGAAAGAATTCAAGATGAACTTGACTAATGATAATATCTGTAAGACAATCTCATGTCTTATGATGGTGACCTATAAAATTACAAAGTCAGGGCTCTGTCCAATCCAGGTTGGTCTTGATTTATTTAACATTCCCTCATGTCTACAAACTGGAAAAAGACAAGCATAGCATGCAATTTTCTTATTAGGAACATAGGCTTAATGTATCAAATTGCATTCATTATACTTTACATTTACAAAACTTGACTCTGACCAACTCGAGTTGAATTCATTTTACTAAGTAATAAAAAATAAAAAGTTAAAAAGCCTTATTTTTATGAATGTTTTTGGCTACATACAACTTCATATTGAACTATATTTTATTAACTTCATTTTCTTCCTTTAAGCTGGTAGTTGAATGGTGTCAATGCTCTAAACATACAATTTTTGGATGTTCTTAAACATCTTCATGCATAATATACCCATAATGTATATGCAGATAGTTAAAGTTAGTTCCTTCTGTAAAAATTATCATCTAGGGTAGACATCCTTACACATAATGTAACTTTACTATGCCACAATTTGGCCCAAAATCCAATCAATGACAAAAATATTTTGGCTGTCATATTGTTTCTACAAAATATAATCCATCGTTGAACCAAAAAGATTATAGCCAAAAGAGTTTTGATGTCCATGCAATTACAAGAACATCCTAGGAGAATAGAGAAAGGACTATCTGCCATGGAACATAAGCACACCTTAGAATTTATTTTTCTTTAATATATGAAAGCGAATAATCAGTATATTTATCATGCAGTTTTTAATTTTGTTTTCTAGAGATACACAAAAACCCTTACTTCAATAATGTTATACATATTTAGCCAAATAAATAAGTAATATACTAGTAACACCAACAAAATATGAGATTTTAGGTCACCTATTAATGAAAGACATGAGAAAAAGACAAACAAAAGATCATGAAGATACAACTTAAGAAGGAACAACTTTGTAAAAGTGCACGTAGTTGTAAACTGTCTCTACAGACATGTCAAGCAACCAGGTACTTAATCACAGAAAACAGAGACACATGTATGAAGACTATTACACAGGAACAACAGAAATCTGAGGTATGGAAGAGATAATAGGAGAACACTTCGAGATTCAAAAAAAAAAAAAGAAGAAAGCTAGCAACAGTTTCAAAATGCATGTCATTATCTTTATAAAGATCTGGTAGATGTATGGTTGTTGGAAATATTGATTGAATAGCAGAGTGTGCTTCTGCACCCCCACTTTTGGTATTAGAAGCATCACTTGTCTCCTTGGGACAAAGGCTTTAGTGCCTTTAATTGTCATGCTACTTATCACCCTTCAGAAATTTAAAGCCACTCTACTAGTCCACTAAATCGTCTTCTAAAATATGTATGTTACCTTAATTGAGGGATGTGGTCAGTCAATCAATATGAACTTCAAAATGGTTAATTGCCATCTATTGTTTTAATATGAAAATACATAGAGAGGTCATATGTATATATTTAATTTACAAAATATAGCCGGTGTTATTTTAATTAAAGAAACTTCATTGCTCTTTGATCATTTGTGTAATACTTGATTATAAGAGTAATAAATAATAATATCCCTCAAACATTATTTCATTACAATAGAATTTTTCAACTTACTTTGACATAAAACCATTTTTAAGAATTACATTTTTTTTTCTGTCTACCCAAAAGGCAACATAAACATTTTTTATATTTCCTGCAGTTTCTGTCCTTTGAATACCTGATTTGGTTGGATGGTGTCAGGACTGAAGCTTTATCATGGTGTTGCTGATTGCTGATTGATTCTGTGTGCTACTCTGTTATTTGAGGCTTAACAATCCCAGGGTGCCGAGAAGTACAAAGAAATGAAAGTTCTTAATGGGAAGCCTTTGTGTTACATTTACAGAGTAATTCAATGTTGGAGAGGAAATATTAAAGTTGCAAGTCCTTTAAGAAATTTGTACACTTAGATGTGTATGAAATAAGATAACAATGATGTTAAGTCTTCCCAGAAGAAAAAAACAAAAAACACCAAACACAATACACACACATATATGTATATAACACACACACACACACACACATACACACACACACACACACACACACACAAACAAACAAATATATATATTTGGTTGTTTGGTCTTTCAAGATGGGACTTCTCTGTGTAGCCCTGGCTGTCCTAGAACTCACTCGGTAGACCAGAGATCTTCCTCCTCTGCCTCCTGAGTGCTGGTATTAAAGTTCTGAATCACTGCCCATTCCAACTTTTTAATATTTTAAATTGATAGGTAAAAATGTATTGTGTGTCTCGTCCTGTACAAAGATGCTTCAAAGTTTGTACGCATTATAGAAGAATAAGGCCGATAATGAACATATGAACTAACATAGCTACCATTTTGATAGTGATAGTATTTACTATTCCTTCCCAGGAATTTCAAGAATATAATGTGTCATCATTTCATACAGTACGTCTGCCAAAATTACTCCTTACTTTTAATTGGTATTATTTTTTTAACCAACAGTACCCCATGCTCACTCTTGAGTTAACATATCAGTATCTGGTAAGCTTACTGGGTTATTTCAGCACAAAACATTTCTCTATAAAACCTCAAGGTAGGTGATCGACCAAGCTGAGAAGGCTCCCACAGAGCCCGTCCATGCAGAAGAATCAGAGCCCAGCGCCATTGTCCTTTGCTTCTCAGTCAGCCCCCACTTTTGGCCACATTCCAAGAGACGGGTTTGGTCGCATGATCCATCGGTCCCATTCCAACTGGAGTTGGTGATCTCCCATTAGTTCTGTCCTACCGTCTCCATGAGTGAACGCACCCCTCACGTTCGGAGGACCTTGGTCTTAGCATAGAGTAGGGAACCCTGATGTCTCCTTGGCCTTGAGAGGGAGGGAGGGGAGGTATGGATGGAGGGGAGGGGAGGGGAGGGAAGGGGAAGAAGGACGGGAGGGAAGGGGGAGGAGGAGGGGAGGGAAAGGGGAGGAGGAGGGGAGGAGATGGAAATTTTTAAATATAAAAAAATAAACCATGGGAAAAAAAAAAAGAAAAGTCGAAAGCACGAAGCCACAGACTGCTTAGTGCTATTTTTTCTTCCATATCATCATTTGAAAAAAAAAAACAAACAAACAAACAAAAAAAAAACCTCAAGGTAGTGTTACACAGGTCTTTTCAACAGTGGTGAAATATTTGGTATGATTTTGAGTGTCGTCTTCTATTTCATTTGTAATAATCCCCTTCCTGTTTTTTTTCCTGCTGTTTTGAATAACAGGATTCCTTTGCATTTTATAGTTGGATATTCCCCACCTCTCTCTCTGTACCTGTTCGATCATATTCTATCACTTCATTCATTCATTAAAGTGATCAGTCACATGCGATGGCTAAAGTAAGCAGTTCTGTGGTAAATACCAAAAGGTCAATAACTGTTTGATAAACTGATTTCATCCAGAAAGCTAAGAAACTGATAATAATTGTGTTAGATTTTTAATATAATATTATTTTTAAAGTTTTAATGAACTTCTATATGTTTTCTATAATGGATGAATAGAAGGTTCTTAAGATTTTCCTTTCATGGTTCATCTCTCCACAGTCAAACAATGACTAAAAGGTTAGTTGAGAAAAATAACTTCCAGAAATATATGTCACAGACATTTTAAATTGTCTGCCACAAGAATAGTGTCTGAAATTTCACACCAACCTCGCTCTGATAGTTGATTTGTAAGTAACCCCTTTGTGTAGTGTAAGATTATATAAGGCTTGCTTGTTAGTTGTTTTGTGTCTGCCTTTGTTCTCAGAAGACTGACACTACTGCAAGGCTTCTGTTTATGAAATCTTATTTGCTTTAATAAACATCATCAAAGTCTAAGAACAATAACCCTGGTAATTTTCACATTCCTATAATAATAGTTAAATTTACTGGAATCCCTATTGTCCATATTTTCTTGTGCCTGATTTATATAGATATGTGTAAATGTGCTATTGTTTTTAATACACATAAATACATATTGTTTTAATATACACAACAGTTATATACATAATATATATTATATATATTATATATACATAATGTGTATGCATGTGTTCTATATACTACATACCCCAATATATATATATGTGTGTGTGTGTGTGTGTGTGTATATATGTATATATGTATATACATATAGATACACACACAGACACACACACACACACATATATATACATATATATATATATATATATATATATATATATATATATATATCCCAAGTTGGTCTCAAATTCACAATCTTCCTGCCTAAGCCACTTAAGTGGTAATACTTGAAGTCTGTGACATCATAATTGGCTACTGAGCATAAATTAGAACGTTAGCTTGAATGTAGGTATATGGATGTTCTGCTATTATCTGTAACTTCAGTAATGCATTAGTAATGCATTAGATGACATTCCCAATAGACATTTACAAAATTTCATTAGCATCATCAATGGCATGGGTATTTTCCTGCATATTTTCTTTAAGTGGCTTATAACTCCAAACTTCTAAACTGATTTTGAGGTGTGCATATACTTATTTTATATTAAAAATATTTATGATAGTATATTATTATATGACTAATAATATGGTAGATAAGAACATATTAATAGTGTATAATCTAGTAATTTCCATTATTAAGATAATTTGAACTGTTTAATAGAAATATCTATTGATAATATAGGGGTCCTGAGCTTAAATATAAACTACACAATGAATAGATACTGACAATATGGTAAAATATCAGTACTTTGACCTTACTATTTTTTAAACTAATATTTTTGGATGAATGCAAAGGAGTGTTTTTTTCAGCTAAGTATACCTTTTCTCATATAACAAGCCTTAGCTACAGTGCCCATGGGCTTGTCCAACACCGGTGATATTGATAAACGGAGGGATTCACTTCTATGTCAGCCACTTAGACAGTCAATCATTTTTATTGGAGATAATGACTGCAGAGAGACATGAACCAAAAGTTCTAGCACTGGGGACCTCTTTACGCATCATTCTAGGAAAGTTCTATGTAAAATGAAATATTTACAATTTCTTAAGGAATGTATCTTATAAAAAGCCATCAGACCCTTAATGACCATCAGATGACATATCAGGATGACAAGATCCATTTGATCAAATGTGTTTTTAGAAAATGAGTCCTTAAAATATGCTAAAATAATAAAAAATGTGGAAACCTACTTCTATATATAGTATGAAAATAGCCTTAATGTTTTCTAACACCTATCAAAGAATGAAAATAAGGCCATGGGAATAATCTGCAAGCATCTGTAATATTTAATTAGGTTTTGATATATACACTAGTTACTTTCAGTCTTCAGGGTTTTTTGTTTTGTTTGTTTTTTGTTTTCTGAGAGAGAAAGAGTCTTCAGGTATTTATAAAAGTAACTGTAGAGCTAAATTTGCTAACTCACATGTTGAGCAATTCAAGGATAAAAAGTCTAATAACCATCCTTTTCTTAAATTTTATTTTTCTAGTAAAGGATAACTTTGGATTTCTTCCAAATTGTCATAAGAAATCATATTTCATAATTTGACCTACACATAGTTATTATACATTTATTCTAATTACTAAATAATTTGCATGCTTATCCCATATGCTTAGAGTAATTTACAAATGGTGCTATAATCTTTATTGATTACGTACAGGGGATGTTCCTTATTTCTGCTCCTTGCCTATAGACTATAATTTCAGCCCATTATATAGAAATTCATTATTCAAAATCTTAAAAGTTAGGTAATGTAAGTATTGGAAAAAATTTATTCCAACAAATTTAAAATGATATGTCTTACATATGCTATATCGATACTGTCATCTTTATACATAAGTGGTTTTTCTTTGTAATAAAGCCCAATCACAAACAAAAAATACAAAATTTGAATAATTCATCTTTAAAGACACATAACTATTTGAGAGCTAAGGACCTCTTCTACAGGCTTTTAGCACTCAGACTTTAGAGGATACTTTAGTTAAGTGTCCAGGTGACCTTTCATGATACCAATATTTTTTCCTCCCATTGTCAGAAATATTTCACATTGGCAATCCATAGCCACGTTATTTCTCCACAATTATCCTTGGCCACAGTAAACTATCTTGCCCCGGTTATGCATTACTCCAAGGAATATCTTCTCATGACTGGTTTTTGTTGAGATACATTTCTTTAGGCTTGCTCACAATCCTGGAAAGGGGAGCCTGGACTCAGCTCTGTGTGCAATGGAGGCTTCTGATTCTACTGGCTGGCAGTTTATCTTCTGCATGATCTTGCTTCCCCAGTCCTTTACAGATGTCATTCCTGGGAACATGCTAATAAATTGCCGGCACACAAATCTCTATCTTAATGTCTGTTTCCAGAGGAATAGAACTTATAACCACAGAAATTAGGAGTTGTCTTTGAAAATGGACACTAAAGGGAGACTTTGGATGTAGATCACCAGACGACTGGCAATAAAGATCTTGTCACTTGAAATCAATGGTGTAATGATAGTTTGGGGAATGCTATAGCATTGAAACTCGACATTTTTACTGGTGGTGAACTGAGATGACTCATTTAGACATAACTAATGGCAAAGCTGTCAACCAAAGAGCAATAGTGAACTCCTAATAGAGAGCCTGTCTGAGAAAACTAATAGCCAGTGAGTAACAAATGACATATTAGTCCCCTATACTAAGAAGTCGAAATGACTCATCTGGAACAAACTGAATCATTCTGACTGGATCGCTGTTTATTCTATGTGTTGGAAAAGACACTCATAGAAACTTATAGAACACAGCACAAGAACTTGATAAACCCATCAGATTTTTGAAGACACATCGAGCATTTAAATTGGAGAGAGCATTGATGGCTTTTACATGGTGCTGTGTGTATTTCTCATGGGTAAAATACTTAGATCCACAATGGGACAGCAGAGCAGAGTCGTGCTATCATTGCAAACTTAGAAAATTTTGTTTCTATTTCTAAGCCAGTTTCTGAAGCTCTAGAAGTCCCAGGTTCCTTCTGAGGCTACTTCCCCTAGATTGTAAAGCAAAAGTTATGTTAAGTTTACTATATGACTGTTGCAAATCACGTTAGACTCTGACCCAAGACACAAGCAGAGAAGAAAAGTAGCCTGTTCCTGGCAAGAATAATAAACCCTGATCATCACTAAATCCAGGGCAGATTATAATTGAAAGCAGCATGAAACATGGGTGTCTCCTTTTCAAAGGATATATGAATATATACATGCAGCAATGTATTCATACCATCTATACCGAATCCCACTCTAACTCTGGCTTCTAAAAAGTAGCTAAAATACTACATTCATGAGGTTTAATTCTGCTTTCCTCAGCTGGGTCTCCCCTTCCATTTCCATTGTTTTATGTTTGATGTGGGCAGCAGGAATGCAACCCGCAGCCCCTCACTACATATGTTTATCTTGTTCTCTGTCCTTCTATACCCACCAGCAAAGTCCTATCATGCCTCATACTAATTTAAAGGATGATATATTGAATTTTTTAAATACTATTATCTTATAGTTTTGAATATTTCTAGTGTTTTGTTTTTCAAATGATTAATAAGAAAACTCCAATATCATTCAATAAATTACTACATATCTCATTTTTATTCTAAACATATTTCCCTTATGAGTACAAAGCAGCCCAAAATAATATCAAGTTTTGGTGAGTGCATCTGAATACATAGGTTTTATTATTCTACAAGCTCTTTAATTTATTTCTGTCACATTAAAACTCTAAGTTTAACTTGGAGAGAGTCTATTGACATTTACAAATAATAAATACCATTTATTCCTAGCTGAAAATGTACTAAATACTACCTTAATAATTTTACATGATTGCTTCATTTAATCTTCAAACAACACTTTTAAATAAGTAGCATTATTATTCATATTACAAAATGAATAAATATACATAAGACCGTGGTGTTTGCTATCACCTCTCTATTTAAAATTATGCTAGCTGTCTTAGCGAGAAAAGGGAATAGGAAAAAAAGTAATTCCTTTAGAAGAAACTAAACTTGGTTGCTCATAGATGGTGTGATTATTTAAGTGAGAGATGGCAAATGGGTGACTGGAACTAATTTGGTGTTCAATAATGAACAATATGCGAAACAAATAAAGGTGTTATCCATACAAATAGGAAAAAATAAAAAGCATTTTGAAAGAAATGGATTCTGAAATTTCTGTCTTACACTTGATAGGCAGCTGAGTATCTTAAATCTTTAAAAGCCAGTTTAGAATCCAAACAAGAAGGAAATCTAGTTGATGTACCTGAGGCTGGACACTAGGAACCAAAAGGTATAAAATGGGAATATGGGTAGATGAAGTCCAACTGCTACGAAATCTGAACAGTGAAAGTGAAAGACACTAACTTCTTATGCGTTTCTTGAGACACACACCCATCAAGTCACAAAGTCCTAGAAGAGAAGGACTTTGTCTAGGTCAGATTGCTTGGCCTCAGTCTCTGGCAGAAGACAACAATAGGACAGTGGGATAAAGTGTTAAAATTGAAGGAGAGGAGAGGGACAAAGAGAGAATGGGAGATATGACTGTGGTTACCTGTGCCTTCCTGGTAAGACTGCCCATTTCAGCAGATAAAAATTAACTCTACATAGAGCTAACATTATTACCTTTATAAGAAAATCAACATATACTAGGCAATTTAATTTAATTACTAATTATATTTAATCTGTTTTTTTTTCCTCCAGTAGAACAGAACTTTCCAGAAGCATACAATTTGATTCAGAGGGAACAAGGCCCAATTCAACCACAGCAAGCAGAGCAAGAATGTAAAATTAAAATAAAGTTAATACTAAAGAGGCTTTGCAATGTACTATCTCTGTTTTTGAGAAATCACATATTAGAGACTAAAAAGTTAGAAAAGTAAATATTATGCCATCATAGACATATGGGAAGCCATAAAACCAACAGAGAACTCAGCATAAAAGGGGAAAAGAAAGGAGAAGCTTTGTAAATCACCATATCCCAATGATGAAAAAGACAGAGTCTTATAAGCTAAATAGAGAATTCAACCAAAAGTCACTTCTCACTAATAAAGCTACTTTGAAGACTACTTGAAGTAAGTAGTCTATATTCTACAACTAGAAGATCCAGACTGAGTGAGTGACATTGTAAACACTGGAAATAGAAGACTTAATGATACTCTGAATTTGGGGAGTCCAGTTTATCAATAAGGAAAACTATTCAATCCAAAGGAATCAAATAAATAGTCATGCATCTATGAAGTAACAAAAATGGCCCTGCAAGAAGATGTAGTGAGTAAAAGAATTCTTTGTCAAGCTTGACAAGTTGGGATCTCTGGGACCCATGCATTGGAACGAGAAAATCAAATTCTGCCTGTTGTCCTCAGGCCTCCCCATTTGTGCTATGGGACAAATTTGCACATGCATAACAAATGCATAAGTGTAAAAAATACTTTAAGGCAAAAATTGTTAAAAAAGACAAAGTCACAGAAAAATTATTAACTGATAATTTAAGCAGGGAGATGAAATGATAGAAAGTATATATGAGCTCAAGGTCAGAGCACTCATTTCATTTTGAAGTGTACTTAAATATGAAAACATAAATATAATGAAAATATAAATGAAACATAAAAATGAGAGGTATAAAATGGCACACATAATAGGAGGTATCTTAAATGATTAAGTGATTATATTAGTTAGACAACTTGAAGAAGTTACCAGAGTTAAACCACACTGGGTAAAAATGGTCCTGATAATTACAGAGCATGCCACTCAATGGCTGAAGAATGCTTAGTCTTTGCATCAGTACATGAATCGCTTTCTTGAGCCTACATTTAGTAAGCTCCAGAACATTTTTAACAAAATTTAAAAAATCACAATCCTATCATACATCTTTATCTAACAAGAAAAGTATGAAAGGAGAAATAAAAAAGTAATTTTTAGAAATTATGCACAGATACAGAGGGTGAAAGAAAGTAAAAGTAATTGAAATGAACATAAGCAGATACACTTCATGCCAAAATATATGGCATATATCAAAATCAGGACTACCAAATGAGTTTATATAAATAAGCATCCCCAAAAGGAGACATTTTAAATGAAGCATTTAATTTTATATCTGTTAGAAACAAGTACATGTTAATATTAAATAAATAGCTTAGTTTTTGAAAATATAAAACAAGAAATCATTTGACTATCCAAGATAAAAAGCGATGATCTAATTAACAAAATCAGATATGAAAAAAGACCCTATACCAATACCTCAGTAATATAGTGGTCCATTAGAGACCTTAAATAGACACACCCCAACACAGTTGGAAACTTCAGAAGAACCACATATATATTGGGCACATGCAACAGATGATATTTGAACCAGAAAACCTGAATAAACAAATAGCAAGTAAGCAAAACAATTTGATAATAAAATGGTTCGAAATGTCAAAATATAGATTTTCTTCATTTCTCATTTTTCAGCTGTATTGAACTTTTTTTTTTTTTTTTTTTGGTTTTTCGAGACAGGGTTTTTTTTTTTTTTTTTTTTTTTTTTTTTTTTTTTTTTTTTTTTTTTTTTTTTTTTAGAGCCTGTCCTGGAACTAGCTCTTGTAGACCAGGCTGGCCTCGAACTCACAGAGATCCGCCTGCCTCTGCCTCCCGAGGGCTGGGATTAAAGGCGTGCGCCACCACCGCCTGGCCTGTATTGAACTTTTAAGAAAAACTAATATCATTTCTCTTCAACCTTATTCCAAGTTATTAAGAGACAGGAAATTATCTGAAGTCATTTAATAATGCCAGTATCACTCCATACTCAACCCTGGCATTGTAGATTGTTTTCTTTTGCTGTGACCCCTCACCACCAAAAGCAAGCTGGTGAGGAAATGGTTTATTTTAGCTTATGTATTCCAATCCATCCTCAAGAAAAGTCAAGGCAGGCACCTGGAGACAGGAAGTGAACCCGAGAGCATGGAGGAGCAGTGTTTGCTAGCTCATTCCTTCAGCTTGTTTAGTTGTCTTTATTCTACAAGGTGGACCTATCTACCCAGGGGAATGGCACCACCAATAGAAGGTTAGGTCTTTGTCTATCAATTACTAAGAAAACACCCACAGACATATCCATGGGTCATTTTGATGGAAGCAATTCTTCAATTCAGGCTCTTTCTTCTAAGGTATGTGGAGTTGAAAGCCAAGATTAACCATATCAGGCATACATACAAATAAAATATAAAATAATAAGCTAGTATCAATGGTCAATAATAAATGTACAAACTCAGACAGATACCTGCAAAAAGAATTCAGCAATACATCAAAAAAATATGGATTTGTACCACATATGTGAGGATGATCTAACACTGACAAATGAATAAGTACAATAACACATAAAAAAACTGAAGGACAAAATCACGTAATTGGCTTGACGCTTAAAAAAATAATAAAGCACAAAATTCTCAATGATGAAACTCTAAACCAAATTAGGAACAGAAAAAAAATACCTATACATAATATACAACAAAGCATAACAAACGATGTACTGAGAGGGGAAAAGTCAGAAATATTGTCACTGAGACCAGGAACAAAACAAAGATGTTGTCAGTCTTATTTGACAGAATGGAGTTCTTAATGAAAACAACTAGCAAAGATGAAGAAATATGTAAGAGGGAAGGAACTCAAACTACCTCTGTTTTAGATGGATTATTCTAAATATAGAAAATAAAATACTGTACCAAAGTGTATTAGAAATTATAGTCACTAAAATTCATAAGGTACAAAAATAAACATATGAAGTAAACAACTTTTTATATAATAATAAATTTGCTGAGAAAATAATGAAAAAAATATATTTATAATGGCTACAAAATTAAAAGTTTAACAATAAGTGAACAATGCAAATAAAAACTCTACTATGAAGTTTTAAAACACATGAAAGAGACTAAAAGGATGTTGAACATTTCTTTTTTTTCTTTTTTTTTGATTTTTTTTCTTTTTTTTTTTTTAATTAAAGATTTCCATCTCCTCCCCCTTCCCTCCCCTCCCTTCCACCCATACCCCCACTCCACCCCTCTCCAAGACAAAGAGCCATCAGGGTTCTCTTCACTATGTTAAGTCCAAGGTCCTCCCAGCTCCCCCTAAGTCCAGGAAGGTGAGCAACCAAACTGACAAGGCTCACAGTGAGCCCGTCCACGCTGTAGAGGTCATGTTCATTGCCGTTGTCCCGATGAGGAGCAAAAGGAGGGAGATCATGGGCAAGGAAGTCAGGACCGTGAGGAGTGCGTTTACCCACTGAGAAGGTGGGACAGATCTAACGGGAGACCACCAAGTCCAGTTGGAATGGGACTGATGGAACAGGGGACCAAACCGGACTCTCTGAATGTGGCTGATGGTGGAGGAGGACTGAGAAACCATGAACATTTCTTTTAAATGTTTCTCAACAATTTGAGAGTCCTCTTTTGAAAATTCTATGCTTAGATTTTTTACCCTATTTTTAATTGGATTACTTGGGGTTTTGTTGACATCTAGATTCTTGAGTTCTTTATGAATTTAGGTTCCTAGTCCTCTATCAAATATGGAGTTGGTCCAAATATTTTTGAATGAGGAATTTAATCCATAATTTCAGGCTGTAGGCAAGTCGGTGGAGCATTTTCTTAAGTAGTAATTGATGGGTGAGGGTCCAGCCCATTGTGGATGAAGTCATTGCTGTGCAGGTGGTCCTGAGTTCTATAAGAAAGCAGGCAGTTAGTAAGCCATGGGGAGCTAGCCCATAAGCAACACTCTTCCATGGTTTCTGCTTCAGCTTCTAACTACAGACTCCTGCTCATTTTGAGTTTTTGTCTTGAATTCCCTTGATGATGGATTGTGATATAGAAGTGTAAACAAAATAAATGCTTTCCTTCCCGAGTTGCTTTGGTCATGGTGTTTCTTCACAGCAACAGTAACCATAATGAAAACAGTTGCCATGGAAATGAAAAACTCTTAAAGAAATATTATCTGACCCAAGTTTAAAAATACTGCTAAAAAAAATCCCTTCTGTGGTGTCCTTGATCCCTCAAGCTCCCAGAATCCTTTCTCCCCCACCTTACACAGGATTTGCCAAGGTCTACTTAATTTTAATGTGGGTCTCTGCTTCCGTTTTGATCATTTGCTGGGTGAAACATCTCTGATGACAACTGGACTGCGCAACTATCTGAGTATAGCAGAATACCACGAGGAATCATTCATTGAATTTTTTTTTACCAGTTATATTTGGTTTTATCCATGGTCTCTGGATTGTCAGCACCTGAGTCCGGGCCCTCCAGGCAGTGTCATGGGCAGGTTCCCTCTCCTAGTATTGGTCTCAAGATGGAGCAGTCATTGGTCGGTCACCCCTAAAATTTCTGTGCCATCTTTACTCCCGTCTTTGAAGCAGAGAAAATTTTAGGTCAAAGGTTAAATGGCTGGGTTGGCTTTCCGATCCCTCCATTGGAATTCTTGCCTAGTTACAGTAGATGGCTGGTTTAGGCCCATAGCTAGGGTAGCCCTCATAGATTCTTAGGCATTTCCATTGCATGAGGTTTGTAGCTCATCCCAGAAAGGCCCCTGATTTCAGTTCTCTTTTCCAAATCTTTCTTCCTCCATCCTCCTCCACCTAATCCTTCATGATCCAATGTCTATTCTCCCTTCTAGACCTCTTCCCCATTCATCTGTGATGTCTCTTCTACTTCCTCTTCACAGTGAGATTCACTTGTTCCCCTTTGAGCCTTCCTTGTTACTTAGCTTCTCTGGGTCTGTAGATTGTAGCATGATTATCCTTTTTTTATTTTATGGCTAATATTCACCTAGAAGTGAGTATATATCACGTTTCAGAAAACCCACAGAATCAACTAACTGGGCTCACAGGAACTCACAGAAACTGGATTGTCAACCAGAGCTCTTTCATGGGACTCACCTAGACTCTCTACACATATGTTACAGTTGTATAGTTTGGTCTTCTTCTGGAACTCCTAACAAGGGTATCAGGAGCTGTCTCTGACTTTGTTTCCTGCTTTTAAGATGATTTTCTCTTACTGGGTTACCTAATTTATCCTTAATAGGAGAGGGGGTGCCTACTACTACTGTAACTTGATATGCCATGGGTGGCTGATAACACATGGGAGGCCTACCATTTTCTGAGGGGAAAGGAGGAGGAGTAGATGGGGGTGGAGAGAGAAGAGGCAGTGGGGAATGACAGCATGCATTGTGCCCTGGCACGAGAGCATCATATGGGCCTAAGCTGCAGTTGGGCCCATGTCTGGGTTCATGGCCCTGCCACAGACCAGACCTGGGCTGACGGCCCAGACTCCTGTCAGCATTATCGAAGGTAACACAGATGTCTAGGATCTGGGCACATACCTGAGGCCATGTGGTGGTTTGAGGGCCTCACTGCCATTGGGTCCATGCCGTCTAAGTAACCTGTGCTACTGTCTGGGACCATGAATCATCTAGGCCTGGGCTGCTGACAGGGGCCATGTCATAGTTCCTGGCCCTCCTGCAACCAAGTTTGTGTTGATATCCATAGCTCCTTGTACCACTTAAACAGTGAGGCTAGGGTTGTACAGAGTTGATCCTGTCCCTCACCAACTATATCATTCTGGACAGCAGGGCTCAGTTTCCTCAGAGCAGTACAGTAGACCTGTCTCTTTTGGTGGGGGGCAGCGTTTGGGAGAGCTGTCCCTGAATATACATGAGCAGAATAGTGAGGTAATGCCACAGTCTGGCATGCACTGGCACAGGAGAGGGAGAGATACTCCGCTTGCTCATCATCCCTCACCACCTACTACAGGTCAGAAAATCTGGTCGTGGGTCATGAGGGGGGGAAGAATTGATCCTGCTCCTCACCAACTAACTGAAGCATGTGGGAGAGTGGGCTCTGTACTTAATCTGGGAAGCTGGCCATATTACGGCAGCACAGGTGAGGAGGCACAGGTAACCCAGGGCAGATCTGGCTGCACCTTTCATAGGCCATGAGGTGGAGTGGGCAAGGGAGGGATGACCTCCACACTCCCTCTACCCTTGCCACCTGTGGCAGGTTGGAGAGCTGGCCCTGAGGGATGAGAGCAGGAGAATTGGCACTGTCCCCCACTGGCAGCAGCATTGGGGAGAGCAGGCCCTGTGTCTACCCTGAGCAGCACAATAAAGATGACCCTGTTGGCAGGGGCACAGGTGAGCTGGTCCAGAGGGAATGAAAGCAGGAAGTCAGTCCCTGCCCCCTCATCTGCCCTGTGGAGGCATGGTGAGAAGAATGATGCCCTAACACCTTGTCACTTGTGACAGGTGAGAGAGCTGGCCCCAGGGCCACGAGAGTAGGCGAACTGACCCAGGCCATCGCCAGCTGCAGCACACGGGAAAGCAGGAATGGCACCTTGCCTGGGCAACATACTACAGCTGACCCTGTTGGCGCGGCTGCAGGTGGCCTGGACGTGTAGGCACGAGAACAGGAGATCTGCACACACCTCCTTTCTGGTATTCTATGGGATGATAAGGGTAAGAGAATTATGCCCTCCCCCAAGTCCTTATCATCTGTGACAGCCAGAAGAGTGGACCTCATGGGCGTAAGACCGGAAGAGCTGGTCCTGAACCTTACCTAGTGCAGCAATCCAGAGAGCAGTCCTGCACCAGGCCTTGGCCAACAGTAGAGCTGGCCCCGGAGTTGTGAGCACAGGTGAGCTGGAGCTGAGGGTGTGAGAGTAGGAGACCTGGCCCTGCTCCTTGCTTTCTGAAACACTGGGGTAGCTAACCAGGGTAGTACTGGAGAGCTTGCCTAGATGGTAACAATGAAAAAAAGCTGGCAGGCTGACCAGCCTAGCTACCACCTAGGCCTAGAACGAGGAGCATGAGATAGCCTACTTCAACTTTCACATCATCTATGAACTGCTGGACCCAGACCTGCAAATTCAAAGCTTCAGGATCTCCATCACACAAGGCAACAATAAGATATCCAAGAGGAGTCCCAGTGAGGACCCAGTATCAGGGGTATACCAGAAGTCATAGGCCTTGAAACAGCACAGATTCATTGCAATGAATACTTACAAGTAAAGATGTATGGAATAAAAGGTACATTGTGACTCACTGGGTCACACTACAGCTTCTGTGCCAAGATTTTTTCTTACTTGATTTTTTTTTGTTTTACTTCTAAATTTTGTTTTTAGGGGATGAAAGGGCAAAGGACTGAAGAGAGGGGATGTGGAAATAACAGATTGGGATGCTTGATATGAAATCCACAAACAATCAATAAAAAGTTAAAATGAAACAAAAAAAAAAAAATGACCATGGTCTAGCTATCCCACTTCTGGATACACTGTCAAAGAAATAAAGTCAGTACATCAAACAGCGAGTTACCTTCGATGTTTGTTACAACACAATGCACAATGGTTAAGGCATGCAAGCAACTTAGATGTCACAATGTCATCATCAAATAGCTTGATTGCATATATGATTGTTACGTAGTCATTAAAGAATGATACCAGAGTAATTGTTCAACATCTATGTGTCCCTGGATAAATTCCCCAGCATGTCTGCTTATCTATCTATATCTATCTATCATCTATCTATCTATCTATCTATCTATCTATCTATCTATCTATCTATCTATCTATCTATCTATCTATCTACCTATCTATCATCTATCTCATCTATTTATCTATATCATCTATCTATCTATCTATCTATCTATCTATCTATCTATCTACCTATCATCTATCTATCATCTATCTATATATCTATCTATCTACCTATCTACCTATCTCTATCTATCTCTATCATCTATCTATACATTTAAAGACAAAATGATGAAATTGCAGGACACTATAATAATCAAAATAAATCAAGCGCTGACAGAAACTGCATGTTCTGTCTCATACATGGAGAGTAAAATTATTTATATTGATGTAGGATAGTGATTACTAAAGGTTTAGAATGACAGAGATATGACAGGGATTGTGGAAGTGTTGATAATGGGCATGACCACACATGTGCATAGGAGAAAGAGATCTGAGTCTTCTTCTGCACAGTTGGATGACCATGAATATATTTCACATCTTATGTATCTGAGAACTTCAAATTTAGAGAAAAGACAACAGCATAATTACCATGATATGGTCTGTATAATTTACTTGTATTCATCAAATAATGGCCTAGTATCTAAAATTAATACAACTACAGTAATATTTATAAACTCTATCTTGCAACATTTCTGAATATCATTTGAAATAAAGTTTTAAATGAAAAAACCTAATAAGGTAAGAAGCCACTGGCTGTGAGAACAAACATCTGATGCTTTAATAAAATGGGACTATATCCAAACGCCAGGGCCATATTGATGATTTTAGCAATTAAAAGAGTAATAGCCTCCCACACACTTCACAAAAGAAGCCAGTTAAGCTTTGCCTCAATTAACCCAGATTTCAAATCAAGGGCAGGCTGATTCTGAGCCAAATGGATCTTCTGTTAATCTGACAGTGAGAATATAACTTATTTGATTAGGTCACCTGTCAGCATATTTTTAAAGCTCATTCTTTAAATGGTAGCTTAATTTAAGCTGCTAATTTCTGTACTGTGTAACCTCTAATTTATTAATTAAATTTATAAAGATAAATGTGAAAAACAGAATTACAAATGCAAAAAATAGAAAATAAAAAAAAAGAATTGTCATTCTTTTTTTACAACAATGAGTAGAATGAAAATAAAATTATTTTGCCTTCAACCTCAACACACAGTGAAAAACTGATGGGAAAATGTGATAAAATTAAGAAGCAGGATATTTTAAATGATGGATGTATTCAGTCACTCAGCATGTTTAATTACATTTTAGTACTCACAGTTATAAAAGGTCATGGGAAACTACTGAAAACGCTGTGATTCTAAATAAGCAGAATAAATTCCTAAATAATGAAAGAATTTGTACCATAATTATTTATTTTTTTATTTCAGAGAATATAAATGAATCACACAAAACTCACCCTTTTTCTCATGACATGTTTATAATGTCTTTGTATTTTCTGTTGCTAAAGGAAGAGATAAGGGGCTTTCTTTACTGGTTATTTGACAAAACTTATCCCATTATTTTTAGGGACAAAGTGGGGAGTCAGTGCTTATATTTCCTCTATGTTTGAATACTGTTAATGTTGATAACATTTGGGATACTTATTTTTATAATCTTCTACAAGTCATATAAATTTCTTGATGACAGTTTTTCTATTTGTGCAATGGGTTTACTGTAGCCTCTTCCATTATAGAACTGGGCAGAGAGATCATACCTCTTTTCTCTTTTTTTTTGTCTCAGTTAGAAGTACAGGTAAGTAATCTCCTAATAGCCTAGAAAATCCACAAGTGCTCGCAGTGAAGAATCAGGGGATTGATAATTACAATTCTGAGTTAAAACATTATTTATATTGAAGAAAAACTATACAAACAGAAATGTTCCTTGGCATCCTGGGAAATTGTATTCCCTCCAGTTTGCTTTCTGGGCTTAAGAATTGTCTCTTTGGAGTGTAGAAACAAGAGGCAAGTGATTGCTCCTCTGGATTTCAGGATTAACTGCTTTCTCCTGGATAAATTTCCCAGCCTCTGATTTTGTACATGCTTATTTAATATCATGGCCCTTCTCGATCTCATTGTTTCATTAGGTCTTAAGATATGTTATGTTTTGTCCTGTAGTCAGATGTCCTGCTATGCTAAACAGTTTTAAGACAAACAAACATTGGTTGAAATAAAGAAAAAGGAAAGGATAGAAGGAATTATAAAGCAGAAAACCAATGATAAAAGAGATAAAGAATAAGTATGATAATCTCTGAATGTAAACAAAAAGCCAAAACCTAATATGAGTCCATGCTTCCTACAAAAATTAACAAGAAACATATAGAAAACCTACTGATTTTTGTAATCTGATTTGTATCTACTTTTTTTGTTCAAAAATATTGAGAATGTCTATACCACATGAGCCAAGGACTGTCTAACAAACATGCAGTGCCAGGAATGGGTAGTGTGTCTTTGGGCTGGTGGTCAGGAGAGTTTAAGAGGCTCCACAAACAATATAGGCTATTGCTATTGTCTGAGGTTGTCTCTGCAAACTTGAAGGTAAAACTCTATTGTTAAAGTCACCAAAGAATTTGGATACAGAATAAAGAGGAATATAGCTGGAACTGACTTTGAAGTCTACTCACCGAGGACATCGTTCATATTTGAAGGTGCTATGAAAGATACTGGTAGAGAAATAATTAATAGTACTCAGATATAAAGGCTATGAACCATAACAATGACCAACATGGTGAGAAATAGCTAGGAATGTATCAGTGGCAGTTATATCTTGGTGCTAACCGACAGTCATCTAATAAAGAATAGGGCCAATTCAATAGTAGGGAACTTATTTCTGGTACTGTAAACCTAACCAACCATGCAAAACCAGTGAGTTATTTTTTTGCTAAGTATGGGAAATGTTGTTAAACTGAAAAGATTCATTGAGTCATTTCTGGAGAGTGATCACTAAAATCACCAACTCATAAGCAGAATAAAAATGGTTTAAATTATTGCAGAAGAATAGCAAATTTGGAAAAATCATCAAATTAATAGCTCCAAACCTACAAAAAGAATAAAGCAGCAAAACATAAACAATCATAAATATTTTTGACCATATTAGGTCCTAGACAGCACTTAAAAATCGAAGTAATGTAGCATTACCCTCATTTGCTATGCAATCTCTGAAACGTCCACAAATGCCAAAACTATTTCATGAGGCTTTAACAGAGGACATGGCATTGAAATTCTGAACGGATTTGTACTTAGCATTTCTCTGGCATTAGAGAAATGATTGGAAATTTTTCTTTTAATTAAAACTGTCAGCATGGAAGGATTTAAGGATGATCAGAACAAATCCAACTAGCAAGCTTCATTAGCCAAGAAAGTAACAGGAAAAGTAAAAAAGCACTATTTATGAATATTATAAGAAATAGCCGTACATGTTAAAGTTTAATTTTGGGTGGCATTATCAGTAATATATAGAATTCAACTGGAGAGAGCCTACTGATAAAAACTCTTTACCGAAAGTTTCACACATGGGATACAACTTAGAAGTTTAATGTACGTATTCACTGGATGAATATTTTGTTTTTAGATGCATTCAGGAACATTTGAAGACCTTAGAAGAGTTAAAATGCTGCTCCTCCTCAGTTTTTGTTAAAATAGTTATAATAGAAATGTGATGAGTTGATGTGGGATGCCCTTCTGTATATGTGTTTCTTTTATTGGTTAATGAATATAGCTGCCCTGGCCTATAGCAGGGCAGAATATAGCCAGGCTGAAAGATAAATATAGAGAGAATGAGCAGAGCCCGGAAGAAACAATGTAGCTACCAAAGCAGAAAGATGCTATCCACCTTACTGGTAGGCCACAGTCTTGTGGTGATTCACAGATTAATAGAAATAGGTTTATTCAAGATGTAAGAGTTAGCTAGAAATATGCATAAGCTATTGGCAAAACAATGGTGTAATTAATATAGCTTCTGTGTAATTATTTGCATCCAGGTGACCAGGAAACAAATGAGCAGTCTCCACTTACAAAGATCCTCATCACAGTCTTACCCATTCACTCTTGTAAAGAAGTCATAGGAAGTGACTATGGTTGACAAAGCAGACCATCCCATGCATCTGAGGTTAGAATTACACACACCTCAGACATGTCTGTGGTCCTGTCATTTAATTCACATAAGTTAGGGAAATGGTGACTTTATAAAAAAATGTTTTTTATATATCCAGTGGGACTGGGATCTACAAATCTGTATACTAATAGTAGGACAAACCCTGACAGCCTCAATTTACACAAAGAACTAGAGGTAACTATGGTATATGATGATGGTAGGAAAACTAGTATTAACCAGCGAAAATCACACTAATAACTTTTTTCACTAAATGGTCAGTCTGAAAACACACATGCAAGTAACAGTAAATAGGCTGACCAGCTGAGCAGGTTATATTTAGAAATACATAATAGAAATAGTAAATGAGTGTCAATAAATAACTTGCTTTTCACCAATGATACAACACTACTTTTTGAAAGGCCAGATGAGCTGCAGACTATGGTAAAGAGAGTGATAGAAGTAAGTGAAAACCTCAGTATGAAAGTAAATATTGAGAATACTAAGATACAATACATGGGAAGGCTGCACAAGGATTTTAACATTGTAAGAAAGAATCAGAATCTTGTCTATCTGAGAGGAAACATCAGTTCAAAGAAGGAAAGTATTTTATATGCCAAGAGGCAGATAGGGATAGTGAGGGTTGCATTCCTGGCACTAGGAAAGGTTTGGTCAGGAAGGGACATAATGACAAGAACAAAATTACAAGTATATGAGACACTTATCTTGAGATGCCTTATTTACAACTCCAAAACCTGGACAATGAAATACTCCTCAAAACAGCAGATGAATGTGTTTGAGATGGTATGTCTCAGTAAGATTCTAGGCCTCACACGAAGAGATAGACTGAGCAACAATGATGTTAAGAAACATCTCCATCTCCAGAAGGAAGTAAACTACAGGATACAGAAATGGAAATACTTTACCCATGTTATGAGAATGAATGACAGCAGATACCCCAAGAGAGCACTGTTGGAGGAGTGCACAGGATTAAGGCAAATAGCAAGGCTCACAAAACACTGGATAGACAGCATAAAGGAAGACTGTGAAACCTTGGGTATGACAAGAACACAAACATCTGGGACTGCCCAGGATACGAACAACTGAAGAACTAAAGAACATGGACTACTCATGAATGCTTAAAAATTGTCAGAGCATAAAAGAAGATGATGAATAGATACAGTACAGATATATGCATATATATGTATATATATACACATATGCATGGATGGATTCAGTAACAATTAATGGCAAAAGATGCCATGAATTTGAAAGAGCAATAAAGTGTATATAGGATTGTTTAGAGGAAGAAAACAGAAGGGAAAGATGCTGTAATTATATAAACATGTCAAGATAAAAATAAAAGCAAAAAATTTTTTAAGTTAAAATATATTTAGATCATATCTCCTTTCCCTTTCTTCCCTCCAAACCTTTATATGTTCTCTACCTTGCTCTCTCTCAAATTCATGGCTATTATTTCTTTAATTTTTCTGATATATACACACATGTGATATATATACTCATGTGTGTATATCAGAACACATATATAATGTATACATATGTAAATATCATGTATGTATATAGCTGATATGTGTGCATGCATGTATATACTTGATATATACATGTGTATATATAGTCATAATACATGTTAATATATGTATTTCTAAATATGTAATTAAAATCTGCTCAGTCTATATAAAGTTATTTGTATATACATAATTTTATTGCTGACAAATTGGAATTGGATAAGTAATTGTGGGCCACTTCTATGGGTAAAACTATCTTTCCTTCTCTTATCATCTCATAGTTGTCTATAGTCATTTGTCTAGTGTTAGGGTCCCATGAAGTTTCCCTGTTCCATATTAGCATATGTACTGGCGTTGTCTTTGTTCAGGACTTGCTTTGGCAACCATGCTGATGAAACTTCTACCAGGAGACATAGACTATCAAATAAAAACAGAAACTCTAGGTTTGAAACAAACCTTTTATATTGTTGGTCAGAGTTGTCTAAAAGTACCCCAGAATGTTACAGATTATTGCTTTTCTCTTGGTTTCCTTGCAGAAATTAAAGGTGATTCCCTTGTTCTGAAGCAATCATGTACTTCAAATGCAAGACCTAGAGGAACTGAAATAGATCTGACCTAAATCCTTCTCTCTGAGAATTAGATTTCATGGTAGCAAAAGATGCCATGTAATCTTCCAAGGGAAGAAAGCAAATAACAGTATAACTTAAATACAATACTCACGAATCACAACAACCTATAGATGGAGGTGGCACATTAGTTTATAAATTTCCCATATCTGAATAATCACACAAAACTATATTAATTACAACACTGTTCAGCTAATAGCTTAGGTGTATTCCTAGATAACTTTTACATCTTAAATCAACCCATTTTTATTAATCTGTGTATCACCATGAGGCTGTGGCTTACCAGTAGGATCTGGCACTGTTCTCCTTCGGCAGCTACATGGTATCATCATGACTCTGCCTACTAGCTCTCTATATGTCTCCTCTGATTTTCTGTTTGGCTTTATTCTGCCTTGCCATAGGTCAAAGTAGCTTCTTAATTAACCAATAGTATAAAACCATATTCAAAGCATACATAAGAGAATTCCATATTATATCCCCTTTTCTGTCCAAATAAAAAGGAAAGTTTTAGCCTTAAAACATTTGAAATAAGTAAAATTACATATACAAAACAGTTAACAAGTAAGAATTACAGTTATTTCTGTGTAAGTCTAAAGTTCCATATCTAATTTATCTTTTATCATAACTAAAGAAAACTATAACTATGTATCTTCAACTCCATAAAAGACCCCAGAAGGATATAATATTACCTAAGTATTCAGAAAGTGCATTGTAGGTAACTTTCAAAACTCTAGAATTGACAGAGATATCTTGCTACCTGGACAGTCACCCAAAGTTCTTCTGTAACATTGGGGCATTCATCTCAGCCTACAGGCCATAGTATCTAGTGACTTTGCCAAGAAGCAGGAATTTTCAAAGGCTGTTTCACCTATATTGGCAGTTTGTCAGTAACTTTTTCTGTGTCCTACAGAATGCCTGGAAGACTGTTTAATGAAACAAGAAACCTGAGGGACTGTCTCACCTTCTTTTGGCAAATTCAGCAGTGATTTTTTTGTGGTCCTACATGTCCAGTTCATACAGCATGACATCAAGTAGTTAAGAAAAGAGCAGTTTCTTGCCCAAATGGTTAACCTTGCCACATTGAAAGAAATTCTATAACAAATTTTTCTCTGAAGTATTTAGTCCTGCCAGAAGCAGACATGTCTCACTGTTGAGAAAAGTCTAAGTTCTTAAACATTTTAAATGGTATATTCTATAGGTCTTTAAAGTGTTTAAGATTATCTAACTTAAATATATATCTGTATTTCAAGAAAATATAACTAACATAACTGAAAATTTGACTATTACAGATGACTATTAATGTGTAATTTTAAATTATACATTGCATTTTTAAATGAGCTGTATAAACATAATACCTTAAACAAGAGTAGAAATACATATAAACAGTATAACAAAATTAACCTTAAATCTGTATCAATGGACCAAGATCCATACCAATGCAAAGTATTGATCTCTGTGCCACATATAAACAATCATTTTGGGAATTTTGGTATAGTTTTCTTCAAACTGCTTTTTGTTTGTTGGGTAAAATATTTTTAGGGTTCACTGATGTCTATGTGTTGCTTCTATTGGTTAATGAATAAAGAAACTACCTTGGCCTGTTGATAGGGAAAAGCTTAGGTATGCAGGAATAAATGGACTGAATGCTGGGAGAAGGAAGGCAGAAGGAAGTCTAAGCTAGCCTGGCAGCCAGGAACCAAACAAGCCACCTTTTTCCTACAAACTGTCATGCCAATGTGGTGGACTAAATCCATGTAAAACCTGAGAGGGCTTGGAAAGTACCTTTAGATACACACACACACACACACACACACACACACACACACACACACACACGGTTAGCTGCACTTTTTTTTCAGCTGGTGGCTTGCCACAGCTCCTTTAAGAGAGATTTTTCAGATTCAGCTGTAACAGGAAAAAAGCCATGCCATTTTGAAATGCTGGCTTTCTGGGCTGTGCTGCCAGTGTGAGCTTTGTTTCTTTCAGAGGATGGGGTTTGTAAGCAGTGTGGTACAACTTGATTGATGGCAATGTGGAGCAGCTTTGTTCCTGGAAGTGGGGCGGTGTGCACGGCTCAGAGGTGTTTGTAGCTCTGCCATACTGGACTGTGCAGAGTGAGCAGGAAGTAGCATATATGCCATAGTAATGGAGCAGCTTAGGTTTTAAGAAGCATTTAGCATTTTAAAAAGCACTCTGAATGTGGCTGATGGTGGAGGAGGACTGAGAAACCAAGGACAACGGCAATGGGCTTGGACTCTACAGCATGGACAGGCTCACTGTGAGCCTTGTCAGTTTGGTTGCTCACCTTCCTGGACCTACTGGGAGTGGGGAGGACCTTGGACTTAACATAGTGAAGGGAACCCTGATGGCAATTTGGCCTGGAGAGGGAGGGAGTGGGGGTATGGATGGAAGGAAGGGAAGGGACGGGGGAGGAGGAGGGGAGGAGATGGAAATTTTTAATAAAAAAAATGAGGAAAAAAAGCACTTCTGGATAGTAAAGAATTACAGATATGCAATAAAGATAGATCAGAGTTAGAGGTTAATAGATACTCATTTATACTAGTCAAGTTTGTAGTATTGTTAGATTTTCTAGATGTACAGAGAATTATTTCAGCTGAATAGGGATTCTTCAAATCTTTGAGAGACCTTCAGAATGTGGCATTTAAAATGTTTTAATAAGTTAGGACTTTTCATGACAGTGAGACACATCTGCTCCTGGCAGCACCAATTACTTCAAGAGGAAGATGGGCATTGAAGAGGCTCTTTATGGAGTTTGCTAGCCATTTGGGAAAGAAACTGCTCTTGCCTGGACTGGTTAACTGGACATGTAAAACCCACAGAGAAATGACTGCTGAACTCACCTAAAAGTGAGGTGATCCTTCAGGGTTCCTGCTTCATGAAAGAGTCTGCCAGACATTATGCAGGATACAGAAGAAAGTGACTGAACTTTCTTTGAAATTTTCTGCTTCATGGAAAATTCTGCCAGATACTATGGGCTTGTAGGCTGAAGATGGATTTCTCAATAGTACAGAAGAAATCAGGGTGACTGTCCAGGCAGCAAGATGTTTCTATCAATTCTAGAGTTTTAGAAGTTGCTTACAATGTACTTCCTGTTTACTTAGGTAATGTTATATCCTCTGGAGTCTTTATGGAGTTGAAGAATTTATAGTTATAGTTTTCCTTAGCTGTAAAGTAGATACAAATATTATATAAAGTAGATATAAATATTATAACTATTATTCTTGCTTGATACCTGTTTTGTTATATGTAATTTGACTATGTTAAAACCTCCTATTTTGTTTAAACAGCAAAGGTGAAATTGTGTGGGAGGTCCTTCTGTCTATGTGTTGCTTTAATTGGTTAATGAATAAAAAAAAACCTTCTTGGCATGTTGATAGGGTAGAACTTAGGTAGGTGGGGAAAGCTGGACTGAATGCTGGGAGATGCCATGGAGTTGCCACCAAAGATAGACATACTGAAAGTATGCTGGTAGGCCACAACCACGTGGTGATGCACAGATTAGTAGAAATGGGTTAAATTAATATGCAAGAGTTAGGCAATAAGAAGCTAGAGTTAACGGGCCAAGCAGTGATTTAATTCATACAGTTTCTGTGTGGTTATTCAGGGTCTAGTTAGCTGGGTGTCCAGGAAGAACAAGCAGCTCTCCTCCTACACACTGAGACCTTTCTGGGGTTTTATTTCATCAAACCACATTAACTTGAAAGAATCCACAGGTTCCCATCTTCTGTGGAAACTAAAGCTGAACCCCTTTTCCAAAGTAACATATTCTATATTCAAATTCTGAAGTCAAGATACCTTTAAATCATGTATGCTGGTTTAGTTTTCCAGCCCTCAGAAATTCAAAGAAAACACAATAATACACATAATCCAGACTCTTTGTGCATTTTCCATTTTTATTTGCTTTATTTTTTAAACTGAATTACTTTCTACTATTTATTTTATTATCTTTACTCCTTTAATCTATGATTGTCTGTACTTTTTATACTACTTTTACTGTCTCTGTAAAGACTTTGCTTCTTTTTAAACTACCTATACTTTTTTCCTCTCTCTCCAAAGCCAATGTACATTTTTTAAAACACCATATCTCATTTAGAGGTCTTTTATATCTGAATCTGTCATATTGTGTATCTCTAATCCTTTTCTGACAAGAAGCATTTTAAAATAGTAAGTAGTATAGTTGCTGCAGCCCTGGATGCTGACTCCACCTCTCTCAGACTTTCAATATGGCAGACATACCTTTACCACCAGTTCTGGGAGTTATGTTCACTGCCCTAGCTTCAGGGATGCAGCAGATCTATTTTCTTGCCATTAAGCAACTTGTCACGTGGTGCTCACAAACCCCATAAGTGCTCTGTAGTAGGACCTCCTGAAAGAGCCAGAACCATTTGTGCCACCATCTCTAACTGTGACACCATCTCTTAAAAGAGTCATGCAGTTTTTGCTGCTAATTCTGAGTCAGAAAGCTTTCTCTTAAAGGAATCATACCTATTCTTGCCTTTAGCAAACAGAGTCCACCTGAAAAAATTCTGCTACCAAGAGGCATGTTTAACTCTGTTCTTTTGTGTCTAGAAATCCTTCCCAAGCTCTCTCAGATTTTTCTGTGGATGTAGTTGGATCATATTGGTGGCATTTTACTAACCAGTGGTAATAAAATATATTCGTAGCCTACAGAGGGGAATTATACCTCAACAACCAGCACAGCACAATAGCTCTAAGGGTGTGGTAGTGGCAACCACACAATAACGCTGTAGCAACCAACAATTCTCTGAGCTGTCTTAACATACTTACAACAAAAGAACAACTGTCACTTTACTAAATTAGTATGTTTCTTAAGTTATTCTAAATATTTAATATCTATACCCAAACTGAGGATGGGTCTTACTCCTCATCAAAAAACTTTCTCTTTGCAACAGACAGACAGTGCTATAAAGGACAACTTATCATATTAAATAGAACAAGGGACTGTGTGGTGCTCAGGTCTAACTGATATATCTATAACACAACCTCTGCATCTAAGGTTTAAGATTCATAGAAGAGAAAGACAGAAAAATTGTAAGAGCCAGAAGAAAATAAAATTCTCTATGATTCTGTGCGATTCTGTCTTCTAGAAATGACAGATTTCTAGAATGTATTTTGTGTACTTTTGAGTAGAAATGTGTATCTGTAGCACGTAACCAAAGTAGTACCTCTAAATTCTTTTAAACAAACAAATATAAAATCATTCCCTAAATATATCTCAATAAATATTTATTGAGATATATCCATACATATGTGTATATATAAACATATTAATGCACACATATATTATGTATCATATATTGATGTGGGAGGGTCTTCTGTTTTAGTTGATTTCATTGGTTAATGAAGAAACTGCCTGGCCCATTTGATTGGCCAGCCCTTAGGTGGGCAGAGTAGACAGAACATAATGCTGGGAAGGGAAGTTAATAAATCACCATGCCTCTGCTCTCAGAGCCAGATGCCGTGTCTCTCCTCAGGGAGACAGATGTGATGGAGCCAGCCACCAGGTCAGACATGCTGAATCTTTCTTGGTAAGACACCATTCGTGGTGTTACACAGATTATTAGATATGGGTTAGTAAAGATGTGAGTAAGAGGCTAAAACTAATGGGCCAGGCAGTGTTTAAATGAATACAGTTTGTGTCTTGTTATTTTGGGTGTAAAGCATGCGGGACCTGGGCAGGATGAAATGCAGGCCTGCCCGCCACTCCTCACTACAATATATGCATATATACATAATTGTGTCTCAACACACATACACACACACACACACACACATTTCCAGAATTCTGACTCACAGCCCCTGATCAAATTTTTGATTCTGAAAGGCATTGTGAGTAAAATGAATCTCTTACTGCATTTTATCTTACCCTCTATATAAGGAAATCTCCTATCAACTTTTAGAAACTCCTTGAAATTTAATGATTAGGTACAGGTTTGTCTAAATTTCTAAATATCATCAAAATTCTTTTATTATTTTTACGAAACTATCAATGTCCTTGTTTTCCATTAAGATTTATTTTTTGAAAATTTATTAATCCCACAGAAGCACTTCTCTGAGATTATGAGCTTCAAGCACTCAGTACATCCTGACTGTGTAAACTGTGTCTGTTAGTGAGACTGATGTGAATATGACATTCTGTTTAATTTACACTGATACACTGAGTATACATATCCAGTAATTCATCACTCATTTCTTTCTATGTATTGAAAGTCATTTAGATGTCATAATGACAAAGATATAATTATAAGAATGAATAAGGCATTTAATGATGATTTATATGAGCATAATTCACTCTGATAAATTATCTTTTTTCATGCTGAGCTTCTTAGAAACATGATTTTTTATAATACAGATATGTAAAATGGCCCCATTATTCTCCATATTTTTAATAGCCTTTTTACCTTTAAATAAGAAGAGATTTGAGAAAAAAAGTGTAGAAATGTGTCCTATGCATTCTATTTATTTCCATAAAATGAATAGTACTGGACATTGCTCTAAATATAAATTTTTAAAAGCAAAAGTGAGAAATACACCAATATAATTCCTTTTCTCTACCAGATTCTTTGAACAAAGATCCAGTGTAATATAATTTACATTTGGAGATTCACCACTTTGGAACATTAATCCTCTGCCAATTCTATTCATATGCTAAATCCTTATAATTAAAGTCATGCCTTCGATATATTGATTCTCTAGAAACCAGAAAAGATTTTAGGCTCTTAAGAACTTTAGATCCATGAATAATTTTACATGTGTCAATTGCTCCCTAAATTGTAAGTGTTTCTCCAATTTCATTAGGATTTTTCCTTTTGTGCTATTATCCTGAGTAAAATGCTTTAACTATCTTCTCTGACATTGTAACTTTTTATGAATAGTATCTAGGCTTGGTTCTTAAATTTGATTTCCTATCACTTTATTGCCATTACTTGGAAAGTTTGAATGCCTCTATAGGCTGAACTACAAGCATAAGACATCAGACTCGTTGATTTTGGACACAGTAAACATCTTACAAATATAGATACAGCTACTTCATTTTTAGATTGGAAATATATAATATTTATATGTTATAGTAAAACTGTGAAATGATATAGTGATATCTATATAATGTACAATATTTTAGCTGATATTAATCATGCAATGCATGAAGAACATATTTAACAGTTTTATGTACTAGTTCATATTATAAATTTTTATTAATATTAAGAGGAACTGATGTGGTATTCCCCCATGTATGCTGTGAATACCTTGGATAATAAAAAAATTGTCTTGGGCCTGTCCAGGGAATAGAGGTAGGTGGGGAAATCTAAACTGAATGCTGGGAGAAAGGAGGTGGAGTCAGAGAAAAGCCATGTAGTCCTGCAGGAGACAGACACTGGAACTTTATCTGGTAAGCTACAGCCTTGTGGTGATACACAGATCAATGGAGATAGGTTAAACTAATATGTAAGAGCTAGCAAAATATAAACTAGAGCTAATAGGCCAATATGTGTTAATAATATAGTTTCTGTGTGGTTATTTCAGGTCAGAGCTGCCGAGAAGCCGGGAACCAACAAGTGGCCTCCTTTTTCAACATCGAACTGTTAAAATATATCTTTTGACTGGAATGCTCATGCCAAAATATTCATTTATCTCAGAGAAATTACAATAAATAAATAAATTGTAAATGGAAATTGCTTGCTTGTTTTCTGGCCATCCAGACCAGAATAATCACACAGAAACTATATTAATTGCAACACTGTTAGGGCAATAGTTTTGGTATATTCCTAGCTTGCTCTTACATCTTAAATCAACCCATTTCTATTAATCTCTCACCATAAGGCTCTGGCCTACCTGTAAAGTTCCAGTGTCCTTCTCCTTTGGCAGCTACATGGCATCTCTTTGACTCTACTTATTTTCTCTATATATCTCTTTACAAATTTTGTGCCTGGTTTTATTCTGCCCTTTCATAGATCAAAGCAGCTTCTTTATTAACAAGGGCAATAAAACATATTCACAGCATACAAAGAAGAATCTCACATCACTCCCCCTTTCTGTATAAATAAAGTTTTAACTTTACATAGTAAAATTACATATAATAAAACAGGCATCAAGCAAGAATTACAGTTATAATTTTATATTTAATCTATCCTTTATCATAAATAAGGAAAACTATATCTATAACTATCTGTCTTCAACTCCCACAAAGAACCCAGAAAGATATAATATTACCCAAGTAAACAGGATGGGCATGGTAAGCAACTTCCTAAACTTTAGAATTGACAGAGACATCTCATTGTGTGGACAGTCATATAAAGTTCTTCTGTGACATTAGGGCATCCGTCTTTAGCCAACAGGCCTAAAGTATCTGACAGACTTTTCCATGAAGTAGGAAATCTGGAAGGCTTTTTTGCCCATACTGGCAGTTTGTCAGTCACTTTCTTCTTTGTCTTTTGGAATGTCTGGCAGGATCTTTCATGAAGCAGGAACTCTGAAAGACTGTCTCAAACTTTCTTTTGGCAAGTTCAGCAGTCATTTCTTTGTGGGTCCTACATTACTAGTTCATATGCAATACCATGAAGCAGTCCAGGCAAGAGCAGGTTCTTGCCCAAATGGCTACTAACTCCATAAGGAGACTCTTCAATGTCCATCATCCTCTAGAAGTAAATGATGTTGCCAGAAGCTGACATGTCTCTTTGTCAAGAAAAGTCTAAGTTCTTAAAAGATTTTAAATTCCATATTCTGTAGGTCTTTGAAGTTTGAAGATTATCTATATAACTGAAATGTATTTCTATATATCTAGAGAACCTAACTAACATGACCATAAGTTTGACTATTATAAATGAATATCATTGATCTGTAATTTTTAATTATACATTACATTTTCAAATGAGCTGAACAAACACAATACCTTAAATAAGAGCAGAAATACATACACACAGTGTAACAAAATTGACCTTAAATTTGTATCAATAGACAAAGGGTGGTGGTACAGGTAGATGGAGAGAGAAAAGTGAGAAGGGAAGGATGGAGAGAGCTTGGGGGAATGGGATGGCTGGGATGGAGGAAGGGTGGATATGGGAGTAGGGAAGTATATATCTTAATTAAGGGAGCCATTTTAGGGTTGACAAGAGACGTGACTCTAGAGGTGTTCCCAGGTGTCCATGGAGATGTCCCCAGCTAGTTCCTTTGGCAACTGAGGAGAGGGAGCCTGAAATGGCCCTATCCTATAGCTATACTGATGAATATCTTGCATATCACCATAGAACCTTTATCTGGCGATGGATGGAGATAGAGACAGAGACCCACACTGGAGCACTGGACTGAGCTACCAAGATTCAAATGAGGAGCAGAAGGAGGGAGAACATGAGCAAGGAAGTCAGGACCGCGAGGGGTGCGCCCACCCACTGAGACAGTGGGGCTGATCTAATGGGAGCTCACCAAGACCAGATGGACTGGGACTGATGGAGCATGTGATCAAACTGGATTCTCTGAAGGTGGCTGACAATGAGGGCTGACTGAGAAGTCAAAAACAATGGCACTGGGTTTTGATCCTACTGCGTGTCCTGGTTTTGTGGGAGCCCAGTCTATTTGGATGCTCAAGTTCCTAGACCTGGAGGGGGGAGGACCTTGGACTTCCCACAGGGCAGTGACCCCTGACTGCTCTTTGGACTAGAGAGTGAGAGGGAGGGGGAGGGGGGAGAAATGGGAGGAGGGGAAAGGTGGAAATTTTTAATAATAATAAAAAATAAAATAAAATGTTTTAAGAACTTAAGATTTTTTATGACAAAAAGACACATCTGCTCCTGACAGCACCAATTACTTCAAGAGGATGATGGGTATCAAAGAGGCTCCTTATAAAGTTTGTTATCCATTTGGGCAAAAAACTGCTCTTGCCTGTACTGTGTGACTGGACTTGCAGGACCCACAAGCTGAAGCTGCTTAAAGAAAATGAGACAGTCTTTCAGGGTTCCTGCTTCATGAAAGAGTCTGTCAGGCGTTCTGAAGGACACAAAAGAAAGTGACTGATGAACTGCCAATTTAGGTGAAACTGTCTTTGAAGTTTACCGCTTCACGGAAAAGTCTGACAGATACTATGGGCCAGTAGGCTGAAGATAAGTGTCCTCAACATTACAGAAGAACTTCGGGTGACTGTGCAGGTAGCGATATGTCTCTGTCAATTCTAGAGTTTTGGAAGTTGCTCACAATGCACTTACTGTTTATTTAGGTAATATTATATCCTTCTGGAGTCTTTGATGAAGTTAAAGAATAGATGTTATGATTATAGTTTTCTTTAGTTATGATAAAAGATAAAGTAGGTATAAATATTGTAACTGTAACTCTTGTTTGATACCGGTTTTTTTATTTGTAATTTTACTATGTTAAAGTTAAAATATTCCTTTTTATTTAAACATAAAGGGGGAAATGGTATGGGAAGTCCTCGTGTATATATGTTGCTTTTATTGGTTAGTGAATAAAGCTGTTTTTGCCAGTGGCTTAGCAGAGTAGAGTAGGGTAGAAGTTCCAAGCAGAGATGGAAAAAGGAGAAAGTGGGTGGAGTTGGTGAGAAGCCATGTAGCTGGCCACAGGAGCTAGTTACACCAAAACCTTGCAGGTAAACCGCAGCCATGTGGCAATACAGAGATTAATAGAAATGGGTTAATTTAAGATATAAAGTTAGCCAGAAATATGCTTAAGTTATTTTCCAAACAGTATTGCACATAACTTAGTTTCTTAGTGATTATTTTGTGGTCTGGGCAGCCAGGAATGAACAAGTAGCCTCTGCCTACACCAGCCTGGTCTACAAAGCAGGATCCAGAACAGTCAGGGCTGTTATGTAGAGAAGCCCTGTCTTGAAAAACCAAAATAAACAAACAAACAAAAGAAAAAACAAACAATAAAGAAAACTGAAACAAGAAATACAAGTCAGAAAGAAGGATGCCATTTGAGATAAAGTTAATGAGAAAGGATGGTGGCTCTGCAACTGACAGACCTGAATAGGATTGCCTATTGAGGATTATCCTTGTTAGTTAGGGCTCCCAGCCCCAGCTCCACTTGATAAAAGTTAGAGTCATTTGAGAAGAAGGGATAACAAAGTAGTGGTGGCATATACCTTTTGTCCCAGCACACTTGGGAGTTAGAGCCAGGTTAATGTCTGTGTTTGAGGCCAGTCGGGTCGACAGACCAAGGAGTTCCAGGACAGTTAGGGTTACACAGAGAAACCTTGCCTTGAAAACAAAAGAACAAAACAATAAAAACAAAAGAAGAGGAGAAGAAGGAACATCAGTTGAGAAATTCTTCTACTGGGTGTTGACTAACAGGTCCAATGTGTGACGTTTTTTTTTTTTTTTTTTTTTTTTTTTTTTGGTTTTTCGTGACAGGGTTTCTCTGCAGCTTTTTTAGAGCCTGTCCTGGAACTAGCTCTTGTAGACCAGGCTGGCCTCGAACTCACAGAGATCCACCTGCCTCTGCCTCCCGAGTGCTGGGATTAAAGGCGTGCGCCACCACCGCCCGGCTTGTGACGTTTTTTGATTAGTTACTGATGTGTGAGTTCCCAGTCCACTGTGGGTGGTGTCACCCTTGGACAGGTGATCCCAGGCTGCATAGGAAAGCAAGCTGAGCAAGCCATGGGAAACAAGCCAGTAAGCATCACTCCTCAATGTCCTCTGCATCAGCTTCTGCCTCCAGGTTTCCACCCTGGGCTCCTGCACTGGCATTACTGGGTGGTATGCTACAAGCTACAAGATGAACTAAATCCTGAAGTTGCCTTTGGTCATCATGTTTTATCCCAGCAATAGAAGCCTAACTGAGACAGTAGGTAGGTTCTCACTGTTTACCTACTAAGTTCAAAACTGAGAGATCCTAGCTTTTAAGAACAACTTGCTTTTCTTAGATTACAGTATGCGAGACTTGACTAAGAACAGAGAATGATAAAAATATTGCAAGCCATAACAAGTTATTAAAATAAATATGCTAAAGTCATCTGTGATTATACTAGGTAGAAGTATTTCATAGTTTAAAAAATCATTACCATTTAGATATTCAATACCTTAATACAATTAAAAAATGTCCAGGCTGTATGGTCACAATTGCTTTTCTTCCCTAGCATGCTAATATGATATCCGTTATAGACACTACATTAACTCAAATTAACAAATGGCATAAAGCAAATACTTAGGCTAGAATAGGCTCTTGGTTGGATGCATGCCAAGCAGCATAGTGCTAACTGAGCTACCTCCAGAAAGCTCTTTCCCAGCTTGTCTCTTTCACTGTGGTGTTATAGTTTTGAAGGAGTGATTTCTTCTCTCAACTTTCAGTGACTCGTTTAAATCAGTGGTTAGCACTCAAGGACTCTTACACTTGCTGTCTACTTGACTTCCCATCAAACTTATATTGCAGCACACTTCAGGTCTATGCCAATTCACACATGTTTTCCTTACTGTAACCAATGCCAGATTTGGAAGCTAAAATACACCACAAAGGAAGCCTTAGTTTCTATGAATCCATATGTGTGCCAGCTCAGTAGGCATTTCTGCTACATGACAGGGTGTGTTGTTTAATAGTTTCAAAGATAGTTTTGAGGCATGGAAAATGACACCACACACCACACAGCAAAGCCACTCACAATGCCGGAAAACGTTTTCCCTTGACCTGCTCTTCACTACCTTTCTCTCATCCTACATTCTTTCTCATGGCCAGCTGCAGATATGAGAATTCTTCCTCAGGGCAACACAAAGAAATCTTTTCCCCAGGGCAGTCATAAAACCTTCAATTATTTTTCTAACTCCCTCTTGCTGAGGAAATGAAGATGGTCATTGCAGAGGCCCTTGCTTCACAACTAAGAAGAAGAAATTTTACAAGCAAAAGGATAGAGAGACTTCACTACCCCCCTACAATGTGTTGTATGGCTATTTTCACATATCTTCTATATTCAGTCATTTTTCCATGCTTCTGCCTGTGCTTATAGAACTGAAACCCAAACAGTTCACACCGGTTTACTGGGTCTTCCATCTGAAGGCTCCTGTGCCACAGCTAACCAGTATCAGGTAAATCCTCTATGTATATCCCTCGCTAATACAGTTTTCTATTTGCAATGGTATGTTAATCCATGATGTAGTTTATGATTTGCCTGAGAGGCTTCAGTCTTGTTTCTTCCTTTATAATATACTTAAATCTTTAATTCTTTACTAAATTTAAATTTTTTTTATTTTTTTTTATTTTTTTTTTCTTTTTCTTTTTTACCACACAAAGACTCAACCAAGAAAGAGAACCACAGGCCAATCTCACCCATGAACATCGACGCAAAAACTCTCAACACTGGCAAACACAATCCAAGAACACACCAGAAAAAACATCCACCACGATCAAGCAGGCCCCATCCCAGAGATGCAGGGCCGGCCCAACACACGAAAATCCATCAATGCAATCCATCATACAAACAAACTGAAGGACAAAAACCCCATGATCATCCCATCAGACGCAGAAAAAGCACCCGACAAAATTCAGCACCCCTCCACGACAAAGGTCTTGGAGAGATCAGGGACACAGGGGCCACTCCCAAACACAACAAAGGCCATCCACAGCAAGCCGACAGCCAACATCAAACCAAACGGAGAGAAACTCAAGGCCATCTCACCAAACCCAGGAACACGACAAGGCTGTCCACCCCCCCCACCTCCCCAACACAGTGCCTGAAGGTCCAGCAACAGCAACAAGACAAAACAAGGGTAGAGAATGTGGAGTAAGGGGTACACTCATCCATTGCTGGTGGGAATGCAAACTTGTGCAACCGCTTTGGAAAGCAGTGTGGAGTTTTCCCAGGAAATTTGGGATCAACCTACCCCAGGACCCAGAAATCCCACTCTTGGGAATTTACCCAAGAGATGCCCAATCATATTACAAAAGCATTTGTTCAACTATGTTTATAGCAGCATTATTTGTAATAGCCAGAACCTGGAAACAACCTAGATGCCCTTCAGCGGAAGAATGGATGAAGAAGGTGTGGAATATATACATATTAGAGTACTACTCGGCGGTAAAAAACAATGACATCTTGAACTTTGCATGCAAATGGATGGAAATAGAAAACACTATCCTGAGTGAGGCAACCCAGGCCCAAAAAGATGAACATGGGATGCACTCACTCACAATTGGTTTCTAGCCATAAACAAAGGACATCGAGCCCATAATTCGTAAAAAATCCTAGAGAAGCTATATAAGAAGGTGAACCCAAAGAAAAACATATAGTTGTCCTCCGGATACTGGAAGTAGACAAGATTGCCGGACAAAAATTGGGAATATGGGGGTGGGGTGGGATGGGGGGATGTGGGGATGGGGAGAGAATAGTGCGAAGTGGAGGATGGGAAGAGCCCGGGGGAATAGGATGGTCGGGACACAGGAAGGGTGGACATGGGAACAAGGAATCATACATCCTAGTCAAGGGAGCCATTCCAGGGTTGGCAGAGACTTGACTCCAGAGGGGCCCCCAGGTGTCCACGAAGACGCCCCCAGCTAGGTCCTTGGGCAGCTAGGAGAGGGTGCCAGAAATGTCCAGATCCTATTGCCATACTCATGAATATCTTGCATATCACCATAGAACCTTCACCTGGCATTGGATGGAGAAAATGACAGAGCCCCACATAGGAGCACCGGAATGAGCTCCCAAGGTCCCGATGAGGAGCAAAAGGAGGGAGATCATGAGCAAGGAAGTCAGGACCGTGAGGAGTGCGTTTACCCATTGAGACGGTGGGACAGATCTAACGGGAAACCACCAAGTCCAGTTGGAATGGGACTGATGGAACAGTGGACCAAACCGGACTCTCTGAAAGTGGCTGACGGTGGAGGAGGACTGAGAAACCAAGGACAAAGGCAATGAGCATGAACTCTACAGCATGGATGGGCTCACTGTGAGCCTTGTCAGTTTGGTTGCTCACCTTCCTGGACTTAGGGGGAGCTGGGAGGACCTTGGACTTAACATAGTGAAGGGAACCCTGATGGCTCTTTGTCTGGAAAGAAGCCTGGTGCAAGGAATTCCAACCACACATAGAATGGAATCCATTGACATTTGCTCCGTGTTGAAGTAACAGCTTCAGAACATCTATCTGTCCACTTTCAACAGCTAAAAACAACGGTGTAGTTTCTTCTAAAGTAGTTGCATTAGGATCTGCTCCAGCTTCCAAAAGAATCTGCGTGATCTTCCAATGTCCTTGACTCACAGCAAGATGTAATGCACAGAAGCCCTCAAAAGTCTTTGTCTTAATGTAGTTTTTCGATGAATCAGGAGAGATCTTAACCTGCGTCCATCTTGGAGAGGAGAAGCATGGAGACTCCTAAATTTAAATTTTTAATTCTTTACTAAATGTTAATTTTTAATTCTTTACTAAATGTTAATTTCTTTGATTGCATTTAGATTTTTGTCAAGTCACATTTTACTGATAAGTAACGCATTATTCACTAGAAAACATAAAATTAAGCTTGAGTTGTGTGTTTTGGTGGATCTCCCACCAGAATAACACAGTGATGATTAAGAATATTATGGTCAACTGGTAGTTTTCCGTTTCCATTTAGATTTTTAAGTTATTTTTTTTTTACTACACCTCACATTTTAGTTAATTTATTATTTATTTTTATACATTTAACATGCCAACCACAGTTCTCCTTCCCTCTCCTCCTTCCGGCTCCTCCCCCACCTCACTCCCCATCAATTACCCTGAAAGGGTAAGGTCTCCTTTGGGGAGTCAACAAAGCCTGGAACATCACCTTGAGGCAGGACCAAGCCCCTTCCCAAATGCATCAAGACTGAGCAAGGAACCAGTTCATGCAACAGGGATAGATCTCACTGTCAGGCGCCCCATAAACAGACTGATCCATTCACCTGTCACCCACATGCAGAAGGCCTAGTTTGGTTCCTTGCAGGCTTCCCAGCTGTCAGTCAAAGAATCTGTGAGGTCCCATGCATTTTATATGTCGAAATGATAGAACCTGACATTTTATTGTTTGAAATCATTATCTATATTTAACTTCAACAGAACTTGTTAAATATGTTGAATCCTTTTGCACCACTTCTGAGAAATGCATATTTTGGAACAGATTGCTATCTGAAACAGAAGAAGATTTAGCATATTTTAACAAATAATTCCAAGATGAAGAAAATGTAAAATGTTTTAAGAGGATAGTTTTCGAAAGAGTATGGCAATGGAGAACAAGAAATTCCTTTGTAATTGTCAACCTTTAAGTTTATTAAAAGCCTTCCACTTCCATCAGTGACAACCACAGGATGCACACAGCTATTGATCGCGTGCTACTTGTACAGGATGGATTAATGGCCTCTTCTCCCGTAAATATAAATATTTCAATGTGAGATCACCAAACCTTCAAACTTAAACAACCATGAACAGTATCAAATCCCATTTATCCACCTTCCCAAGAGATTTCTTACGATACTGCCAGGTGAAATAACAATAAGTCAACACACTATAATTTAAACCTAGTCATATTAATGACCTAGCATATCCTAATACAATCATTCTGTTTAGGATATTACATTTGAGCTGCCGTTATTCAACCAGAACATTTTATAGCTTTTTTTTTGTTTTTAAAGTATGTGTGCATCTGTGTGTGTATATGTGTGTATGCGTATGTGGGTGTAGGTGTGTGTGTGTATCTGTGTTGCCTGCTGGCATGCCGTCCTGAGCACTAGTAGCTGCGCATGTGGAGGACAGATGTCAGCACTGGATGCTGTTCTTTATTGCTCTTCATTTTACATTTTAAGACAGGGCCTCTTGGTGAAACTGGATCTCATCCTTTCTTAGGTAGGTGAGCTGCCCATTGAGTGCTAGGGATTTGCCATCTTACCTCTCTGACGCATAGTTGGATATCAGAGAACAGGTGTATAATGTATATAGTAAATTAGTTAGAAAATAGTGTTTCTACAACTCCATGTTCTTATTGCTCACAGAATAAGCAGAAGCTATTGTTTCTGTATTTTCCACTTCAAGCATGTTTGTTTAGGTCAAAACACTGCATATATTGTGCTTTAATGTTGATTGTTTTTATGTAAAAATATTTGCTATCTTCTCCCAGGAGAAGAGCTATATTCCTCAGAGTAATGACTGCTGAATGACGTGGCTCATGATTAGCCAGCAGTAACAACAAAAAAGGTGAGACTGCAGGTAATTTGTGATCAATACTTAAAATAGTTTTCCATCATGTTACTTGAGAGTTGAGGGAAAAGATTGCACACATCTTATTGGTGCATTGGAGTGATCTGGTACCTATCTTATTCATACATGTAAACCCTTAGCATGCAAATGTCAAAGGCAGCTTGCTGTAGTGGTAAAAAAGTGCTGAGTCAGAACAGATTTTGTTTCTTTAATCATCTGTTGCTTGTACTGAAATAATACTTGTGCTCACCAAAATTCCTAAAACATTTAGTTTATATGTGCGCAGCAAAGGTCAAGTTTTTATTTTTTTAGATGATAAAAGCTTAATGGACTCCTTTTTACAATACAAGTGTCATATATATTCATATATACATATATAGAGTATGCATATTCACATAGGTATGATAACGTATTTTTCCTTCGACTATGTGTCTAAAATTGTAGCAGTCATTGCAACCTTTATTACTGCGTGTAGAAGATGAAATTAAGAAGTGGTGCTAAAGCAAAAACCAATCTTAAAAAGCTACCTTCCCAAAAATCTTTACTAATACATTTTTTCATTTATAAGGAAAAGTTTACTATAACAAGATATAAACACAAAAATATATTCAAGTATATTTTTTATTTGGTAACATAATTCTTCCAAAATTTTTGAGAAAGCTTGGTTGTAAACAGGGATAAATTAGCCTGGTGTTCCTGAACACTGTGTATCAACAAAGTGCAAGGATAGAATTAAATACACAAGATATGCCTAGAAAAAATAAATAAAAAAAGGACTAGGAAAAAAATAAAAAGAAATGAGGGAATAGAAAGGAAGGATAGGAGAAGGAAAAAGGGAAAGTGAAAGAAAGAAGGAAGAGGAGGAGGGAAGAAGGAATGAAGAAAAGATGGAAGGAACACAGGGAGAGAGGAATGGAGGGATGAGGGATGGAATGAAGAAGGGAAAACAGACAAAAAACTTTTATACAGAACATAGATTTGTAACTTAGGAAAAAAGCAAGAGGGTACTGTTATAGTTAAGATAGATTATTACAGCTGAACTGGAGACCAGAAATTAGTGCTCAACAGCAAGAAATGTATACAATGTATAAAATTGAGTGGATTGAGTGGAAAATGAAGTATAAAGGCAACACCTTAGCTATTACTGAGATTGAGCTGTGACCAGGCAAGACTTCAAGTAGAGGGAGTGGGAAATCAACTCAGATTCATAACTTTCGACCTACACTCTGTCCTACCTGTGGGATGTGCTAGAGAAAGGAGGCACGGAGATTCTGTGAGTGTAGAAGGTGGCCGTTTGTTTGTCCCCGCCACCCAGAATCAAAGTAACCACACAGAAACTGTATTAATTAAATCACTGCTTGGCCCTTTAGCTCTAGCTTCTTATTGGCTAACTCTTACATCTTAATTTAACCCATTTCTAGTAATCTGTATATCACCACAAGGTCGTGGCCTACCAGCTAAGTTTCAGCATATCTATCTCTGGCAGCAGATCCATGGTTTCTCCCTGAATCTGCCTTCTTCCTCCCAGCATTCAGTTCCATCTATTCTGCCTACCAAAGTTCTGCCCTATCATTAGGCCAAGGTAGTTTCTTTATTCATTAATGGTATTAACAGCACACAAAGGGGACTCCCACTTCATGGGAGTGGTCAACAAATGACTGGTCTAGCAAAAAATCTGTGTCAGGAGAGTAAGCCAAGCCCACCTTCTGACACTGTCTGGAGCATCAATATCCATAGTCTGGATGACCCAGACACCTATACCAAACAGGATTGAAGAAAATATGTCAATGTAATCATGCCTAACAATATTCTGCTATACTCATTGATTGGTGCCTAGTTTAATTTCTCATTAGAGAGGCTGCATCCAGCAACTGATGGAAACAGACACAGACCCATAGTCAAATATATGCATTTCTTGGGGAATCCTGCAGAAGAAGGGGAGAAAAGGGTTATAGGAGCCAGAGGGGTCAAGGATACCAGAAGGAAACCACAGAATCATCTAACCTGGGCTCATAGGCACTCAGAGGCTGAAACAAGAACCAGGGAGTCTGCATGAGATGGGCCTTTAATTGTGTAAGCTGGTCTTCTGGTAGGAATCCTAATAGGAGGAACAGGGTTTTTCATGACTCTTTTACTGGCTTTTAGGATCCTACTCTCCATACTGGGTCGCCTTGCCAAAATGAGTCTTAATACATGGAGAAGTACTTAGTCTTACTGCAACTTGATATGCCATGTGGTTTGTTGATAACCATAGAAGATCTGCCCTTTGCTCACAGAAATGGAGGAGTGGATTGGGGGGTGGAAACAGAGGGTTGGGCGGTGGGGGAAGGACTGGAAGGAGAGGATGGTAAGGAAACTGAGGTGAGGATGTAAATAAATAAATTAATTAATTAAGAAAAAGAATCCCAACTGTACTCTGCGATTTTCTCTAGCACCCTGATTGTCACCCTAGTGAGAGTAAAACAATTGAACTCTTCTTTCAGAGTACCTTTTTTGATAAGGTAGAATTTAGTTCTTTCCTTGGCAAACTTCTCTTCCAAGAAAAGAATTCTTACATTATAGGAAACACTTCAGGGTTCATTAAAACATAGAATCAGCAACAACAAACCTTAAACTCACTCCAGTAATTTGCCAATCCTTGACCATAGAACACTGTAGATGTCCCCTGAATGCAGCTCCCTAAATTCTCAAAATCACTGCCTGCATTAATCCTCCACCATCCCTGCTCAGAATGTCTCCTAAGCAGCTGTCACATTTCTACTGAATAAATTCCTCATGCTAGCACAGCTATGCTAAAAGCTCATTCCAGTTAGGATGGTTATGAACCCATTTATGTTAATTGGTTTATTTCTACATTCAACCAAATTCATTTTTATCTCAAAAGTGATAGAAATTCTTTTATATACCCTTTTCAACCCTTTAAGAGAGGTTCTCTATTTTCTTTTCTCTCACAGAGAACCTTTCCTACTGCTCCTTCTATAAATCTTGTTCCTTTTATTCATTAGTTTATAGTAATATTGCTTCTCTTCCTATAATTTCTGGCATTTTATTAATTAAGGTTATTCATTAAATCCTAACTGAAGACAATTCCTGGTACAGGAGTGCATAAGAGGTGGATTTCTCCTTGTAGCTAATCTAGCACTGTTGCATATTCCTTCTTTCCAAGAAACATGAGGATCAATTTCCATGTCTGATATGGAAGCTCTGTTAACCAATCATGCCGAGTTAAGGCATGGCTACCTGGAACTCAGGAAGAAAACTGGAATGGACCAGGTGTGCACACTCTCTGCGCGATTCCCACTGGACACAGAGGAAGTCAGACTCCCCATTCTTATGGCATGATTTTCCCATTATAACCATTAAAAACATAATTGTTATCCTTAAGCTGGCCTGGTTATTTCCCATATTGAGCTAATTTGCAACACATGCCATTAACTTTTTATTTCTTACTTTTAAAAATAAATTTTACATACTAGATCCAGTGCCCCTTCCCCTGTACCCCACATCCTTTTATCTCACCTCATCTACTCCTCAGAGGAGGTAAGGCTGCCCCTGCAGAGTCAACAAAGTCTGGGATATCAAGTTGAGAAAGGACCAAGCCCCTCACCCATGTATCAAGGCTGAGCAAGGACTCCCTGACCCGTGCATAGGGAATGGGCTCCAAAAATCCTGTTCATGTACCCAGGATAAGTCCTGGTTCCTCTGCCAGCCATGTGCCCACCCTCACCCCCCATAGATAAAGCCACATTCAAAGGGTTTAGCTCAGCCTCATGCAGGACCCCTGTGATTAACTCTTACAGTTCTTTCCCCTACTATTTCTTACTTATATTTTTCTTTCCACTTAAGTTTTTTGCTAGGTTTCTATATATCCTTTTATACTCCTTTGATTTTTTTTATCTTGTCTTCACCTATGGTCTAAGTTCACCTTATAAAAATTACTTATTCATACTATTAAAATATTTACATTTTTTTATTCTGCCTAAATATCAAGGACTTAATAAATTTATTCCCCTGCCCAGAAATACCTGCCTTGGTCCTAGATTTTGTCTATTCCTGTTTGATTGATAGTTTCATATAGTTACCAATGAAAATTTTATATCCCTAGAAAGATGCATCTTCTCCACACTGAACTTTGGTTTGCCTTATATTGTCAGCACTATTAGAGGCATTTTGACCCATCTGGTTACCCATATCAGACCATGAAATCTGCTTGATACTTTTCCTTTGTAATATTTAAGAAATAATTGCGATTCGGTGATTAGACCCCTCCAGCTCTGCCTCTTGTCTTTATGCTAGTAACTGAGCCAGCTCAACCATTCTTGGTTTCATTTGCACTACTGCAAGTCTCATGGTTTCCTTCCTTCCTCCATTTTAGTCTTTCTTTTATCAGTACTTCTTGTTTTTTACAGTCTAATTGAAAGGCAGAGATCTCACCATGTCATATTCTGTTTAGAATTTCAGGTGATTTCTCCAAAACAATTGTCTTAAATTATTTTCTACATGCTCGCATTTGCTAAGAGAGTGATAAGATAAATATGTCTTCTTTCCTGTGAGGCTCTATTCATGCTCTAGGAAGCACGGTTCATGGAGTCAAACCGTAGAGGCATGATTTACAGAATAAAATATCAAAGACTGTACTAAAGGTCCAAATTCCTGCTACTGTCATTTAAATGCCCTGTTCAGTAGCACTTGAGGTCAGCAAATGTGACAAGCTCATTTTTGTTTCTGCATAGTTTAAGATCCATTTTATATTATTTCTTTTCTTGCCTGGAAAAATACAATGCATCGTTTCAGTTCTGGCCTAAATTTTATCATCATTATAGATTTTTTCAACTTCTTCAGACAGATAATAATATGACTGCTTCCACTTCTTACAATGGTTTTTCCTAATAATATTTGTGAATCTCATGATTATTTGTTATATGGATTCCTTAAAGTTGCAAGTGGTACTCTAGACATAAGTTTTGTATAAACAAGTCACTGGGAATGTAGTCGATGATAATGTTTTGTAGCTTTAATTTTGACCACATGTTACAGCTTTAGAAACTTAGTATGAAAAAGGCTATTGACAGAATGTCTTAGGTTGAAAGACATAAACATAAAAATAATAGGGTCAGTGAGGGAAGTTTAGTAGGCGAATTCATTGAAATGTACTGTCTGTGCCGTGGAAGCTATAAAGTTATGAAAAGCAATGATCAAAAAATACAGAAACAAAAGGATTTGTGGATGGAAAGGTGTTTTAATATTTTCTCACAGCTATCCCATCAGTAGGCTATCCTTCATGTCAATCAAGTGAGCATCCAGGCAGTGCCTGGTCAGCCAGCTGCTCCTCTAGGAGACTGATCTGAGAAACACCATAGTTACAAGAGCCACAGCAGAATGAGTTTCACATTCTCTCTCTCTTCCTCATGTGAAACATCACACATACTGTGAAAGAAATGTGAAACAAATTAATTTAACATGGCATAACACTCTTAATTGCTTTTAAATGAAATGTTTCATATACATTTTAGCATACAATCTTAAGAAACTTTTCAGTGGATAATTAAATTTAAACCAATTAACTTTAGTACTTCTTCAAAACAGAAAAATGTGAGATAATGGAAAAGGGACAGAATACAAAACGAAGCTGTGGACATATTGCCAGGAGAGCCAAGAGACACTGAGGGTACGCTCTACACCCACTGATAGAATGGTAATTTTATTTTTAAGATAAATGATATTTTCCTTATATTTACAGTCTAATTTTTGTTTGTAATTGCTAAAATGACTTATATTGTGAATGATCACTGTAAACTACATTTAGAAATAACAACATCTAAATTATTATTTTCCTTTCAGAAAAGATCTTGTTTGTTGTGAATATTTGTTTAACGAGGTAAAGATATGCTACATTTGTTTATGTCGCTCTTATTTAAGGATGCAAGGATGTATGCTTAATTATGTAAAGATGTGTTGCACTTGTTTCACTTTGCCTGCCTAATTGATCTAACAAAAAGTTCAAGGGCCAATAGCTAGGCAGAGAAAGGATAGGGGGGTTGAGGGCAAAGAGAATAAGCAGGAGGAGAAATCTAGGCTGGAGAGAGAAGAGTAGAAAGAAAAGGAGAATAGAATGAGAAAAAGAGAGGAACACACCTGGGCAAGAATCCAGGCTGTCACCAGAAAGACAGGCACTGGAGAAAGGAGGAAAGTAAGATATACAGAAGGAAGAGAGGTAAAAAGCCCAGAAGCTAAAGGTAGATAAAAGGAAACATGTTAATTTAAGTTAAAGAAAAAGGAGATAGCCAGAAATGAACCTAAGCTACGTTGAGCATCCATAACTTATAAGAAGTTTCTGTGTAGTAATTTGAAAGCTGGTTGGTAGCTCAAAAGAAAAAGTCTGCTGCAATTACTTAGAGAGAATATATATCACACATATATCTGTGACAAAATATTATTCAGGAATCTATTAAAAATTTAACAGCATTTTTTTTCAGTTTCCAAACTTACAGACTAGTAAGTATAGAATCTTTTAAATAGATATTTGTATACCGTCTTTGTTCAGTTTCTGTTGAGGCAGAAATATTGTTGAGACATCACAGGTTTAGTTAGCTTTAGTGACATTTCTAGAAGACATAATCTTACAACAGATACCCTGTTCTAGATTTTTGCAATCATTTGCCTGTCCCCTTTTCTGCAAATTTCCTTGAACACTGGTGTTGGCATTGTGTTACACACATATCAATTCGGACTGGACACCACACGGTCAATTGTTCTCTGCATTTTGATGAGTTGTGGTTGTATGAAATTGTCTCCATTTGCTGCATAGAGATGCTTCTTGTTAGACATACTAACATGGAAAGAGGAAAGTTCATAGGTCCTAACTCTAGACCAAGAACTACAAGTGCAGAAGAGTCTTCCCTAGGAAGACCACACCAATTTGTTTCCTGATACCAAGTGGTCATCACTGAAAGCATATACATACAAACAATATTTAACAACGACTTATCAGGTGGCAGTGATTTATTGAGAAAAATAAATATAACATACAAATTATATATAGTACATTTATAAATAAGTAATTAGATAAAAAGACAATGATTTTGAGACAGAGCATAAAAGGGAGGGAAGTAGAGGGTAGGCAGGGGAAGGAGGAAAAGCAAAGAGGAAATGGTGTGATATATGGATTATAATTAAATGGATTCTTTGAAAGAAATTGAAACTCAAACCATATTGCTCCTTGTAGTTGCCCTCATCAGGACATGTGAGAACCAATTGTAATTGTGCTGTGTCAGCCCACTGTGACCTAACAACAGGTTCCCTACAGACAGAGGATTTACTGCATCATGGTCTTTGCAGGCTCCCTACCGATTTGGATTTACTGCATCATGGTCAAGCATTAGCAATTCACTCAGTCAGCAGTTCTCTGCTAACTTTGCAGAAAAGTAACTACTTGAGATCTTTATCATTTTTATTTAAAATTACATATTATTTATAGGCCAGTTTTTTTCTAAATAGATATGTGGAGCCTTTTACTTTTACCTGAATATAGGAGCAACCCATAAAATACACCTTTATAAATAGAGCTGTGACAGCTAAATTATGAAAACAGCGAACAGTATACATCTTAGCATATGTCTAGTGCAGCCATTTATAGCTACATGCAAAGGTCAGTGTCAGGGTGAATCATCCTTCAGAACTCTTGACAGGAAGGGAAGTTTGAAAAAAAATAGTGTCCGTTTTCTACTGAACTGTAAAACTTGTAAATCATAATAGAAAGATTAAAAACAGAAAGAGATCGAGAAGGTAAAAGAAGACAAGTCAATTGCTGCTTAAAGTTTTGTCATAAAAATTGGTGACAGGGAGATAAAGAACTATAAAATAAAACTTTATTTATTTACTTATTATTTATTTATTCAGGAGAGTCTGAAAGTCCTTTTGATTACCACCAGTTTCAAAACTTTTTAATTCCTCAGTGATGTGTTGTCATTACTTACTTATGTTTTTATGAAACAGAGTGAAGATCACACTGAAACAAAAACTGAATTTTATAACATTTTGTAAAGATTTGAATGTATGTGAAAAACATAAGCTGAGTCCTTTGTTAACTCTTTGATTCCGCACTCACAATTACTGACAACTTAGAATGTAAACTAAAGTTTACACAGTTGATTTGACTTGAATACGAGCTCATGAGTAATTTCATTTCTAATATGAGAGTGCTATGTCCTTCCTCACTCATTTCAGAACCTCTAAGCATTTTGATAATTTTACTGAAGAAAGTAGTTTGCTCTGAGAAACAAGATCTCTAGCTCAATGTCTGATTTTGTTTCACCTGACAACGAAGAGAACTTCAGGCTTAAAAATTACTTACTAATAAAACTTGATTCCACCGGTACGTGGCTAGTGTTCATACATTTGTTGTGTCTCCTTTTCAGACTTCCCAGGAGATACAATGAAATTGTATAAAATAAAAATGGTTATTTGGCTGGAGGTGTGGTCTATATTCATACCAATGGTACTGCCTCTTTTTTTTCTTTCTGCGTTTATTCTTAGTAAAAACAAACATGTACATTTGTTTTTAATCCATTTCCTTCTTTTCTTCCTCCCCCATTCCTCACTTCCCCTTCTCTTATTCCTTTTTCTTTGTGGAAGTATGATGACCAAATCCAGGGCCTTATATTTGGTAGATCTATGTCACTGAGTTAAATTTACAACTACAGTAATAGGAAGCAAAAATACTTTAATTCATTTACAGTTAACAAGCAAATGCAAATAGATCTTCTACTTTCATCAAGCAAAAGCAGAAGCTTCCATTTTGGTTAATGAGTAACGTTATTTAATCTCCTTCCCGAGGACTCCAAAAGAATTGCTAAACTGACAACCTAAAACAATGCTTATGTTTTAAAATGCTGATGCTATCATGAGGTATCGTAGGTTGAATGTGCCAAGAGGAATCCTAACATAAGGCCAGCATGGGTAAACAAGAGGCTTGTATGCAACTGTCAGGGCCCAGAAATTTAGAAGGAAGTCCTGGACCATGCACAAGCTGGAACCAGTGCCACTGTACCACATTCAGGCACTCTAGAGGAACTGGGAGACTAGAAACAAGTAAAATGCTAGCAACAGGGAAGTGATGTGCCCCATCATCACCTAGACATGACACAGCTGGAGGGACTCTTTTGAGTAACTTGCTATCAAAGCCTGAACTAGACTTCACAGATTCTGAGAGAGCTAGTTTTATGTACATTTGACACAGGCTTGAGTCATTTTGAATCAAATGAAAATAATACGTCTACCAGACTGACCTATGGGCAAGCCTGTGGTACATTTTCCTGATTGGTGACTGGTATAAAAAGGCTAGCTCATTGCAGCTGGTGCCAATTCTGGACTGATGGTGTTAGATGCTGTGAGAAAGAAGGCGGAGCAAGTTATCAGGAGTAAGCCAATATGCAACACTCCACCATGGCCTATCTATTTGTTCCTGCCTCAAAGTTCCTGTCCTGCTTGAGTTCTGGCCTGACTTGCTTCAGTGATAGACTGTCACGTGTAAGTATAAGATGAAATGAACTCTTTCTCCCCAGGTAGCTTTGGTTACGTTGTTTATCACAGTTAGAGAAACCTAAGAAAGATACCAAGCATGTTCAAGGTAATTTTGGACAGAGATTACTGGGGATATTATACCGGCTCTTACTATAACACCAGCAAAAGTAAAAAAATGACAAGATACAGTGTCCCTACTGAAGCAGATGGTGTTTGATACAGCACCAAACAATCTTGGTATATGTTCCATGTGTTTTTTTAGTCAAGTCCTAACCCCAACTGCAAAATAAAAATAACCATTATGAATATCTTTGATATGGATAAACAGCTCAGGTTATATTTAGATACAGCAGTCAAGACAGTAACAAGAGGGAGTAAGAGGAATTGTGCTTTATAATAGCCTGGATGAAACTAGATTTTATAGTTTTATAAAGGACCCAATTGATGAAATCTATTTTATCAGTTTGAATCCGGGTCAAGTCTGTACATTGACAGGTAGCATGAACATTCTCCATTTGAGGATGCAAAGTCACACTATTTAATGAATTTTCATAAGTATTGATTAGTTCAATATAATCTCCTATAATAGATGGAAATTTACAATTGTTTTGAAACATATTAATAATGGCATTGGAGTTATGCCTTTAAAAAGTATATCTGTAAATGTCACAGAAAAGACCACTACATAGAATTAAGATTGATTCAATATATATATATATATATATATATATATATATATTCCAAAGCATGAATCAAGTTTATACACATAGCTAGATAAATTGAATATTTTATGTGCTAACATTACCAGTAAATTATTCATCTGGAACACCTTGTACAAGTTATTGGCTCTATGCCTAATATAGTCACAGAAACATGCATTTAATGATCATAGTGACATAGCAGATGATTTACATTTGGAATATTCTTTTTATGATTTAAATCATGAAACTCGGTGACAAATGAATAAATCAAAATATATAAAAGCCCGTTTTAAACAATGAAGCAAATATCAGACATGGGAATATTAATAGTCTCAATACTTGAGTTTTATATGTCTGCTCTCTCTAAAAGAGGAAATAGGTTGTCTCACTGTAGATACAGAAGATTTGCTGCAGGTGGATAATGGTATTTTTCTATTGAAAGAAAAATAGAGAGCAAAAATAACAAAGTCAGGGGCAACTGCAACGAACTGAAATCTGTTAAACTGTGCCTGGCACACTAAAGCAGTGCAAACACACCATCAGCCCCTGGGCAGCTCACAGATCTCATGTGGCTGAAGGTGAGATGAGCCACTAGACAAACACTTAAGTACCGACCCTCAGAGCGCTATCTGGATGCCTGAGAGCCAGGAAGTCACTCAGTAAAGCTCAGAGAGCCATGGTTACCCTGCACTCCTAGCTTTCAAAGACTAAAGGTATGTATAAGTGAAGACTTGAAAATTCCATCATAGCCCGGGTCAAAAACCTCACCCAGATGAAAAGATTTCTCTAAAGTGTTCTGTTTGTTGTTGTTTTGTTTGTTTGGGGCTTTTCCAAAATTATTAAGATCAGAATTAGTTTTCATCCACTTTCGCATTTTTGAGACTAAACATGGTGACCTAAGTAAAGGTGTAGATGGTAAAATCCAGTAACACAATGACTTCGTCCTTGGTGAGAAAGCAGATAAACAGTAAGCATCTGCATCACAATAAAGCAAACAAAAGGATCACTTCTGAGCATCACACCTAAAATAATTATCAAGCAGCTAGTGCATTCTTAGGTATGAAAATTTCTGCTTTCCTGAAGGGCATCGCAGGAAGACAAAGGAATCAAAACCTTCCTAAGTTACCCCATTTACCTCCCCAGCTCGTCCAAAGTCCCATCTACAACATAAGTACTAGAAAGTTCTTCATTCTGTGTATACATTAGATTCACTTAAACATCTTTTTATATCAAGAATATGACTCAGTCTTTACTTCAGGGATTCCAATTTAACAGGTAGAGACATGGGTCCTTTCTATTTCTAACAGGCACCTGCGGATGTACTGAGTACCTTTGCCTTAAGGAACCTTGGAGCCTTTATCTGAGAGATGATGCTTGTATGTAGTAACTTTTGCTGCTAGGAAATCTAGCTTAGACAAGAACTCACATCTTGAAGTACCATGTGCCTGCGGGATGTCTGAGAGATGCTGGGCCAATGAAGCCCAGTCTTTCCTGGTTCACATACTCTCAGCCTTGCAAAAAAAAGAAAAATAGAAAAAGATAATTGAAAGGATTAGTTTGTGTTGTGATAACACCACTATAATTTGTAATAGAGTAAGGGGTTGGAGTCAGTTTGTTCCTAGGTATAAAATTACTAGAACTATGGAATATTTTTGAAGAAATTAAAAGTACAACAGATTTCTGAATAAAATGAGTCTATAGAGGCAAACATGTATCAACATGAAGACATAATTTAACAGAAAATTTTATTATTTTCCATTAAAAAACGAGAATTTTTTATATTACTTTCTTGAATCTTCAGCTTGGCATCCTCCTATTTCTTAATTTGTAAAGAAACACACAAACCTTTAACTTCCAAAGCCAATAAATAAATAAGTAATGCTTAACTCCGTAGAAACATTGTGCTAACTATGGGTTCTGTGATTATGGCCAAGTGATAATTAAGGAAGTGCATTGATAAGTGTCATTACAGAGGAAAGGAGAGTAATAATAGGATGACCAACACTTTATTTTTATTATCATCAAAATTGGTCTGCAATTAATTAAAAATGTATACTTTTGGCTCTGTGCAATGTCTTTGGTTATAAAGTTGAATTATAAGAACACTTCAATTTAACTATGCATCCAAAACATACAAGTGTTAAATAAGATAATTTAATAAAAATGCATATAGATTAATGTAAATGTTGATTACTAAAATTAAAACAATAGTAGAGATCATGAATGCTTTCCTATCTTAACTAATAACCAGTTACCATTATATCACAATTAAATATTACACTATAAAACATAAATTTTAAGAGTTTATTCATATAAATTTTCAGTTTCTTGAAACTGAGGTTATAGAGTATTAACATAAATGAAATACTCTTCAAAAATTCTTCTTTTATACATTTTTTAATTGTAGAGTTATAGAGCTGTAGAAATTCTAAATTAATTACACTCACTTCATGAAAAATTGCTCGTCAGACTGTAATCCCACATCAAAATAAACCACTGAGAATACATCTGATGAATACCTTCTGGAATAGACACACAATTCTTTAGAAAAAAAAAAAGGCAGATTGTATACCTGTACAAGAGCTAGTTCAGCTGTATGAATATGTTTAAGAACAATATCTATTTACATTTATTTCTTCTTTTAATTATTGTATTTTGTCCAGTTATCAAGTATATAAAATATGGAGGCACGAGAATCTACAGCAAAGCTGATCATCTTACAGCTCAACATATTTGATGGATTCTGTGGGTCTGTTCTTGCATACCTCCGCAAAGCATGTTGGGAAATGAACTTCAAAACAAATCCAGCCTTCTCCACATCAGGCATAACTACAAAAGTCCCGTAACTATGCAGCTATTAACAACAGGCAGCAGGAATAGAGCGAAGTGGACAAGATGAAAGCACCGCCAATGAAGATGAGCATTGAAAGAAAGCAGGCTACTCAAATAGTAGCAGTGTAAGGGTTATACGGAATATGTAGAAGACATGTAATATTCACGTAAGTAATTTAAGTCCTTTATGTTTGAATGGACTTTGCAGCCCTGGAACTTTAACAACTGGGGGTATTTAAAAGGCTCGTACAGTGCAATGGCATGACAGTTGCATAGGAAAAGTAGAAATTACTTTAACAATGGCACTAAATAGAAGAAAAAGTAAGGCTTAAATAGTGCTTAAATTTCATTTTGCATTCTGACCAGAACAATCCATTAAACTTAAGATAGCGATTTAGCTAGTCATTTGGAAGTACTTCTAAATGTTCACCCCAGGAAAACATTTGCAGTTGTGCCTGGATATCATTGTGTAGCAAACAATAATGTTCTACAATGGTAAAGAGGGCATGCATAAATCACAATAGCATAAGGTTCCTAACTGCACCACTCATAAATATTTCTCTGCCTATCCTATTGTAGCAAATGTATCTTTTATAGATACTGAACGGGGAACTCAACACACCAGTTTTTACCCAAACTTAATGTTCAAGGACCTGAGGGACTGCAGAAGGGAGTAAACAGTTGATGCTGTTATGATGGATATACTAATGGGACACAGAAAATGCCCAGACCGGAAAAGACTTTGAAGTAATGGAGCACACCTCTGTAGGTAGTGTTATTGTTCTACTTTCCAAACAAGAGATTCTAAACTCATATTACCTCAGCAACTGATGTGGGATTCCCCTCTGTATGCTGTGAATACCATTGGTTAATAAAGTAACTGTCTTGAGCCCCTGATAGGATAGAACAGCGCTAGGCAGGGAAAACTAAACAGAATACTGGGAGGAAGAAGGCAGAGTCAAGAGAAGCCAGGTAGCAGCTTCTTGAAACAGATATGCTGAAACTTTGCTGGTAGGCCATGACCTTGCAATCATGCAAGATTAAAGGAGGTGGGTTAAAGTCAAATGTAAGAGTTAGCAAATAAGAAGCTAGAGCTAATGGGCCAAACAGTGTTTAAATAATACAGTTTCTGTGTGTTTATTTTGGGTCTGAGCTGCCAAGTACCTGGGAACCAGCAAGCGACCCTCCACCAACAAGCAACTTAGAAGAGGATGCATTCTGTATTATCTGTGAAGTGAATTTGTCTATGGTGGAAGAGGGTGTCAGCAGTATCACAACAGTACATAGCATCATTCAGTGTAAATGGGAGTAGTAATCATAGTAAATATATCATTAATGAAGTTGTCTCAGTGATTTTTTTATAGACTTAAAAGACTTTGGAAATGTAAATGTTAGTGATTTTTTTACTATTGTCCATCCAGCTCAGATAAGAAGTATTCAACCCAAGTCTCACCAACACATGGATATAGGCAAATACATGGTGTGGAAACACGGTGACAGCTATGGGTAACTTGGTTATAACTCATCTGTGGTTTATGTTTTCAGAAATATGTTCCTTGTAATAACCAGAGTTAACACCAGAAACAAGTTACTGATTTTATTATATTATTTGTAGATGAAAGTGGATTATAGGCCTATATGTAAGTAGTTATCATTTATTCTCCTATTCACAAGAATTAGCTGTCTTAGAAGAAATGGAAAGAACTTCATAGAGCTTTTAAATAACACCAACATGATATGTTGAGGTCACTTGATTTCATTTAATAGCAGGTGTGCTCAGTGAAATTAAACACCTTCTATGAGTTATCATACAGAAGATGATTTATAAAGGGTATTTCCACAGCATTTGGTATTATCATACATTAGGAATCATGAAATTATTTCTATCATTTTTGGTGGTAATTATTATTTAGTAAATTTGCATGCTATTGTAAATGACAGAAAGCACCATGGTATTATTGACTTTGTGTCGGTTTGACCAATCTAAAACAAAACACAATGTGCAACACTTTGTAACTCTGAGGGATGTTCCTTTCTGTGTTGATATATGTGGTGTATAATACTCAAGTATAATTTTTATACATAATCATATGTAATCACATATATACATAATCACACACACACACACACACACACACACACACACACACACACACAGAGGTGGGGGGAGAGATGCCCACATAGTGTCCTGGAACTTTCTTTGCTGAAGATCTCTTAAGCAATTTTATTTACTCAATTTTCATATTTCTAATCACTGCCCCAAAATAAAAATTAGGGCTAGTGTGACAGTTCAGCTACTGGGAAGTACTGATTTGCAAACCTTAGGACTAGAGCTCAAGTATTCTGTACCAAGTAAGACCAGGGCATGTAGCGTTAAGTGATGGTCATAAGAGGTCAGATCATGACCCTTCTGCCCCTTGGTTCTGGGTTAGGCAGAATAGTCTGAGCTTACCCCCAAAGAGTGTAAAACCTACAAGGAAGACACATAAAAGTCCTCTACATCAGAAAAAGAGAAAGCTCACAGAAACTAAGGGCTATAAAGGGGTTTCCAGGAGACTACTTCCCACCCACACAGCTCTGGCTGACTTTGAACTGTTGAAAACATGGATACACATGATGGAATCTTTTCATGCTGTCTTGGGCCTGGCTACTGGGTTTCTACTCTACCTGGCTATCGCTTTTAAATCCAGGTAGCAGCTCATGCACATGATAGCTAATTGTGGTCTTTAGAGATCTTTTCTACCATCTGTAAAAGTTTTCAATGTATTTATAACACAAGACTGACCTCTTCGTGTCTCATGGACTGAAAAATATATTGAAAAAATTATAATCCTGGCAATCACATTATTTGCAACTGGCATATAAACATACATACATACATGCATACATACATATAGTATGTGTTTAAGCTGTTTATAATTAACTAGCACCGTTGTCTAAATTTGTAAGAGATTTAAAATTTTGATCATTGGTATTTAGACTTATTCTACTAAACCAAAGATTCAAATTTTTTCTTAGAATGAACTTTTATTTAGTTTTCTCTGTGATCTTGCTATTTCTTGCTGGCTCTTTTACATGTATAGACATCTTTTAAACTATGTAAGCTATCTAAAGATCTATGGGTATTGGATATTTGTAATATTATACACAATTTCTAATTTTTGAATTAGTTTTAATACTTTCTAAGCCTTGTATCTAAGTATTGTATGCGACTTGGCAGTTTATTTTGTAACAGTCAACATTCTAACAAATGAACCTCATGATAACACTTAACCCATAGAAAAGCTAAATTTTACACTACTCTATCTCAAAGTGGTCAAACACTAATTATTGATCCATTATTCCTTGATAAGAAAGATGAAAGAAAAATTACATGAGTTTATTTGTGAAAAAAACTTGAATCCAAGCATGTGTGCATGAAAAAAGGAATATTATATTAAGTAAATTAAAATGCAAAGATTTTAAATTTTTCTTTACATTAAAAAGCATTTTTATATAAACAATTTACAATATACTAACGTGTTCTTGGAGAGAATAATAAAAGTTTTATCAGAATGTGGGGGATAGCTGTGCTTGTAAGAGAGAGTAGGTAGTAGTAGGAATTTAGGATCAGGGGAAAAAAGAGAAAGAGTTGAGAGAAAGACAACAGGGCCAGTCATCCAGACACAGAGGAAGTAGGAGAGAATGCAAGAAAGGTCAAAAGCCCTGGGGCAAAATGTAGATGAATAGAAACAGGTCAAATTAAGTTAAAAGAGTTAGAGGGAAAAAACCTAAGCTAAAGTTGAGCATTCATAATTAATAATAAGTCTCTCTGTTGGTGGCTCCCAACAAAGAAAATACCACCGTCAAGTGAAAGCATTTCCCCCCCTCTTGTTTACACACAGGTGCATCCTTAAGAAGCTAGTATAATTATTGTGCTCAACATACTCACTGATAAGAACTGAATTTCTTACAGTTCCCTAAGTCGTCATTTGCCACTATCTAATAAACCTCACATTCCCATGGCATTGAAGAAGTTTCTTACAATAAGATGATAACAATAAAAGATTAACGAGAAAACATAGAATGAAGAAGAGCCAAAGGTTTTAGAAATTAAAATGACAACACCACTAACTTTAAATGTTTAGATACCAATTCCTCTGAAAATACAGCTTCAGATGTGCATTTGGCAAAACAATAGTAAGCAATCAAAATTTCTCTAAGTTCCAGTTTCTCAGTTTCAAAAGAGATAATTTAGAAACAGTAACTTATCTTCTAAAGTCCATCTTGCATACACTTATCAAATTCTTATTGTATGGCATCTTTAAAAATATAAACTCTATTCAAAATGTGCTTTAATGCAGGAAAACATCCCATTTAAGAAATTCCTTAAATACAAGTGGTTATCTTTAAAAGAAAAAGGCAGAAAATTGGCTTCATTGTGTTCAAGTAAATGACAGGTCTAGTCAGGCAGAGGTTTAACTGCTGAGAACAGATAACATGTTCTCACACATGGAGTTCCCAGATGAGTTGCAGTCTCCAGAACCACCGACAAGATGTCGGCAGATTCAGCATGAGATGACCAGAAAAATGACAACTATTTCACTGAGAAGACAGTTGGGCAATCAGAATGTATCCTGCCACTGTAACGCTTCACACAGCCTCTGAAAGGTCAACTTCACAGCATTCTGTGACAGAGTGACTCATTTGAGACTACACAACATATAGAATTCTACACAAAGCCATTCTGAAGTAATCACTGCTCTCAAACTATCTCTTCATTTACGATCAGTTTGCCAGGCTTTGTAAAATGAAATCCATTAACAAATCTCAGAATCAAACAATTTGAAGGTGAAATCCTTCAACAGAGTCAAACATTAAAATAAATTTTAAAGTAACTGTTAGACCCTTAAAGCATGAAACAAATCCAAAGAAAGACAACTTAATTTTTTTGCATTATCATTCTAGCAACTCTATTGCCAGGAAAAAAATCAAGTATTCTGAAAGTGTTGCCTATGTTATGGAAGAATCTGTCTCTTGCTGAATCTTTGAAATGGGAGAGATAATTAGGAAGTTTATGCCTTTGATCTCATCTAATGACACTTTCTGTTCTTAAAAACTGAATAGATGAATTGATGTATAAAGAGACCAATGCAGATTCAGAATATGTTCTAAAGAGAGAAATAAAATATAACAGAAGGCTTTATGGCAAGAAAATTAAACAAAATCTCTAGAAAGTTTTGTCAACATTTTTGTTGTTGGTATAAAAAAAAAACTGGAAAATGTGAAGAAATTCTTTAGAGAAGATTACAAAGCTGACTAAATAGCCGTGATTTATGAAACACTTGTTCCCAGATAGTTTTGTAGATGATTCTAAGAAGCGTTTCTATTTCTTACTGTATTTGTGTTGCTGTAGGCCACAGTATATACCACTAAATTTTATTTTTTTTTGAAGAATGAATAATTGAAAACATTTGTAATGTAAAAGCAATGCATCAACCTCAATTCTAGAACAGTAAACATTTAAAGTAGAAGATAACTATTTAAGAATATATCATGCTATAAACTAAGTCTTAATAGTGAAGGAAGCATGAGTTAATAACAAGACACATTAGCAGAATAATACCTTCAGATGAAACCCTAATGAAGCTAACATAAAATTAAGTATAGATAATTAAAATATTTATTATTCTAAATAACTGAAGGTTAATATGTCAATATGGTACATATAGTAAAGACAGTTTACTAAGTACTAATAGCAATAATGAAATTGAAAACAATGAACTGATTTCTTTACTTTTAAACCAGTGGACTTGACAGAAATGATTGCTAGTTAATATTTTCTTGTTGAAGATTATAAATGAAACATATATTTGAGTCTAATATTAAACATAAACTTGAGAGTTTTTCTTTAAAAAAACTATTAAAAACCAAGAGACACAGGAAATTTCTTTGTGAACCAATAAAGCAGCAGAGTTCTAATATTTGTCAAATGCAGGAGAATCAGTTCAGGCTCTCAGCTGCATAGCTAGTTTGAAGCAAACCTGAACTACTGTGAACACCTGGCTCAAATAATAAAATAACAAAAATGACAAATGCTGGTGTTAACTGATGCTTATGTGAAAGAAAATAATTTTGATGCCACATATAATATTAAATAGTTAAATACCTCTCACTATGGTTTAAATGTTAAATATCAGAGTATCAAACAATGCCTATCTTAGAAAAAAAAAAGTGTAGAAAGATCTATGAGCACATAGAGTATATCTTTTTTAGTAAATAAGAAAACCCAGAAAGTAGGAATATTTTAACAAATCAAAATTCATTGGCCAAAGAAACACTGAAAGAATGGGCTGGCTATGTAAAATTAAAGTGTTTGGTACAATAGGCAAAAAAAAATTAGAAAAAATGGCATGTTTGATAGTAGTCTTATAATAAAAAATGACATATTTGTGTGCATGACAAACATAAGGGCATGCATTTTTTAAGTTATAACTAAATTATTTCTAATAGTTAGGGCTTTGAGAATGTATTCCTTTTAAATTTATGTTTTCCTTTACTTGGATATAATCAGTTTTTGTATTTTTCTCATGTTCGTTACTGGAATTTGCATTTTATTATTTATTTATGCATGACAATGAAATGATTTAATGAAGATATTTTACTCAATGCAACACAGATAAATATAAACAAAAATAGTTTTAAAGGTTTCTTTCTTAGAAATATACAATGAAATAAAATCATATACATCCTCATCAACCTTCAAATTCCTTTCTTCTCCGCTATTATGCCCACCTCCAAACTTCATGTCTTTTTCTATTTTATTTTTAATAAATAACCCTCTAAAGCCAGCTGGTGCCAGCCATACGTGCAAAGATGTGAGGTTACTGGAACATGGGAAACCTACCGCTTTCCACAGCCTCAAGACAAAATGGCTACTCTCACTCTGGTGACTATGTGATGTAAAAACCTCCTTAGTAAGTGTTAAGACTCTGCCTTCTAAATAGTAGTGCTCATAACTTATAGTCTTAGGGTATGTTCAGCCTCAGTCAGAGAACCTTCTTGTTGTAATGAGCAGCATCAGTGGGGAAATGCCTAAGAAGTTATCATGCCAAAAGTAAGAAACAGTGTGCTAGGAACTAAACAAGAAGAGGAGGCAGAAAGAATGTGCGATGCAGAGACTGGGATGAGATTGTGAAATACTTTTGGTTAAGAAATGTCTATTTCTAGGTGCCTGTGGACAAGCACGGGTTGTCTGTCCATCTTAATTTTGTTATTTTATTTTGTTTTTGACACAGGTAGTTCATGCTGTCTTTGAACTCAGGATCCTCCTACCTCCCATTCTAAGTACTGGGGTCATAGGCACGCGTAGCATGCTTGACGTGAGTGGCTGTCTATTCCCAGTTTTTTAGCTTTGCAGTTTTACTACTTGTTTACATTGACATTTTTACTTTTTCCTTTCTTGTAGTATAGCTTTTTTATACTTATTTTGTTTTTGCGTGAGTTGGTACACAGCCTGCGTGTGTGTCTGTCGCACACGAGGGTGTCACATCACTGGTACTGCAGTTACAGACGTCGTGAGCTGCCTTGTGATGCCTCTGGAAGAACAGCCAGTGCTCTCACCTCTGAGCCATCTCTCCAGCCCTTCGTAGTACACCTTTTATTTCATTTTTAATATTATTAATTAATTAACTATTTTTTGGCGCAGGACTTCTCTATGTTGTCCTGGCTGTCCTGAAACTCTCTCTATAGACCAGGCTGGCCTAAACTCAGAGATCCCCCTTTCTCTGCCTCTGAAGTGCTGGAATTAAAGTGTACCACCAGACCCTTATTTCTTTTTTGTTTTATTTTAAGATGGACAGACAACCCGTACTTGTCCACAGGCACCTATAAAGCACAGCCTAAGCCACCATATCCGACCCAAGCGACCAGCAGAGGCTCTTTAGCCAAGATGAAGAGAACATGCCTACAAACCAGTAACCATACGTGAAGACAGCCAGGCTCATTAGCTATCACAGAAATGCAAATGAGATGCTGCTGCTGCTGCCCATGGGGATCGGATTGGCAAATGCACTCCGCAACCAGGTGTGGGCAAGAAGGTCGGAAATGGAACTGTTCACACAAACTGGTACGAAGGTAAGTACAGTCGCCCAGGGGTGTCAGGTGCATGTGTTCATTCTTCGAACAGATATTTATTGAAGGTATTGTTCTAGGTTTAAGTGATGGAGCAGATAACTAGGTCCCTAAAGTCTCAAGAGACAATAACATTTTTATGTAACATAATAATATAACAACATAACAGTGAAATAATAACATAATAAATGAATGGCATTGATCAAAAAATGTCTATTTCATGTATGGACTCCCAACAGCTGTGGTAGCCTGCACAGAACCTCGTGGAATCAAGCCAGCAGAAACTTACCATACATAGAGCAAGGAAAATAGTTTAGGTACCATATATAAAATGAAATAGTAAAAATACATTCCAGATGAAACAAAAGTTCATCTAAAGTAATTAAACACTACATACGTAAGACACATAAAATTATCAGTATTTGTCATCTCTTTTATAGAACCTCATTATCTTCTGAGGAAAATAGTTGTTTTTGATGATGATGATGATGATGGTGATGATAGTGATTTTGATGATGTGCTAATGATGGTGACAATGATGTTGATGAACGCACACTTATTATCCTTATTCACATCAGAGCTTAGACTTTGATCTTTTCAATTCTGAATCCACAGAGTCTGGAAGGGAGTCTGTCATGTTGCAATATGTATAAAATAAAAGAAGCAATTGACACATATGTGTGTTTGCATTCGTGCATGATACTTAAGAGTTGGACAAGACCTCAACCTTGGTTAAATGGGTGCAACCTGTGAATAATACCCTCAGACATTGGAAGGGCTATTCTTATCAGAAATAATATAGGTTTCAAAGTTTGATTTGAAAGTTTGGCAAGTCAAAAATGCAGTCCTAATGTAACTGTGTTCCTACATATCTTTGGTTCAACTTGCAGTGATTTATGTTACTTATAACCACAGCAATAAAAAATTTTTAAATGGAAAATTCCAGAAATAAACAAATCACCTATTTTAAATTGTGTGTCATGCTGAGAAGCATGATGAGTGATGTGTCATCTTACTTCTTCTCTCCTGGGTTATGAATCATCCCTTGGCCTAGCTGTATAACTGTTAGTCATTTAGTAACTACTTGGATTAAATGATAACCTCTGGTAATGCTTATGTTTAAATAACCCCTGTTCTCTTAAATAAGGACACCATTGCTGGTAATTTCAATAAAACAACGTGAAACTCCAAGTGCTCTCCTCTAAAGAAAATGTTTGTCTTTTTCAACTTAGTAAATAAAAATCTTTTATTGTACATCTATTAGGGATTTGTTCCTATCTATGGTTTCAAGTAACTACATGTATCTTCAAATGTGTCCACCTAAGGACGGGTGAGATTAAGGGTACTGCAACTTAGCAACCAAAATGTAATTGATTTGACTCAAGAATAATCTACCTAGTGTACAAAAAAGCATGGCCATTCTCAGCACTGAATCAGGAGGTAGAATCTTCTTCATCTGAGTCTATCAAAGCTTTTACAAAATTCCTCATAACCAATAATGAATGGTACAGATATGTTACTACGCAGTTATTCATTGGAAGTTAATAGTAAATTGTTAAAATGCATCCAGGATATTAAAAAATGATCAAACTACTACAGTACTAATATAAAATATTAACTAGAATTTGTTATAGTGGATATGACAGAGAATATGAACTCATTCTCCTTTAAGCAGCTATCCACAAATAGCATGTTCTTAACAGCACTTTGTATAGGTACTGAATATTACTAAATTTATTGTTCTAAAAACACTGATGACTCAGATTCTAGAGAACTGGTTAACCAGAAACCCAGGAACTCTGATAGGATACACAGTCAGGTTTAGAATGATACCAGGATATAAGAAGTCAATAAAGGACTATGTTTGCCAAACAAATAAAAACATCCCGTGTGTGTGCGCACGCGCACACACACACACAAACACAAACCAAGGGAACATACCTCTCCACAGTTAGACTTGTTAGCTACTAAAACAGGATATGCTTGTTTTCTACAAAAAATATTAAGTCTGCTCTTACCCACCAAAAAATGATTGTCCCACAAATTCTATACCCTGAATGTTTGCTGCAGCTAGTTATGAGTTATAGACTTTATTTAGCCTTTCTGGTAAAATTAAAACTAATCCAATGCACACCTTGCAAAATTATCTACCTCCAAGGCACATCTAAGAAACCAGACAGGATCACTTTGTGTACAGAATAACTGGAGGTGTAACAGTGAATTATCTTATGACTTTTGGAGATGCAGACTCTACTTTTAAAGAAAACGATATTTCCATATATTTGCTACAAATCATATATCAAATAATAAAAACACTTTTAGAGGCTACCAAGATGGTTCGCTGATAAAACAAACAAACAAACAAAAACAAACAAACAAAAATGTGCCTCTAAGATTGATGGCCTGATTTCAGTCTCCAGTCAAATGAATCTCAGAGACCCACAAAACAATACAGCATGTTGGCATTGTTTCTGGCTGCATACCAAGACTCTATGGTAAGACCTTATTCCTGAGGATAACACATGCTCTGATCACAGGAATAAAAATGAGTTGTGACTCAAAAATGAGATATATTAAAGCAGTTATTGACAGGTCTCTACCAGATACTGTATAGTGATAGTAAATCCCTCTGATTCCTGTACTTAGCCTGAGACAAAATGGTCATAAATATGAGAGTTGAGCTGCTTTTAGACAGTAACACCCAATATACACCTAAGCAAATGAGAAAAATTAGCATCAAAAGACACACACACTTCTAATTACAAAATGTAGAAAGATATGAGAAGAGAGTTAAAAAACTCTTTGTTTTAATCTAAACCCTATATTATACACTGTTTCTAAAATCTACAAGCATTATTTATTTTATTTTAGAAAATAGCTTATAACTACACATAAATATATATTTTTAAAAATTTCATTGTAAGTATATGAAGAGATTTGAAAATAAGCATTTGAATTGCAATTATTATAAGTAACACATACTAAAAATCTTAGTCAGAACCCAACGCTAACAGGAATCCACAGAGTATCTTCTCATACAATAAGTGACTCACATTGTCTCTGAAGTGAATGTTCCTGAGAGAATACACTGCACTCACAATGCTGCATTATTATCTTTATTTAGGACTCCAGGCCAAATCCATGAAACATGCTGTGCTGTGTTCTTTGTCCTCCTCCTAAGCCTATGTGAAAATACTCTCACAATGACTTCCCATCATGAGTCATATTGTTAATTAGATTCTGTTTCAAGAGATTGTCACTAATCTACACTGATTGTCTGTCTGGAACACAGGAAACACAGTTTTAATGTTTTAGCTATCAGAAGTTTTCTTCCCGATACCTTTCTCTATTTTTTAAATAAAAAGCAAGGAAGTATCTACTTGAACACAGAATAACTTCTTCAAATAATTTCAAGGAGTGCAAATGTATTTAGGGAGGCAACATCATTACAACCAAAAAGCAAATTACTTGAGAATAGACCCAATAAGCACTCCCCAAAAGTGCTTGTTTATGGTCTCCACGAATAATGAAAAATAATACCATAGCTGATTATAGCAGTTAATGCATACCAGAAGGTCAGAATTCCTTTTCTTGCAATCATTACATAGATATAAATCTTCCAAACTGCTATAACCAAAAGATTTGCAAAGGGGGTCTTTTATTGGCCCAACATGGCAGGGGCTGTTTCTTTAGCATTTTCTCACAAAGAAGGCACAGTTAGTGAAGTCAAGACACATACATGATGGCTACAAGTTCAGCTCAGCCATTAGAACTCAAGGATCAACAGCCTGCCACCCCTGTTTCCCACTCAGGCACCTTTGTATGCAGTGTGCAGAAGGTTGGTAGGAGTTTTGTAGGATTTGTAGAGGGACATAACTAAGAGAACCGACAAGGATGTGGCACTAGTCAATATTACTATTTTAGTGCACCACATTCTTTCTTGCTTTTTATGGAATTTGACTAAGCGATATTAGGGGACTCAGAATGACAGGGAGCAATAGAGAGAGACAGGGAGAAGAGGAAGGTAGAAATACTTTGAGTGTCAGAGTAGCATTCTCTTGGACAGTCTCATAGGAAAGCTGCTGTGGCTACAGCCAAGAGAAACCTACATGTTTCCACGTCACAAAAGGACTGATGAGTGAAACTCATCCACGCTTTTGTCCTTAGCAAACTGTGTTCGATACCCAACACTGCATTAGGCTTGCCAGTATCTTGGGCTCAAGAAAACATGCATTACACAGTTTGATTTCCAACATAAAGTCCTGTTTTCATCAGAAGCATATATTTATCTTTGAATGAGTTAACCAGAGATAATTTGACCTTTTCAATCAAATTATTGTCAAGAATTATACAATATCAGCTCTTTCTATAGTATCTGCATTCCTATCTGGAATTTAAATTTTCTATTTCATTTTCTTTGATCATATTACACTATTCTAAATACCAGAGACTCTCAAAGAAGACTAAAGATTGCTTGTTATAACTGACTGTTTTAAATTTGAAAATTGTTCTCCTTTATGCTTATGAACAGGAAAATTAGTGATGGAAAAAAAGTCATTGCCTAATCTCTTTATGTTTTTGCTGTACTTAGCATTTCAGAGAATACTCACAAGCTTTGAATGAATGCCTGCTCCTTAAAGCACATTTTAGGGCACTGGCATTTTTGTTTTGGTAAAGATGGACATAATGGATAAAGTCTTACTAGTTATATTTTAATATAATATTTAACTTTTTAAAATTTCAAAAGAAATAGAATGAATTACAAAGACAAAAAGAGCTTAAAGAGATGAAAATAATAAGCATTAAAATAAAGTTTTGTAGCATTTTAAGTGAAAATATCTACATAGTTTTTATGATTCTCAAAAATATTGTTATATTAATGTACAGCCTTCTTAGTTTTATGAAATCTTACTAATGTACTTTAGTTATTTCTATGCGATATGACATATTCTAATATATAATACCTTGCTATATATTTATAACATAATATATGAGAAAATCATGTATTATTTGATGTTTTATACAATAGTATATATTTTACCATTAATTCTTAAAATAAGTATTCATAAAAAACAAACAACCATTCCAAATTTACCACCTTAAAATGACATAAAACAAGTAATGATAGCATAAAAAATCTACTTCAGTAAAGACTTTAAATATAAGCAAATTTTCCATATTAAATATGAGCCACTTGTTTGTCAGAACAGGCAAGGACTCAGTGCAATTGTTGGACACAGAATAATTTACTACAATTTGGATTATGAAAATCAGTTATATCTTAAAAACACTCATATACTTTTATTATTGGGTATTATTATAAGGAGCAATTCATAATAAACACGAAAATATTTTTCATGAAGAACATTATAAAAGTTATAATAGTAAAATATAGGAATGGATGATATAAGCATTAAAATTAATATTGCTTAAATGAACAATGGGCTATATGTTCATAACTTCATATTAAATCAAAACTTTAAAATTTCTATATGATGATATGCATTAAATTTTTCAATTTTCCAATACTGTTCATCAATACACATGTAAAGAAAACATAAAACTGTCTATAATACCTGTCAGAAATGAACATCGGAGCTTGCCTAATTTTATATTGAACTACTGATAAGAAACACAAAATGACAAATATAAAAATCACAAAGGGACATCTTTAGAAAAGAAAGAATTAAATAAATGTCATTGTTATGATCTAAGCCTTCAGTCTGGACTGCAGCGGATGCATCAATGTCAGCTAGAGTCTCCAATCATGCATTTGTCTTCTTTAGATGTGTCCTGAAGTAGAATTCCTATCATTTATGATTCCATTTAAGATTCTTCCACTGCAATTTCTTTGTCTTCTTTGGACAAACTGTAATTTTATTCCATTTTTATGCTATGTTCTTATTTTTTTTTCTGAAGCCACTTTTGGACCCTCAGTCAAAGAAATTACATAGAAACAGATAACTTTTAAAATTATTTCTAAAAATAGAGTAATACTCTACCACTCTAAAAGCTAGTGCTGGTTTTGAGAAAAGCTCATAGAAGAGAAGAAAGGGTTAGTAGAGATTGGAAAAACAGCAAGAAAATTGTGTTTTAGGGATATAGACACAACTCAATGTAAATTCTGGGAACAGTGATTGTGGCCAGATCCTGAAATAATTGAGAACTCAGGTGGAATACATGTGGACATGCTCATCTGATTAAGAGATTTGTTAAGGAAGCAGTTGTCAGAGCTATTTGCAATGTTTTTGCTGAATATGACCTGAGATTGTAGAGAGAAATAACCTAAAGGAAAAAAAAAAGATTGTTAAGCAGGAATTTTATGTTATGTTTCCAACCTAGAACTTTCTAAGTTAAGGTGTGGGAAATCCTTCTGTGTATGTGTTGCTTTTTTTGGTTAATGAATAAAGCCATTTCGGTCAATTAGCAGTATAGGGCAAGGTGGGAATTCCAAGTAGAAGAGAAAGTAGGTGGAATCAAAGAGAAGCTATGTAGCAGCTGCAGGAGACAGATGCCTCTGCAGGAACCCACCAAAAGAAAACTTTGCTGGTAGGTCACGAACTCGTGGTGAAGCACACACTAATGGAGATGGGTTAGTTTAGGATGTAAGAGGTAGGTAGAAATATACTTAAGCTATTGCCCAAACAGTATTGCAAATAATATAGTTTGTGAGTGATTATTTAGTGTCTGAGCAGCTGGGAATAGACAGCCTCTGCCAACAGAGTTAAAATACAAAAATTTAGCATCAGCAACAGGCAAATAATTCCCAATAAATGACAGTGTCTCTAGAAAAAAATTAAACCCAGTGTGTTGCCTATAATAGAGAGCAAATGAGGGCAGTGTGAAAATGCATTGTGACACAGAACCTCAGGAGGGTTCCAAGGTTTTTTAACACACAACTAGACAAAGATCTACATCTTAAGGGAAGATTATAACTGAATACAGAGTAGTCTTAAAGTTCTTGCAAGGAAAGGCAAAGAAAACAGTTCAACCATTGCTTTGTTTTACATTCTTTCCTAGACTAGAGCTACAATGCATTATTTAATGCTACTTTTGAATAGTAATAAGGAAAATGTTACAGCTAATTTGCATTGAACACCATTGAATAGTAAGCATTGTGATAAATGTATTTCATAAACTATCCTACTTCTTACCTAACACTTCCCTCTCCATTTTTAAATTGTTCAGACATTTTCATCTTCATCCCAAGTATTTACTCATAAATACAGATGTGATATTTATTTAATGATATTGAATGCAACTTTAATTATAGGAATAAAATCACAAAAGGCACAGAGTCACATTTTCCATTTATAGTTGATAGTAAATCAACTAAAATCTCATGAGAAAACATAATCGATGCTTGTATTTTCAAAAATATATTGAATCTAGATGAGACAAAGTTGTGCACAGACACAAATAACATATTAGACTCAAGATTTCAGCCTTGCTACTTTAACTTCAAATGGTCCATTCCTAGCCACTGTGCTATCGTCCCTACCTTAGATCAAACTGGTTTGACATGGGGTTAAAGAAAGTTATGGGAGGCAGAGATAACCACAATTAATAATTATGAAAACTTAGTATTGAAACATACTATATGGAAACTTATAATTTCAAAATCCTACTAAAAATATTGCTGTTTTTTTTTTAAAAAAAAACTAGAAAATAAATGATAATTTGAATGAAAGTATACTGCATGAGTGGACAATGCTGCTCTCAGAAGCCAACAATTATTAAACAAACCCTCATTGGCAAATATGAGACACAGCTCTATGACTTGTTGGTTAGGGAAGAGCCACAGGCAGCCAAAAATATGGAGGCTCTTGCCATTGTTCTTGGTTGCCCACCAAAATTTGAATGTAAGACCATGTTTATGAAGATACTATTTACTTTGGCTATGGGACACAGAAATACAAACCAAGTACCCTCTTTCTAACTAGAATTCATTGTGCTAGAAAGAGCAATGCCAGCTGCTGGAAGAGAAGAGGCATCCAGAGTCTTAACAGATGTGGACTTGGCATGTTGCAGTACTGATCTGACAGACAAGATAAACTTACTGGCACAATAGTGGCATAGTTGTTATGAGAATAATTAAATCTTTCTGACTCAATGTGAGTCACATTCCTCACTAGGTAATGCATTCCTGATCCTGTCAACCTGGGCAAATGCCATTGACGAGGGAAATCATAGGTTCTAGGATAAATATTAGCAAACTTGTTTTGCTCCTAGGACACAATGTTAAAGTGCATCCCAATTATTTATGTTTGTATCTATAGACTGTGCTCCTCCCAGAAACCCTAATTATTCACTGGCATTGTCATTCACACACACACTACATACACACACCCACACACACACTCAAAGGTTGGGAGACTAATTGAAAAAAAGAAGTACAACTAGAGAAGGAAACAAAGAACAATAAAAGTGAATCTGATAAAAAATAATTTCTATGCTTGTAAGAATTTGTCAAATGGACAATACCATCACAATTCAAATAGAAAAATTTTAGCTTTCAACTAAATACTTCTTACATTGTAGATCTCTACCTTACTACAAATGTTGCATACTCTTTCTCAGAGCACATTCCTGGATGCATGACCTATGGCACTGAACCTCTTGGATGCATCTTGTATTACATTCTTCCCTAGTTCCAGTGAGTGTCCTGTGTTTATGAGTACTTTACTGGCCAGACAATGACACCTTCTATGAGAAGGAAGTTTCATGAAACTTGAGAAGCCCTGGTGATGTAAGTCCAAGGAGACCGATCTTAAGTTGTACTAACAGACAGTGTAACAACAAATAGGGTTTAACATTTGAAATAAGTCCATAAATATTTGTCCATGAAAAACATAGAATGGACCAAAATGTTTGAACATGAAAAAAAACAACAACAACAAAAACCCTACATTAATGAAGAATGACAATAGAAGTCTGAGGCACATACAAAGTTAAGAAAAGAAATCCTGTTATGCTTCCCATAGCAACTGTAACACAATTGAATTTCACTTTTATGTTAAATATGTTTAACTTGAATAGGAATGCCAAATACTTTCTCTGAGCCAAAACGAGAATTATGGTCAACAGAGAAACAATTATCCACAATATTCTAGCTTCCATCTAGTTCAAATATTATCCATAATGTGCATTAAAAATTTCATATCAAAAGTATATAGTTGTTTGCAGTGGTTTTAAGCTATGTTTATCTAATTTTTGAGACAGAGTTATTTTAAATGAGAAAACAATCTTAATAACTTTTCTTAATTCAGAGGCCACAACTTGATAATTTAGAAACATAGGATCATGATTCTGCTTGTAATTATACGAAAACATTTGCCCAAAGTGCAATTAATGAAACTACAATATGATTATATCCATTATCAAACTCAATAACTATTGATGTAGTCTGTAACTATGAGAATAAACACATGGTTTAAGATCATGCTACTCTTAAAGTAGGATGTATATTTAGTTTGTAGGACTTCTGTTTGTTTATCTATTTCTCCAGTTCAATAGAGAAGGTAAATGCAGGCAGAATACTTACTCCTGTTATGTAACGAGGTCTATATTGAATAGTTCCAAACAAACCAAGAATGACGATGATAATATGTACAAAATTTGCCAGGATAGGTGCCCACTGATATCCAAGGAAGTCAAATATTTGCCTCTCCAGCACACAAACCTAGAATAGTAAAAGGGGATGGAATATGTCAGCACAAATGAGAAACATCGCAGGGTCAGAGATCAAAGGATCACTGTGACATTATAATTAGCAAGTAAAACTCTACTATAGTATGTGGTGTTTTTAACAGTCAGAATGGAGTGTTCGGGCATATTGCAATAGAACACCATCTAAGTATCCACACACAGCCATTTGCCTTTCACAGATGATTTCTAAGATCTTATTTGCACAGTCACACACACACACACACACACACACACACACACACGATATTGCTATATGCACTATCAATCATTTCAAGTCACCAACCAGAAAAGTCCCCATGCAGGGCTTGTTCGGTTTTCTTCAAATGTCACTCTGTAAATTGGCTATTCACAAGGGGAATTGATACAGAGGAAAAAGATAATTTAAAAAAAGAAGAGAAAAAAAAAGAAAGTCCATGAGCCACTGGGATTCTGGATGAAGATCTACAACCAAACAAGGTACATGAGTCATATCTTCTCAGAGTGACTGACTCCCTACTTTAAAGTGAAGAACAGCAACAGATAAGAAAGGCCTGAGACTCAGTCCTAACAGTGAAGAGCTACAAGGCAGAGTTTTATCATACAGGCAATGTAAAAGAAGGGCCAAAAAGAAAATAAGAATGTGTAAAAGAAAACAAGAACATGCACTCAGTGTTTTTAAAGCAAGACAATGTAATCTAATGCACCCCAGTTTGGAATTAAGACCTAAGTAATTTAATCAGTGAGAAGACACAAATAAAAATAGCAAAATAACAGCAACAAGTTGGCAGTAGCTCTGAAATTTCATTTTACTCTCGATAGTGAAATACAGATTGCTGGCAAATCCTTTATTAGACCTAACAAAACAAAAAGCCTATTGGATTTCTTGCCTGTCCTTTGCGTGGACTGATAATAAACTCATTCTTTAGAGAAAAACATTGCAAATCATCTCAGCATTCCACAGTAGGGCTAAGGAAAACTCAGCCACGATTATGAATGAAATGATAATTTTAAAGCACTCTAACTTCCAAAAGCCAGATAAAACATTTTGGTTGGATTTTGGGAACCTGTTCCTCATCCTGGGTGACCTTGCCTAGTATTAAGATACAAGGGCAAGTGCATAGTACTACTGCAATTTGATACGCCGTGTTTTGTTGACATCCATGGGCGGCCTGCCCTTTTCAAATAGAAATGAAGAGGAGTAGATGTGTGGGGCAGAGAGGAGGTAGGGGAAGGAATGAGAGAAGAAGAGAGGGAGGGAAACTGTGACCTGGATATAAAATGAGTAAATTAATATGATTTAAATAAAAAACCTCAAAATTATTAATATCCTTATGATTTAATGATATTTCTCATCAGTAAGACATACTGAATCTCAAACCAGACAATCTGTTCTTAAATACATACGGGACCAGTGAGATGGCTCAAAATGTAAAATACTTATTAGTGCAAGCCTGATGACTTGGGTTAGATCCATGCAAACCGTGGAAGGAGAAAACTATCTCCTAAGAATTCTAAGAATTGTCCTCTGATTTTAATATATGTGCAGTGGCACCTATGTGAAGCCATGTATATGTACACTGATATCAACTTTCAATAATACTTATTTTTTTTAATTATAGCATAATTACATTATGTCCACCTTCTATTTTCTCCATTCTACCCCTCCCATATACTCCACTTGCTCTCTCTCAAATTCCTGGCCTCTTTTCCTGTGTGTGTGTGTGTGTCTGTGTGTGTTCCTAACTAAGTAAATACAATCTGCTTATTCCACATAATGTTACCTATATGGATTTTTAAGTTTAAAAGTTGTGCTTATGGCCTAGTTTGAAGACTTCTTGAATGGGCATCATTTGCACTTCAATTCTTTAGCTAAGTCACAGATTTCCTCTTGGGAACTTGAAAGAGAAAAGAGATTTCCAAAAGCTGTTTGCATAATACCCCCATTTTCTAGAGCAAAGCTTAAACCATGCAATGACTGTAATTGTTACAATCCGACCTAAACAGGTCATGTCATTGAGTCTTTGCAGGGATACAGGCTGAAGGAGGAAAATAAAGAGAAGAGGAAGAGGAGGAAAATGAAGAAGGCATTGATGATGATAATGATGATTTAGTCTGTAGACCCTTGCATATGCTAAATTCATCATAGCACAAGATAAATCAATAGTCTGATTGACTAATTACCACAAAGGTCTGTAGAGCTTGAACTTAGTAGCTTCATGAACTAACTGCTTTCCAGCAAGTTGAAACATTCCTTTAGCTATTTTAAGTATTCAGAAAACATAAATAAGATCTATTTCTCTCACAGAATAATGTGAGATGCACCTTGAATGTTTGCATAAATAGTGCCAAAGATTAAGTAGTTCTTCTGACAGAACGACTCTTAATAATGTATATGAAATCTCATTCCCACATCAAGCTTCCTTGTCTTTTGCTTATAAATAAATGGTAAACAGATATGAAAGGCAACAGCAAGATAAATTTAAACTCTATATGTTTTGAGCATCATGACTGTGGGGACACAGCAGGAGAAAAGCACAGAGCACATCAGTCAAGCAGTGGGAACTTTCTGAACAAATGGACCAATTACATGAGAAGACCATACTGCTGTCATTAATTATAAAAACATATAAACAGTAATGTACTTGCTAAGTTTGCAAGGCTAAAATGAAAATTTAACAATATTTATTACATTCAAAATGACAGAACTAATAGCTTATTCCTCATGAGATGATGAAGACAGAATAACCTCATAGATGATGTTTTACACGCACACACACACACACACATACACACACACACACACCACATACACAGACACACACACCACATACACACACACACACACACACACACATACACACACACATGTTCCACATATCCTAATGTAATGTTGTATATACTGCTGATAGAAAATACACTTTCACTACCTCTTTTATTTTGGAATCTTTGATCACCAATGTGAATGATGATGTTAAAAGTCTCCCTAATTATACATTTTTCATTATATCCACCCATGGTATAAATCCCTATATTACTTGCACATTTCCATTTTGTGCTATAATTCAATAACAAAATTAAAGAAGTATCATTTCTCATGTTTATATCTACAATGTGCCTAAAATGCAGTACTTTTTCCCTATGACACTGTAACAAAGGGTTTTTTTTTTGCCTTAGAATATAAATATGACATACTCTTCCTTAAATATTTTAATGTTTTAGAGGAGCCAGGGGGCATGATTCTCTTTCCTTCAAAGGCCATCTGTACAAACATGGAGCACACTATAGACTGCAGAGTTTTTCAACAAAATAAAAATATAGAGGCCAAGACAAAGGCATAGACTTGCAGCATTTATGGATCCACTTTTCTTATCACTTATTTACATAAATGAGATTACAATGTGGTTATGACTTTGTATATTCTTTTTCCTTGGGAAATATCCTTAGCTTTTCTATGCTTGTACATTGTATATTCATAAACCTACCTAGTTGTACTTTATAAAGGCATTATATTTCAATTTAGGCATTTAATTTCTTCCTACATTTTGGAAGTCACCACTGTGAATACAGAAAACAAACTTATATTAATATGTCTACAGGCTAAGGTGCCCTCTGACGATAGGTACAGCCTGAGTTTGCATGTTAGATCCTCATAGTTTTATTTTAAATCTCAATAATGTTACTAAAAATCTCAAAGGATTCCTGTGTCTCAACAAAATGGCTGGGATGCTGATGTCTCTAGACTCACAAAATGTCACAGTGTCAAAACCCAAAACACTGTATAAACAGGATAATCATTTTCCTTCTTTGCTAGTGGTAGACAAAATAAATGCAAACATATATGTCAGTTTTCAAACATTATATAAAGGAGATAGCATTTGCATCTCAAAAAAATTGGTTTTTGTTGAATGAGGAGGCTGCTTGTTGGTTCCTGGCCACTAGGCTAGCTTAGACCTGAAATAATCACACAGAAACTGTATTAATTAAAATCATTGCTTGGCCCATTAGCTCTAGCTTCTTATTGGCTAACTCTTACATATGAATTTATCCCATTTCCATTAATCTGCATATTGCCATGTGGCAGTGGCTTACCAGCAAAGTTCCAGCATGTCTGTTTATGGCAGTGGGTCCATAACTTCTCCCTAACTCCACCCTTCTTTCTCCCAGCATACAGCCTAGCTTTCCCTACCTAGTTCTGTTCTTCCCTGCCATAGGCTCAAAGCAGTTCTTTATTCATTAACCAATAATATTCACTGCATACAGAGGGGAATCCCACATCAGTTTTCACTAAAAAGAAGTTAACTATTGCCAACATCATTATCACAGTCAGAAACACAGCAAGCACCTCCAAATCACCATAGCAAACAGAACTGGCCTGCATTGCTTTGATTAGAACAGACATCAGCATAAAGTTCCTGTAGAAATCTCATATTTTAAAGTTATATATTGATATTAGAATCAAACTCATGGTGTGATCATGGTAGTTCCCCTAGTCTTTATAAATCTTGTTCTATTTATCTCTAAAGTAGAGGATTGTAACAGATTATCTCCTACAGTCTTCATGGATATAAATGAAGAGCGATAGTTATACAAAACATGTATTAAGTGCATGGTTTGCATTTTAAGATGATTGCAACCATTAACACACATTTCAACCTGCATACAAATTAAGACACCAGCATTTTACCTCAAATATCATTCTAGATTTTTACAACTGCTAGTATATTTCAGCTAGAAATGATTTAATGTTTCTTATAATTTTACTCATGAATACAAATCATACCATGACAAATATCCCTCAAAAAAATCTAAATTATGAGGAGGGAGGCTGTTGAGGAGTGATTTTCTCTGACATGATATTTCATGTCTCAAATCTGTTGAGGTAACATGGCAACATCTAACAAAATGTTGATGCCAAACATCACCTTCCTATATTGCCAATTTTTATAACTCTGCCAATGTGATAAAATATCTATGCCAAAGATATGTATCTGCATAGATAACATCAATATAGACTTTAGGTAAAGGCTCATTGCCATCAAACTTGACAACTTGAGCTGGTTGTCCAGAAATCATATAATTGAAGGAAAGGAGAGAACTAGTCTCCACATATGCACCATGCTCCTGCATCATGCATTCATTCCACATATGTGTGAGTATGTTCATGTTTATGTGTGGGTGAGTAACTAGATAAGTATAAAATATTTTTAAAAGACTAAGAATACTCCTTATAAAAATATTTTTTAGAATGTATTAATGACTTCATGTAGAAACAAGGGAATCAAATAGAAACAATATTATATTTATTAAAGAAGTGAATTTTCCTGTTAATTGATATGCTGACCCACTGCATCTGTACTAAAGCAGACGCATATTTTTCTGAGGACAATTAGAGGTGTAGTAACAAATAATTAATTTAGGCTACACCTACTTTTGATAATAATTTTATTTAAATATAATTTTAAATATGGTATCTTATTTTAGCTGTTATAATGACAAAGTAATTTATTATTTCTCACAGCTGTTTATTCTGCATAGCAATTTAAAACCATTCCATTGTTGTTGCAAAGAGAACCAAGCTGCTTGTTTGTTCCGGCATCCTGGCTAGCTTAGCCCCAAAATAACCACACAGAAACTATATTAATTAAAACACTGCTCTAACTTCTTATTGGCTTACTCTTACATCTTAGTTTAACCCATTTCTATTAATCTGTGTATTGCCTGGCTGTGGCATACTGGCAAGATTCTAACCCGTGTCCATCTCAGGTGGAAGATCCATGGCTTCTCTCTTTTCACCTTCCTTCTCCCAGCATGCTGCCTAGCTTTCCCTGCCTACCTAAGTTCTACCCTAGCAACAGGCCAAGGCAGTTTCTTTATTCATTAACCAATGAAAGCAACACATAGCCAGAAGGACCTCCCACACCACAGAGTCAACACAAACGTTATCAAAAGACAAGCTGATGAATAGCATATTACACTAGTTAAAAAAAGAAAAACCTTGTGAAAATAAACATAGTATGTTAATATATAAATACAAATAAAAATATTTTTCCCAATAAAATGAACTTACAAAATCATAAAGTTTCTGATTATTTTTCTCTGTGCTCATAAGCTGTTTTATAAATGTGTGTATGGAAGGGTGTAGTGTGCAATCATTAACATTAATTGAATTTTGGAACTGAGGTTTTTAAAAAATGCTGTGAATTTATCTTAATATCATATTTGAAAGTTTTGTCCTTTCACTGAATAAATTTATCTGTGTTCTGGTGTCACAATTATTATAATTAATACTTATTGTAGTCACAATTTAACTTTAATGTTTTTCAGTTAAGACTTCTTCTAAACCTATGCAGAAATTAGCAGATATTTTCAGTGCTTTACACATGAGTATATTAATTTCATAAAATCTAACATGTTCAATATCATGATTATAGGGAAATCTCTGCATTCTGTCATAAACAGCCTTTTTTCCCCAAATCTATTGACAGATAAACATACTAGAACTTTCTGGGATGGTATTCATCATTGTTAGTAATGTACTTCTGCACCATGTGCTTTTCTAGTTCACCAAGAGACAAGATAAAAAGATCAAAAAATAAGCTTGCATCTATCTTTATGCCTAAAATCTATGACTTTCAAAATCACAGACTAATCATGAGAGCTCCAAAATAGTAATAATTAGTATGATTCCATTCCTACATATAATGTAATTCATAGTACATATAATTTTACAGAGAGTTCACATTTGTTTCAAAAAACAAATTTTTTATATTTTCTGCTATCAATGCAGTTAGCAAATAATATTCCTTTGAAGTCTCAACCATTGATATTTATCAGAAGTTATGTGTCAAAGTTGTTTCAAAACTTCATAGTCTAATATTCATTTACCAAGTTTAGTATCTTATTCGTGTGAAATGGATGAATGTGTTCATTAGAGAGGTCCATTTAGTTGAGAGATAGTTGCTTTGATTCTTGTGTGGAGACTATAATTTTGTTCTGTGAGAAACTAACCTCTCAAAGACCCGGAACATATCAGAATGACAGTTTTTCTAGGGAGTTTTCATGTGTCACTCAAAGCACATTACAGGTGTGATTTCAAAAAAGCAAGGCAACCACTAGACCATGAATTTCCAGTCTCTGCACAACAATGTCAACAAGGTCAAGATCAAGTCAGTAAAAAAATTAGGTGAGATAGGCACAATTTAGAGAAATCTATGCTTTGTTTAGCAGACTTCACCTGTGGAATTTTATAGCATATATTCTATGAGCATTGATGAAAGATTAAAAACAGTAAGCCAACCAAAGCCTTACCCTAGGTCTTAGAGAGATTTGGGAATAAGAATCACCAATGAGTTAATCAGATATATTTCATGTTCTCTAGGAGAACACATATTGACTATGATATCTGTTATATCAGAAATTGGAGCAGAGACGCATGAAACTTCTAAGATGGCATGGAAGAAACTGACCAGATACATCCTCATCATGGTTCACAAATTTATTACTGATTTACTTCCAAGTCTCCTAGTGTTTGGTAATCACATTTAAATAAACCCAGTCTATGGCTAATAGAATTGGTGGACAGCACAGCAAATGAGGATACTACCATTTTAAAGAAATTACGCATACTCAGTATGAGAAATTCATGAAGCTTCACAGCATCACATTTTGTTTAGCACTGACTTATATATCCATTAAGAGCCCAGTAAAAGCTAAACAAAAATAGCTTGGAAGGTTCTTAATTTCTTTTATCATAAGTGTTTGCTTTCTTATAGCAAATGACTTGTCTCTAGAGAAAACCTGATATTTTAACACAAATATTATAATAAACATATTAAAGTTGCCATAAGGGGAATTTAAATGTGCTAACTAGGTAGATGTACTTTTTGTTAAAAGTTGATAAAGGTCCAAAAATATGCGTCATATCTTTCATGGTCAAGAATATAAAGGCAGCTATGAGGTTTGGTCTCAAGATCTACTTTTATACCTTAGTTTGTATTTATTTTAAGAATTCAAGATGAAATACTATTGGGTACCTTCACCCTCTTGCCATTTGTTGTCTTTCTCTTAGTTGAGGCAACAGATGACTAATGACCCCAGCAGTTTGGGACTGTCCCTGTTAAAAATGCACTGTACATTTAGTATAATTGAAGGTGATAGCCTGGAAGCACTTGTTAATAATAGGGACATCATAGTGATTGAGTGACCTGTATGTTGAGGTCTTCTCCATTTCCTTCCTCTCTGAGCTGTTCTTCTCCACAAACCCAGACACAAGCACATGCCTCAGGTTACAGTTATTATGGTTTTGACTAGTACAAGGTAGCTATATGGAAGATGTCAATCATACTTCTCAAACTCCAGGTGACGTTTCTTTCATGAAATTCAATTTCATATGGATGGAAGATGGGATGACAGCCTCACTTACTCTGTCTTCTAAAGGCCAATCGAGGGTTGAAATGAAAGGAGCTATGCTATCAAGATTGCTAACATGCCCAACAGTTACTGCAGTGGTGTGTTATATCAGAAATTCTGACCAGGAATACTCAAGCATACCATTTCAGCTAGCTGTAGGAACATTTTAGATTTTGTTGTGAAATGTTCTCTTTCTGGCATGAGCAAATGCCATGTCTCCTGTGCCTTTTAGAGTAGCTTTATTATTGAATTTACCAGAGATCCAGTGATGCTGTCTGAAAAGAAATAAGCACAGGATTTGTTTTCTTATTGATAGAGGCAAATGTAGTAAGACGTGAAATCCTCTGTCAGCATTAGTGTTCTCTTGCAGCCTTTATGATCACAGTATAGATAACTGGTACAGGTTATAAATGATAAAATTTGTCAAGATACGAAATGTATTTCATCTGTTATACTTGAAATTCAAAGCATTAAGTGATGCTAAATTTTACACATTGTTCTGTGTGCATGAACACATTTTATATATTAACACTAGTGCATTTAGAATGCTTTAATACATTTATCAGTATGTATTATTTAGTGAGGTCAGATAGTGTAATGAATGAGGCAATATTTTCCTCATTTTAAAAAGAAGAAAGCAAGGTTGTAGGAATGGTTTGGAGATATATCTGCACATATCTCAATATGTGAAGGGTTCTGGATTTATTATATATCAAAAAAACCCAACAAAATAAAAGCAAAAAAATCTAAAGAGACTGACTTAAGCTAGGTTATATGTCTACTAATTAAGAAAGATGATTTGTCTATAGTTCATGGTAATGTAAAATATATATTCAAATATAATACCTCATATGAAAATATACATGTGCATAGAATGGTTTTATTATATTTATGTGTGTATGTTTGCTGCATTGCACTTCATTTTTAAGCAATTTGTTTTAATTATTCATTGATGCACTCATTCGTTTGGTTGAGCAACACAAAACACTAGTTAATAAAACTTCTATGAAGTAGGGATTTGCTTTACACTGATGCATACGGCTACAATGTTACTCATAAAATAATATATACAATGTGTTACAACATAATATAGGACATGGAAGTGATTGTGTAGATTATAATTCATAGAGTCTTACCAAAATAATCAATGCTGAAACAAATTGCAGCAAAAGAGTTATATCAGTCAGTATTCAAAATTTTTATTAATTAGATTTGTTCTTTGAGAATTTCTTTGATTGTTTTCACATACAATGAAGCAGACCATTCTTACAACTCCTGTCTATCCTTCATTCCTATAAATATATTTTTATATTCATGTTTATTAGTTTGTTTTGTGACCCACTATGTTTAATCAAGGCCATCAGTGTGACCATGGGTTTAGAGTCATTTGTTGGAGTCAGAAGACTCAGGAGTGTCCATAAATGAAGATAATAGCACCCATTTTCCAGTATCAATCAATATCTATTAGTTCAGTGTAAGGAATAGTGTCCCATGGGTGATGACCCACAGATGTCAGACAGAACTCTAGAAATTATAAAGATGACTTGGATATCTCAAAAAAACTATCATTGAGATCCATAGATACATAATCCATGATGCTCTACATCCATTTTTCCTGTGCTTGACAATTTTGTAAGAATTCACTCTCAGGATGCAGGAGAGTGTTGTTTTCAGAGTTCATAAAAAACACTTCCAAGCTTTTAAATGAAGTACTCTGGCAAAGGTTCCTAAAAAATAACATTTTCTATTGCCAAATTCAGGAGCTTTAAAGAATGCCAGAAGGTATACTTATCTCTTTGAGATTCCCTCATGACTAAGTTGGGTTATTTTTTTATATTTGAGTATGTTAATCACAGAAGAGAGATAAAGTTTGAATAATATGATTAAGAAACTCATTTCCTTTTATTTTCTTAATGTTTTGATTTATATTTTAGGTTACTCTCTCTCTCTCTCTCTCTCTCTCTCTGTGTGTGTGTGTATGTAATCACACTGTTGGAATCAGGGGGTATACATCATGTAGGTGCCTACAGAGGACATAACAGGGAATTAGATCCCATTGATCCAAAAACAGACAACAGTGAGCCATGTGTTGTGTTTGCTGTGACCAGAACCTTAGTACTCTGGGAGTTCAGGAAAGCACTGAAGCATTTCTCACTCTGAAAGGCTCTCCATTCCATGTCTTTGCTTCTAAAAGAAGATCTATTTGTGATACATGTGAATATATAACCCAAGTATATTACATATATATCTACAATTATATCTATGCCCATTTAGATATGATGCATGACACTTATACACTTTGCTTCATATCATCGCCTGTAGTGAGGAGCTGCGGGCGGCGTTCCCGCCTGGCTCCTGGCCGCCTGGCTAGCTTATGCCCTGAAATAACAACACACAAACTGTATTCATTTTAACACTGCCTGGCCCATTAGTTTCAGCCTTTTACTCACATCTTAACTAACACATATTAAATAATCTGTGTAACACCACAAGTGGTGTCTTACTGGGAAAGATTCAGCATGTCTGACCTGGTCGCTGGCTCCATCATGTCTGACCCAGAGAGAGGAGAGGCATGGAGATTGCCCGAGGCATTTGCTCACTCCCAGCATCCTGTTCTGTCTACTCCACCCACCTAAATCCTGCTCTATCAAAAAACCACGGCAGTTTCTTTATTAACCAACGAGAGTCCTCCATCAATCTCCTTTACGATGCTAGTATGTTCAAGTAAATTAGTTCTTTACAAATTACATCTCAACAATTATTTCCCCTGTGTTTCAGATCCGTCCAGAAAAAAAAAAGATTATAAAATGTTGGTAAAAGATTCATTTAAATATATCTTACTCTTCAATATTTTGAAAATCACTGTATAATTTATAAAAATTTATCTAATTAAAATTTATAGTAATCAAAATGTATATATCTGTATACATATAATACATGCGATTACATCTAACACATAAGCATGACCATGTATAAAGACAGAGAGTCTCAGGTAGACAAGTAACAGTAATAAGCCAACATATCCTAGCCAAATAAACTCAGCTTGACCTAACACTGAAAGAAGTTGGCCAAATTTATAAAGAAATATTTGTTAATAAAACTCTTTGGAAAACTTTGTATAACAGGTAGTTTGGGGTTCTATGTGCCAGGTTATGACTTGGTTCAAAATAGTATATAAAATTAAATTATATTAGATAAAATGAACTCTGTTCCACAGGCAAGAAATTAAGTGGGCAAAACAAAATCTGTAGTCAAGTCTGAAATAATAACAGAAGTCTCTACTCTTAAGGTTTTTAATGGCAGAAGAATTTTTTTCATTGCTATTTAGTTGATCACTGATTTAGTTGTCTTGATTGTGTCCATTTGTTTCACCGACCAAAATTTCACACTTCACTCCAAAGGAAAAAGTGAACTCCAGATTCCAGACTAGAGTTAAACTCTACCAAGCCCAATGTCATACAGCTGGGCAGATTGGAAGCCACTGAGGGTTGTACGTTTCCCACTCTGATTTGTTTCAAGGAGCTTACAATTGACAGGTCCAGCTCATTCTAATTCTCTGTGCAATCAGTCCTGCAAAGGCACTCAACTCACACAAAAACAGTGAGTTATATAACAGCCTGGCAAGTAGAACACTGTAGTCTACTAATTATCTGCCCGGATGATTTTTCTCTAAGAAAATCATCATGAGTCTTTTGATAAAAGGCAAATAAAATTGCCTGATTTTCTTCTATTATCTTAACAAAATAACTTGTGAATTTTAGGCTGCTTCAGTGTAACACTTCTAAAAGTTCAAAGTTCAAATTAGTTGGAAATTCAGTGTATTTTATAATAATGTTACATTTGAGAAGGCCAGATTGAACTCATTTAAGCAAGCTTGGTATAAGAGGTTATTGGAAGTAAAGGATGGAAAACATATTAATATTCTAATATAAATAAGATCATGATAATCTAAAAGTTTTAAAATGCTTTCTAAGAAAGCATAAATATGAATTTAATTCAAAGTGGTGTTAATTTAACAATGATAATAAAACACACACACACACACACACACACATATATATATATATCAATTTTATCATATCTAAATGAAATGATTTTTAAAATAACCAAACAATGGTTCTAAACAAATCCTAGGAAGTCATATAATATATTTAGAGTTTTTGTCTATGTCTACATATTTTATCTAAGTATATGTTTGTATTTGTACAAATTGTTTGGATGTATATGTATGTGTTTGTGTGTTTGTGTGTGTGTTTATTAGCATATAATTTGAAAGTAGAACTCTCAAAAACAATGGTATATCTGCATAGAACTCTATCAGAAAATAAAATAAGCAGCCTAGAATGTAGAAATTGTGATTGATTTGTGTCAGGACCAAAAGAAACTCAGGACAAATGATTAACTGTGGTGCCTTTTAGCATACAACATGCGTGCTGGCTTCTAGGCTCTCTCAGCATCCCAAGTACCTGCCATAGAGTCCATGCTAGCATCCTGGTTCCTATCAGCACTACTCACCCTGCCCACTAACCTGAGCTTCTCTAGCTCTTGGACTTCCATTTCCCAGATCCCTATTCTTATATAACCCTGCCATTTTGGCCATGTGCACTCTTTTAATCTCTTAGTTTTTGAATCTCTCTAGGCCCTCTCTCTTCTTTGCTTTCTCTCTTTTACTCTCTCTCTCCCCAGTTCTGTATGCTGGCCATGTTTAGTCTACTACTTTGTCTCTCTTCTCTGGGCTCTTCCAGATGCTCGTGACTGTACTGTCCCCTAAATCTAAAATAAAAACCTTCTTCTAAACCATACCTTGGAATGGTGATGTCCTCACTTCATATAAGCTGTGCCTGTGTTTTAAACATATTTAAAAAGTGCACTGATACTTTTCTTGCAAGTTTCTATAGCCATCACATAAAGTTGAAGGCTTATGGCTATTTAATATAGTAAACACTAAATAAAACACATTCAAAACAGCTAATTAAAAATAAAATATATAGAAAACACTATTCTGAGTGAGGTAACCCAGACCCAAAAAGATGAACATGGGATGTACTCACTCATAATCGGTTTCTAGCCATAATTAAAGGACATCGAGCCTATAAATTTGGGATCCTTGAGAAGATAATAAGGTGAACTCCCAAAAAAAGATATAGTAATCCTCCTGGATATTGGAAGTAGACACGATCGCCAGGCAAAATTGGGAACTTGAGGGTTGGGCAAGACTGGGCCAAGGGAAGATGGGGAGAGAAAAGTGTGAAGGGGAGAACGGGGGGAGCTTGGAGGAATGGGGTGCTTGGGATATAGGAAGGGTGGATATGGGAGCAGGGAAGCATATATCTTAATTTAAGGAGCTACCTGAGGGTTGTCAAGAGACTTGACCCTAGAGGGGTTCCCAGGTTTCCAGGGAGACGCCCCCAGTTAGTTCCTTGGGCAGCTGAGGAGAGGGAGCCTGAAAAGGCCAGTTCCTATAGCCATACTGATGAATTTCTTGCATATCACCATAGAACCTCCACCTGACGATAGATGAAGAAAATGACAGAGCCCCACATTGGAGCACCGGACTGAGCTCCCAAGGTCCTGATGAGGAGCAGAAGGAGAGAGAACATGAAAAAGAAAGCCAGGACCGTGAGGGAATCTCCAGCTGGCGACAGATGGGGAAGGTGACTGAGCCCCACATTGGAGCACTGGACTGAGCTCCCAAGGTCCTGATGAGGAGCAGAAGGAGCGAGAACATGAGGGAGAAAGTCAGGAACGAGAGGGGTGCGTTCACTCATGGAGACGGTGGGACAGAACTAATGGGAGATCACCAACTCCAGTTGGAATGGGACTAATGGATCATGCGACCAAACCCGTCTCTCTGAATGTGGCCAACAGCGGGGGCTGACTGAGAAGCAAAGGACAATGGCTCTGGGCTCTGATTCTTCTGCATGGACGGGCTCTGTGGGAGCCTTCTCAGCTTGGTCGATCACCTTCCTGGACCTGGGGGGAGTTGGGAGGACCTTGGTCTTAGCATAGAGTGGGGAACCCTGATGGCTCCTTGGCCTTGAGAGGGAGGGAGGGGAGGTATGGGTGGAGGGGAGGGGAGGGAAGGGGGAGAAGGAGGGGAGGGAAGGGGGAGGAGGAGGGAAGGAGATGGAAATTTTTAAATATAAAAAAAATAAACCATGAGAAAAAAAATTTTATAATGTGCAACATGAAAAAATATATTTAATGTTAATTACTTAAGAATTTGTCAAAAATTTAAAAATAATGAAAGTGGTTACGATATAATCCAGCAATTTTTTTCCCATGTGTTTTAATTAATTTGAATTATTCTATTATGTCAGAGTCTACATTTCCTCATGTAACTGAGATGTAGTTATTTTATAGTTATTTTATCAGATATAGATGACTTCTTATACAAATGAAGTATATATGATATCTGTATTAGGTTTATTTTTAATTTAAAAAGTAACATACTATTGAAGTTTCTTTTGAAGTAATTTACCATTGAAGTTTAGGTTGAACTAAGACTTGGAAATTTATATGGCAAAACCAAAATAAGTTTATGCTAAATTACTATTCAAAACTTGACATATATTTTTTGACTATGGATAGTCATTGTGCATAGTGTCTGGGTAATGTTATAGAGTGTGACGGGACAGCCCTCTTTGGTGTGGTCCTCATTAAGGAGATGGCATAGTGATAATACAGAACTTGATGTTTTGACATATCTGCTGCCTAGAAACTATAAATTCCAATATCTAGAAATTTAAGCAAGATTTTTATAAATAAAAGTTGATCAGATTTTATGTATTTCTGCAATTTTCAATGGATTTGCATTTTGATATCGCTTTTCATATACAATATTTTTTTTACTTTGCAACATTGATATCTTCACATATGATCTGTGAAGTCTGATATGTGGATTTGCCAACTTCAAGGAACATCCAGAGGATAATCTACTTAATTTGGTTTGCTGCCTTCCTCTTGCAAAAGAAGACATAGTTTTAATATTTCTATTAATTATTTCTTAACATTCCTGAATATTCAACTGATAAGCACTTTTTAAGTTGTTTTCACGATAAAAAGCCCTCAATCAGTATGAATCAGGGAAGTAGCATAGATGGTTTCCAACTATAAATTTCACTTTTAGCCAATTGATAATATGACAGAGTTATACATATTAAAGACTCATGAAACCTACACTTGTAAAGCTGAAGAAGATCGAATTATAACATTATTATCAATAGCTGGATAGATATCACAAGAAAGATAGCATGTTGTATGAACAAGTTTTAATGTTGGCCCCTGGAGTTATTTCTATGGCAGGAGACTAGGAGCTAACCACTTATTATTTTTTTTCCTCTTGACAATATATGTGGTTTTGTAGAATAAAACAATATTTCTGTAAAACCAGGAGCTAGTCATTTTTTTAGGTAAAGCTGGAGAAATACAAGATCAGGAGGTTGAGAGTCCACAAGAATTGGTATTTTCCTGCTTTAGTCATGTCCTTTGTAACCTGTAAACATATTTCTGGAGTGTATATTCATTGAGGTCTGTTCTCTGGTTCCTAGTGCAATTCTTAAAAGAATTACAGAGCAGCATCTAACAAATGATTAAGTGTTTTAAGTGTCAAGTAGATGTAAGATGAGATGTAAAATTTAGAATTTCCCATCTCAGAATTATTAAATTGACCCAGTAAATATAGATTTTATATAAATTCAATTTAGTGGGTATCAACTACATTAAAATTTTCTCTGTGATAGCTCATAAATTTGGGAACTTCCACTTTCCCTTATTGACTTGTGGTCTGTTTTCATAAGGACAGCCAGAGCGAGGCTCTTAAGCTTAAAATGGAATCAAGCTACCCTTCTGCTAAAAGTTCCCCAATGACATCTCATCCTAGAGTAGAAGAGAATCTCTCGAAACAGCTGGTGTCTCCTAACATACACCTCACAGTTCCATCTCACTGCGGACTTCGTCTGCATTTCTATTCCTATATCCTCAACTGCATTCTCTCTGACATAGACTCTGAAGCATCGGCAGCATTCCCTTGCCCACGTCTTCTCAGTTTCTACCCTCTCCACCTAGAAAACTCTATCCATACACTTGTGCTTTCTCCCTCACTTCAACTGTTAATACACAGTATCATTTCCTTTTATCGTGGAAACTTGCCTGCGTGTGCCTGCATCTATTTGAATGGAACTGAACTATGGGTTCTTGGACATCTGAAGCAAATTCTCTACCATTGTACTATAGCAACAATCTTATTTAGATCTGCCTGCTTACTCTTGAGTTATAAACTCTTAAGTGCTTCATATTCCAAACTTCTTATATAATTTCTCATTTAACCTTATCACTGTTTTCTAATATGCTAATGTTTTGACCATTTAATAGTTTAATTACCTATTTTCCTCACTAAAATGTACATCTCATGAGAGTGAGCACTTTTCTCTTTGGCTTGCTAATGAATGTTCTAGAGCAGTTAATCACTGAGGTATTCTTGATGTTCTCTTTCTCTCTGTATATATATGAATCTCACTTAATATTTTTAAATAAATAATTATAGTGGTAAATTTGAGGAAAGGAATTTGTAAGATATTATTGTTATTTATTGCTGCTAATCCAACACTAACTGGCTCTGTAATCATTGCTAACAATTTGATCATTATCTTTAACAAAATTATAACCAATGAGGATATTAACCGCCTGTCTGTTCCATCATACACTTTGTCAGAAAGCCAAAATTTCTGGGAAATTGCCTGCCTTTACACAAAATGGCCCAACAATAGATGATCTGTGTTTGTAAGGTTGAACAGTGGTGAATAAGACTGTGACGTTGGGGCTGATCTAATGGGAGCTCACCAAGGCCAGCTGGACTGGGACTGATGGAGCATGTGATCAAACCGGACTCTCTGAACGTGGCTGACAGGGAGGGCTGACTGAGAAGACAATGACAATGGCACTGAGTTTTGATCCTACTGCATGTGCTGGCTTTGGGGGAGCCTAGTCTGTTTGGATGCTCACCTCCCTAGAACTGGATGAAAGGGGGAGGACCTTGGACTTCCCACAGGGCAGGGAACCCTGACTGCTCTTTGGAATGGAGAGGGAGGGGGAGGGGGAGGGGGAAGGAGAGGAAAATAGGAGAAGGGGAGGAGGTGGAAAATTTTAATTAAAAATAAATAAATAAATGAACAAAATAAGAGAAACACTTGAAGAACAGGTTTGATAGCACTCCATAGGGCAACAGTCCCCTAGGTCCCAGGACCCAGCAGAGACATGGGTAGATGCCTCCTGTCTTAGGCTTGATTTTAATCAGCTAGGTCCTCTCTCCATCTCACAGCCTGTGGCACTCCTGTTTTACTTCATGCTGCTTAGTTATTATCAACAGCAATGGTGGAAGAGGAGCAGTCACTACGACAATCAATTGCTGAACACTGATCTATCCAGGTAATCTCTTGATAGAAAATGAATGGTGTCATATTTTGAGGTATATACTTATAGTTATTTTTGTAATTTAATATTTCTCCTTTTTAATATCCCTTTAGAATTCTGAGGTAATTGGTTCTTCATTCCTTGCCTCAAGGAGGAAGATTAAAGGGATACAATTAGAAATAGACAAGGAGTTAGAAAAAAAATGTATTTTGAAGACTAATGACTAAGTCTTTATAAGAAATTGGATTCATGAGGACAAGATTTATCCTTCACAAACACCCACACAAAGCTCTGGAGACTACCAACAACAAACAGTAGAAAAGAAGAATTATCATCCAGAATGAAGGAGTAGCCAGAGGCATATTTGTATGCCCTCGTGTCATAGGAGAACTCCTCATACCTTCTTGTTTACAATAGAAATAAAATAAGATCAGGAGACAAAGTGGCTAAGCAAGACTCCTGAGTATATAAAGATGAAGCCACATTATGCTGTATGCACCAAGGATTGACAAGAAGTATGGATAGGTAAGTTGAACATCCCAGGGTTTTACTGTGTGAACAAATGCTTCAGTGACTAACAGGAACTGATAATCAACTCTCTATAGTGAGGGCCTATAGCAACATCTATATTGATGAGCATCACAGTTTGGGTGTTACATGGGAGGCTGATATTTGACCTGGGTTGAGAAATCACTCCATAGAAGATTTAAAAACTACAAATTGTTCCTGAAAAAAATGGCTCAAGTGATCAAGTTCTTGCCTTGCCATAGTGGCACAGGTTTGTAATCTCGGGATTGATAGGATAGAGACAGGTGGAAAGGTGAGTCTTTGAAACCCCCTGCATAGCTACCATTCTTTGCCTATTTGGTGAATCATAGGAGAGAGAGAGAGAGAGAGAGAGAGAGAGAGAGAGAGAGAGAGAGAGAGAGAGAGAGAGAGAGAGAGAGAGAGAGAGAGAGAGAGAATTCTTATACCCAGAAAAAAGAGAATGAGTATAACTATCCACATAGCTAAATGAAAAGTAGTATTTGAGAAATACGTGTCTAAGTTAGGGTTCCTGCTGCTTTGATGAAACACCTTAGCAAAAAGCAAGTTGGTGAGGAAAGAGTTCATTAAATTTACACTTCTGCATTGCTGTTCATCAGTGAAGGAAGACAGGAACTCAAGCAGGCACTGCTGCCTGAATTCCAGCCGCATATTCATGCTCAATAACTATATGATCCTATCTAGTCTAATTCCTCTGTTTTCAATTCAGGTTTTTCATCATTAAAAAGAATACTACAACAGAATTAATGCCATATTACTTCAATAATTAAATTATTACATATCTATTGCATGAGAAAATAGTGTCATATAACGAATGCTTTGAAAATGAGGTAAAAAAGTCTATCTTAATTTGAACTTAACTTCTCTCATGTTATGGCAATGACAATAGATTTCATGTCTATGTAAATTTTATGTTCCAGTGTGTGCTAAATGCTTCTATATGGGATCCAGGGAAAACAGTGATTTCATTGACATTACTAATGTCCAAATTTGTAATAAAAAAGGCTTCATTTTAAATTCTGCACCCAAAGTGAAATAGTTCAGAGAATACTGGGTGAATAAATTCCTTCTGCTTAGAGTGAGTAGTGATTTCCATCCTTGAGCCTATAAGCATTGTACACAATTGAGGAATATGATCTATAGATTAAATCTTAAAACATGAGCAGGAACCTGGTCTCATCAGTCAGGAGTATGTGACAATGATTATTTTCACAAAGAACATGCAAAAGCAGCTAAATCTTGAAGGCCAAGATTCACAAGCTATCTTTGACCCTTAGGACAGTTGCCTGTAGCATAACTTAGGTGGTTTAAAACAATGGATGGGATCTTTTGGGTTACAAATCTAATCAGAATTTTGTATGTTTTTCTCTCAGGATCTCAATGGATGACAAAAAATGGAAGACAAAAGCATTGGAGATGGCAGGAGCAAGATTTTACCTATTTCTACTTCTCAAGCAATAAGTAGTTTTGGTGTGTTGCTTGTACTTGTCTTCATCTAACAATTTACCAAGGAAACTAAGCTAATTAACATAAGGTTTATGCCAGGAAGAAGGACATTATGGAAATTCTATCATAAAGATAAGCCAGTCCTCTTCTTACATCCACACATAAACTTGATGCTATTGCTTTCAATGTATGAGGAATGTAGGTATCATCTATAATCCTCTTACAATATTATGATGTGGAATAGAATGTTAAGTAGTGTGGATGAAGAAATGGAAGGACATATTCTTTTTCCTTATAGGTTGTTTAAAACTAGATATTAAAAGAGATTTGAAACTCAGGGTTTCCAAATTCAAATGTTAACAAAAAATACATATCAGCTATGGGGCTTACACTTATACTTATGATTGAATGTTTTGTCCTTTCCATTTTCTAGAAATACTTCATTATTAGAAGAAAATATTAAGAGTTGCAGGTTTCAAACTAATCCCTGAGTTGCCTATCCAAGGTCACTGGATGGCAATTGTGCTTAATTACATTTAAAACCGATCAGTCTATGCTGCACATTCCACCAATGTGTGATTTATAAATAATCAGATAAGGTTCATGGAGCTATCTCATTTTCCACTGCAATTTCTGAGGCAAAAAAAATCACCCTTCATCACAAACCAATGTACTTTTCCAAAGATGAAATGTGACCTACATCTGTGTGTCATGACCTGTTGGATTTTGCAGTGTCAACATTCCCTTACCTTCACAGCATTTTGTCCAAATTATCTCCGAGCCCAAGGGTTAAACACAGTTTTCTTTTTACCCACTGACTTTGCTGAAAATAGACCTCTTGTGAACACTCCAAGGGGTAATATCCCTTGTAAGACTGTAATTTAACTGGATATCTAAAATCGGCTTTCCATCCCACATCCATTAGTTCAATGGTGAGATGTTTCCAAATAAGATGTGGCTTGCTTTTTGTTTAATTTTTCTTTTTAGATTGCATAGGTTTGGAAGATCAGCTGCCTAAGCCAGAAAATGAGGCTCACATAGTTCACATTCATAAACAACAGGTAGAGGATAGAGTAGAAACAGAACAGAGACTTGAAAATAAATCAAACAGGCAAAAATGTGTTTTGATACATTCATCCTCTAACTGACACTACATCTGATGAAAGTTTCAACTATTGTGTGGGTAATTCAGTAAAGATTCATATAGCTTGTTTATGCATCAATGAACAGCAAAAGTACTTTGAACACTGCTGAAGGACTGTGATGGGCTCATTCAGCATCCATAGCTGAGGACCAGTTCTTGAATTTTCTGTTCATAATAAAGAAATGTAATGCAAAACTTTCTTCTGAAGCACTATGGATGGGTTTGTGAAAATGCAGAATCCTCTCTACCATGAGGGTTTGGATGATGACCGAGCAGCTGTATATTTTACAAAATAGCAGCCCCCCCAAAATGGGCACATTATCTCTGTAGAAGTAGTCAGCGTCTTGGCTTCCAATTCCCAGACTGACACCATTCAACCACATTTGAAGTCAAAAAAGCAAGGGCAGTGAGATGCTTCAGTAGGCAGTGGCCCATGGCTGCAGTCCTAAGGACCAGAGTCTAACATCTGATCCTTCAAGGTGATAGGAGAGAGCCTACTCCTGAGAACTGTTCTCAAACCTCTGCACACACACATACATAAAATAAAGCACATGCAAACACACTAAAGAAAGTAGTTTTAGAAATCAAAATTTGATAAGCACTTTATTCTTAGCAGTCTGGGGAAGTTTCACAAAGCCTTATGTATGAACACATAAAGAGTTCACCATTTCGCAAATATACAAAGTGTGAAATGACTGTCATAAATACAACTGTTCATACTGTGTCCAGATGAGGTCAACTACAGTACAGCAGCATGCCTTCTTGCATTTTATCACAGCACTAAAATATTCAATTCCTTCCCTTGAAAAAGCACTGTTATGGGCATTATAAAGAAATGAGCCACAATGAGCTCTGAGCAATTATCACCCTAGAGGGGAACACACTGATGCAATTGAACGGGAGTAGCTGTTTAGACAACCAGAGTCTAGTACTTCATGATCAGAGCCAATGGGCCGAATTCATCACCTGGCCTTGATTTTAGGAGAATTCCATGCAGTGTGAGGACTAAGGCACTGTCAGGGGACTTACGGGGAAAGCCTATTAAGCACATTAAAAAGCTGCCTATAAATAGAGGTGACTACATTAGAGCGACAATTAGCTGTTCAGGAGCAGATGAGGCATGTGTTAGGTTAGACTGCTGTTGTGTAATGCTCCTTCATTGTGGTTTGGCCATTAAAGCATCTTCCTATCTATTTTTAATGTTTCTAGTATTTCAATATTAGATTTTTAAATGTTTCAGTGTTTAAGGTTAAGGATGGGGAAGCAGTGCTTTGAGGAAATTGCCATCACATTTTAGTGTCCTTTTAATGATGAAGGTATATAACAAGATTTTTAAGCACTTCATGTAGTACTTCTTTATATCCACAATCATTGAGTAGGCCTACATTGTGCTGTCTTTGTCACATCCTCTCAAGTTTTAAAAAATTTGCATTGCTTTTGCTTTTACGATGCAGCAAATAAATAAAGCCTAACACAGGAGAAATGGAAGAGATACAAATCAATATCTGTGGCACTGCCATGCTTTCTAGTCCCTTAAAATAAGAATAAAACAATTCACCATTTCCTAAAAGCAATCTTCTTAGAAAACACAAGCACAATATTTGGCAGATGTTTGTCTCCTAGGAATGCCCTTCACCATCGGCTATATATAACAAAACAACTGTGAGAATTTGCAAGATTGGGAAAATTACTTCAATTGAAGTAAAACACTTAATAAAGTCGCTGCTGTACACAAGTCACAAGCATTACAGGGAAGATTATACAGGAAGAAAGGATGGTTTCTGAAGCATACAATGAGTTATCAGCAGACATTAGGAGAAAAACAGCTATGTTATATTCTTTCAAATAGCATCCGTAGCTTACCTGAGCATTTTATAGTAGCTATTTAAAGAGCAGGGGGAGATTGGCTTAATTATAGAGGTAAAAACAGAAAGAATTTGGACATACGGACACAGAGATGAACACTGAACACAAACTCACACAAGAAATAGACTGCTATTGGATTCGGGGGAAGTTAAATAAGACTCCAGAAAAACAAAATGACCCTGAATGTTTGGTATTGAAGTTTTAATACCATTGTCTGTTCTAACTGCATAAACTCATGTTTTTTTGTCTTTTCTTTTTAGTATGTTCCCCTGGAGAAAAATCTCAAACAAAAATACTCTACAAAACATAAAAAATTAAAGGGACTTTGCAGTATTAGAATAGAATGTGTAGTTAGCAAACTTTCAGGATACAAAAGTAAATGTTATTCATAGTTATCAACAACCAGCTTATAAAATGTGGAATTTTAATAATCACACATTTTCCATTATACCGACTTTATCATTCACCTTGAAATAAATTCAAGAAAACATATCAGTCCTTTCACACTAAAAAAATTTTTATCTGATAGGAATGATTAATATAATTCACTGTAGGGAGCAAACCATATTCATGAAATACAAAATTCAATAAACTGTATCAGAAATATAAACTGTTCCCAAATTAATTTTTGAGTCAACACAAAACCAATCAAAATGTCTGAAGGCATTTTCCCTTCTTTTTTATCCTTATACAACCTCAGAAAAAACTATTTAACTCTGGGAAAGAAGGAAAATCTATGTGTGTTCATAAATGTCTTCAGCTTATTGGCATTATTCTAAGTGCTATACAAATATGAACATACTTGGTGCTCATAACAGAGAATTGGAATTAGAACATTAGTACTTCTGATTTAGAGATGCAACATTATAGCACAAGGAAGCTAAGTGGTTCACATAAAATTGCAAATGGGAGTGAGCTCAACCCAGAGAAGTCTTCAACCATTACACTGTAATGAAGAGAAGCAAGCAGACCTTCTTGAGTCTGACATATCATAAATTTGGAATTTATGATTTTTCTTACTTTCTGTTGCATATAACTATGAAATTCATACCTAGTCCTGCATTCCATATATACATAAGGATTGTGTGTATGTGTGTGTGTGTGTGTGTGTGTGTGTGTGTGCATGTGTGTGGTGTGTATGGTGTGTGTGTTTGTGTGTGTGTGTGTGTGTGTGTGTGTGCCGATTAAGAAAAAAATGTAGCCAGTAGATCAGAAGCTTTCTCTTACCTAACCCATACTTTAATTTCATTGTATCTTCTTCTGGCTTTAGGAAGAATGAATCAGAAGCCCTTGTTAATCATTTCATTTCCTATCTTTACAGTTTGAGTTCTCATCTCTGCATCAGTAGTCATATTTGAGTAATCTGTTATAGTCATAACATGGTTGAGAGTTTAAGAGTCTGCGAATTATTAGTTCCTTAAATTGTGCTTTTGGTGTCTGTCATATGATGCATTTAACTGTAACTATTTTCCCTGACAATGAGGCATTCATTATCTGTTCTGCTGTTAATGGATTTCTGGGATGCTTCCAGTTTGGGGTGTATAAGTGTATAACTATAAATTACACATGTGCACAATGCTGTTACAGATTCCACTGTTCTCTTGGTGTGAAGAAACACCATGATCAAGGTTATTTATAAAAGAAATCCTTTAATTGGCAATAAGGATTAGTCATCACAACTCCATTCCTTGTCAACCTCATGCCGAAATACAAATACATTACTTCAAATAATTATATCCCACCCCTTCCCACTAAATACATACTATTGTATCATCATGCAAAATTCATTTAGAAAATGTCCAAAAGTATTCAGAATTCAAAAGTCTCTTCCAACTCAATGCAAACCCTTAACTGTGAACCTTGTAAAACCAAAAGCAAGCACATCCTTGGGATATAAAATGAAACAAAGAACATTCTCTTAGGTCATAAAGAAGAAGCAGAGAAATATAATTAATTACAACAAACCTAAAACAGAATCTCTAACTCTATGTCTGGCATTAGAGGTATAAATGTAACCAAGTGGGCAACAAAACATTTGGGTAGTCCCTACAAGACACTTCTGCTCCCTGCAACACACATAGTCTCCATCTTGGGTTGGCTTCACTCTATGCCCACAGCTTTCCTTTGTTAATGTCTTATGGTCATGGCATATTGAAAGTTTTAATTAAAACCTAGGTTTTTACTTTTATAAATTTATTTGATGGCTTCCCAAGCCCTCCTTTCATGAAAACTGACTTGGGTACACAATGACTGGCCTCAGAGGTGTTTGGGAACCTTTGTGGGAGTGTTACTTTTACATCATTCACACTAAGATGTAAACTCTAGGTGTGAACTTGACCTTTTGATCCACAATTGCAGCAATGTCCTTGTGCCTCTGAAGACGACCATGGAGTAATATTTGACTTGGTAACTATGATTTTATCCTCAATTTAGATTCTTTCTTTAAAAATGTAATTGTATTTTTATAAGTTATGGCCTTTTATGTGACTATATTTTTCTTCAGTGAAAATTTCCTATTTTATTAGTACAGAACTAGAATTTTGATTAAATTATCTATTAATTTTATAATAATAATTATCAGAAAATGCAGATGTATTACCTATATTCTGTCTATAATTTAAACGTCTTAATTTTCTTTTTTTCACCAGATGTTACATTTTTGTATATTTCTTCTCTGTCAGTATCTGAAAAGAAAAATGAGCAGTACCCATGCCATAGACTGAATTATAGGCTGTCTTGAAATTCTTTCAGTCAAACAAATCATTCCATTAATTTTTAATTCAGCCTCATTTAAATTCTCAACACATAGAGACAATGGAACCAACTTTTATTGCCAAAATAAAGTGTGGCAGTTCCTCATAGATTCCTTGTTTGCTTTTGCAGCTTGATAAGCCAACCTTCAGGGTCCACATTTCTTGTGGCATTCTTGTCTTTCAAATTCTCTACAGGATGACCTGGTAAGATTTATTTGTAACCATACTAAAACATTTCTACCCAAGGTTCCAAAACTTACTTCATTCTAGAGTCAACCTGTCCCAAAGAGCTACAAACTCTGTAGAGGTCAGGTTCATCATAGCAACAATCTTGATCTTGCACCGATTTTCTGAATTAGCAACTTTTATCATCATTGTGATAAATCACTAGAAAAAAGCAACTCAAGGAAGAAAGCATAACAACTCAAGGATTAATTAGCATAGCTTTTGAGAGTGCACCAAGAATTTCCCATTAGCAAGGTTGTAAAGCAGCTGTACATGACTTTAAGGGTCAGTAAGCAGGGAGAGACGAACGGAGACGCAGAACTAATCTCTTGTTTATTCCGTGCAGGGTCCCACCATGTCAGTGGTCCTGCTCATGCTCAGAGATAGCTTTTCCCCCTCAATAATCCTTTCTGGAAACACCCTCTTTGGACAACAACCAGATGGGTTTCTATGACAAGTCTACAGCTTGTCAAATTGACAGCGAAAATTAGCTATCACGCTATCGCTCCATGCACTTCCACCCGTCCATCTTTCTGTCATAAAATTATACAAGAAGGACATCAGCAGTTTGCGGCTCCTTAATCCTTAATTCTGGGTGTTCCTACTATCGGAAATACAAGCCAAGTAAATTATTCAGGTCACCACTCTCTGCTGTTTATGTTCTAGCAACACAAAATGAACAAAGAATAACATTTCAATATCGTTATCTTCAACCTTTCAAAAATACTTTTATCATTTTTAGAATTTTATACTTCATTCTGCTTTAAGACTTTGAACCCAATTTGCTGCAAGTATTTTACTATTTTTATCTTTATTCAATCTGATTTAATTAGAATATTTAGGATATATTTTTAATTTAATTATATGTATGGGTGTATTTCTATGTGTGGATATGTGTATGTCTGTGTGGGAGGTGCTGTCTACTCCTGGAGCATGGCTCCAGGTTGTTTTTAGCCAGCCATCATATGCAGGTTCAAACTCAGGCTGTCTGAGTGAGTGGAGCGTATTCTCAACTGCTGAAATATCTTAGCTCCACCATTATGTTTTTAACCTTGGACATTACATCCCAATATTTTTTCGATTCAATTCCTTTTCAGTCAGCTTGGCTATTTCTGTACTGTGCCATCCCTTGTGAAGGTAGCTGCTGATGTTTTAAATTTTCTTGTTTTTAACATCAAAGATTTGATTCTCTCAGTATGTGGCTTCTCTTTCTAGGTGTTTTCTATAAGCTGCTATACTACATTAAACGACATAAATGGAAATTCACTGATATGAGAGTGAAATTGAATCTCTATAAAGAGATTTGTGTGTTTTTCTTTAGCTTGTTGTTAGGGAATGACAAACCCAGGATGACTTTAAATTCTCACCTCAGTTCACACCACTGACCTCCAGCATCACCCAGAGTCTTTAACTACAATAGATATAGAGGTTTATGTGTTTATGAATTCTCAGCACAAGGTTTATTGTTTAGAATTCCCTAATTCCATGCTGTTTTATCTCAGCACCTGAGTGAACTGAGCCTTCCTGCCATTTTATGTGTGATAAGGATTTTTTTTTTCATTTGCTTTTATGTAGGAACACCGCCCTTTCTGAGAGCTAGGTTTTTATTGATGTCTCACATTAGATACCCTGCATTGGTCCAGGTCTAGGTCTTAACTTCTGTTCTCCATGACTTAGGCAGCCTTTTAGGTAGAAACTCCAGGTCTTGATAGCTCAGCATTTATCCAAGATGAAAGCAAGCCTGCATGTTCACTCAATTCCTATAGTAGCACTTCCACTTCTCATTTTATTTTGGTGCTCTTTTAATTTCACCTTGTTGGTGGGAGTATCTGGTTCATGCACATTTGCTCAGCAGTGCATTTAAGTAGAATTTTAAAGAAAACCTTAAAAATATCACACTATTTATTGATAGATGACTTATCGTATTGCTGCAAATGGAAGGCTGGTTTAATCTTCTTATTGAGACAATCCAGAACATAAACAAAAATGCATTAAATGTTCAATGATCAATACTGCAAGATTCATATGGCTAAATTCTGAAAACTCCCCCTCAAAACAGTATATGCTCCCTCCCATTCTGACTGTCAAGATTTTCCTTTGATTCTTTGTAATGACCATAGTTTCTCAGAATCCATTTACTTTGAAAGAAGACAATGATCTTTGATGCCAGGAAACCTTATACCCTGATACTGCACTCAGTGTCTGAATACATTTTTCTTAGGTAGTGGATGCTTAGTAGCCACATAGGAGTTCAAAGGTTATAGCTCATTAATGTGAGTCTTCAAAACGCGTTAAAAATTATTGACACCCTTTTCACTATTGGCTAGGATTGAGTCTCTGAGTTTGTATTTCATTGTATCTTAACGTATTTTAGCTTCTGGCCTGTAAGTTTTTCTTTATTTGAAACCTCTGCATATCAAATACAATGCTCAGCAGAGATAGCAAGGGCCAGTGTATATGATTTTGTCCTTTCCCTGTGCTGTGTTAGCACACAGATAGCAGTAAATAAACTCCGTCCATCGCTCTATCACTTGATGTAGATTGTGAATACTCTAGGCAAGAGATGTTTCTTGACACCATAGCAAGTCATTGTAAATCAGGATTTCAATGTGCTTCCTAGATGCCCAGTGACAATATACTGGCATATTTAAAAGACCTATTTTACTTATCAGTCTACTAGTGGAATGTATACTTACACACATGTTTTTACCAACTGTTTAATGTGCTTTATATTTCAAATGATAAAATTACATCCCAGTTAAGGGATTTGAGTTGTTTGAAGCATAAAGATGTGCTTCAAAGAGGACTCTTAAGAATAAAAGCTTGAGAACTATTAAATGTGAGTAATTAATATATTTGAACTATATCTATGTCAGCTTTATACTTGGTAGAGATGATGAGGAAAGGAAGATGTACAATAAGGCATGATAATTAACCACAAGAAGACATTCTTTTTTTTTCTCTTTTTTTATTAAAAATTTCCATCTCCTCCCCTCCTCCTCCCCCTTTCCTCCCCTCCCCTCCCCTCCCCCCATACCCCCACTCCCTTCCTCTCCAGGCCAAGGAGCCATCAGGGTTCCCTACCCCATGTTAAGTCCAAGGTCCTCCCAACTCCCCCCAGGTCCAGGAAGGTGAACAACCAAGCTGACAAGGCCCACACAGAGCCCGTCCATGCTGTAGAATCCAATCTACAAGAAGACATTCTTATACAGCAGTCTCTAGGTCACCTTTGCTCAATACCAAATATCACATTTAAATGTAAGGGCAATTTGAAAGCATTTAACCATTTTCTGATCACTATTTTTTTTTTTCTGTTCCTTCTTTCCTTTCCTTTGCTCCATCTCTCCCTTCTTCCTACTCCTTCTTACTTTCTCTCTCTCTCTCTGATGGAGCTAGTGATTATTACTGCGGTCTTTGTACATGCCTGACAAACACTCTACTACACACTCACCTTTCTTAGTATCTCCATCTCGTAGATGAAGCAACAGATAATTATAAACTTGAGTGTAACAAAAATATTTGAAAACAAAAATGTGAAAATATCTTACTGGAATCATTAAGCATTCAACTAATTAAATTGTATTTTGAAGCAACTCCCCTCCATAATTTTTTGCTCTTTGTTCATGAGAAAGTCATCATTATAAAGAAAATAAGAGACTAATATTTTAGAAAAATTGTACAATAAAATAATAATTTCCAGTAGTGTCCTGTACATTATTATTACACCTTATATTTCTTTGATCTACCTGAAAGTATTATTAATTTAGCAAAACTTTTAGTATGGGAAGGATTTAAGTGTATCTGTATTATAGCAATTGAGAGTTGATACGGTATCATTCAAATGACTAAATACATTTAAAGCATATTTACACAAGATTTCTATGTACATGTAAATTTCATATTTACATGTAAAGGAAAAAGGGAATAACCATCACTATCACTCACGTGTAAACTTTACATGATACCACCTAGTCGCACTGTTAAATAAGGATAAACAGAAAGCCCTTAAGAACACTTGTGTACTGAGCATAGCATGTCTGCCTTCACACATGAGCAGCTGTTACAACCCTAACTATTCATCTTCCAAGAGACTTCCCTCTTGACTAGACCATATCCTCGAGTGTACACTGTGGAGATTTGAAACTTGCTCATTGACATTATTCTTTTTTTAATGCAACTAACCTAAATGCTCAAGTTTTTGAGGTTGAATGGAAGTAAAAGAGTAAAGTACTAAAATGCCATTTTTGCTTCAGTAGCATGCTATGGCCTTATATCTTTTGGGTTTCCCTCATATCAAAGGCACTTTTATACAATGTCTAAGCAGATGCACCCATACACAGATCTGAACATCTATCTGTATTTAAAGAAATAAATAGTCAGAGGCGTGGAGAGAAATATGCAACATTTTGGGGATGAATAAACATTTTTTAATTTAATTAATTTATTATTGTGTCACATCCCAATTCCTGGAACATCTGAAGATCTTGTCTTGCATCATGAATGCAGCTATCAATAATAATTAATACCAAATAACCTGAGAAGGAGAAGTTATTTGGAATTATGGCTGGACTCAGTTTTATCATATGGTTCCTTGAAAGTAAGAACCTTGTGAAGCTTTGTCCAATAAAATGGGAGAAAAAGATAAATTCAAGTCCTCATTCCCAGGCTCTGAAACATGGAAACTACTTATGATAATTTGCTAAAGTCCTCTGGAGATTAAAGAGGCAAAGAATTTTATGGCAGAAGTTTTAGAAAAGAATGTAGCATTGACAGCATCCAAAACACTGAGATCCATGAGGTCATCTGACCCTAGGAACTGAAGCCTTTTTTAAAAAGAAATCTAATCATTATATTTCTGGTTTAGTGTTATAGCCAAAACAGAAAGTTTGTGCCAACTCTGATCCTCACAGCAAACTAATGACAATGTGAAACCCATGGATTACTCTCTCTTACCACATAAATAACTAAGGACAAACTCACTGGCACAATTGTGCAAAATTTCACTTGCTAATAGATGATGGGGTGAGAATAAAATGAATCGGCACTAAAACCAGATCCACCATTGGCCTGAGCTCCCACTGCGGGTCTAGTGACATGCTTGGGCTATTTCCAAAACCTCAGGGCATAATGCTTTTGAGGTAGTGAGCATACAAAATGTAGATGTGTAAATAAGTGAGCTATGAGAATTACAGTATGGTGTCTTCAGTAAATAATGAAGAATTACCCTTTGAACGAAAATCTGCAAAATCAACCAGATGTAGTAAAATGGACAATCTTGTGGCAGCATAGAGAAAGTATTGCAGTAGTCACAGACTAAGAAACATTAAAGCAGTTGGGATCTTATTTCATTAAGTCTGGTGAAGTACAATGAAAACTAAGGCTCTGGCTAAAATGGATAAATAAAGATGTATGGTGTATATATGAAAGTAATAAATATAAATGTACATATAAATATAATAAATATATATTAAATAAAGAAAAGCAAGGAAAGAAACAAACAAGAAGGAAAGAGAAACTTTAGAGAAGAGTGCTGAAGGTTGATTTCAGAGAGATGACATTTCACAATTGCAGACTTCAACCTGCTCTCTGTGAACATTTATTAGATATTCTCTCAAGGAGCTTATGAATACTTCATCTACAGTTAACATTCATTATACATCATGTAATTTACAAGAAATCATTTCCTATTACTCACACCTTATTAGTAATAAATGCAGAATATAAGAACATAAGTATATCTTGTGTGTGTGATACTTGTGGGTGGACATGTTTCTGTGTGCATGTGCATGTGTATGCACACTTGAGGAGACCAGAAGTTAATGTCAGGCATGTTCTTTGACCTATTTCTTCCTGATGCTTTGAGGCAAGGTCTCTTATTTAACCTGTGGCTCACTGATTGACTAGAATGTCTGACCAGAAAGTTTCAGGTGTCTTCCTTACTCTGCCTCCCCAGCTCTGGGAGCATCGACATGCACTTTTGCAACTGCTTCCATCCTCCCAGGTTTTCCCATGGGTAATTTTCATATTTTCATTTCCATATTTGATCATATGCACACAGGAAGTACTGAGGTGAAAGTTCCAAGTGGCACACTATATCCTTTGTCTCCCCAACTACAAAGAAAATGTTTCACCTCTGATTTCAGAGGAAGTTAATTTTATTTTTCAGAATATTAGTTACTGATGTCATGAAATTATTTTGTTTGGTTAAAACTGGCAATTATGGGTAAGTCTAAGTCTCAAAACTAGAGAACAATCTAATTCACTTTTCCCTGAGAAACGAAAAGATGCCTGGTAATAGGAAATAGCCGATAAGCAAGACCTGGAGCTAAAGCGAGACACCATTCAGACACACTACTCTTGTGGATTCTAAACTCTGCTCTAAATCAAATTAATATGATAAAATTATAGAATTGCTCTAAATTGCCAAATTTTATTTCTCCCACAGTAATATTCTTTAAATACTCACTAAGCTGCTTAGTGTCTTTTGAATTACAGAACTTTTACAACACACTGAAGTAATAAACTGTGATGTGGAGGAGCTAAAGCAATAAACTATATGGATTAAATGTCTCTCAAAATAGTCTTGAGTTTGAAAGCTGAGGAGAACATACTTAGGTGAAAAATTAACAGAGGAAAATTGTCAGGAGGCTGGACCAAAAGCAAATGGCTTAAGATATATTCCAAAACCAAAAATTTATGAGCTTATCTGTCTTTAAATAATACAGGAAGAAAGCAGAACTTTAATTAATATGTCCTTTGGGAATAAAATCAACATTCAGAAGGAATGGATATGGAGAGGCTGTGTTGTAGATTAAAATGTCTAACTGAATGAAAGCAAACGCATGGTATCTACAACGAGATCAGAAACCAATGAAAATTATCCTCTACCAGTGAGTGCAGTTTCTTCTTTGTACTCTATCCACCAAAGTTGTGAAATTATGTCACTAATAATTAGATATACTGTAAAATGCCAGGTAATTGGCCAAGAACAAAAAGATGGTTTCCCAGTTTTGCTTTGCTTAGAGTTTTCTATTTGAAGGGCACTCTAGTGAACTGTTAGCACATTTCTGACTTATTTCTGGCTAGTGGTAGTAGTGGTTGATGTCATGAACATCTAAGAAATATACTAAGAGCTCCTGTTGATGGATATGATTGATGGTAGTCTTTTGTTTGACCTGAGTTATTTTCAGTTGTGCATACAGTGATGCCTTTTATGGGAAGAGTTACAAAGTAATATTTATTTAGCTAGCTTTCTAAAAACAATGAATCTGGAGACCTCCAAATTGATAAAATAAACATCCCTATAAATTAAAAACTAAAATTATCTTCAATATAAATAACAAAATTCTGACTCTCAAAAATACAATAATATTTTGAGAAATTAATTTTATTTGGAGACAAACCTTAGCATATTATTGTATTCCTGTCTATGAATGAACTCTGGATTTTAACAATATCAACTTTAGTTAAGAAATACAATCAAAATCGAATTGCTGAAACTTCCAGTTTATTAATCTAGGATTCCAATCTTTGTATCTGTAAGTTGGACAAATTCATATATTCTGAGAGTTTTATCAGTGGATTCATACAGTGATTCATAGATCTTACGTTTTAAGACACAATAACAACTTTATGAAGTCATGGGTGCTAACAACTTTGATGCTTTCAAGAGCCATGTGGTTGACAATCCCAAAACAGTACAGAATTTCCTTCAGTTGCTCCAATTTGATATAGCTTATTATATCAAGTATCAAAGCATAACCATGCCTTTCCAAGTCTAGTCTACTAAGTTTTGTCTTTCAGATTATCTAACCAAAATTTTGGGGTGTTCTTTTCCCCTTTCCTTATTTTCTTTCACCTTTTATTTCTCCCCTTACTTCTCTTATACATGACTTTTGTTTTTGTTTTTGTTTTATTTTATATTAAATAAATGTACCTATTTATTTTACATGCCAACCACAGTTTCCCCTTTCTCCTCTACTCGCATTACCCCCCCCACACCTGCCTTTGCCTCTCCAATCTACTTCTCCTCCATTTCTGTTCAGAAAGGGACATGCATACTATGGGTATCAACAAAACATGACATATCAAGTTATGGTAGTACTAAGCACCCTCCCCCTTTCTCATTGCATGGTTCTTATACTTAGGAAAAGCTTTCTTTCAACAAAATAATAAAAATTGTTCCATTGTAATATATCTTTATCCACTTCATATTATGTAATGCCTACTATCATAATGAAAGTAAGGAAATGTATATGTCTGCAAAAGAAATATTTCATTTAATACCAGTGGATGAGACTGCTGAGTATAATATGATTATGGGAGAGTAATTTCTACATTATAAATTTGATTCTAGCTTACTTCTCAAAATCAGGTGTGCTATGAATGAGTTCCTTGGTCTGCTGGAAAAGTTCCTAAAGTCCATCACACAGCAAAATTAACTTTTCACATCTTGTTCTCTCCAACTGTTATATAGTATTTCACAGCACTAATTATACTGTTCCTTAAATTTCAAGCCCTACTTTCATGAATCTCCTTGCTTATTATACCAGTTTAATATCTGTTTCTGTGACGAGTATATTTTCTTGTTTCCCAATAGAGATGTTGTCAACATTCATAATTTGAATTTATTCTTTTTTGAGAATCGGGGATCATATTTTTTATTTATACTAGAATATTCATGGGAAATATTCAAAATCCTTCTCACCTTTAAACTATATTTGCCTTTAGATACCTCTATATAATCTGCATTTTGTAAATTTAAAATATGAAAACTGTATTTATGTTCTAGGTTAGCCAAGTAGCCAATTAACTATACATTATTTATGGTAGACTACTATAGTAGACTGTATTTCAGTAGAATACTCCAAAAACCTCTTCTTTTCCCAAAGGAACTTAGTTTGACAATTTTGTTGATCATTCCTATCCAATTTTTTGTCAAATTTTAAGTATTCAATTGTTTTTTAATTACTGTGCACATGACTTTTTAACATTGTATTTTCAGGGTTACAAACTGATAATCTACAGAAGAGGAATCTTCTAAAAGTCTTTTTTATAGTCTATCATTTTTCTTTATTCAAATATTTAACATTTTTATTATTGTCACTTTCTTCCTAGTATTCAAGATCTTTCAATGTGTTTATGCAGATGTTAGCTAAGCACTATCTGGATCATCTTAGGAACAACCTGGTTCACAGTTGTTCTGACAAACTTCAGAACTCCAGGTACTCATTCTGAGTCCTCCTCTGTGTTTTTGGAAGTGCTGCAACACAGCTCAACTCTATCTTATCTTCCTTATTTGCCCTATTGCCTTTCCCTCATCCATCATCCTAGAAACACATGGGGATCTGCTGATCACTGAAAATCTCACTTGCGTTTGTACTCTATATCTTCACCCATATAACCCCCCCATCATGGAAACTCCATAGCCCAATCTACATCTATTACATTTCTATTTAAAACAATGTCTCCTATCCACCCACCAAAAGCATACTTGACTGGCATTGACACTGTGAGACACATGTGTATGTGTTTTCTTAATTTCACTATTCTCTAATTTGGGAATGTGATAATTCTGAAAGTCTTATATAGACATGCTTATTATATACACCCTATAGTGTGTACTGCAGTATAGCCTTGCACGTGATGAAGCTTTCACAGTTGTGGAAAATACATAAAGTTATTAGAAACGATCACTTATTTGGATAAGCTACTAAAATAAATATATTAAAATATAGTCTTCACTCTGTGCATCGTTAGAGATGTGATAAGAGGATAATAAGAAAAAATCTGCCTTGAAAAATTACAGATCTACATTTTCAGTTTGTAAACTTTATGAAATCTTGGTGCCATAAATCGGGCCATATAAAATGAATTATAGGAAGCTATTAAAAAGAATTAAAATTCTAATGTAAAATCTCATCATCTTATTCCATAACATATAGCTTTACCCTTATATAAAAAAGTAAAATAGGCATCAGTCCTGTTACAATTTATCAGTATTTTGGCTTCTTTCTATAATGAGCATCACCACAGAATAAATCTTACAAAACTATGAATCACGTTAAAGTGAGTTTTCAGCTGTGTGTGCACACATGGGCTTTTGTGTGTGGAGGTCAGAGGACAAACTTGATTGTTTTGCTTCAGGCACCATCTACTTTTTATTTATTTTGTAAACCGAGTTCTCACTGACATAGGTCTCACCAAGTAGGTTAAGATGGGGGATAGTAAGCCTGGTTATGTGCATGTCTCTGCCACCCCTGCACTGGAATCAAAAACACGTCCCACCACTTCTGTCCTTTATTCATGTGTGTTCTGGGGATGAGAGCCGTGTCTTCAAGCATGCACAGTAAGCACTTTGACAACTGAGGTATCTTCTCAGCCCTGTAATTTTCTTTGATGCATTTATTGATTATGAATATAGATTATTCACATAACCTTCATATTTATTTTCTTTGGGGATATGTGGATTCTACTTCTTCAGTTTGTGTGTGTGTGTGTGTGTGTGTGTGTGTGTGTGTGAGTATGTTTGTGTGTGTGTATGTGTTAGAAAGAGAGATATTTTCCATAGATAAGAGGTAAAATCCTAAGGCAGAATTAAACTTTTCATAAAGACTAAGTCAGTCTTAAAAATGAGAAGAAAGAGAAAGCACATGGTTTTGACCTTCAAGGTTTCTAAGCCTCTGAAAGCTAAAGTACTTTTTAATAGCATAGAAATGGAGAAAGCAGAGAGCATAGAACAAAACACACTCTGCCCTTTAAGCTTTGGATAGAAAGTAGAAGACAGATGGGAAATTCCAGTGTGTGCTTTCTCTGCACCTGTCACCATCTGAATGGTAGCCAGTGTTATAACTACACCTTATTAAGTTGCTCGATGGAAATATTGAAATTACTACGGGGCTCCTTCTCTTGGAGTTAATGAAACTTTCAGCTAACCAAAGTTTAAAAAGACAAGTATCATTTGAGGTTAAAAGTTGGCAATTAACACTATTATTTAATGTTTATCACTTTTGATATGATTTATAGTTTTTGTACTAAATATTGAGCTAATTGTACAGTTTGTATGTACACATGATCATAGAAAACAAAGGTCAACTATTTCCCAAAGACAAACACAATTCTCATTTTAAAATGTAGGAAAATTGGATAAAAGTATGTGACTGGTTAATGTTTATCAGAATATGTGGATCATTTACTACAGTAGCTACAAGGCTGAGGTTATACTGGACAATAAATCAAAAGAGGAGGAAGTATCAGCTAACACATTGCTTGTATTTCCAAGTACACAAAATATGTTCAATAGAACTTAACTTGATAATGTACTTAATTGCTTAATTATTATTAAAAATATTCAATTCCACAAGATATGACCAAAACAGAAATAATTTAATTCAATATTAAGTTATAATGGTTCAAAGATTGATGAATAAATATGTTAATGTCTAATTAAGTTACTTGCAATAAAATGACTGAAAAAAATAGGCTTTGAGAAACTTTAACGATGAAGTATCATGTTTAGACTATATGATATTCCAAAGGCAGAATTTGTTAGACAAATGGATACTTAAAATATATCTGTAAGTAAAAGGAGCAAAATTGGGTTGGCTTGATGAATATCTTGATATTACAGCCATGATTTAAATTCCAGAAATCTTGGGATGCTAGGAATCACCTTCAAATTATAGATAGAAAATAATATTGCCTACTCCCTCAGAGGTCCCAGACTTTTGCTCTGCTTAATCATGCCACAAGGACATGTGCTCAACTATGTTCATAGCAGCTTTGTTTGTCATAGCCAGAACCTGGAAACAACCAAAATGCCCCTCAAACAAACAATGGATAAGGAAAATGTGGTATATTTACACAATGGAGTACTACACAGCAGAAAAAAAATAATGACATCTTGAATTGATGGAGCTAGAAAACATTATTTTGAGTGTGGAAACCAAGACACGGAAAGACAGTTATCACATGTATTCACTCATAGGTGGTTTTTAAACACAAAGAAAAGAAAATCAGCCCACACACCTCAATCCCAGAGAATTTAGACAACATGCAGACACTACGAGAGATTTACATAGATCTAATCTATGTGGGAAGTAGAAAAAGACCACATCTCCTGAGTAAATTGGGAGCATGGGGATCTTGGGGGAGGGTTGAAGCAGGGAGAGAAGAGGAAGGAGAGAAGCAGAGAAAAATGTAGAGCTCAATAAAAATCAATAAAAATGATATAAAAAGGAAATAATATTGCAAAGCAACAAATTCCAAATAAAGTTTGTGATGGTTTATAATGGAGGAATGAGTTATTAAACACAGAATATATGATGACCTATTGTGAATACTTTTGAAAGGCTCATACAGTCTAATGAGTAAGCACACACATAAACATTATTCAAAGCAAGTTTAATGGAGTTCATCTCGGTTGTTGCACAATTTTCAAAGACTCCTATATTTTCCTGAGCATTTCCAGTATAAGTCACATTTTATATATTATATGATAATGTTTATCCTATATATAGTGTAAACATTTTATAAATTATATGATATATATAGCAAAAGATTATCATATAAAATATAAAATATTTTATAAATTATTTTATAAAATATATAAGATTTATTATATAGTATAAAAATTATACTATATGTACTATAATGTTTAAAGTGATGTGATTCCGTTCCATTTTTAATTATTTAGAGAAATCCAGGAAGCTTAAGCAAGGGTGTCTACAAACTAACCCATGTTTCACATATTTTAAGAGAATAAGATGCCCTTTCTTGTCATTTCACTGTTTACCTCTGTGCACATGCAGATTATGAGGACAAATTTAAAAAGGTGAAGAAACAATCACAGCCCAAACTTGTGTGCAAATATTGAAAAGGGAAGATGGTCAGCACATAAACTTTCATTTGACCTCACTTGGAATTAGCCATGTCAGTTCCTGGGTTTATTGCAGGGAATAGAACTGCTGATTGTGGACTCTAAGATGCATAGATATGAAGGAAATTGCTATTGTCTTAAAGGAGCAACAGTTGCAGCCAGTTGTTTCAATAGAAGACATAATAATGGTTTGTGTAGATTACTCAAGAATGAAATTTGAGATATGAAAAGGCATACTGCCTTTGGCAAAAAAAAAAAAAACCTCTGTCCTATAATATTTTGTGAATCAGATGACTTAGATAACTAATATTATAGTCTACTAGGCAATGTATGAGACAAAAAATGATGTGTTAACATATGCACAAATACTATGGTCATTCACAATTCTTTAGTGAAGACCAGACTCAGACTGTTTTTCATTGTTAGCCCAGTACCTCAGGATTCTTCTGCCTCTAACTTAAGGATTGTCAGGACTACCTAATTTGCTTTACTATGCCAAATAAAAAACTAAGAAATGTGATCTCTCTGATCCTGCCAAATACAATATATTTTAATGACTGAATTACAGGGTGAAGGTTCTATATTGCCTCTTAACTTGCATGATAAAATGGGTAAGAAAAGGACTGTGAACTGTGAGATACTGCTAAAGATAGGCGTCACCTCAGCTCCTTCAGGCCAGGATTGCTTTTGTCTAAAAAGGTATGAGAGTACTCTAATGTGTATATATTTCACACTTTCTTCATCCATTCTTCCATTGATGGGCATCTAGGTTGTTTCCAGGTTCTGGCTATTACAAATAATGCTGCTATGAACATAGTTGAACAAATGCTTTTGTAGTATGATAGGGCATCTCTTGGGTATATTCCCAAGAGTGGTATTGCTGGATCCTGGGGTAGGTTGATCCCGAATTTCCTGAGAAACCGCCACACGGACGTCCAAAGTGGTTGCACAAGTTTGTATTCCCACCAGCAATGGATGAGTGTACCCCTTACTCCACATCCTCTCCAACAAAGGCTATCATTAGTGTTTTTGATTTTAGCCATTCTGACAGGTGTAAGATGGTATCTCAAAGAGATGGCTAAGTTTGGGTCGATAAATGGTTGAGCTGGAGCATTATCTTAAACCTTGTATTTTGTTTTATTTTTATCTTCTCAGTTAATCATATTAACTTTAAATAATTTCATCGTTGGTAAGATAATCCAGTTAATATAGCAATATAATCTACATAACATCTGGTGATTAGGTATCTTTCTTAATTTGAGTCTACAGTAATGTAAAGGCAGTCTCAGTTGTGCACTAAATATTTATTATTTGTCTAGTAGTATAATATACAGTCTCAAATTAGTACCTGAAACCATATCATTTTTACTCTATATGTCAGTTTAAATAATGTTTATCATATATTGTTCTGGACGAGTAAATATTTTCAAGATATAATTTAATGTAAAAACTACTTTATTGAATGCTGAACATTAATTTTGCTGAACCAGAGAAAGAATTGGCAATAGTATAGTAAACATGGGGGGAAGCCTGTAGGGATTTACTTTCTAGGAAACAGGAGCACACATTCCATTGGATGGCTGGGTCACGGGCATTTACAGAGCACCATAACACCATGACATAGATTGTAGCAAATGGAAGCCAAGGGATAACTACTAACTATGATTTGTTTTTCAGTCTTCTATCTCTGCAATAATACCTACATATGATGTAAGAAAGATGTATTTGGTCTTATAATTCTAGAAGTTAAAATCTAAGGTTGAGGGAGTTTCATTTCTTTGAGCCTACAGTTAGGAAAGTATACCATGGTTAGGGAAGGCAAGCAAAGCCGGAGTGAAAGGGTAAAGTCTTGGTGAAGCCGCGAGCCAATGTCTGTTGTTTACATTGGGATGGTCAAATTGAGGGCTTAGGCCTCAGATTCATGAAAAATTGGCAGTCCTTCCTCCATTCAGACTGGTTTACAATTGTTTACAAATGATTGATTGATCAGTGTATGCAAAGCTAACGACTTCAACTTCCTTTTCCAGAATGCTTATGGACTGAGACTACTGACCTACAGAAGCCTTCTACAGTGGCTAGCTAATGCCTACCCATGTGTAGTATCTAAACACATTGAGGTTTCAGGTTGCTGTTTGATTGGTGCTACTCCTCAGAAGACTCAAAACCTGATTCATGCTTTTCTGTATTTTGTCCTACCTGTTTTTCATTTCCCTACCACCCCAGTCGGGTCTCTAGACCCATGTCACATGGGTTGCAGCATTGTTGTTAGAGCACATGTGAGAACAAGCTGTCACATCTCAAGGCAGGAAGCAGAGAAAGAGATGATCATACCCTGCTGTTGAGGAGAATTCCTCCAATGATCTAATAGACTCCTACTCTAATCTTTTGCTTAAATGTCAGCAGCATCCCCTAATGCCACCACTCTTGAATCTAAGTCTTCACAAAAGATCCCCCAGAGGATATTCATGCAAGCCTTAGTTGCTGGTGAAATATATTTCTTAGGTATCATAATAAAATGAAGAGTGTCTCCTGAAACTTCATATATGGAAACTCTGTCCCTCAGATTAAGAGTATTTGGTAAAATTTGTTTTTTTATTTAAAATTTTTTATTCATTTTACATACCAGCCAGTTACCCTTCTGTCCCCTCCTCCCGCTCCCACCCTCAACTCTCCTCCCATCCCATCTATTCCTCAGAAAGGGTAAGGCCTCCCATGGGGGTCAACAAAGCCTAGCACATCAAGTAAAGGTAAGATTAAGCCCCTCCCCACTGCATCAAGGCTGAACAAGACATTCAACTGTAGGGAATGGGCTCCAAAAAGCCAGCTCATAACCCAGGGATAGATCATGGTCCTACTGCAGAGGGACTAGTTTGGTCCTATGCAGGCTCTTCACCTGTCAGGCAGGAGTTCATGAGTTCCCACAAGTTCAGTTCAGCTATCTCTATGAAGTGTTTTTGGGTGGTATCTCATTAGCTTGATGTTATTGTGGGACCCTCACCCCTTATTCTCAAAGGGGCAAGAAGAAATTTCCTAGCAGAATGTTTTCTCAGCAAGATAGTGGCCTTCTCCTCTCCCACCCAGGAGATTCTGAGCACAAGGTCACTTAGCTCAGCCCATCCAGCCACCTGGTACAGGCTGATAAAGATGGCCTAACTCAAGAACAGCGACCTTGCTCTAAGAATAAGGAAAAGGCTGACTTAACAGAATGGGAGGAAGCAAAAGTCTTGTACCAGTGCCAAAGCATCTTCAAAGATTCTCTTTGTAGTTATGCCTTTAAAAGCTTACCCCACAGAGGAGATACAACTCCTCTCTACCTTGTTGTAATGGGGATGGAGATGAGTTCAAAACATGTTTGTATTATGCTGATTAAACCTTGCTTGTTACATTCTGGGCCTCTCTGGTTGTCTTTCTCTGGGGGTCATAATCTGGGCACAACATTTATACTAAATGTTGAAAGAATCAGAAACAACAGACAATTATTTCTTATTGCTCCTCAGGCTGAAATTCAACTACAAGGTCTGTTCATTTATTCTCAGTTGTGAACTATCAATATCCTTTTGTATTTTTGTATCACAGAAAAGGAAGGAGTTTTCTCCCTGTTCTTCCATTATTAGGACACAAATTTCATTTATATGGCCTCTAAATGCATGAACTATTTTGTATTTAAGGTCTCACCTTCAAATGCTATCAATTTTGCCATTGGGGGAGACATAAAGATTCTACACTACATTGTAGATATTAATAACATCATGAAGCTAGAGATACCATGATGAAGTTGATCCCTTTACACAAATAAAGAGAGAAGGGAGAATTCTTCTTCACCCACTTGAAGACACAGAAAGTATAAAGTCTGTAAGTCAGGAAGGAATTCCTCACCAGCACGTAACGTCTACTGACTTCCTAGCATGTAATCCAGAGAAGCATAAGTCTCTGCCATTTAAGTCAGTCAGCTCATCATTGACACTGCAGCCTGAACTAAGGCAGAACTGCCAGTTATTCTACACCACCGGACTTTATGTGTGTTCTGTGTTAGCCAAAAAGACTTACTCTCTCTCAACCACTAGGTATTTTCCTCTGTGATGTAAGAAGACATAGCCAGTCCTAAGTTGGTTAATAGAGATCTGTATTAGGAGAGATGCACGGTCATCCATGTTTGTCTAAAAGTTTTAAGACTACAAATTAAATTTGTGTCACTTATGGAAATTGTATAGGTTACATTGATGTACTAGTGTTGTAAGAGGCCAAGAATAAAATTAAAGCATTCATATTAAAACCACTTATTTCGATTAAGAATATTTGGATCTGAAAATATTCAAATGTTCTACAATAAAGAAGTAGATTATAAGATAAAGCACTCACAAATCTTATAGAAACACACATACTGAAATCCTTGGAGGATAGCATGCTAGTGTAAATGCCAGCTTCAATATTAGAGCAGTTTTGCAAAATGGCAGTACTGTACCTTTGCTTCCTTTAAAGGTGAGCACAGGCCACTGCACACACACACACACAAAAAATACTCTGAGCTCTTGAGGACCACAAATGAAGGAAAAGTCAGTCTATGATCATTGTAAAAGAGATTCAAGGAGAATAGTGTGAGCAAGCCCCCCCAAGGAGAATAAATTCACTTAATAAAAAGGTTTGAGTTCGGACCCCAAGACTGATATTGTGGCTACAGTATTCCTTTACTTTCTGTCTTTTTTCTTTCACTTTTTGGCCTTCAGGGGAGTAGTAATGGGGAATCTTCCAAATTTGAAGAGACATTTCTGTCAAAGAGCAAAACACCCAAGAATATAAACGTGTCGGTTCAGCTGCTTCACCTGTGAAATACAGGTTATAAATGCTCTATTCTTACTTCTCACAGGGTCATTGGAATAACTCAAAGGAATTGGTGAAGTGCTTCTTACAAAAGGGCTCCACTTTGTAAGTGCTAAATTCATCATAAGTAATAACACAATATATAAAATCGAAACAGCTCTCCACATTCCTTCGAAAATCGAACCCTGCAGGTTAATGGCGCAACTGAAGACAATTCTTATTTGTTAAAAGAAGACACTGCATGTATATGTGGTAAACAACGTTGAGACTGACCCTTCGCTTTCCTAAAATCTACATAGCAATTTAAGACCTTTTATTAAATGAAATGCCAGGGCATTTTGAGTAAGAAATTATAGTGAAAAAAGTAACAAAAGTAGAATATGAAGAGGGAGGTAGAAAAGGAAAAACAATCAGATGCTCAAAACAATGAGTGTAGGGTTATGCTTTCCTTCTTGGCTTGTCAGTCATCAGACTGAGAGGAGAAAGAGGCAGAAGGAGCAGGAAAAAGCTTTGTTCTCTGCCCATGAGTAGGAACAGCTCTCAGGGAGACAGACTTTGGTGAATCAGCTCAAGTTTATTCCAGGGTATAAGGAGTATATAAGATTGGTGAGCCTGGGAACGAACCTAATTTGCATTACAGGTGGCACCCTCCAAATGCAAGGCTTTGTATATGTGGCAGTAGGGTCTTATCAAAATGGCTAGAGCGTTTGCCTAATTACCATGTGGGTCATCAGGTGAAGAGTGTTTTCAGGTAACTGTGTCAAGGGTCACCCGTGAGATGTCAGGCATCCAAGGCTTAGAGACATTGTCCAGATAAGACTGAAGGCAGGAAACATAGCTGGGGAAAGAGGGAGTTTCCATATTTTGGAGCTTACAGAAAGTATCAGGCTATGGTAGACTGCAACCTCTACCAGCCAGCAATGTCTTCCAACAAATGAGGTGAGAGATTAGAGTTGACCCAATTGCCTTTGGTGGTGGAGGTAATGCATTCTCTACTTTTAATGGCTTAACTACAGACATGGCACAAACATGTATGGTAGAAAAGCCTGCTGAAAAATATCTCCTTGAGCCCAGCGGTGGTGGCGCATGCCTTTAATCCCAGCACTCAGGAGGCAGAGGCAGGCCGATCTCTGAGTTAGAGGCCAGCCTCGTTTACAAGAGCTAGTTCCAGGACAGGCTCTAGAAACTACAGAAAAACCCTGTCTCGAAAAACCCAAAAAAAAAAAAAAAAAAAAAAACAAAACTCCTTGAAAACTTGTTAATTAAATAAATTCTATTCCAAATTCAGTAAGTACTCAAACACATCTATGACTTATGGTTATTTAAAATCTTATCAATATATTCATCCAGAAATACTGTAACCCTAAAAGACTGCCAGTGGTCACCTTCATATAAAAATAATGAAATAGACCTTATAATATAGTCACCAATGTAACAATTTTCCTTAAAAAATTTCCAAACTTTTTCAAAGCTCAAGATTTTGTCTCTAACAGAACTGAGAGTGATATTTCCTGTTGTAGTTGATGTCAGTTATTTCATTATACTCTTAAGTCTTTTAATATTTCATAGTAAACAGAAAGCATGAAGTAAGAACAGTGCTGCCTCCAGTTGTTCCAATCAACAATGTATTACAGTGACAATATACACAGCGTTACAGACCCTGTTTTCATAGACATACCTCATGTCCCTAGGGAAAAGGGCTATGCTGACTGCAATTTTTGGACTTTGAACTATAATTCTTCCTTTGTCTCATAAGAATCTGTACCAGAAATTTAGGTATGATGGAACAAATCATCTATGTGAACTTATAAATTCTCAGATAGTTTGTTGTTAAAATGATCAATTAAATCTGTTTGCTATTCAGTATGTAATATATCATGCCATATAAATTATGTATATTATATGATAATCTAAATGTATTATCATATGATTTTCCTTTCATTGCAAATGCATTTTTTTTCTGACAATAGCAAACTTTGTAATGGGATTTTCACATTACAACTTATGAAAAAAAGTAGTTTACTTTCCAATCCTAAAGCCAAATGGAATTAACAACAGTTCAAAAAGAATTTTCTTGACTGGCAGATATTTTACAGACTAAAATACTCCTGAGAGTATTTATGTAGAAAATGGGGACAGATAATCAAATCAAGTAGAAAGCAATTCTCACATCTCAGACAGTCAAGGGTGTGTCCCAAAACACAACTCATAACGAGTAGGAAAGAGATGTCAGGAAGTACAGATATAGAACACATTTTTGCTTCTGTTTTGTACTGCACTAAAAGGGCTATTTTTCCTTCATGGGAAAATCTGACCTCTTACTAAGAAATGTTCTCCAAGCTTAATAGTACTGAAGTAAAAGCTATCACAACATTGAAGTGGCAGGTATTTCAGTTCTACTTCTGATGTGTAGGCAACTTAACACAAAGTACTCTATATTGAATGTCCAATAAACACATATAGACACAAATACATAAGGGAATAATGAATTATTAAATGGGAAGAACTGAAAGATGTGAACTTAACCTAAGGGAAATTTTGTCATTTTACTTGCTGGGCTGGCTGTGGCATGTGACTATACTATTTCATGGAGTTTAGTAGAAAAAAAAGCTTTAGATCTCAAACCAACCTTTATTCTTGCCCATAAAATTACTGCTTCCTAAATCACTATATCCAGTGGTGACAGAGACTAAAAAGGAATTATTTAACCTTAATACTTGGAATAGTTACAGGCTTAAACTACTTCAGGAAAGTAAGAATTGCAAACTTCCAAGAATACCACACATTCATGTATTAGGAAAACAGCTAATATATTGTTTTCTTAAGGGTTTCCATAAGGCTTCATAAGAAAATCATTTGGAAATTTCTTGAATGTTTTAGGCGAACCTGAATTAAATATTTAATCAACATTAAAGGAAAGCTATTGAATGAAACTTCATGTGCATGTCATCAATCCTAATGATTATTTTCCAAACCACTATGAACTTCTAGAAAATACAGACTGGTTCCTAACACTACGAAACAATGGAAAAATAGTAAGCATCTAATTTTTATGGATTTCATTATGTTCAGTTATCAAAGTTAATGTCTCAAGAAGACAGTCAAACAACATCCATTAATCAATATCTATTTAAATGTGTTTTAAACATTTATTTACCACAAACTGATAATAATTTGCATAACGAAATCTGAAGTAAAGCTATGCTTTAAATGTATCTGTTCTATCTGGCATATTAGTAGCATCATATGGAACTAAGTGATACAGAAGATCATAGCTAAGTATTTTAAATGAAAGAAGTAATCAGGTGCCTTCTATTTAAGAAATATAAATATATGAATACACATATGAACACAGGCAAATATGTGTGTGTGTAAAAACATTATGTAGACACACCAGTAGTCTCATTCTTAGCTCTATGATACTGAAGTATAAATTAGAATCAATCACAAACAAGTATCTTGTAATAATAATGAAATTCTTTTATTTTCAAATTAGATTAATGAAACATTTCCTTCTTCCCATACTATTTGGTTTTAACATTTCTATTTTTCTTATTTTTGGGGGGTCTGAACACACACAGGAAGTACCTTACTCCCATTTATGCTATTTTACAGAACCCACAATTTTTATTTTACTGTCATCTACTTGAAGGTGATAACTATCCCACAGTGCCAGATTATTCAGTGGAAGTAAATGCTTTAATTGAATCTCAGTGGGAGAAAACATCTATGTGGAGATGTGGATAAGCACAAATAAAGCAATGTTGAAATCTTAATGTTCTATTCTTTCAATGATTGCTGTTGTCGAATGAAAGAGCAAAAGAAATCTCATATTATACCTTGTATGGAATCCACAAACAGATACAGACAGATGTATATTAAGATACTTTATCAGTGATGATGAAATATACACTAGTATTAAGTACCTGAGAGATACTTATTGAAATTCTTGAACATGCCTACATAATAGTAATGATCACATTCATTATAGAACAAATAAAAGAGAATCAATAGTGTGGGGAAAGGATTATTTATCTTATAAACCAGATTCCAATTTCTATTGCTGAGTCTGCAACTCTGCATGAATAGTTCTCTACCCTCTGCCCTTCTCTTTGCCCCAAACAGCTTCAACTATTTTCCTCTTCCTTACATTTCATCGTCTGCATAGGAATACCTTATATTTCTCCACAAAAAGAATGGCAATAGGAGAAGACTCTGATTTTGACTTGTTCTGTTTTTACTGAAGTTGTTTGTGAGTTTCTGTTTCTAGTTCATGAAATAGACTGGAAAACACGAGCTGTAATTCTGTGAATATTGTATGTAATTCTTCTGTGAATTTATCTAGATGCATGCAGATTTTAGTCATTGGACTGTATTACTATTAATAACCTTTATCATCATTTTTATTAGTTCTTCAACTCCTAGCATGTTAAAAGTCTTTTAAGATTCTTTATCTCCTCTTGGATTGATGTCAGGAGGTAAAATATCTAAAAATCACCTGTTTCTGTAGGGTTTGCAATTTCATGAAATAAAGGTTTCTAAAGTATATACTTATAATTTTTATAAAGTATGTGTCCATATATTTCTGATTTTCTTTGTTTCCTTGATATCTGTGGTATAGTCTACCTGTTTATCTCAATTGTATTAGTTCATTGTCTTTAATTAATTTGACTAATGATTTGTCAATCTTGTTTTCTTTTCACAGAATCAATGTTTTGCTTCATTTATTCTTTCTATTATTTCATCAATTCTTTTTCATTAATTTCTACCCTGTTATGACTATTGTTTAATGTATACTAATTTTGAGCTAAATTTGTTCTTGTTTTTCCAAACTATTGAGGAACATAATTAAATTTACTTATCTGAGTGCTTTCTGATTTTTAAATATATTCTTTTCTCATATATTACATCCCAACCACTGTTTCTCCTCCCTTTCCTTCTCCCAGTCTTTCCATGCAACCCCTCCTCCACAAATCCAATCCTCCTCAGTTTCTCTTCAGAAAATAACAAGATTCCTAGGAATATCAACCAATCTTGGCATATCAAGTGGCAACAAGACTCAGCATATTCTTTCAGGTTAAGGTTGGGCAAGGCAAACCAATAGGAAGAAAGAGGTCCCAGAAGCAAACAGTGATGTCTTGGCACCTTCTTGTTTCTACAATCCTTCCTTGCCCTCTCCCACAGGTTACACAAGCTGTACCTAATGGTTGGCTCTGGGTCTTTGCATCTATTCCCATTAGTTTGCACATAATGAATATAGAAATATATAGATAGATAGATAGATAGATAGATGATAGATAGATGATATATAGATAGATTTAATATATATAGTAAACATACTGAAAACAAGTATCAACCAACATGTATTTTTATGTTATTGTATAGTTATTAGTGGTTGGTGGATGGAATTGTTTACTATATAATTTATTTCCTTTATTTTCCAATAGATGTGGTCTTGAACAATGCATGAAAATGAATGCACATAATAAATTCTGTGAAATTCTCAAAGGATTAATAAATATGCCTTTTACTGAACATCAAAAAATGCTCATTTCTTGGAAAAAGTATTTTGAAAGGGTTATTTATTTCAGAATGAATTCATAATGTAATTCTTTTGCATCCCAATCTTATCAGTATTCAATAACAAATTTAAACTGAATTGAAAAACAGCAAGAGTTTTAATTTACATAAAATTTTATTTTTATTTTTATTAAAATGCACTTCATACACAGGAACACAAGCTACATATTCTATGCCATTTATATTTTAAGCATTAATTATATTCAAATTACTCTTATTTCCTACTACATTAATGTAATTGTGTGTCAGCTAGATGTGCTTATTGAATGGCATATTTTTAAAGAATCCTGTAAGTCAATGAAGCCTTTTTCAATTTTTACATACTCAATATCTCCTAATAGGAGGGATCTTCCTTTTTTAAAAAAAAAATCTTTTTGCAAGTTTTTATATAAATACAGTCACATATGTATTGTATGATGAATATATCTTGTCCACCCATAACAACACATTTTCTAACAAAATGGAGATTTTCTTGCCCTTTTTCTCCCATTAATCTCCTTCTCCATGTAGACAAATTTATTTCAACTTCCTTCTCATATACACGTATGTGTGTAAGTATACATGTATGTATATGTAAATATGGTTTAAAAAATTATATATTTTTACAAGATCTAAGAATCATGCCTCAGAAAAATAGTCTATATCTATATTTCTGTTTCTATAATAAATGATATATCATCATGGAATTGATTGCTGAAAAATTCCAAAGTGTATATTACCACATTTTCCCATTTCTCTTTAATTGGACACTGAGGTTCATTCTATATCTTGCCATTGTCAAAAGTGTAACCATAATCTTGCTGTGTAGTCACTGTGATATGATGTATTGGAATCCTTTGGATAAATAAACAATAATGGAACAGCTGGATCTCACAGAAGGCCTATTTTTATTTTGTGAGACACATGCAGACTGAATAGTTTTCACCTTTTCCAATAGTGTATATAGGACCCCTTTGGCTGGCATCCTCACAAGCATTTGCTTTGATTTGTTTACCTAATAACTTCCATTCTGACTTGTGTTAGATAAAATCCTACTACTAAAGAAGATTCTAGCACACACACACACATACACACACACACTCACACACACACACACCACATCAAAAAAAGTAAAAAAAAAGAATTTTTCAAAAATAGGAAAACAATGTCCCTAGTAAATACAGAATAGCAATAGTAACAACAGCACTAAAAAATTGCTCAGATCCAGGAATGGTTACTTTTTTAAAATTCATTGATCGGTAAGATTTCAAGGAATTGTAAACGTTACTGACTATTCTCAAAATCCTTAAGTACCTCCCTGAACTTGATGGTAAACTCCCTATTGCTGAAGACTGCTGAGGGAAAATGCTCTTGTACAGTGTAAAGTTTTGCCGCTTGTATTGGTTTAGTAAAACATTGATTGAACAGTATGAAGTAGGAGGGTCATCTGTCTATGTGTTACTTTCATTGGTTAATAAAGAAACTGCCTCGGCTCTTTGGTAGGGCATTTTAGATAGGTGGAGAAGACAGAACAGAATTCTGGGAGAAAGAAAGCAGAGGCAGTCAGATGCCATGATTTTTCGACCCAAGACTGATGTAGGCTAAAATCGTTCCCAGTAAGCCACCACCTTGTGGTGCTACACACATTATTAGAAAGGGTTAATCAAGATGTGAGAATTAGCCTATAAGAGGTGAGAACTAATGGTCCAGGCAGTGTTTAAATTAATACAGTTTCCGTGTAATTATTTTGGGTAAAGCTAGCTGGTGGCCTGGAGCCGTGCAGCAGGAAGCAGCCCGCTGGTCCTTCTACAGCAATAGCCAGGATAGTAGCAGGAAGAACAGAAAGGGCAAACAGACTAGGCGGATTCAGAGAAAAGGAGAGACAGAGACACAGTCACCAGCCAGACATACAGGAAGCAAAATGAGAATGCCTCACTGAGAAAAAATATCAATCAAAATCCACACGGCTAAACATAGATAAGAATTATGGGTTAATTTAAGTGGTAAAATCTAGTTAATAATAAGCCTGAGATAATAGGCCAAACAGTTTATTACTAATATAAGCTTCTGTGTGTTTATTTGAGACTGAATGACTGCAGGACCAGGTGGGGCTGAAATTTCTGTCTACAGAAGACAACATATACTTGAGTCACAGAATATAAAAATATCAAGCTTGTACTAATCTATAAGCTTCATGATTTCTGGTTAGCTTTCATAGTGCTAGAACAAAGGAAATGGGGGAGGGAATATGTAACTATCAGTTTTTACCTAGTTGTAAACCTTAAGCACTACAATAATGATTAGATTGTAAGACCAGGTCACATAATCCATATAACCAACCATTTCCTAGTTGTACTAAAGCCCCACTGCACAAGATAAAGCAATACCTGATACCTTTTACATACCAGGAACCTGTAGTTATGCAAGTCTAATTCCCATGAGAGAATTATTACTGTGCTACATGGACATAACATTAAACCAACTCCTAATGACTTATCAGAATATAGATCGATGCATCTCTTAACTCATATTAGGGAAGATTCGATTTGCAGGACAAGATGACTAACAAAGAAACCCACAGCAGGCCAGTGTTCAGAGAATTAGAGACTACAAAATGATCGGTCTTAAATGGAATATATATATACCACACTGCTTCTTTTCAAAATTCAAGGGTTATTGTGAATGAAGTGGCAGAAAGAGATTAGAGGCAGAGGAAGTGGATGATTCCATGAAAAACGTGTTTTCTGGGCACAAGAGGATAGTTATATATATCAACTCACAGTGGTGGCAGCCTAGGCATGACTAAACCTGAGCATGAAGGGAGAAGTAGAAGTATTAGTTGCTGGAAGAAGGAAAATCACTTTCCTCTAAGGTTGAAACCCTAGTAAGTTGGCCACAATTCACTGGAAAGCCACACACACTCATCCAAAAATATTTGGGAAGAACAAATTGGTATTGATTATTTTTTTTTTTTTTTGGTTTTTTGAGACAGGGTTTCTCTGTAGCTTTAGAGCCTGTCCTGGAGCTAGCTCTTGTAGACCAGGCTGGTCTCGAACTCACAGAGATCCGCCTGCCTCTGCCTCCCGAGTGCTGGGATTAAAGGCGTGCACCACCACCGCCCGGCGGTATTGATTATTTTTAAATGACACAAATTTTGGTAGGTAGAGAAGGGAGGTTACTTGGGAAATGTTGGGGGAGGACTGCTTAATATCAAATCACATTCTATGAAATTCTCAAGGAACTAATAAAATATATATGCAGTTTTGATTTTAATTACTTAGATAATTAGTGCAGTGAGCATTTTTTCATGTTATTAGCCATGTATCTGACATCTTTAGAAAACTGTGTGTTCATTCATTACCCCAACCATTAAATGTTGTTTCCCTGTTGTTTAGTTATTTTAACACTGGATTTTATAGACATTAATCTTCTGTCATGTGTATCAGTAAGATTTTTTTCTCAAAATTGGTTAGTTGAGCTTTCATATGGTTTTAATGAAGTTTGGGGATGAAGGAAAGATATTAAAGTGCTTATATGTTTATATTAAGATTACAATCATGAGTTTAACTTTGGTATAGCTGATATAATTATTCATCTGGTTACTTAATGGATATTTGCCAAAAACACAATGTAAATTTATCAAATACAAATTGTGTTTTAAAGACATTTGAAATAGAGAAAAGATGATTGGCTGGTTCACAATTCTTATAATGAAAAATAAAAGAATAGGTGGTATAAATAATCTATTGTCATGAGAAAGTGATTATGTGTATATATGCATATGAATGCATATGTGCATATACATGTGCACATGTGTATATGTATGTTGCAATGTATATGCATAAATGTGTTTATATGTGTACACACATGTTTGCATATAAGTGTATTTATATGTGCATCCTTGTATGTAAGCATAGTGTATCTGTGTGCAGTTTATATATATTTTTGTGTTCACCACACCAGGGCCAAAGGATAACAATGGATGTCCTGTGCTATCAACCTTCATTTAATCTGGAGCTTCATTGTTGGAGAGCAGATTCCAGTGATATTCCTCTGGTGTTATAAATGTGATGGCCAATCACAGCATTAAAATGAACAAATAGAAACATGTAGCTTAGTTTCTAATTCAACAACAATATTAATAATACTGTTAATCAGTGAGGTAATAAGCAGTTCTAAGGGAGATGATTGAATAGTTGAAGAAATTTTATGAAAGATCATCTGACATAAAAATATGGATTTGAAGAGGACCTTGATATGAAAAAAGATGACAGAGCACTAGGAGGCATTATCATTTATTGAATGAGAAATGGAAGCTCAAAAACCATGATAGTCAATGAATTCAATTATATGTTTGTTTCATGTGTGTATGCAGAAGTGATTTGTTAGCAAGCTGAGCTCCACCTTCCCTTAATGACATATGAATGTTATTCCTGCGGTCTTTATGACTCCAAAGAAAAGCAAAAATGACTTTCAATACTAATAACTAACGCAAATGAATATCCAGTAAGGTAATGAATCAGAAAATTAAATATAACTTTCAACAATGCAAGAACACTTTTAATTTATGGACCAATACTTCTCCTTGTATAAAAAGAAATTTGGCAGAGGGACTAATATTAAGAATGAAATCAATATTCGCAGTAAATCTTTTTAACTTTGTTTAAATTCTGAACCTCCTAAAGTCTCTGCCTTCACTTCTTTCAGTGATGGATTACAGCACATAATTGTAAAATGAAATAATCCCTCAAATGAAAATGAACTTAAATAATGCATATAGAAAGATTTGCTGATTTGGATTTGTTAAAATCAAAACAATGGCTATAAAAAATACAAAGAGTTTGCTCTTAGACATTGATTTTGAACAGACCAATGAGATGATGTCATTCCATGCTCCATGACTAACACCACTGAGCAATGATTAATATGGCCTCGATTATACTTAACATTCTCTGTAGGAGTGGCTGTTCATCAAAACTTCCATATTACCATATTTTAAGGGCATCATTTTCCAATGTTACTAGAAAGTTTCCATTCAAAGCATTGAAATAATTTAAAAGAAAGTCATACACTGTTTTTTAAAAGGAGAAAAGAATTACTATAAAATTATTAAAATAAACTTTAAATCCTGACTAAGTGGTTGGAATTTCTTCAGTTGTTACTAATATGTTGCAACGGGCTTAACAATTACTTAATTTCACATACACTATTTAAAACAATATATGCACATTGTTATTTTTCATGTTTTATTAACAGTGAATGGTAGTATCTTTTATTTTATAAGTGCTAAATCTGCCAAAAGAGTTAGGCTAATATATTTCAACAGAATGAAGTCCATTATGTCAGGCAGACTTATGCATGATAAACACTATGCTTTAATGATATTAACCATGCAAAGAATATGAATATATTATACTGATATTCAGAAATGGTGGGATATTTATATGCTTCATACTATTCAAGCAAACATAGCAGCTTAATGATATTTTAATGTATATCTTAAAATTCTGACGCTGAATAGACAGTGATCTAAAGATCAATTATGGTTTTGAATATTCATAGTCATACTTCTATGCACTGAAGGGGAAAAAAATCTCAGGTTACATAAAATTCCAACCTACTCTGTATTCAGGTGAATAATTCTGCATCATAAAATCCAGGTGGGAAGGACCTAAAAATTTCCAAAATTTAGCAGGCCATTATATTTATGACTTAGATGAACTGAATAAAACAACAATCCTGTTTACTGTGAAATCAATGTCTTTAAATATCCAAGAATGAAATGCTAATTAAAGTCAAATATTTCTGTGATCTGTCAACATGATTATTTGTAGTAAACTGGCAATTTTCTGTGAGTTATTTCAATTACTTGAAATACTGAATCTAGTCCAGTTCAGTGAAAGTTTCTGAATACCAAGCATGTTTATAGGCATGTGTAAGTATATTACCTATGAGGGAATTGACATGTGTAAGTATATTACCTATGAGGGAAGAAACAACTCTGGAAGAACTTAGGTCACTGGATAATAGGAAGGATTCTAAGATACTCATTAGAATAAACCTGAATTTTGGAGAATAATTATGTAATATTCAATAGAATTGATAGGTTCACAGCATTTTTTAGACAAGCTTACGAAAGTATCAATTCAATTCATATTCTATTTATTCTGCTTCCCTATTAATTCAAGAGAATGATATCTATTGGAGTGAGTTTCTTTCCTGATACAATTTTTGATAAAAACCAAAGGCATATATATATATATATATATATATATATATATATATATATATATTATATATATGAAATGAAGATATATTTAGTTCAATTTTTATATGAATTAATAATGTAATATAATAATCAATATCAACTTAACATAGCATATATAATTGTGAAATTTTTGTAATAATCTTTTTGTATATGGTACATCAACAGATATCATTAAGACACTAAAGTGTTTGCTTAAATGTGTAGCTCTAAATCCACACAAAACATGTCCAAATATATGAAACTTACTTCATAAGCATTCATTATTCTAGCAACTTAATAGATATCTGTATTTTATTATTTCACATATGACCACATTAGAGTTAATTATATATTCACCTAAATTCCTAGTGAAGAATGATAACACAGCATAGGTGGGCTAATAAAATCACACATGATGCTTAAGATAAACTAGGAACTATATTAAAATGTGGAATCAACTGAATTATAAAGTATATTTGAGCTATCTAGACAGAGAAATTAAGAATAAGCAAGTGAAGCCACTATCATAGTGTCTTAGTAAATGAATGGAACTTCCATGTTTGTCTCTCTATAGGCAACAATGGAACAGTTATAAAGGTAAAACTGTAATTTCTTCACGTTTAAAATATAATTTAATTAAGTTATCCAAAGGTGAGCAGATAGGAAAATCTAATACCTCTTGGCCAGTGAAAACATATCTGTAGAAAACAAGTCTAGGCTGCTATTGCATGTAATACAATTACTTTATTACTTATTATAAATATTTCATTGTTTACACATTTAAAGTGGGCAAGTAACGTGCAAATTATTTTCACTGTGCTATGTTGCATAAATATTTGCCTCAGCAGCAGGAGAACATTTATAGATTTTACTGACACCAAACAAAATTGGGTTTCTTTGGCTTAGTATAAACAGAGATTCTTCAAAGAACTGAGTGTTGTAAGCTAAGCAAGTAGAAAAGTAAATGTTTCATTTCTTTATTTGTCTTAAGACATTCATTAATCAGAGATTTGTGCCAACACAGTACAAGACAAGAAAAGAAAAGGTTTAAATTAAGAGGAGACTCAGTGCTGGGTATACAATGAAGAAAAGAAACAAATGGGGTGACGGCTAGAGTATCCTGCAGGAGACATATGTAACACAAAAGAGAACTCAGCTGAGTACTTCTGCTGATATTGTCTGATGACACACCATTGATTTCCCCAGTAGACACCAACCGTCACTGTGCAAACAGTATTCCTAGAGTAGCTTTAAGTTCTGAAAGATTTTGAAAGGACGCTTGTAAGAAATTATCTTTGATAATAATTTCCTTACTATTTTGGACAATCCTATGTAGATGATTTGATGTGATTATTTGAATCATAAAAATGCCCCCTGGTCACATAAGATTCAAATATTGAGTGATCCTCAGGATTGGTATACTTGCTGCAAGATAGTGTCTTCTGACAGGAAAGGTGAGTCCATGAAATTTCAACTGTATTGTCACCTAAACAAGACCCGTAAATTATAATACTAGCGGAAATTTTAGTATGGAGTGGTGAAGTCTCACAAGGCCCCACTCTTAGATGAAGAACTAAAGGAAAGGAAGGGCACTGAGAAAGGGAGAATTTCTGACCCAGGGATGAGCTCCCTAATAAATCATCCAAACCCAAGTGGTAATACAGAAACACATGTACATATGGGCAACTCTAGACTCAGCAAGGTGTATTAGTGTGGATATAAATGTCTTAATTAACAGTTTTCTCCTTTCAGATTTATCAATCCTATGAATAGCATAGTTGTTTTAGGTCTGCCTGTCTGTCTGTCTGTCTGTCTGTCTGTATGTATGTATGTATGTATGTATGTATGTATGTGTATGTATAAATATGTGTGTATGCATAACGAGTACTAGTCATCATCATTTATTTTTATTCATCCTAATTAGTATGCAATTCTAGAGCAGCAATGCTCTCTTTATGACTACATTCTCAATAAGAGTAGTCAGAAATGCTTTGTTTTATCTTTTGTCAGTAATTCTTTAAATTGACCCAAGTCTCCTTCCCATTTAACACCTCAAATATCTGCTATATTTTGTTTCTCACAAAGCTTATTACAGACCCTAAATAGAAAGCTATGTTTACTTACCATTTACTTTTTTTCATTAAATTGTATTAACTTATCAGAGCCTGTAAATTGTTCCTCGCATTGGAGTCTGTGTTTTAATCTTGTATCCTCATTTAACTTGATGAAAATATAGAGACTTTTTACATCAGCAATCAAGTTCTCTTTAATTAGAAATGAGGTTTTTAGGACTGTAGGTTAGGTGGGGGGAAAGCAGGAGGTTCAGGATACCAGGAAGAGAAGTTGAAGGAACGGTCCACACAGGAGTTATCTTTGTGATGGAGTGGGCAGGGCAGTAGTAGCCACACCACAGAACAGTATTATCTCCTGTTGAATTTTCGACTGTGAGTTTATAATCCACTCAGAAGCCAGGATAGCCTGGTACCAAGGCTATGCTTCTTCCAACAATGAAAAGGGATGTGAGCAGCTTCTGCCCTGTCCATACACTTAACACTCCAGTTGGACTCTGTTAAATGCTATTATGTGTTTTATGTTATTATGCTATTATGTGTTTCCTAAAAGATATGTTCTTTATTACTTTAAGAAGTAACACCATTCATAATCCAGGTATTCTGCTCTCTATTTGTTTGTATTATAATTTGTTTTATCTAATAATAAAGAAAGAATCCTTCAGCACTTTTATATATTTACTAAATGACCTTATTACTGTCTTAAAGGTGGAATCAATTTACTGGGCTTTGGGAACCTCATCTTTCTTGGTGGCAAAACTCACCACAGAGTATTTAAGACAAGTATAACCATACTGGGTGCCTATAATTCTGTCTACTCCAACTCTTGCCATGACATTTTCAGATGATTGCACAGCTGTGGTTAGAGACATAATGGGATTCAATGTCACTAGAATTTTCCAGATGCATTATGAAAAGGAACTTTTTCCATCCACTCTGCTTGACTCACATGCTCCAATATTATCTCCATTCCTGCTAGCTTGCTTCTATTTACCTGGCATGGTATGCATTTGCAGAATCTGGTTTAAAGTACTCCAAAGAAAAAAAATTAGGATTTTCACAATTAGTTGTTGAACTCTGCTTAAGAATTAGCCACAAGAGAATACAACGGGGTGGAGGGAGAGTTGATCCTGTGATGATTTCTTCAATAATCTTTAGAAACATTAATACCATATAGTGTTATCATGGCTTTCAATGAGAACAATTTAATAAGGCAACATAGCTTTTTCCTCTTCTATGTTCTCATGTCCAAAATTAGACATTACTATCACAATCATTGTCCTTGGTGAGAGAACTGGGATGGCACATATTCCAACATCCTATGACCCATTAGCATACAAAATGAGCTATTAGACAGACTTAATGATAAAGTAATCTATAAAGTAATATGATGTTGCAACTTACATACAAACATGTCAAGTCGAAAGCAAATTTTTAGTTAAAGCTTAAAAGCTACTTTAGTAGTCTCTTTTAAACATTTAAGTAGACATATTATTATATGATAGAGATATATTCCCAGGCTGAACATACATGCAATTTAACACACACAAACACACACACACACACACACACACACACACACACACCACATACACACACACTTACAAATATAAACACAAACATAGACAAACACATATAGTTACATGATTATAATTTTACAAACTATACATTCAATAGCAATTTTACAGTACCATTTTAGCATTGTAAGCTGTTATAATGCCTAGTAGGCTATTATTGCTTCCTAGCTTTCTCCCATAACACAAACCTATAAAGTGCACATCTTGGCCAACCAAGCATGCATCTATCTTGTGTTCCTGAAAATATTCACTCTTTGAGAAACAGATACTGGCCATTGAGCGTCTCTTTGAAGACCTCATGAGAAACTGCCTCTTATTCAATACCCTCATTAAGTGTGCAAGGCTCCATATTAGTTATCACTCATGAGGACCGATGAGATTAGGTACTGTGTTAGGCTGTGGGCCTCTCCATTCAAGAGGAGTTTGTCCAGTGTTCTGTCCCTAACATTCCTACTCTGCTACTGAGTAAAAATTCACTTGAATGCTTTCTGTGGGTAGTCTAAAATTATAACAATATATTAGTTTACAAAATATAATGAAAAGGCAAAATATGATTTAGGAAGAACAGATATTAATGAAAATCTGTGTAAAGTTTGGCATATAGAAAATATCATATTCTATTTGAAACAATTATTTTTCTTTGATAGAATATTATAGTAGAAAGAAATTTTATAAAAATATAGATTTACCATTTAGTTACTAGTTGATAATTTATTTTTCTAACTTTGACATGCAGGGAGAGATATGAAAAACTAAAGTTGAATTTACATATATGTTCACAGAAAAGAAGTGTTAGTCTTTCCATTCTTTAATTAATTGCAACAGTAATTATTTTGACATAATACAAATTACATTGCTATTTTGTTTTCAATATTTTAGCTGGCAGAGAAGGGCATAAGCTATACAGGAGCATACATCCATGTTTGCTAACAATCCATCTCCAAATGTTGCTAAATTTTAAAATTATACTTCAGAACAATAGATAACTAATTTCCCTTAACAACTCCCCTTGCTAGTATCTCCACCAATTCACATCATTGGACCTGAGATGAATTTTAATGAATTTTTTTTGCTAAATTGTCTTTTATGTTGAAGCTGTATTTTAATGATACCAAAATTTTAACTGATGGCTCAGTATATTTAAAAGATAACATCAGTGTAAATTTATTTTAATTGTGTTTTCATTTCATGCCATACTTTAACCATTCCTTCCCACACCAGTTTTTTTAGGAGTGGTACGTAAGCCACTAAGTCAATGGTTCTCAAACTATGGGCTGCAACCACTTTAGAGGTCGCATATCAGATTGCCTGCATACCAAATATATACATTATGAGTCACAACAGTGGCAGAATTGCAGTTTTGAAGTAGCAATGAAAATAATTTTATGGCTGGGGTCATCACAATATGAGGAACTGTATTAAATGGTCACAGTATGAGGAAGATTAAGAACCACTGCTCCACCTAAATAATATAACTACATAAAATGTCCTATATATTCATATACAAACTTGCTGCTTGTGTTTTCTTTTATTTTACTTACAGTTTTATTATGCACATGTATAAATTAGGTATTGAAGTATCAAACTATTTCTAATTTGAAAGTCCTAATAGTATTTTCAAATACAGACCCAGCCATGCACTGTTACTTTCACCCCATCCTCGTGATCTGGGCAATATAATTTGCATCCTGTAGAAATGAAGATAACTTTCTCCTATGACAGGACTGTGCTCAACACTGGTTAATTAGCATGAAGATGGCAAGGAAGTTGTCCATTTTATCCCTAGTGTACAAACCTCACATTTATTTACATCACATATTGCAGAGTGGAACATGTGCATAAGTCATACGGCAGTAATCAAGTCTTCACTTCTGAAAGTTATAATAAAAAGCCAGGTAATGATTATGAACTTCCAGGTACAGTGTGCTCAAACAATTGGACAAGCTTCACTGAGAAAAGATGAGGCAGAACTTATTACACTATATTTGCAATTTAGTTCTTAATTCTTATAAATAGAAATACTTGTAAAATTTATCTAAGATACTTAAATAGTAATATGGTTAATAAGAAAACATGAGAAATTTTATATGTCTTAGTTTCAGGATGCATTGTTGAGAGGTTTGTCAGGATACAGTCATTGATGATAAGGAACTCATAGGGCCTAAAAATTGTCAGACTTCCCTGGACAACTGACACTGAATATAACTGAGCTGCAATCCTTACCTAAAACAGTATGTTTTCTCCATCCCCCCTGAACATAAGGTAGACAGTGTAATCTCTCAATGATGAACATCTATGGAAATGTAAATATTTATGTTTTTATAACATAGATTCCTATTGTTAAGGCAATGATTATATCTATCATTTCCAAGCTTTTTTATAAGCTTTATGCTGCTTAATGTAAGGAAAGGTAGAGAAGAAATCAGTGAATGTCCATTCATGACCATGATAATCAAAACTTGACCAAGCTGTTCCAAGTAGCTGAGGTACAGCAGCTTGCCTTCCTGAAGACTTCTGAGCTAGCTAGCGTTCCACAAACCTCCTACTCTATGTTTTAGAATTAGTTACAAGAGAACTTCAGAATACATAGTAAAATTAGAAAGAAGTGAGCTATTATTCTTTCATCTTAGAAGCATTTTTTGATTATTTAAGTTCGGTTATATGTTGATAGTATAACAGAATATATTTTTGACACATAGTCTAAACATAAGGCCGCAACAATTTGATCTAAGTGACTCCTGTTTCATTATTATATTAAAACCCACAGGTTCATGTTCTAGATCCTTCCTCAGTAATCTCACTTAATATCCTTTTGCCAAACTGTGGAACTTTATATTCTAAAATACTAAATAACCACAAAAACTAGATCCTTATTTCATATATACATATTCATATTTTGTGCCCACATTTAATTTTTGGGCACAAATGATCAGCTTTTTTGTACTGTTTCCCAAAGGTAGCATTTGTGGGCTGCATAGAGCTTCATGCTTTCCTGGCAATGTCACTTTTCACTTTGAAGATGTCAAACTAGGAAAGGAAGCATCACATAATTTAAAAGTGAGAATGAATGTAAGCTCTGAGCACTGGTCACCCTTGAAGCAGAAAACTTAATGTGCATTCCAGACAAGAAATCTATTGCAGGGGACAAGGGCATAGGCTAGCAGCCAGGCCTTACATTCAGCTGAAAATATAGTTTAAAAGATTACACCATGCCTACTCACTTTCAATTAAGTTTATCACAAATGGGATTCTATTTTCTTTCAGTGAAGATTCTTGTATATTTTTAAATTTATAATGATTATATTCATATACATACAATTTGTACATATAGAGAAAATATGAGTGAGTCAAAAGCACACACTGTCATCTAAAAATAATGCAGCCAAACTGTAAAATGTAGAGAGGCTAGCTCTGCTCCTCAAGGACATATAAAGCACTCAGAATGTCTCGACTGTCAAAGAACAGGAGACTCTGAACAAGCCCCACGGGTGGGGCAGGCAGTTCTGCAATGGGAAAACGCAGGGCAGTGAAACAAAGTGCTGTGGAGCTCGTTAGATTTCAATGTGTTTTCACACATGTTGCATTGTGCAGAGGATTTGGATGGCACGGGAAAGGCAATCATATGCATTTCACACTGCAGTAATGATAAGACAACGTTTTATTCCAGAGAATGCTGAGTTTATATTTAGTGGTCCCTGAAATGAGAATGGGGGAACATCTAAAATTACTCATATAAAAGACTCAACTATAAAACGAGGACATGGTATGGTATCGGTAGTTTGTTAGAAGGCAATAGCTTTTGTAGATCTTATAATTGTTCCAAATTACAAACGTGAAGACTGAACTAATTGTGACACCAATTCAAGGGAAATTATACATGGAACAAAATAGAGTTTACTCTGGTGCTTCCTTAACAGGCTAAAAGTTGCAGAAGGCACTGAGTCTTTGAATCAGATTTGGATAGCTGTCTAAAATGATTGCTAGAGTAATAGGAAGGTACAAACCTTTAAAAGGTAAAACAATAGAGGCTATGCAAACAGTTTATTCAATAAAGTGTTTGATCCCAAACACGACCTAGGTTCTATCCTAGTACATAGGTATAAAAGTTGAGTCTAGTAATACAGACTTTAATTCAAGCAATGCTGAGGTGAACCTCTGGGTTTGCTGGCAGTCATACTGGCCTACTGATGAGCTCTTGTCAAAGAAAAATTCTGTCTTAAAAACACAAGATATATGGTTCCTGAGATGTGACATTCAAAGTTAATATGTTGTCTCCACAAAAACTTATGTACACGGACTTGCTCACATATATGAACACACACACACAAGAACTGCATATTCTTAGCAACTTAAAAGCTAAATAAAACTTATACAATTAATTTGTAAAATCAATATCTCACAGGTCTGTTACAACTTTTTGGGATGGCATAAAATTTTGACATGGTTTTGGGAAAGTGTTATGAAAATAAAATTTAAGAAGGGGAAAAGATGCATCACCTGCTTGAAGTCTCAGAGAGCACTGACAATACTGGATTCAACCATTGATGTGGGAGTTTCCTCTATGTGTTGCTTATATTTGTAAACAAATAAAGGAACTGCCTTGGTCTGATAGGGCAGAACATAGGTAGGCAGAGAAGGCAGAACTGAATTCTGGGAGGAAGAAAGCAGAGTCAGAGAGAAGCCATGGATCCTCTGCCTGAGACAGACACTGGTTAGAATATTTCCGGTAACCCACTGCCACGTAGTGATATACAAATTAATAGAAATGGATTAAATTAAGATGTAAGACTTAGCCAATAAGAAGCTAGAGTGAATGGACCAAGCAGGGTTTTAATTAATACAATTTCTATGTGGTTATTTCGCGGCTAAGCTAGCTGGGCAGCCAGGACAGATAAGAGGGCCCTCCTTATTACAAGCCATTCACTCAGTGTCTTAAGATTCCATTTACTTATATTCATGAAAGATGTTTTTCAGAAACTGCCTTCCCATAATATATATTTGCATATCTAATGTTCAACAAACACCTATGTGTACACTCACAGAATTTTGGCAAAGGCAGGGAGCTAGCACGTAGTTTAGTTCTAAATGTAAAGATACCCATACTTGTATCCACTTGAAGAAAATATGCCAGGTTCTTATGTTTTAATCAGATAATGTAGTGATATTTTGTTTATAATCTAACAAATAAAGCTTGCCTGAATATCAGAATGCAGAGCTAAGTCACTAGTTGACCATAGAGACGAGACAGTGGTGGCGGTGGCATACACATTAAATCCCAGCACTGACGGGCAAAAGTTGATGAATATCTCTGAGTTTAAGGCCACTCTGGACTACATGAGATTGAATCTTTCTAAAAAAGAAACAGGGCTCACACAAAAGTGATCCAAGCACTTGATCACATGCCTTTAATCCAAGCACTAGGGATCTGGAGACAGGAGTGATATGGCTGGGCAGAGAGAGGAATAAAGGGCAGTAGGAGGCAGGACCTCAGATGCAATCTGAGTTTTTGTGGAGACAGCAGCAGACTGAGGATTCATTGAAATAGGATTGCCTTTGGTCTGAGCATTGGTAAAGTTAAGAATTCCTTAGTGGTTGGTTGCTCTGTTTTTCTGGTCTTTCTGCTTTAGCCCCTATATCTCACTCTAGGATTTTATTTAAAGACCAATCAGAATTCATGCTACAAGACAAGGCTGTTTTAGAATGGATACAGTCTGTAGAAATGGATCAAGATCTAGTAAGACCTCCCAAATCTCTACTCCTCAATAAAAAGTGTGTATAATTTAATAATTGAAAATTCAATTAATACACTTATTTGAGACTACGATATGAAAACATTTTAAATTGTATCTTTTAACTTTCCACACACAACTATTCAAATAAAAATGTTCAATAAAATCATAAAATGCATGCCATCTTTCTCCAATTTCAACTGCCTTACATCAACTTTATAAGCATCCAAAATTAAATACATCCGAAATAAATCTGAGCATGTTTTAGCTAACCTACCTGTGAGGTCAGTTCCATTATACAGCATGAAGGCATACCAAAATATGAATGAAATTCTTATTTTGTTTCTTATGAGTCATCATACACTGTAAAATGGAAACCGTTTTTCTTTTTCATATCTTATGTTCTTCTAATAATGATATAATGAAGCAAAAATGATGTATCAAAAATGTTATACTATGAAAATGTCAGTGAATACTTAAGCCAAAGAAGATCTAAATTGACAACATAAAATGAAGCATAAAAACACACCAATTAACCTGATAGAAGGCAAGTGTCAAGAGAAATGAAACAAGAGAGGAAAATGAGCATAAAATAGTGAATAGGAAATATAAATTCAGAAACAGCATGTAAAGGTAGACATAGAAAGATAAACGTAAGCTTCGACACTCTTTGGAATTAGGTGTATCTAGCTTTTGATGAGGCATTTTGAGGGAAGTCAAATAAGAGAGAGAGACAGACAGAGAGAGAGAGAGAGAGAGAGAGAGAGAGAGAGAGAGAGAGAGAGAGAGAGAGAGAGAGAGAGAATCTAAGTTTGGGTAGAGACCCAAAACATTATTTGTAGTGACCAGACCAACTCATCCACATATACACACTTCTCCAGACACACTGACATTTTAAAATGCTCCCTGTATTTTATTGTGAAAGTTGATTTTTTTTCAAAGTTTTACAATTATTTAAGATTTATAAGTCTCTAGTCAGTAAAATTATACATTATTTAAAGATTTTTATTTTAATTGACCTTGGTATATGTTTATTTGAAAAATACTTTTATTCACTTCAAAAAATTGACACAAAATTGATATTCACAAGCAATTTGTTAAATTAGTTAAAACCCAAAACATTGAAAGTGATTTTAAAAACCAGAATTCTTCATTTATTGCAGTAGGAATGTTAAATAGTGAAACTCAGTTACATTATAGTTTAGAAGCCTCTCATAAAATGAAATCTATATTTATTGTACAATTCAAAAACCATACCTATTGTTGTTTACCCAAAGGAGCTATAAACTCATATCTATAACCCTTTATTATAACTATAAAAAGGGGAAAGCAACCAATGTGTTTTTAAAAAATGAATGATTATATGATCTAAGGTACATCCATACCATGAAACATTACTTAGTGTTTAAAAAGAAATGAATTAGGAATCTTTGAAAACATCCTAACAATACATATTGCTAAGTGAAATAAGCCAAAATGAATTGAATATATACCACATGATTCTAGTTATGGTATTATATCATTCTGGAAAAACAAACTTGTGGGGAAAGTAAGGTCCTTTACTTGGGGCTTAAGAAGAAGGGGAAGATAAAGGCAGAATACAGGGGACTTTTAAGGCAGTGAGGCTTTTCTGAATGACATCATGATGAAAGATATCTACTATATCATACATTTGTCAAAACTCATACCAGGTCAAAAAACAAAACTAAGAGAGAATTCTAACAGAAACTGCAAACTTCCTGTCTATCCCCTGTTAGAGAGATGACACTCTGGTACACTGGAAGGGAAGTGGGTTTGTGGGGATCAATAAAACATTTGGGATCGCTCATTACTGTCTTGATAATTTAGACATGAATCTAAAACTTTTCTAAAAATAAAACCCATTTATTTTAAAATTTCATTTTATTTTAGTTGTGATTGTGTGTATAGGTGCATGTTTCTGTGGGGGCTTGTGCAAGTGAGAGCAGAGTTGGCAGAAGCCAGACGAGGGCATTAGACACCTTGCAGCAGGAGTTACAGGCAGCTGTGAGTCTCCACACCTGGTTACTGGGAGCTCAAGTAGGGTCCTTTAGAAAAGCAATGGCTGCTCTTAACCACTGAGCCAATTCACAGGGCTATAAACTTAAAAAAATTAGAGAACTAGATCATATATTACCTAATCATGGTGCAGAGGAACTGGACAGGTAAGAGATGACGAAAAAAGAGCTTCCTGATTACCACATGAGAGTTTCTTGTGTGACATCTTGTCATCTTAGATGATGGATCATTTCTGTGTGAGTTTTACAGTGAATCACTTACCATTTAATATGCTTATTACCAGCCTGGGTATATGTTGAGTAACAATTTACAAATCCATTAAGATTTTGGCTTTCGAAACTTATTTACACAAGAGAACATTTTAAATATCTATAACTAAGCCGCTATTGAAAGACCTTATTCAAGAAATGTCTTCAAGAAGCTTGCTGTCAATCAGTTGCTGTTTCAGAAACATTCTAGTATATTGAAAACAGCTAAATTATGCTATGTCTCCCAAAGAGCCAAAAAATGATTCAGTCACTCACACGGTCTGTCTACCTGAAGCCACAATATACTTTGGTGTCGGGATGTGTCACTTTTCCTCAGAATGTTTAGAGTCTTTCCATACTCTGGCTAACATTTGAATAGAATTGGTAATTTAGAAAGTGTTTTAAATATCACATTTTGTTTAATCTTCAGAACAATCTATAATAACTAATAATTAAGACTCCTCATAACAAAATGGAAATTTTGAAATAATAACTAAGTCTGAAAATATGGCCAAATTATAAATAGCCAAATTATGAATTGCCAGGGTCCTGTCAAGTCGTTAGATTCCTCAGGGAGTCTAATGCCACTAAGGACACACTCTCAAGTGTTTGCATGCTTGTGCAGTGAGTTTAAAACAAGGAAACAATGGGTGCATGCCACGTAATTGCTACATTTTACAAAGACTGCACTCTGATCCTCATTGTTTTTAGTAGAAAGAATTATCTTTAGAAGATAATATAGACATGGAAGTACCTGTCTCTAAAACGTGGGAGCTTTTATTGTGTTCCTGACATCCTGTTTCACTATGTAGGCGCTGGGAGAACAAAGATGAAAAGCTTTCCTTTTTCTGTGCAACTTTCAAAAGGGCAGTAATTACCATGACAAAGGAAGGGCTTCCTTGCTTCTGGCATTTTGCCACTATTAATTTGTCCCAGGACAGTTTCCCGTCAAGTGCCTTGCATTCTGTTTTTAACATGAAAAACTGCACCGCACAGTTAGTAATTGCTGTTGCTCTGTTAAGAGCCTGGCAGAAATTTGGCCTATACAGTGCCCCATTTCCATGAGTTTCCGGTTATTTAGACAGTCAAGAGACACAGGAGATTCAGAGAGGAAAGTCTTCAAAGATAATCCTTATCTTTCACAGGACAATGATGCTAAGCATATTACTATTTTACTACTTTCTTCTAAACCATTGTGGGATATGCTGATTTTATTTATTTTTTCTTCAGGCAAATATCTTCATATCTCACTTCCTCAAAAATAATTCTAGTAATGGCATTCTTTCTATTGCAAACAAAAATGATGATGCCAATGTAACTATAACAGATGGAGCAATGATTTAGTAGGGAATCTTAGATTTTGTTGTGAAATTTCTATAAATTACTATTTAGCTATAATAATGTATATATGTATATGTATATGTATATATTTAATTATTTTAATATTAATTTGTTCACAGCTGTTTGCTTCTTCTAATCAATCTGCTATGAGGGGAATCAAGACAAAGCTCAGAGATTTTCTAAAACTGATGAATATTTAATTATATTGAACATGGTTTTTAAGTATGGATTTTGATGACTTTGAGAGAGCCATTAGAAGACTGGAACTACAGCTATAAATTCTATCACATTATTGACCAGTAGGCTCAAGAGCATATAAGAGGTTCATAGTAATCTCTAAGTGAATAGTTTCCAGAAAAGGAGGAATTTTAGTGGGTATCTCAAATAAGTATTACCTGAAACTTAGATGCTATTTAGAAAAGAATGTACTTCTAGAACTAATTCAGAAAGTATTATGTCAAGTGTCTTAGAGTTTCTATTGCTGTGAAGAGATACCATGACCATGGCAACACTTATAAAGGAAAATCATTTAATTGGAGGTACTTACATTTTCAAAGGTTTAGTCCATTATAATCATGGTCCAACATGGTGGCATGTAGGCACACATTGTGTTGGCAAAAGTAGCTAAGTGTCCTAGATTATTTTTTTGCAGGCAACAGGAAGTAATCTGATTCAGTGGCAATATCTTGAGCATAGGGCACTTCAAAGCCCACCCCCACGGTGACACACTTTCTCCAATAAGGCCACACTTACTTCAACAAGGCCACATCTCCTAAGAGCACCCATCCCTATGAGACTATGGGGGTCAAATATTCAAGCTACTATATCAAGTAAATAAAAATTTGTATGCAACATGTTTCTTGTCATATGCCTACTAATGTGTTAACTTGGATAGGCCTCAGAGCTCAGCTTTTAATTAAAACACTTATCAAGATCACCTCAAGCAGATACTCTGCAGATGTGATCATCTTCTGGGTCTTATTGCTCAAGAGTACTGCAGAGAAATTAGGTAGTCCTGGTCTATTCAGTTTGAAGGAACTGATGAAGACTACTTTAGAAAAAAGACCTATTTCCCTGTGTAGAGCTGCTTAAGCCAAACCCTGGAATTTCTAGTCTGTTCTTTCGATGGCCTATTTTACAGCTTCTTAAACATCTACCTGGCCACCAAAATAAGAAGACACTATCCCTTTCAATTAAGCTCCTATTAATCTTCTACTGATTTTCATTCTCTGCTTAGCTTGAAATAAGACCATTCAGGCAAAGTGTTCAATTAACAAGTTGCAAAAATGTTTTAATACTAAGCTCTAGTAATATGGGTCATTTTAATCTCCAAAATGGATGTATGTTGAAAGTGAGTTATTAAAGAGACTCAGGAATATCATGATTAAGGGGAATGGTAGTTACACCTGTAATATCAGAACAAGGAGCCATAGTAATGGATATGCAACTTTGAGACTAGTCTAGCCTAAATGATGACTTACATTACAGCTAAAGATATACATGGAGACAATGTCTCAACAACAGCTTACAGTCAGCAAACAACAAACCAACAAAAACAACCCCCAAAAGTCCAAGAGATGCCCAATTATACTACAAAAGCATTTGCTCAACTATGTTGATAGCAGCATTATTTGTAATAGCCAGAACCTGGAAACAACCTAGATGCCCTTCAGTGGAAGAATGGATGAAGAAACTGTGGAATATATACATGTTAGAATACTACTCAGCGGTAAAAAACAATGACATCTTGAATTTTGCATGCAAATGGATGGAAATAGAAAACACTATTCTGAGTGAGGTAACCCAGATATTTTCATATCTCACAAAAGTTAGTTCATGTCATTTGCAAAATATCTGAAGCAAAACACTTTTAATTTTCTTAGAATGTAATTTGCAAAGATGAGATCTAAGCCACCAGGAAATTCCTCAAATTTTAGAAATTATAATACCACTATGTATCAGTTAAAAACTATAGAGACAATATCAGAAAAACTGTCTTCCATAGATGCATAAACAAAATGCCAGTATGGAGAACAAACTCACAAAAGAAATTTATACCACAAGCAATTAAGAATTGTGGATAATGGGTGTTCTAAGCTTTCTCTACTAATCACCATTTTGAAAACTCTGACATTTCTTATTTAGATGGTATGCCAAGAAACATTGAAGTTGGAAGTGATTCTAAAAAATTCAGGGATGTAACAGGCCTCCTTTTCTCCTGAGGATAAAGAATTAGAATATTAGTTCCTAAGAAGGTTTATGCAGAAAGACCATGAGTTCAATATCTCATTGGGTCATTGTCATACTCAACAAAAGTAAGGGCCTATATAGAAATGAAAAGCAAACGGGAAGGCCTATGTCCTATCGCCAGTGTTGTAAAAAAATACGGGGGGGGGGGGGAAATGGCGACATTGTAATGTAGTCAAGTTATACAGTGATTTTTTTATAATCAAAAGGGGATATTCATTGTTAAGTGTTTTCCATGAGGAATGATGTAGTAGAAATTGCTTTTAAGGCAGTTTTGGATAGTTATAGAAGCATTTCTAATGTCAGATAATGCAGGTGGGACGTATAAAAAAATTCCCTTAGATTATAATCTTCTGATGTGACATAAAGGAACATAACATGTTATCATATAAAGGATTTTCTTGTGATCATAAATAGTTTTAGCACAATCTCAGAAAAGGAAAATTGAAAGCGTGAGACTCCAACGTGCCTACAAAGGAGATCACGAAAGGCTTAGAAAGAATCTGGAGCTTGTACATGAAAAATGATGAAGAATTAAGTGGTATTCTCTTGTTATTTATTTTTCATGGTATTGTTCTTGGAACTACAAACCTAGAGAAGTTTGAGTGATTCTTTTTTATTTTTGTGGCATTTTAAACCATGTTTGTTACTTGTGATCATTATTTTTATTTTTTCATACCTTTACTGTTCTAAAATGGTTTTTATTCTCAAAATAAACGTCCGTCTACTCATTTGTACTATGCTAGCTGCAGCAAAAGAACTGAACACCAAAGAGTACCATTAACAAAGTGGCAGGAGTGGTTTTACCTTCCCACAAGCAGAACAACAACTGAAGTTAAAAGAGCACATACACATATTGTTTTGAGAATATTGTTTCCACACTATTGCCGAATGACCACTAAGTATAGGACTCAATAAACAGTGACGTAGATAATGAGATCATCTAAAATCCATCCATGATGGTAAGCAAGCATTTTTGGCAGCATTCGGTAAAGAACGTGCTGTATTAAGAAAGCATTGAAGACAAAATGCACTTACCAAACTTAAGACTAATAAAGACAGTCCCTAAAACCATTGTAGTGATCCACAGCAAGCTACAAGGACAGGTAAGGAATAGCTAATGCCACCTGCAAATCTAGACTTCAGTCTATGTAACAACACAATAGGTTTTTATAAAAAAAGGAAAACTCATCATACTTTTAAGATTATCCAGGCCATCCTTTTCCCTTTATACCCCTTAAGCCACAAAAATCTACCTCACGGCCACTTAAGAGAATAATATAAATATGCACAGTCACTGGTTTGTTTGTTTTATAATGCTCATGTATTATATGTTGTTTTTCACAGAGAGTTAAATGGTTCTTATATTTCCTCATAATTTTTGAACTACATGTTTAAAACAGACACAGTACATGTAAATGATATTAACAGGAAGCCTATTAAATTAACAGGAAATATTTTTTTAGCATAATAAACTTAATGAGATTATATTGATTAGCATGTAAAAGATATATTTTTCCAAATAAGTTTTTACAGGTTCAAATTCTTAACTTGTTTTTCAAGGAGAGTCATACACCTTAATAATTTGTATAGTTTTCCCCTAGGTTTGTACGAAAGTGACAATGTAAGACATGACAGGATGTTCTAACGAGATACATTAGTCCCAGATACTGTACCACATTCTCTCATAGAGTCACACGGAAGTGCTGCAGGACACAGGATTTCCTTGATGAAACCCTGCATCTCCATTTACCAAAAGAAATAAGAAATGAGCTCTTGAAAATGTGTCAAATCTATTTCATCAATCATAGTTATTGTAGAAAAGAGAGGCTATGCTTAATTCCTTTCCTTGAAAGGAGTTTAGGGGCCCTGAAAGGGCTCAGCAAGAGCAATTGCTGTCAGCTCTGACTGTTTGATGTCCCTCCAAGAATCTACACAATGGAAGAAAAGAACTGACTCCAGCAGTTGTCCTCTGACCTTCAAACGCATAACAAAAAGTGCATCTGCCAGCACAAATGAGTATATAAATGTAGCGAAGTACAGTAGTCTTTTCTAAAAAGGATAAGAATACTGCTTAAAATGTCTGGTCAGATTTATGTGATGGTTAATGATAACTTGTCAATAACCAAACACACATTCATAACTTCAGAAACAATGAGAGTGTTTTGATAGGACACAGTAGGAAATCTTGTGATAAAAGATGTGTTTAGGTCTAGGCTGCCCACACCAAAGGCAGTCCTTACTGGAAACCATCTGGCCATGACCAGGGAGTCCTGTAGGGGAACTTCACTCTCCTCAAGTCCTCTCTTCCCAACACTACAGTCTCATCCCCAACCCTGCATCAGAGACCTACAAGGGCCCGTCTTCCCTCTTTTCCTCTATTTTTTTTTCTTTTTTCTTTTTTTGGTTTTTCGAGACAGGGTTTCTCTGCAGCTTTTTTTAGAGCCTGTCCTGGAACTAGCTCTTGTAGACCAGGCTGGCCTCAAACTCACAGAAATCCGCCTGCCTCTGCCTCCCGAGTGCTGGGATTAAAGGCGTGCGCCACCACCGCCTGGCGTTTTCCTCTATTTTTTGAACACTCCACAGATTTTTTTTTTCTGAAAGGTAGAACCAACTTTTTTCCCTCCTGGAAACTCTCTCAGACCCACTGCCACTCCCTCCCCTCTAACTCACTACCATTTCTTCTTGTCAACTGCCAATACCCAGAAACATTTTCTATCCAGGAAACACATGCCACACCTGGCAGGGACTCAAAACCACTCCCCACGTTCTCCTAAGGTCCAGAGAAGATAACAGAATCAAGGACAGAAAAACAAAAATCCCAACAAAGACCTGATATCAACATCTAGACTGACAATCACTCAAAATTCAAATTCCTAAACAGCAGGAAACAAACAAACAAACAAAAGTAATATCAGCCAGAACACTATGCTCCCATTGGGGTAGCAACCTTACTAGAATAGGTATTGAAAGCGCAGTATAGCTGAAGTACGAAACCGGGAATTACAAAGAACTACTTTTGAGTATGTTTAAAGTCCTTAAAGAGGTTATGAAGAAATTCACTGATGAGATCTATAAAAACACACAAACAACAGTGGGATGAAATAAAGGAACAGTTTAAGACGTGAAAGTAGAAATGGACTCATTAAAGAAAATACCAATTGAGGTATAACTGAAAAAGAAAACTTTAGGAACTCAAACAGAATCTTCAGAGGCAAACATCAGCAATAGAATACAAGAAGTGGAAAAGAAAATCTCAAGCTTGAAGACAAGATGGAAGAAAAGGATACCTCAGGCAAATAAAATGATAAATCTAAACAAGAAAAGAAAATCAATGAAAAAGACATATAGAATATCTGGGACACTATGAAAAGATCAAAACAATGAACGATAGGAATAAAGAAAGAAGAAGAAACTCAGGTCAAAGGCATAGAAAACATTTTCAACTAAATCATAGAAGAAAATTTCCCTAACATAAAAAAGAGGTACCTATAAAAGTATAAGAAGAATACATAACACCAAATTAGACTGGAAAAAAGAAATTCCCCATAATAATCAAAGTATTAAACATATAGAACAAAGAAGGAATATTAAAAGCTACAAGGGGAAAAGACCAAGTAACTAACAAAGACGGACCTAATAGAATCACAGCTCAATTTCCAATGGAGACTCTAAAATCCAGAAAAAGCTGGACAGACTTCATAAAAACTATAAGAAACCATAGACACCAACTCAGACAGTTATTATTCCCAACAAAACTTTTAATCACAATAGATGGAGAAAGAGAAACATTCCACAATAAAACCAATTTTTAACAGTATCTGTCTAGGAATTAAACTCTAAGGAAGGCACAAGAAGCAAAACTTCAACTTGAAGAGTTTAACCATACCCCCCCCCCAAAAAAAAAAACATAGGGAATAAAGAATATCAGATCCTCATATCAAAGATGGCAGGAACACACACCACCACAACAAAACCACAATCAACAGAAACTGCTCATTGATAACACTCAACATCAATGGTATCAATTTCCTAATGAAAATAAGCAGGCTAGCAGATTGGATTCTAAAGCAGGATCCATCCTACTTCTGTGTCCAAGAAATACAATTGAACATGATGGACACTACTTAAGGATAAAACAAGGAAAAGCTATTTCAAGCAAAAGAACCCAAGAAACAAGACAAAAGCAATTTTAGTATCTAACAAAATAGACTTCAAAGCAAATTAATCAGAAGAGATAGAAAAGAACACTTTTTAACTATCAAAAAAAATGCACCAAGAGGACAGTGCAATTCAAAACATCTTTGTATCAAGGACACTGTTTAGGATCACTCTTGCTGCAATGAAACACCATGACAAAACCACAAATTGGCAAGGAAAAGGTTTAATTGGTTTACACTTCCATATTGCTGTTCATCTTCAAAGAAAGTCAGGACAGGAACTCAAACATGGAAGGAACCTGGAGGCAGCAGCTGATGAAGAGGCTGCAGTGGATGGTGCTTACTGGCTTGTTTCTTATTTCTATCTCATCCTGGCTTTTTAGAGAACCCAGGACCACCAGCTTAGGGATGGCACAACCACCCCGGACTGGGCCCTCTTCCATGAATCACTAAGTGAGAAAATGCCTTACAGCTGGATCTTATGTAGGCATTTTCTCAATTAGATTTCCCACCTTCCAGGTAATTCTAGGTTATGTTATCATAAGACTAGCCAGCAAAACTAACCCCTCATTAACTTGACACACAAGCACATCTATGTTAAGCCACAACCCTTCTTTCTTATTTGTGACCAAATCTTACATTAAAATCATAAATAACTTTAAAAGACTCATGGGCTTTACAAACTTAAACACATTAAAATTCAGTCTTTAAATCATCTGATCTCTCTGAAATTAAAAATTCCTTTAAAAGGTCAAAGTCTTAGTTAAAAGGTCAAAATCTTAGTTGGGCAGTAGTGGCACATGCCATTAATCCCAGCACTCAGGAGGCAGAGGTAGGTGAATCTCTGAGTTTGAAGCCAGCCTGTTTTATAGAGCTAGTACCAGGACAAGCACCAAAGCTACAGAGAAACCCTGTCTTGAAAAAAAAAATTCAAAGTCTTTCAGCTGTAGGCTCCTATAGAAATCAAAATTAAATTAAATACCTTCTTATTTCAAAAGAGAAGAACAAAGGCACAATCAAATTCAAATCAAAGCAAAGCATACTCCAATTATAACAACATAGTGTCCAATATCTGGGATCACATCCTCTGGGCTCTTCCAAGGGACTTGGGTCACTTCCTCGGGAAAGGAAAAGTAGGTTTTCCCCAACGGCATTTCCCTGAGTGTACAAACCAGTCAATGGCAGACCCAGCATATTCGATGGTTTATACATTGCAAGTTCTTTGTATATTTGTGCACATCTTTCCATAGATAGCATTTCTTGAGATTTTCTTTGGCTCTTCTTAGGTTTGCATTTTTTTTCGGTCCTATTCTGCTTCTTTGTGTTTATTTTGTTTTATCTTATTTTACTATTATGATTATTATTTACATGCTTATTTGTATTATAAATAGAGAAAGAAAGAAAAGAATCTGGATTTGGGTGGGTGGGGAGTTGTGGAAAATCCAGGAGTTGGAGGAGGAAAAACAGTAATCAGAATATATTGTAATAAAAAAAATCTATTTTCAATCAAAAGAAGGAATATGTATTTAAGGATAGACTTCTTCTATGCAACTCATGGTCATAATATGTGGAAGAGTTATGATATTATATTTAAACCATGTACTGAGCTTCTGAAGATCCTGTCAACCAATTGCTAAATTCTTATTTCTAAGAACATAAACATAAAATAAACTATGCAAGCACTAACTAGTGATGAAATTTCCATTTGTATGTGTGTATTTGAACAGTTGTATGAGGACTTATCAGCACTACTTACTTTTAAATTCATGCCTTGTTAATAACTGCAAAGCCTAATATCATTATTTCCCCCTCCCATTACTATACTGTCATTCACAGTATTTAACCATTTAAAAAAAAACCCTGAGGCTAAGTATCTCTCATCGCTTCACTAATGTTGAACCTTCATATGTCTCATAATGCAAACACTAATACATTCCAAACCATTATATAAAGGAGACAAAGGTCATGAATTATTGGATTGATTCAAAAATAATTATTTCATCCATGAAATATCTCTTCCATATAGCTAACATGTTAAATTTCAGTAATGCCTAGATATTCAGACTAGTTCTAAATAAAGAGTAAAGAATCTAATAGTACATATGTTTTATAAATTAAGATCGTAGAATATAGCTGGGCATGGTAGCATACACCTTTATTCCCAGTACTTGGAAGGCGGAGCTCTGTGTTTGAGACTAGCTTAGTTTGCAGAGTGATTCCCAGAAAGTCAGGGCTACACAGAGAAACTGTGTCTCAAAAATCAAAACAAACAAAGGACCATAGGATTTATTTTTCAACTTCTAATAAACTTATTTTTTGCATGTATTGGCCTCTTCTTTAGGTTCTCAACATTTTATGTATGATTAACATAACGCCTTGTTTACATGTCCATTGCCAATATTGATTGAATAAAGTATCAAAGTAATCTGGCACCCGAATAGCTATCTTTACCAGATGTCCATCACAACTGTTAAAAGACATATGTAGATCTCCTCTATGATTTTGCAGAGAATTAAATTCTGGCTAGTTTACCGGCATTTTGTCAAATAAAACAACTTGAAATTGAAAAAAAATCCTGAGTAAATACGTATACATTTAACTTTATTTTCTTCGGTGACAAGACATCCCAGTGAAGCTATGAAGACCTGCTAGCCTCAAAATACCACAATGACATCTTCAGAAAGCACAAAGTTGAGTACAATCTAGTCCCATAGTGTAGTGTAATAACAATGGATTATTGCCAGTTTTCCATAATGATGCAATGTTTCAGAAATATTTGCAATTAAAAATCACTAGGATAGTTCTTAGGCGTTTATATGTTACATCTCTATAATCAATACACATATATGTTTTTTATGTGCATGTGTGTGTGCATGTGAGTGTCTACATATTGACTCTGAGGCACACCAACTTGATATTTTTGAATCTGTATTATTAAAGAAAAAATATATCTCAAATAATGCTGGTCTGTACAAATACATTCAGAATTTGTGGCTCTCAGTGAAGAGCATCATTAAAATCTTATGCTCCTCAAATCAAGGAGCAGGTTAAGTTCAGAGAATATAAAGGTTCAGTGATTGTCAAAAATTAGAGATTGTTAATTATTAAGAATGAGAATCAACATCTTCATGTCTTATCTATTATTTAAGAAGGTGTCCAAGTGAGAAATGCTTTGATTCTTAAAGAAAACTTTTAGTGCTTGCATATTGCTCATGGGTAAAGGAACCAAAATAACATGCATACATCATGCATAGTAACCACCTCCTTCAGAAAGTAATACAGAAGTTAAAAGACTCAGTATACTTGGCCTGTCCTTCTGTGGGAGTTGAATGGGAAAATGCCTTGAGTTATACCCTGTTTTCCTTTAACTTGTCTCTCTTTGTCTTTCTCCTCTATACCCATAAAACCTCACCTACATCACTGGGTAATCATGAGCTGAACATGGATAACAATAATGCACACTCTAACGTGGAGGCAGGACAGACCATGTTATAGATTGTAAGCACTTATTTTTAACTTTTGGGTATGATTAGGAAGTTGGATTAATTATTTCTGGTGATTTAGGTAGATATTTTATGGACTTTTATCTCAGGTATGTTAGTATTGATTTTGGCTATTTCATAATCCTGACATAAAGAAAATCATGGTATCACATTAATTTTACAAACGTCACAGCGATGTGATGTCTGGTAAGTAGTATAATTTAGTATTTGCCTTCCACTAGAATGAACTAACAGACTACACAAGCAACCTTATCTACAAGATGAGAATCAAAAGATACCTGCTTCTTAACAGAATTCAAAGTGTGAAGAAAATCAATTGTGTTAATAGCACCTAGCATGCTCCTTTTAATAACTTGAGGAACAACAACACTTAAAAACCACTTGCTATTTAATGCTATAACCGAAAATGGTCTTATTTTAATAAAATAGATACATAAAGTAAGAATTATTTTACTAATTGGATTTCTTATTAAAATCATCAGATGATTGCAAACTCAGTGTTACATGGCTTTTAGTTAAGAGGTGATATTTAAGTGAATAAAAGAGCTAGAAGACCTCTTTTACAGGAAAATTTTTACTCTGTCATCTGTAAGACTTGTAAGAAAGAATGACTAACCTGTCATTATCCACATTATTCCTTACAGCATCAAGCTTTTGACATTCCTTTGTTGCATTTGTTAGTTTCAATGGTCAGGCATTCATTCTGAGCAATCACATAAAGCCAGATAGGCAGTTATTTCTCTTTGCCCAAATTTTTTTGGAAACAGGTGACTTCTAGAAATCAGATTAACTATGATGCTGGGTAGGAGATGGAGGTTGGGTCCCAGGATGAGTTTGCATAGCAGAGTACTACACAATGTAATAAGAAATATGTTGTATTGTTTAATTTCTAAATTAAATTAAATTTTCATGTACATGTTAAAATGCCTTGAGGAGCAGCCTCTTGTAAAATGGAGACAGTGTGTCTTTTATTTTTTTCAAAGATAAAAGAAGCAATTATGAGGTATGACTTAAGGTGATGATTCAAGTGTTGGGTTGTTTTGAAACGTACTTTTAGGGTCCAATTTGATGGGTAGCTTAATTTTCTCTCCAAACTGAGATTTGATGAACCTATACATACCATAAACTTAGGATATTATTAATATTTCAGGGTGTTATTTTTCATGTGCAACATATTTTTAATTGTATAAACACGCAACAGACTTCTTTTTATTGACTACAGAATACCAACTGCTCAGAAAATAGAATATAAAGCTAAGAAATGAGTAATTCAACTTAGTATCCATTCTTGTCATAAAATGGACAGATACATGGTATATGACAAAAATAATTAGCAATAGAATATCTTTCACCATGAAGGATTTACAAAAATAACAACTATCACTATGGAAACCAATAATCAGTTTAAAGATGGATTATTAAATACAAGGAACCAGAATCATTCAATGAATATAATGCTAAGATCATTTTCTTTTTTATTGCATGAACCTTAAAATGGCTAAAGGACAAAAGAATTAGTAACTTTAAGGTACCTGGGGTGGTTTGAAAGAGACATAGTCCTTATAGACTCACCTATTTTAAACACTTGGCCACAATTAGTAGGAATATATGGCGGAGTTATAGGAGCTTTAGGAGGTGGAGCCTTGCAGAGGAAAATATGTTACTGGGCAGAGCTTTGACAGTCTTGCCCAATTCCTATTATCTCTGTCTGCTTCCTGTGTGTGAAAGAAAATGTGATCAGCAGGATTACGGATGCTGTTGCCATGTAAAATGTAAGCAAATAAAAACACTTTCTTCTTTAAGTTGCTTTGTTTGGGAAACTTTACCTCAGCAACAGAAAGGCAATTAATGCAACAAGGAAGGGAGTTATCAAAATTATTTCTACTTTCCAGGAAAACAGATAAAACTAGTTGATATGAATATCATAAAGCCACCATTAAACACAGTTTTTCTCTAAACTTTTTAATTGATTTTGTTGAGCTCTACATTTTTTCTTGCTCCCTTCCCTTTCTTTCCCTGCCCTTTCTACCCTTTACCTTCTCCCTTGGTCCCCATGCTCCCAATTTACTCAGGAGATCTTGTCGTTTTCTACTTCCCATGTAGATTAGATCAATGTATGTCTCTTTTAGGGTTTTCATTATTGTCTAGGTTCTCTGGGATTGTGAATTATAGGCTGGTTTTCTTTGCTTTATGTCTAAAAGCCACTTATGAGCCATATGATTTTTTCTTTCTGGGTTTGAGTTATCTCACTCAATATGATGTTTTCTAGTTCCATCCAAAAGCCTATACATCTTAAGATGTCATTTTTTGAGTAACACTTAAGAATGTTTGGATTTGTGGGAGTTATAACAAGATATATACATATCCTGCCTTTTTGTCCCTTTAGAATTTCTGGTGTGAAATGTTCCAAAGAGATTAAGAAAAAGCTTGGTATTTAGTATAGATGCAGGGTTTTTTCCAGATTAATAATTTGTTTAAGATTCAGTCTTTCATAAATCCACCCCGCATTAGGGAATCTTATTGAAACAGAGATAGAATATTTTATTTTACTACTAATATTTAAAAAATGTATTTAAGTTCCTAGAGCATGAGAGGTGAAATGTTGGCTACAACTCCAGCAATGTTTTAGAAGCATGATACGATGAATGTGTAGAGCAGGATTATAATGTTAGGAATCAACCAAGTCTTTCAAAATGTATATTCAAATTGTGCTAATTTTTAGAATAACAAGAGGGAGTCCTAGTTTTTATTATTTCTGGGAAAAAAGTACATATATTTTTTATTAATCATTTTAGACGCCTTGACATATTTCATTTTAAGGACTACACTGGCATTGACTTAAAGTGAAAGTATGTTAGAGAAGATAATAAGAAGCTGCAACCATATTCCTATTGAATGAATACTAGATTATTGGTTTGAGGAGATGGAATTGTCTCCAGCCATCTTAATTGCAAGGTGTGCAGAAGAAGCAGCCCTTCTCACATGGCATAATCCAAACTAAAGATTCAGGCAAAGGGTTGTGTGAACATGGAACATGAAAAATGACCCCATAGTTATTTTTATAATTGCCTTAAACTCTAGCAAATAAGTGAAATATCAATTGTTATAGACATGTGTCTTTCAAATAAGGAAGTAACAGTACGGGCCACATTTAAGGTTAACATACTATACTAAGAATTCATGGTGAAATCAATGTGCTTCTCCAAGTTTTAGACTTTTTTGGTTTCTTCCACGAGAAACTACCTATGAAATACGTACCAGGTAGGACACTCATTCACCGTGTCACTCCCAGAATTCTAATTTGTTCTACTCTATTTTAGTCAATAAAATGTGGTTACTCATAAATTACATTCTTTCCAAGTTTCAACAACAATGGATTATATGAAAATGTTTTTAAAGATTCCATTCTTTTTATTTATTTATTTTTTTACTTTTTTTTTTTTTTTTGGTTTTTTGAGACAGGGTTTCTCTGTGGCTTTGGAGCCTGTCCTGGAACTAGCTCTTGTAGACCAGGCTGGTCTCGAACTCACAGAGATCCGCCTGCCTCTGCCTCCCGAGTGCTGGGATTAAAGGCGTGCACCACCACCACCCGGCTTATTTTTTTACTTTTCTTATATAATATATCCTGATTACAGTTTCCCCTTCTTCTTTCCTTCCACGTTCCTTTCCACCTCCTTTCTTATCCATATTCACTCCCTTTCTTTCTCCCATCAGAATATAACAGGCTTCTAAGAGATAACAATAAAACATAGCAAAATAAAATATAATATGATAAAAAACGAAATCATCACACTCAAGTTGGAGAAGGCAAACCAACAGAAGGAAAAGAGTCCCAAGAGAAAGCACAAATATCAGAAAGCCACTTGTTCACACATTCAAAAATTTGATAAAAACACTGAAATGAAAGCCATAATTTCTACACAGAAGACCTGGTGCAGACCTATGCAGGGTCTATGCTTGCTGCTTCTGTCCTTGTGAGTTCATATGAGTTTAGTTAGTTGATTTGTTCTGGTATTCTCCATCCCCCTCTGATACTTATACTCTTTCTCCTTTCTCTAATTCAGGGTTTCCCAAGTTCCAAAAAGATGGATTTCATGGAGGCATCCCATTTAGAAATAAGTGTCCTAAGGTCTCCTTCTCTTTGTGTAATAACTTTCTATGAGTCTCTGTGTTCCTATCTGTTATAGGAAGAAGCTTCTCTGATGAATGGTGAATAGGGCATTGATCTAGACTTAAAGAAAGATATCATTAGGAGTTATTTTGTCATTACTGTTTTTGTTTGTTTGCTTGCTTGCTTGCTTGCTTGCTTGCTTGGGTTAAGACCAGCAGAATTTGATTTACCCTAGATCTCCAGTCTGGTTCTTGGTCACCCAAAGTAGTATTGGGTAGGGGTTCCATTTCCTGCATTAAGTGTCCCTTAAGTCAAATCAGATTTGGGTTGGTTATTCCCAGAAGCTTGTGCCATCATTGTCCTAGCCTATTTTGCAGGCAGGACAGATTGTAGATCAAAGGTTTTGTGGTAGGATTGATGTATACATTTCTATTTTGGTAGCCTACAGATTACCTTCTTATACAAAAGACACTAGGTCATAGAGGTGAAGGTTCTTTGTAGGCACCAGCTTGACCTTTACAAGTTCAGTGAGTTGTGTCGGTGTTGTGTTCAGCAATGCGGCTTGCTGTAAAACATTTTAAAACCCTCTGAAACTTCTTCAAGCAAAAATAAATTGAGCATTTGGCCTTCTTTTTATTTTCTTTGCTTTTGTTTCACACCTATCAACCCATCTTCTTCTAGACCATAAATGTGCTTTGCCAAGAGAGTGAAAAAGACTATAAATATATCAAATTTGTTTTGTTTTAATGAATTTTGACATACTGAAGTAACAAGTTTCTAATTGGTTTAAAAATATGCATGATTTGTAGATTGATTAGTATTAATTCTATCAGAAAATTATATTGAAAATCATAGAAGATCTGCCAGGAGCCACAGCATATCATGTGGGTACAGACACTAGAGGTGCTACCAAGTTCTTATTAGAGAACCTCAATGTAAATCAAACAGATTACTTATCATAACTTTTGCCATGCATACTTCTGTATCCAAATTATATTGATTATTTAGAAAATAAAACTTGTTAAATACCAATTACATTGTTTATAGAGAAATATCAAATGGTTTAGTAGACTCCAAGAAGCAGCAGATTTGCTGATTTAAGAAAACTTAGCTCACTGTGAGGAGGAAGGATACAGAAAAGTACTCTATAATGAGTTTCAGCAAACTTTCAGTTTCCAACTCCGGCTATTAAATTTAATGATATCTCCTGGTTGGGAAACTTTTTTGTATTCCCCCAAAATTCTCATCTCTAACGATTTTCTAAACAGCCAAGACTGTTTTGGATAGACGAAAGAAAACCCTTACTCTGTGTGACAATTACATAATATCCCCCTTCATTTATTCCCTCAGCAGACACATTTGAACTCCTGCATTGTGTTAAGTATTAAAAGAAGGCATTAAGAAAAAAAGTTGCTATATATTCATGGAAGTAATGGAGAGCCAGACCAGAGAAAACAGACAAAAGAACATTTAAATAATGTACCAGCCATTGCTGCGCAAGGACAACAGTGCAGAAAAGAGGGGTTGGAATACAGGAAGAGAATGAAAAACGGACAGTAATAATTAAACAGATTTGAATTACATGAGAAAGTAATCCTGGTGAAGAGTTGAACGGAGAAAGGATCCCGACCTGGGAATGGGGGAGACAGATGTTCAGTTTTAGAAGGTAACTGGATGGCACTTTGTACCATTATCAGGGCAAGAATGTATAGCTAGACATGTCATACATCCAAGGAAATAAACTACTACTATTATTCCCTTAAATACAATAATTTCTAATGACTTAGCATTATACCCACAGATCAATGTACATCACCACATCCTTATAAAGGAAGCTTCCATGTTTTATTTTTTCTACACTCTTTTTCTTCTCTCTCTCAAGCCTACATACATTTTTAAAACATACTGTGACCCATTCAGAGGTTCATTTTGTCTGAATCTGTCCTTATTGCATATCTGTAATTATTTTTTGAACAGAAGTGCCTTTTAAAGAAATATTGCAACAGTACTTGAACAATCACTTAAGCATATTGCTCTGATGAAAAATTGAAGAAAAGAACATGAAGTTTAGTGGGAAGGAGTGGAAGTGGGAAGAGTTTGAGGGGTAAATATCATAAAATATACAGAATTCTTAAAAAGGAAATAAAGGTGCAAACATAATTTTCCTTCTCCTAGGGTATCTTTTCATATTTTTTATTCTTAAATGAGGTGATCATTGAGGAGGGAACTTTTTTGCAATCATGGCAAAAAGCAAATTAATTTAATAAAGTGTGCAGGGTCTCAAGTTATCCAGACAGGTGTAAGGCTCAGAATTTAACTCAAGATGAACCACATGTGCATTTGCTGTGAACTTTTTCAGTGTGAGAATCTTAAGTCAGAGTCAGTTTCTCCTCAGTTCATTCAGGAACAACCAAAGATAATAGTTTCTACCATATCAGTTAGAGAGATCATACTGTCCACGGAAGAGAAAGCCACTAGGATTTGCTCAGTAGACTTTGCCTAGTCATTTTTCTTTTTTAAAAAATATTTATTTATTATGTATACAATATTCTGTCTGTATGTCTGCAGGCCAGAAGAGGGCACCAGACGTCATTACAGATGGTTGCGAGCCACAATGTGGTTGCCGGGAATTGAACTCAGGGCCTTTGGAAGAGCAGGCAATGCTCTTAACCACTGAGCCATCTCTCCAGCCCGTCATTTTTCATTTCTATAATATTTCATTAATTTAATATTTAATTATAATTTAATAATATTTCATTTATTTAAGTCCACTTAAATAAGTAAATGGGCTTATCTTTTTGCTTTAATTAATTCAGTTTGCATAATCTCCTGCAAACACTGAGAAAATATATATTTTCATAAAACTTATAGTCAAAAACTTAATAGTACTTTTTATTTTTTGATCTTTTTAATTGAAAATAGCTTCTTTTTTCATATTCATATTACAGTTTCCCCTCTTTCTAATCCCCAAGCTCCTCAAAACCTCTCCTACACTCTGGACCCACTCCCTTTCTGTCTCTCATTAGAAAGGCACAGGGTTCTAAGAGATAGCAACCAAACACAAAAAAAGTAAAATATTACAAGATGAACCAAAAAATGATAAGCTATATAAATTATTTAAAGTCGGACACAGCGACCCAACAGAAAGAGAAGAGTCCCAAGAGCAGGCACAAAAGTCAGGGACAAACTCCTTATTATAGGAGTCCCATAAACATACTAAGCTAATAGCTATAATATGTGTGCAGAAGACCTAGTATAGACCCATGTAAGCCCTGACTTGCTGTGCCAGTCTCTGTCAGCTCTATGCGCCTTGCTTAGTTAATTCAGAAGGTCTTGTTCTCCTGGTGTCCTCCATCCCCTCTGACTCTTAGAATCCTTCTGCCTCCTCTTCCACAGGATTTCCTGAGCTCTGAGAGATTATTTTGATGGATAGAAACCTCCAATTTAGAAACTTTTTCTGCCTAATACCTGTTTATGGAAATCGGTATCTGTTCCCATCTGCTGCTGAGGGAAGTCTCACTAGGGATGACTGAATAAGGCAGTGAATATGACTATAGCAGAATATCATTAAGAATTATTTTATTGATTTTTTTTACCAGTTTCTTTGTTTTACCCCATGTCTCTGGGCTATCTAGTCTCAGGTCTTTGGTTATTGAAAGAGTGTTAGGTATGGATTCCTCATGGAGTGGGCTTTAGTCAGATCAGACATTGATGAGCTACTCCCACAAGCTCTGTGCCTCCATCGCCTTAAGATACTTTTCAGGCATTTCAGCTTTTGTGGCTAGGTGAGTGGCCACATTTCTCTTTCGGTAGCTTTCAGAGTACCTTCCTTCATGAGAGAAAAGAATGTAGGGATGAAGACGGCATCTAGGTGCCAGCTCAACTTCCACATGTTCAATGAGTTGTGAGGATGTTGTTTTTGGTAATAGGGCTCTGCTGTCAGTTTGCAGAGAACAACCATTTATATTAGCACCAGCCTGAAATGTTGGAGGATCTCATAGGACCATCTTGACCAATGTTATAGTTTGAAAGAGAATGACCCCATAGGATTATAAGAATTATTAGGTGGTGTGATCTTGCTGGAGTAGATGTGGCTTTGTCGAAGGAAGTGGGTAAATAAGGGTGGGCTTTGAGGTCTTAAAAGCTCAAGCCAGGCCTAGTGACTGATTCATTTCTTGCTGCCTTGAGGTCAAGATGTAGACCTCTCTGCTTCCTTTCCAGCACTGTCTGTCTGCATGCTGTCTGCTTCCTGCCGTGATGCTGATGGACTAAACCTGTGAACTGTAAGCCAGCCCCAAATAAATATTTTCCTTTATAAGGGATGCCATAGTCATAGTGTCTCTTCACATCAATAAAAACCCTATGACAACTAACACCTCAACTGCATGCAACCCAGTCCCTCCATTGCAAGCTTTACTAGCTACAAGAGATGGACAGTTGAATCTCTGTATAACTAATTACTAGGAATCCTCATTAGGTCTACTTTCAAGCATTCCACAAAGTGTCCACTGCACCAGGTTTTAACATTGCTGACCAATTTAATTTAATTTGCATAATTTTATGCAGTCATTTGAAAATATTCATTTTTATATAGTACATATATTTCAAAAACCTAACAATGTATTACATACACTAGTTTAACTTTAATATTTATTCAAAGAATGATGTGTGATTCCCCTCTGTATGTTGTAAATATGTTTTATTACCATTGGTTAATAAAGAGGCTGCTTTGGGCCTATGGCAGTGCAGAATAGAGCAAAGCAGGAATTACAAGCAGTTAGAGGAGAGGAGAAGGCAGAGTCAGATAAATGCTATGTACCCACCAAAGGAGACAAATACCTGGGAACCTTACTGGTAAACTAAAAGACTCGTGGTAAAATATAAAATAACCGAAATGGGTTAATTTAAGATATAAAAGCCAGCTAGCAATATGCTTAAGTGATTGTTAGAAATCTGCATGATGACTATAAAGATACCTTCACTGGTCAGCTGCATGTAACTGTTTGCAGTGGTGGATCTCTCCATTGCCCTAGCAGAGTTTTATAGATTTGTGACCAGTATATACACCAATCCTGATTTGACTGACATGAAATGATGATACTCTATTTTATTATCAAAATTTTTGAATGTTCAATTTGAGAAAAGATGACTAGCTAGACAGATACTAATTAGATTTTTTGCTTCCAATTTCAGTTCAGATTCAACTGTAATGACAAGTAATTTGACGCTGAGGCAGAATAAATGCTTGGTTTCCCTGTGATGCCATATGATCTGGGGCTTCTAAAATAAAGAGGAAATATTTAACAGTCTATGTCTATTGCCACATGTACTTTGAGAAACATTACAATGTGGTGTTTTGTGAGCTCAAAAAATAAATTACAATAATTAAATAAAAATCAATGTGTCTGGGTCAGGGATTAGGCCAGTTTGTAAATTGTTTCATGCCCAAACCTGATGATCTGGGTTCTATTTGCATCACCAGCAGAAAAGTAAACAGCAGCAATGACAACAACTGTGGCATTATTAGTAATCCTGGCACTGAAGCAGGAGGTAGAGAGAGGCACATCCTTGAGGTTCACTGGTTACCTACGCTACCTTACTTGGCAATCTTCAGATCCAGAGATATACCTTCTCTCATAAAGTAAGGTGAATGGGTGTGGAGAATAGATGTGTGGTCTGAACAAGCATACATATTCATATTAACTTATACACATGAGCTTGCATACATGTGAACTTACACATACAAACACATCTTAAACTCAATTTTATGTCACTTACTGGATTCAAACTGCACAATTATTAATTAGGCAAACTATGAAGAATATGAGATGCAAATTTGTCCTTAAAAAAGTAAAATTAAAACCAATAGAGAGCCTCTACTTTCTTGTTTTATAATGACCTTGGGGTTATATAACTTTTCACAGCATGGCATACTTAAAATTTTAAAAAGCATATACAAAATGTTCAAGTTAAGTTGATTTACAAACTCAAACACTTTGTCAAGAATTTAACATCTGTCACAAGAGGTAGACATTTGAATAAAGAGAAAAATACTTTCTAAATAACTGTAATTACTCATATATGCATGTGCTTTTAGGGGGAATATGCTTCAATATTATTACTCTTGTCCTTTGCCATTATAAAACACTTGCTTTCTTTTGTCGGAAACATGAGAAACCAGCTTTTGACAGACTTGACATTACAAACAAGTATAGTGAGCTGATGTTTCTTTTTCTGACTGAGAAAATCTGTGTGGTATGATATGGTTATATCACCTACTTTCCTTGAAGAATGGTGGACCCCATGATCCTCTTTAGGTTCATCATTATGCCAAGGGGATACCCAACATACTTCTTATGAATAAATAAGTGAAGGCTCCTTTACTCTAGGTTCTTATTTTCCATAAAATAAGATATAAGTACAGCAAGAGATAGCTTAATAAATTAATTCACAAACAGAAATGAGCATCCAACATATCTGTTAAACTCGTGTACCTAATACTTTTTATAAATTTTGTAACCATAAGAAAATGCTATTGTTCCAAACTTCTTTATGCTTTACAAGTATATTTTTTCACATTAGGTATTTTGTGTATTAATAGGAATTATAAAAGGATATAATATACTCCTCAGTGGTAATTAAGCTGTCAAAGTATATCCAAATGTTGTATTCACTCCAGATAACCTCAGGGTTTATTGGTTACATTTGCCTTACTTTATTTCCAGTTAATTTCATATGAACCTAGTATTTGTATCAATGGAGTGAAATGTGGCTATATGGATAAGAAATGACCCTCTTAGGCTCATCCCAGTTAAGAAGGATTAGGAGGTGTGTCCTTGTACATTGCTAGAGATGGACTTTGATATTTAAAATGTCTATGCCAAGGAGCCATCAGGGTTCCCCACTCTATGCTAAGACCAAGGTCCTCCCAACTCCCCCCAGGTCCAGGAAGGTGATCGACCAAGCTGAGAAGGCTCCCACAGAGCCCGTCCATGAAGAACAATCAGAGCCCAGAGCCATTGTCCTTTGCTTCTCAGTCAGCCCCCGCTGTTGGCCACACTCAGAGAGACGGGTTTGGTCGCATGATCCATCAGTCCCATTCCAACTGGAGTTGGTGATCTCCCATTAGTTCTGTCCCACCGTTTCCATGAGTGAACGCACCCCTCTCGTTCCTGACTTTCTCCCTCATGTTCTCGCTCCTTCTGCTCCTCATCGGGACCTTGGGAGCTCAGTCCAGTGCTCCAATGTGGGGCTCAGTGAGGGAGGGAGGGGAGGTATGGGTGGAGGGGAGGGGAGGGAAGGGGGAGAAGGAGGGGAGAGAAGGGGGAGAAGGAGGGGAGGGAGGGGGGAGGAGGAGGGAAGGAGATGGAAATTTTTAAATATAAAAAAAATAAAAAAAAATATATAAAAAAAAATGTCTATGCCTAGTATATTTCTCTCTCTGCCTAATGCCTGTGGATGAGGATGTAGCTCTCAGCTGGCTCTCCAGCATCATGCCTATGCCTACTGTCTTGCACCCTGATGTTAATGACTACCATTCTGAAACTATAAAGGAACCCCCATTCTTGTGATATTTTGGCAAATAATATGGCCTCTTTTTGCCCTACATATTTGCTGAAGACTACTCTAAAGTGTTTTGGATTAATAGCATTGGTAGGGGAGATTTCAAGACAGCCTAGGTTTGAAAATGTCACATTGTTATTACCAATCAGAACAAAGATCAGAAAAAGTTGGCAACTTCAGTCATCTAATTCTGCCTTAAGAGCCAAAGTTACAGAAAAAAAAGGATTATGCAATCTTTCTCTGGGGTTAAAGAAAACCACTGAGGCCAGGTTTATTACAGCACAGAACCTTAGACCCTGCATGATGGCTCAGGGAGGGCATTGCATCAAGCTGTGAAGGTGAAGTCTGATTTTCATTGGAGACTCCAAGATGATAGAGGTACCCAGAGCCATGGGACACCTGGAGAGTTTCTAACAGGTTGTGGAAGCCAGGCCAGGAGAGAGAAGTACATTATAGTCAATAATGCTGGAAATCTAACAGATTACTTATCATAACTCTTTGCCATACATACCTATTTATTCTGAGGTCACAACAGCAGGGTTTATGACACTTAAATTAACCTATCAATTGTATCAATGGAGACAGTGTCCTTTCTCTTCAGTATTAAATCTTCTTGTAACTAATGACATCTTTCATTCTTTACTATTTAAATGACCTTGTTTCCCTTTCATCTTTGCCCATAGGTTCCACCTATAATTCTTTAATCATCTTTCTTATGGTCTTTAACTATCCTTCAGTATCACTAAATTTCAAGATAATAGATCCTCAAAGAAATATATTATATACAACAACATTGTTGATGAAAATATTTTTATTGGGTTAAATAAAAACTATGTGGGAAAAATCTTGCATTTTTTACATCCACAATAAAAATGTAGTATAGTGAAGAAATTATCAGTGAGTTATTCTTGAAGGCCTTTGAAAATATTTGATTTTCTAAAAATCTTTTTATATGGAAAATTTTTAAAATTTATTTTAAAATCTATGATGAATAACATAAACTATGATTTCACTCAAGTGAACAGATTCTAAACTCAAAAATAAAAATTCCAAGTGGCATTTTTTAGGTCCAAAACAGTGCCCAAAAGGGGCAGTGTTTGTGACAATGCTCTGAATAATTTTGGCTAGGTGAATGGAAGGACTGTTACTAGGTGAAAAGAAGCATAATAGAGGGTTTCTGTTTACCAAAGCTTCCCTTAATCTGCCCCAAAGGTCAGCTGTGTCAGACAAAGGCAACCAACTCCCAGTCAATATGAATAGCCTATATTAACTTCTGTTGAATGTCATAAAAGCACATGCATTTCTGTCATCATGCACTAACTCTGCCCCCTTCTTGACACAAAATCTTGACAGTTTAATCCCCAATAAGCCTTTCTTTCTACCCATGGAGTGGTCTTGTTTAGTGGTCTTATTGTGCCCTTTTTTTCAACAGCATTGTTCCATGTACTTCACACATAATTACCAGTATTTCATAGTTTATTTTCAAATGATGATGCATGCCTGTCCTTACAGGAAATAAGATGAATATCTGCCTGCTTTTGTACATGAATTTCATCCCTAAATACTAGCTTATTCAAAATTATACACATAATAAGTTTTCATCAATAACCATGTGACACTGAAGCAACAGCATTCCAATATTAATCTTGCAACATGGAAGAGTGCAATGTATTTAATATATAAATATAATTGATTAACATTTTAGGAAACAGCTTACTAATAAGGAAAGAATCAAGTAATCATGGTATCCTAAACTAGAGAGAATTCTACTGCCATGGAGAGTCAATTAGTAAATGTATTCACACTAGATTAGAGATAATACTATCTAAATATAAATTCACATACATTAACATTTTGCCTAAGATGACTTCACTCTTAAGAAACTATTAGCATGTTTGCTGAAACATAAGTAATTTGTTACAAATATGTCATATTACTAAGATCACTAAACATAATACCCATGGAATTAACTGACTTGCTGAAAATTGTGTAAATACTTTATTTAATATCAGATTTACCTAATACTTTCAGAAACTTTTAAAATCACTTTAGATATATTTTATGTTTAAAGTATCCCAAGAAAGTATGAATTTATGTCAAAATGTAGTGCTCAGACTATATCTATAAAATATTCCCTTTGGCTTTCTGTTTGCTTATTTTGTATCACTTGTGTTTACCCACATCTTAGGTTTCAAGTCAAAGGAGAAACCATGATGTCACTGCAACCCAATGATTTTAATAGTCTAAAGCAAGCACTGAAATCTAAGAGAACAATATCATTTGGCTCTCATACTCACATGATGAAATTGCTATTCATAATAGCTATTTTTTAAAGGACAGTCACAATTATTTTAAATTGAAACTTTAAATTCAAGTAGCCAGACTAACAAGAAATTTGTTGAAATTTTAAATCAGAGATGGCGTTACAGAATAACTTTTATGAAGAGTAATTTGATCTCATACTCTAAAACAATGGAAATTTTATTTGCTCTTATAAAATGCCTATGGAAAAGCAAAGATTAACATAGAAATGAAACAAAATTTCATTGTAGTTTGAGATTTGGGGTAGTTCAGAATAATTTATTATACCAGTACATGCACAAATGCCCTGTTGTAAAGCATCCTCCTAAATCTAAAAGTTGTACATATGACAGTTGGAGATCAAGGTGATAGAATTTCATTTGTAGTAAGGAGGCCATTATTTAGTTTCTTGACTGCCTGGCTTCTCAGAACCAAAATATTCACACAGAAATCATATTATTTAAATCACTGCTTAACCAATTACTTAAACATATTAAACTTAAACATAGCAAGCTACCTCTTATATCTAGAATTAACTCATATTTATTATTTTATATTTTGCAAAGAGGCTCATGGCTTACTGGCAAGGTTTAAGCATGTCTGTCTCTGGCAGCTGCTCCATGGCTTCTCCTTAACTCCTCCTTCTTTCTTCCAGCATTAAGTTTAATTTTCCCTGCCTACCTCTATTCCCGCCACAGGCCCAAGACAGTTTCTTTATTAACCAATGGTATTCACAGTATTCACAGCATTCATAGGGGAATCCCACACCATTTCCCCTTTTCTATTTAAATAAAAAGGAAGGCTTTAACTTTAACATAGTAAAATTACAAATCACAAAACAGGTATCAAACAATAGCTATAGTTACAATACTTATATCTATTTTATATTTTATATTAACTAAGGAAATCTATAACTATATATTCTTCAACTCCATCAAAGACACCAGATGGATATAATATTAGCTAAGTAAACAGGAAGTGTGTTGTAAGCAACTTCCAAAACTCTAGAAACGACAGAGACATCTTTCTGCCTGGACAGTCACCCCAAGTTCTTCTGTACCATTGGGGCATCCATCCTCATCCCTCCAACAAATCAGACCCAATGTGAGCAACAAAAATCCACTTAAATCCTGAGAGCATTTGTGAAGGTATTATAGGCAATAAAACAAACAAACAAACAAACAAACAAGAACAGAATTAAACACAGCTTAATTCTCTGTCTCATTTAAGAGAGGTTTTCCTGATTCAGTGGTAGGAGGAAAAAAAAGTTGCACTAGTTTGAAATGCCAGCTTTCTGGGCAGTGCTTCCAGACTAACCAAGCTATGGCTCTTTCAGGAGGCTGAGCATTTAAATGGAGTTTGTGAACAGAGTGCCACAACTTGCTTTATGGCAACATAGACCAGCTTTGTGCCTAAAAATGGGGCTGTGAACACGCTACTCAGAAGCAGCAAATGGCTCTACTATGCTGGACACAGTGGGGCAAGCAGGCAGTTCAAAATTACCCCTAGCAATAATGCAGCTTAGTTTTTAAAAAAGCACTTAACATTTAAATAAGCCATCATAGTAAGAAAATAATTATAAATACACAATAAATAAAATTGCAGATGGAAAAGACCTCTAAATGAGTCACAGTGTTGGATAAATGTATGAAGGCTTGGAAGAGAGAAGAAAATGAGTATAGAGAGTTATAAAAGGAAGTATATGGTTTATAAAAAACAGACTTTAAAGAGATAGAATACAGACAATCAATGATTAAAGTAGTAGAAGAAGTCATAGAGTAATAGAAATAAGATGTAAAGATAGACTATGCACAGAAAGTCTGGGTTATGTATATTATTGTGTTTTCTTTGATATTTTGACTGTGAAGGCGATAAGTACAGAGAGACATTTCATTGTACAGGCTGCTAAACTAAACCAGTATATATGTTCTAAAGGTATCATGACTTCAAAATTTGAGCCTATGGATATGTTGCTTTGGAAACGAGGTTCTTCTTTTGTTTCCACAGAGGACGAGAACCTGTTGAATCTTCTCAAACTGATGTGGTTTGACAGACTAACACCCCCCTGAAAGGTAGCTTTAAACACTCCTCAAAAATTACTTTGCCCAATAAACAGCAAGAAACAGATTGGAGAAGAACTATGCCCATTTTCCAAACACTGTAAATGTTTCTTTACATTTAAAGGAGGATATGCTACTGAGACTTGCATGGGTATGAATCCTGGTTTATTGATACAAATTTAAGATCAATTTTGTTAAAATGTGTATATATATTTCTGCTCTTGATTGAGGTACTGTGATTGTGAATCTCATTGTAAAATGTAATGTATAATTAAGAAATATAGTGAAATAGAGTCATCTATAATAGTCAAGTTTATAGTCATGTTAGATTTTCTAGATGTTCAGAGAGGTATTTGAGATGGATAGGGATTCTTTAAATCTTACAAAGACTAGAGAATATGGCATTTTAAAAATTCTAAGAATTTAGGACTTTTCATGACAATAAGATACATCTTCTCCTGGCAGCATCAATCTACTTCAAGAGGAAGATGGGCATCGAGGATGCTCCTTATGGAGTTTGTTAGCCATTTGGGCAAGAAACTGATCTTGGCTGGACTGCTTTAAGGTATGCTGTGTGAGCTAGATATGCAGGACCCACAGAGAAATGACTACTGAACTTGCCTAAAAGTAAGATGGCCCTTTAGGGTTTCTGACACACAAAAAAGTCTGTCAGACATTCTGCAGAACACAGAAAAAAAATGACTGACAAACTGCCAATATATATGTAACTGTCTTTGAAATTTTTTGCTTCATGGAAAAGTCTGATGGATAAAATGGGCCTATAGGTTAAAGATGGATGCTGCAATGTTACAGAAAAACTTTGGGTTACTGTCTACATAGTAAGATGTCTCTGTCAATTCTAGAGTTTTGGAAGTTGCTTCTAACATACTTCCTGTTTATTTAGGTAATATATCCTTCTGGAGTCTTTTATGGAGTTGAAGTATTTATGGTTATAGTTTTCCTTGTTATGATAAAAGATAAAGTACATATAAATATTGTAACTGTAATTCTAGCTTGATAACTGTTTTGTTATATGTAATTTTAGTATGTTAAAGTTAAAGCCTTCCTTTTTATTTAAACAGAAAAGGGGAGGTGATGTGGGATTTCCCTCTGTATGCTATGATTACCATTAATGAATAAGTAGTCTGCTTTGAACTTATAGTAGGGCAGAACAGAGCTAGTTTGAAAAACTAAATTCAATGCTGGGAGGAAGAAGGCAGAGTTAGAGAGAAGCCATGTAGCCCCACTGGAGAGAGACACCAGAACTTTAGCCAGTAAGACATTGTCACACTGTGATATACAGATTAATGGAGATGGGTTGAATTAGTATGTAAGAGTTAGCCAATAAGAAGCTAGAGCTAATGGGCCAATCAGTGATTTAATTAATATAGTTTTGTGTGATTATTTCAGATCTGAGCTGCTGAGCAGTCAAGAAAACAAACAAGCAAGCTCCTTACAACAAATTCCTGTCCTCTTATCAGATCATTGAATATCTCTCCATACTAAATCAAAAGGCAAATATGGTGGCTTTTGTCTATAATCTCAGTATTTTGGGGGCTGAAACATCAAGATTACAGTGTATACTGTTCACTATGATTCCAGGACAGCCTGGACTTGAGACATCTGTCATGAGTCCAAAATCATGGACCACAAGATGACAGCAAAAAACCTACCACAAGAAGTGAACCTCTCACCTCTACATGCATACCAGGGTACACACAGGTATGCATATTTGCACATGTGTATCTGCTCACAGAAGTACACACAAAGACATACAGAAATTGTAACTTTTTTAAGAGATCAAGCAAATAAACAAAATTAACTTTATCCAAAAAATATTTTTTGTAGTCAATTAAACTTGACTATTCCACTGACTGGGATATTTGAAAGTATATGTATATAAATAGACATTTAACTCAGACATAAATTATAAATGCGTTCCAAGTTCCAGTTTAACATACATTATGTATACATAATGATTAATATATTTTATAGTTTCATACAAACGATTCATATATTTAATATTAGAAAAAATATTGCCCAAATAAAGATATTTGAAAAGAATCTTGAATGTTTTTTAGCTTGTAGTATTCTTTTTGTAGCCTCTTGATAGTTTAAGTGGAGCAAGTGCACTTGGGGGCTATTAGGGTTAGTTTGAACATGAGTGGCCTCTAGGCTGTATTGTTGATGTTAGCATTTGATGTGAAGAAAAAGGACTACAGTGCACATGAAGCACTTTTCTCTACCCTCCAACTCTGTACCATTCTCAGTAAAAATTAAACCCTTTATGTCAGTACTTTTCCCAATAGAAATTTTATCTTGAAGAAAGGCTCTCTCCCTGATCATGCTTTAATAGGATATGCACACTAGGATTGCTAAGATTTATTGCTTTCTTTCCCCAACCTTTCTCCAGTAAAGAAGTCTTATTGTCCAATAATAAGCAGCCTTGCCAACTCCCAAATCCCAAGGATGGGTTTGAAAAGGAGAAGTAAGTGAGAAATAGGGGAGGTAAATACCAGTAGGCCAAAGGACACTGAACAGTTTACTCCCATTGCGAGAGCTATGAATTAGTATGTGCAGTCTCAGATGCAGGCTACTAAGATTTGCATGATTATAGTATTTACATTTTTCTTCAATAACATAAATTTGTATTATATACCTTGATGTAGCTTTAAATGTTGTCTCTTGTCTTTGAGTTTCTCAGATCATGCAAACTGTGTTTATTCGGTCATCTAAAGATGAATGCACAGATGTATGGTGGAAAAACTATCTAACACTGAAACTACTATAGGACTCCAAGTCCAACTTCTTAGTGATAAAAACTACTATACTGTGTAGGGTCAAGTTATTTTTATATGAGTTAATGTGAAGTTGTAAATGGGAATCTATAACAATGATGTCTGCAAACTGTGTTTATTATTTCTTCCATTTTGAGTATTCTGTCATTGTGGCACCAACATTGTGTGTCTACCATTTAAATCAAACAGGCCATAGTTTCATCTTTCCTTTCCCTCCTTCCATGTAAAGAGAGTCCCTGTGGCCAGTCACTTCTAAAAGAAAATATACAAACTGCCACCATATGCTGCTACTAGTTTGATATGGGTGGTTATGAGATAATTTTACATTATGATAAGGAAAACTTTCCTTCATGCATGACTCAATTTTTCATTCGAAAGATATGTCAATCATTGAGGGCTTGCATATGCAGAAATTAAGGAAGTGTAGAAAAATAAATATTTGAAGACCTTGGTATACTGATCTCCCATGTTGTGATATTTTGTTTGTGTTCAGACAAATAAAGCTGGCTTGATGGTCAGAGGGGTGGAGCTAGCCACTAGTTTACCACAGAGGTCTGAAGCTCTGTACAAATAGGAGACAGGAAATTATATGGCTGGGAGGGGAGGGAAAGTGATGATGTGGGGCACAGACAGGATCTAAAACCTTTCATTTTGAGACTTCATAGATGTAAGAACTCTAGTGGCTGTCTGCTCTGATTCTCTTATCTTTCAGCTTAACCCCTAATATCCAATTATGAGTTTTTATTATTAAGAATAATTAGGATCATGCTTTATTTGGTACCCAACATGGGGCTTGAATTCATGACCCTGAGATTAAGTGTCTCATGCTCTATCAATGTTTTTAAAAAAATAGGTTCTTTTTTATTAAAATGAGGCATATCTTCTCCTGGAAGTACCTATCTATTTCAGAGAATATGATCAGCATCAAAGAAACTTCATTTGGAGTTTACTTTTTTGTTGCAAAATTTAGCCACTGAGCAAGAAAGCACCCTTGCTTTGACTGCTGACAGTATTCTGTCCAAATTGAACCATCAGAACACAAAAGAAAGTGACTGCCAAATTTTGCATAGATAAGGTAGGAAAGCCCTTTAAAATAACCTGCTTCACAGAAAAGTCTGTCAGATATTCTAGACCTTTAGGCCAAAGACAAATGCCCCAATATTATAAAGAAATCTTGGGTGACTATCTTGGAAGCCAACTGTTTCTGTAATTTCTCACATTTTTGGAAGTTGCATGCTTGTACTTCCCTGTTTTCTTAGGTAATAGTATTTCCTTCTTGGGTTTCTGAGGAAGTTGAAGACTATAGAATTATGATTATAGTTTTTTTTAACTTTGGTAAAAGATAACTTATATATGAAACTTTATACTTGCAAAGATAGGATAGATGGTAGAGCATTTTCTTTAATTTTGCCAAATACAAATAGGCTGGATATTTTAACTGCAATTCTTGTTTGATAACTGTTTTATTATATATAATTTTACTATGTTAAAGTAAAAACCTTCCTAATTGATTAGATAGAAAGGGGGAAATGCTGTGTAATGGTATCTCCGTATGCTGTGAATATGCCTTGCTCTCGCTGGTTAATAAATAAAGGTTCTTTGATCTATGGTATGATAGGATAGAGCCAGGTGGAATATCATAGCAGAGATACATGAAAAGAAGGGAAGAATCTGTGATATGTCAGCCAGCAGTTGAGGAAGCAAAACATTTAAAAAATTAAGTAACAACCCATGAACCATGTGGCATAGCATAGATAAAAAATGGATTAATTTAAATGTAAGAGTTAGATAATGATAACTCTGAGCCATTGGCCAAGCTTTTATAAGTAACATTAAGCCTCTGAGTGGTTGGTTATTCAAGAACTGGTGGGCAGGAGAGAAACCTCTAATTACACTCCTTTTCTGAAAAAAGTTGTAAGAGACTTTCACACTAATAAGAATTCTGGAAAACAAATAAAACTATGTTTGAGAGGCTTGATTAGAAATAAATGATGATTTGAATAACAGTTGTTAATATACCAAGTTTTATAATCAAATTGTTCTAAAACTTATACAATATACTTGTATCAAATAATTTCTAACCAAATTTTGTAAGACTTTCACAGATAGATAAGCCAGGATAAAGTGTAGAACAAGTTGAACATAAATTCAGGTGACCCTGACCTCTAAAGCCATGGCATATATTTTCTTAGAAAAGAAATTTAAGAAAAGCATTTTAAGTATATTTTCATTTCGAAAGTTATTCTGACACTTTTGTTGTTTCTATTAAACTTGAAGAAATTTAAAGTTCTAAACTACAGACTACACCTATATAGTGTGTACTGTATTCCATGAATGTTTACCTCTGACATTCCAATTAACCTAAACTGTAGTTTTTAACTAAAATGAGGAAAGATGATGTCTTTGGCATACCAACGACATGTATATGGTCAATAAGATACCTGCCGAATTTTAGAGATAAATGTGTCATCTTTCACATTGATTTTTTGCTCATGTGATAACAGGGGGACATTAGAATAAAGCATGACATAAAGGTATTCCTACACAGATCGGATCTTGGGAAGGTGGTAGCTGTCTCCAAGGAGCAAGACCACAGTGGACCAAAATTTTTAATCTTAATATAGTTTTGATACTGGAGTCCTGGCCTCCAGTATATTGTTTTTCATTAAGTCAATCAATCTATAGTATTTTTGTCCTTAGTTTATTTTTCTTTCCTTATTTCTAAAATCTCTAAAGTTCTGCAATTACTGGAGTTAGTCACGTAGCTTTAATTAATAGTCGCTCTTCAGTCCTTGACTATCCAGTCAAAAACAGCACTTGGGATTCAGCTCTAAGAGTCTTCAAAAGAGCATTTAAGTCCCCTTGACTAATGAAGAGCATGTAGGGGGAGTGGTAAAAGACACCTTGCAAAACTACACTAATATATGGAGCATAATAAATTGTTGATATAGGAATTTTGGTACTCAGAAATTCGATTAACTACAAATGCATGAAGAATATGTAAATGTGGACACATGTGGATCATCTGCATTACTGATTATATCTATTTTCAATGATTAGTCTCCCATTAAAATAATAGGCATGTTGTATATTTTAATACAAAACAGTAAGAGTTTAAGAGTTTAAAAATAAATGAAACAGTTGGAGGTGATAGCTCACAACTGTAATCCTGGTATTACAGAAGGCAGAGATATGAGCATCACCCATCAATCTGAGACCAGGATAAGTGACATAATGAGACTGTATCAACCAAAAAAACAGCAACAAAATAAATAAAATACTACCAGTCAATTTGTTTAACTTTCACTTATATTAGTAAGATTTCTATAAACAATCTGAGAGGATAAAAATATTCTCAGAAAGCTTCTTAACCTTTCAGTTTTAATTTCAGATTTTACCAGAGCCATGTAATAGTTGTGCTTGCAATAATTCATATAACACATAATCAAGAACATCATCATCATAATAGTAACAATAATAATAAGACACAAATTTATTTTAAGTTCATCCACTCAGTTGTCAGTGATCTTTGAACCTTCTGTGATGTCAACTATGAAATCATGGTTTATAAATTCAAAAACGTGTCTTCAGGTTAACATAAAATACATTCATCAATCTTTCAAGATAAAACCTGTTTCAAGATTACTCCTATATTTTAACCTATCAGTAGGTATGCCACAATCCATATAAACAGAAAGTAGATATAGAGTATGGGATGAGTAGGGAGGAAGAGGACTAAGGGTGGTATGCAAGGAGGGACAACTAACACTAAAGGCTATTTGAGAAGTCATATGAAAAACTATTTATGTAGACACTTCATAAAATATATGCATGTATGAAAGAAATATCATTGAAATCCTCAAACTACAAAAGAGGGCAATGTCTAATTGAGTCACTGGCCAAATATCCCATAGAAACCCCCAAACATGTCAGACTGTTGTCAAAGTTATTGGTTACTCTCCACAAGCTGAAGGTAAGGCCCTATTGTTGAAGACAGATTTGACATATCTTAATGAACACAGAGAGTTCAAGCAGAAATGTTACTAGAGGCTTTGCCACTACTGACTAGTGTTTATAGTAACGGAAGAATCTCTGTAAGCTACCAAAGAAATATATCCATCAACCTAGCTATAAATACTATGACCTATAATGATGGCAAGCCTGATGATAAGCTGGTGCAATAGTGGTACAAAGCTAGTGGAGCAACCATCTACATTCTGATTGGATTTAATGTCCACCCAAATATATAGAACCCAAGTCTGACACTCCGAGGATGGTAAAGAGTTTGAGATTAGATAGGGCTGAGCCTAAGGGAAAACCAAATACTACAATTCTGCTAATGAAACAAAGCAATAAAATGACTCCTAACTGATTTGTTATTCTGATAGATCAATCTTTTTTTTTGCTCAGCCATTATCAGAGAACTTTTGTTTTGCAGTTGATTGGAACAAGTACAGAGACCACAGGAAAATGTGCATAGAGTGAAAGACTGAAATATTTGATTCTAAATAACATCATAAAAATCCTCCCTTTAGGACACAAAGAGCTAAGTAGAAGATGAGGCAGAAAGAGTATAAGAACCAGAGGGAATGGATGACACCAAGGAAAGAGTGCCTACCAGATACAACAGGACTGGTAAACATGAATTTATATGCATGCACAGAGCCTGCACAGGTTCATGCCAGACAGTGTACTAGTACTGAGGGGGAAAGTGGACATGGTCTCCACTCCAAACCAACAAGCTATCACATATCAACATCCAGTTGCAACAGAAAGACTGGTTTTCTTCTAATCTTGGAAGTCTCACTGAGTATACTAGCCACATTTAAGGGTAGACCCCATGCTCAACAGTACATGGCCAACAAAAACAAACTCAATGATAGTTTTGCATATTTTTAAAATCATATTGGTTTGTTTGAGAATTTTGTCTTACTGGTCTTTTGCTAGTATATTATGTTTCTAGTTTTTATTGTTTTGATTGTGAATATGTGTGTTTCTTATACCTGTTTTCTTTATTTTTGTTTTGCTTGCCCATTTTGTTTGTTTTCTAAAGAGAAAGGGAGAAAGAAAGGGTACAAAATTTGGTGGATGGGAGGGTGGGAGGATCTGGAAAATTGCAGTAGGTGAAATGCTTATCAGAATATATTGTATTTATTTTCTTCAATAAAAATGTTTCTAGAAAAGAAAAGAAAGCACTACCAACCATGGCATTTAGAAGACTATGCTTAACTTTTTTGGAAACTACCATGCTTTTGCCCTACTCAGCTGCACTAAAAAAGAAAAAAATAAGAAAGAAATTACAAAAATATTTTCATTTATAAATCATATCAGTCAAAAATATTATATTGATCACAAAACAGAGAAACAAAACCAGAAAATAGTTATTTGGTTCACTTTCTTATGTGATCTAAAAATGCTTGATTTATACCTTAATTATCAAGATACAGTAGATAGACATTATTTATACTGAGAGAAAATAACCTCCTGTTTACTTTTAAGACAATCCAGTTTCTGGTGATTGATTCTCCATTTTATACACCAAAAACATTGGTGTTGGAAGTTATAGCTTTAGTCTGGTTACTACTTTTATTCATATGCAACACTATTGCCTAAGTTCTTTCCATCCACTTACCCCTTCCTCTATTCCACTGTTCACTAAGTAGTTGGGTGATCTTTGAGTCTGTATTTCTTGTTAATACTCATTTTACTTTTATGTGTAAGTATTTGTGTCTGAATGTGGTATGTACAGCATGTGTGCATGAGTCTAAAAGAGGGTAAAAAGAGGATATCAGATTCCCTGGAACTGAAGAGAAAGATGGTTGTCAGTTGACACACTGGTGTTTGGAACTAAAACCAGGTCTTCTATAAAAGCAGCAAGTGTTCTTAACTGCTGAGCCACCTCTCCAGTCCCAAACTTTAAAATTTTAAACTGAGATTCCCTCCCCATCCCTAATGTTCTGCTCATATCGTTCAGATAATTTTCTCTCTGACTGAAAGCAGAATTTTGTGCAGCACTTTCGAGTGGTCTGTGATCTTGTATGTGTTCTGTTCGTGCCTTGGTTGCCTCTTCAAACCCCTGAGCTAGGATGTCCCCACTATGTTTTTTCAAACACTATGGACTCTTTTCTCTTCCTAAACAATATCTAGACTCATTGAGCTTTCCATTTTCTCGGTCTGATGTCTGTTTCCCTTAAGTCATATCATGCTCAGGAATGATTCACCTGAGATTCCTGGATGACTGTATTTCTATGACATCACTCTTAGAGTTTTTCAGAGCATTGCTCATTTTCAAAATTGTCTGGATCCCTTCTTCTAGTCCCCTTTGCGGAGATGCAACTATTCTAGCCGTCATTATAGAGGTCTTTAATAAAAACGTATGCTTGAATGAAGAATACTGAATGGAAAACAGGCTCACTCAACTCAAATAGAAAATATAACGAATAAAAAAGAAACATGAAGTTCATTCCCTTTATTTCTCTCTATTACAGCTTAATTATCAACACGTATCAAGACTTTTTCCTTATTCCCTACAGTTAGTCTCTTTTCCTTTCTACAATCAAACACACCCTACATGCATTCTTGTCCAAACATGCTTTACTTCTACTAAAAATAATGCTACATCCTTAACACCACCTTCCCATCAGGCTGGATATGAAATTCAGGGAAAATAGGGTTTGTTAATCCTTTTCCTGTGTATCTGCAACTCCCTAATATTTCTATTTTTAGATTCATAAATGCCACTGTGACTCTGTTTAAGGGATCTTAGGGTGCAATTTAAACTGAATGCACATAAGAAACTGTGAAGGGAGGCCACATCATTTTATCTCCATTTATGATTATCTCATTTTAGTCTTTAAAGTATCAGCTTTGTTTTTTTTTTCTTTCACGATTCGTCAATTATCCAGGTCTCTAGTATCACCTTATTTGAGTTCCTTTACCCTGAGTTCACCAGTATAAGATGTTCCTTATTTTCCTTCCACCCTTTTTGTGATTTATCTCCATATCACAGAATTGTTAAATCCCATCAGCACCACCTTTTGACATAAACAGTAGAGTAAAAACGACAGCGTATATTAAGTATATGTGTTTTCATTATACGACAGCATATATTAAGTATATGTGTTTTCATTCTCTATTGCGAGCAAGACTCTCGTCATTGTCACCTTCTGGCACCTCCTCAATTCCAAAGCCCTGTCTGCACTGGTTTGCCTGTACAGATGCACATTTACTATGCCTTGGCTGTTGTTCCAAAACCATGCTACCTACTGAGACAGCTGAAATAATAAAATCACATTAAGGGAATGATAACTTGCAACTTATATTTTATACACAAGCGATGTCTATTGTGAAACATCTGGAAATTCTGAAGGACAAGTCCCAACTGATCACGTAGTTTCTCCTCTTTCCTTTCTGAATCCATTTCTTTTCTCTGAGGAAGCAAGGGATTATATATTTACATCTCTGATTAAAACCTATTTCTAAACATCTCTTGCAATTAATGTTTTTTTCAAACACTACAATATTTAAAAAGCTTTAAAACATTCATTACAGGACTAGGGTTCAGACACCTATCAACCCCAGGAAAGGGCAAATATGGTGGCACATTTCTAAACCAAATGCCAGGAGCCTGGCAAGAGTCACGAGGCTTTCTGCATCTTGCTAACCACCCATACTATTTAATATGGCGAGATTCGGGTAAACAGGCAATCTCAAATATTAGACAAGTTATGTCCATCTCTGGACTCCCCACACAGGTACATTCATTTTTATTCTCCCTCACATAACCAACAACAATAACAACATCAGCAGCAAGCAATGCAATAGATGGAGAATCTGCAATATAAATTAAAGCATGAATGAAAGTATGAACAAGACAAAAGTTTGAGGATTTTAACCGCCCCCCCCCAGCATAGAAAGTGGATTTCTACACACATGCACAAAGTCATAAGCTTTTCTCTGAAAAAAAGAAGCACAGCTGAGTTAAGCATTCCATTACTTCAGAAATCTTCACACTCAAAGCTTTACCAGTGCACGTAATGGGCAATTAAACCAAAGAATTAAGAGGAATGGCTTATGGAGGCAAAATGAACAAGTTTCAGCACTGAACACATCAGCTGAAGATGTTTCGCAAACAAGAGAGTTAATAAGAAAAAGTCACTTTGGTAGCATCTTCCTTTGAGGAGTATAACTTCTTTTTCTCACATCACCTAATTAAATCTCAAAGTATATACGATTGTGCAATCAACTCTCAACATCCTTCTGAGATTCATCTTAAAAAAAAAACAGACCTTTTCTGCATATTTATTTCAGTCTACTTACTTTCTCTTTACAGGGCAGAAATTAGACATCATTATTTTGAGTGGCCTTTTCTCACTTCTACATTCTGCAGCTTGTCCATGTATTGGTGCAGATGATTCTCTGGAACTGAACTTCAACACCCTTAGGTCAAGTGTGAAATGGCAGCTCGCCACATGTGTGATAACAGCTATTGTTCACTCTTCTCAGGTTAGTGAGGGTCATCTGAACATTCATAATGATGGATCGAAATGTCACACTTTCCACGGTCACCAGAATGAAGGACTGGTGTACAGGCAAAGGTTACAGAGATGATTTCTGAGAGTTCCCAGTGTGCCCCCCATTATAATACGTATCTATCATGTAATCAAGGGGGTGACAGAGAGCATCAAGAATGTACAGGATTCTATAAACACAAGTAGTACCAAGGAAGACACATAATTTTCTGATAATGGTAATTTTGTAAAATATGTCAATCAGGAAATGAGTAGATTCATTATATACTTAGAGTTTAAAATACAACGATTAACATAACAGTCCTAAAACAACCACATAACCTAGGAAATGGAGCAATAGCAGTAACTGAACACGTCTATTTCTCCATAATATGTTATTGCATTTTAGCATTAATCATTCCTGTGGTTTTCTCAGTATTTTTATTTCTGGTAATGTAGATATGCCTAAGATTACATGCATATAGTTTTGCTAATGTCGGCATGACTGTAAGAAAAACTCTACTTTTCTGGTTTTTCATTCACTATTTGTCTTCTGTGATTCATCCATGTAGATATACATTCATTCATTTTGACTGAAGAATGTTCTACTATGTGAATACAATATACATTTTATTGGTTCTAATGTGAACTACTTGTGTTGCTTTCCCGGACAATGTTCAAAATTTATATACACATTTTATATGCATAAAAAAAGTATTTCTTCTAACCCCTGGAAGTTCAATTACTGCACCATACACTATGCACAAAATTATTTTCCAAAGTGATTGTAACAATTTGCATAGCAATTATGAAATCCCATTCTCTAAATTCTTTTGTTTTTTAATTTTTAAATCATACCAATGGGAGTTCCCTCTCCCACCCCTCCTTCTGTTCCCCACCCACTTTTCCCCCAACCCAACCCCCATCCACATGAAAGGGTAAGGCCTCCCCTGGGAGTCAACAAAGCCTGGCACATTAAGTTGACTCAGATCCAATCCCTTCCCTGCTGCATCAAACCTTGTTCTAAATCTAGATCAAACATGGCTTCTGACCCCTATATCTGCTTCATGGAGATCCTGGAAGAAATTGCAAAAACACTCACAAGGGAGAGAAAGCTGCGGTTGCAGAAGTAGCAGCATTGACAGAAGGGGAATAATAAGCTGGTTCAGAGTTTGCCCAGCAAGCCAATGCTGTCTACCAGTGGATCTAGGAGACCAGAATGTGCTTTCTTCATGACTAAGTTTGTCATTGAGGCCTTCATGTTTATCAGTATGAAGCTGGGGTGACCTGTCTGGAAGGTTCTACATGGAAAGTAGAAGAATCAGGAATTTGAATTTCAACTTGAAGCTATCAAGCATAAACACCAAAAAAAAAAAAAAAATATATATCAGAACATGAGAAGCCAGGTGAAAATGAAAAACATGCTGGTGGCCATAGAAAAAGCTCTCATCCTGGACAAGTACACAGAGCATTGATTGATCTGTGGGCCTGGCCTAGCAGTGTGACCAGGTGGAGCAGACGGGCATGCACATATGGCATAACTTGAAACAGCAGGCGGCAGCCAGGAAGACAACTGGAATGATCAATGAAGCACTCAAGTACTTAAGTGTAATATTTACTCAACCACTTTGAGAAGAATGAGTCTGGCCAGGTAAGCCACCAGGATTTCTTCCTTCACTCCTGCCAGGGACCAGCCTCAACAAAAACACCTCTTGCCAGGGTAGAGGCATAAGGATTTAGAAATCACCGTGGTACAAGAAAGAGAACCCAACCTGAGTCCAAGGTGACCCTGGGAATTGTGGGTTCTGACAGGAACGCGCATATCTTCCTGCAAACACGCATGGCTCTCATTCTCAGCTAGGGAATAATGTCAACTACAGAGAGATCAGGAGCATATTCCTGGAGTTCAGCAACCAGGGCAAGGCTGTTACCAAGAAAGAACGCTACTAGAAACTGATCAGGTAACAAGTCTACTACTGTCTCCCACATAAAACCCTACATAGATGGCACGGGATGAGTACTCCTCACTGCCTTTGACTACATAAAGTTCACTTGCTCCATCTTTGTGAATCTGTCTTTGACTCTTACTTGCTTTCCCTTCATGAATTTACCATTAGCTGTTGTTGCCTTGCTGCATGTCAACCCCTCTGTGCTTTCGGGAGACTATTCTAGAAGCTTTACTTTCTAGTGCAACCATAAGCCTGCTTGGCTCGCTGTAAGACTTAGTAGAGAATGGTGTTTTAATAAGAGGCTTTGAGCCTCAAAATATTACCCAGTTATGGTTGGAACCAGATCCATGTTTTGACTTTTTTATATGTATGAAAGTATTTCCTGCATCTGTGTATGTTCAGTTTGTGTGTGTGTGTGTGTGTGTGTGTGTGTGTGTGTGTATGCACGCACAGTGTCTAAGGACAGAAAAGTGTGTTGTACTCATGCAATTGGCATGTTTACTAACTGTAAGTGAACTTGTGGGTGCTTAGAACCAAACTAGAGTCTTCTGCGAGAGCAGCAAATGCTCTTATCCCACAAGCCATTGCTCTAGCCCTGTATTGCTCAGAGGCAATTGAAAGCTGCTACTGAGCTGTGTACGATGGGGTTGGAGATCCTTTGTACATCCCAGTTATGAGCCATTTGTCAAGCACAAAATATTCAGGTTTTCTCCTAGCTCTGACTTATGTTTTTGTTCTTTTCCTATGATTTTGCAGAAAAATATTTATATTAATTAAGTTTATTTATTTTTCTTTTATGAAGAAAGCCTCTGTTGTCAAGTTGACGCTGCCTAGACTTTGGAACCCAAATATTCTCTTCTATTTATACTAAATCATACATAGTTTTATTTTTACTTTTAATTTCATCATCCATCATGAGCTAATTTCTGTGACCAGTGGTAGATCAACGGTCACACACACACACACACAGAGAGGGGGGGAGGGAGAGAGAGAAAGAAAGAGAGGGGTGGTGAGGGGGAGAGAGAGAGAGAGAGATAGAGAGAGAGAGAGAGAGAGAGAGAGAGAGAGGAGAGAGAGACCCTGGATTTTCTAGAATCTTTCTTATCTCTACATTTAATTGTTTTTGTATCCTTCTTATAAAAAGAAAAAAGTATATATCTTGTTCATCTCTAGGAATATTTCTGTTATATTTATCCCCTAAAACTAAATCAGTGTCTTTGAATTACAAGAATTCAGTTTTAATATAAGCCAGTTATGCGATTGATCTATTTAATATTTTTTTATTATTCTCTTCTCATAAAAGAAGCTAATATTCCAATACCATAAAGCTTCTGCTTTCTATAATTTGATCTTTTGCTTTTAAATGTGTGATGTATTATGCATCCTCTTTCATGTATCATGTTAAGACTATTTGTAATATAAGTCTACATTAAAGTTTGGTGCACTGGGTGTGTCTTGCCAGTTTCTGTCTTGCAACATGATAATGTTTAATAAGGCTAATTCTTCCAGACTCATTTTCTGTGCAAGTGTTTACAATAATTTGGCTATGCTAGGTTTTCACATAAATTAAAAATATCACCAAATTTCATTAAAAATTTTGAGCAGGATTATAATGTATTTGCAGGTGATTTGTGTATAGTAGACAAATTGATTAACACAATCTTTTCAAAGTGAATGGCACATTATGAAAGCCTTTTAAAAATTTTAGTAAAGGCTTATAAACTTTAGCCTGGCAATCCTCCTAATTATGTTAAATACAGTCATAATATTATATTTTATTGTGATTTTTTATTTAGTACTGATTTGACTAAATTTAGTGCTAAATTTCAGTTTATTTGTTACTTTCAAGTTTACATAAAATGTTACATTACTTTGTCTTATACTACATAAAATCTCTACAGTATGTTGAATCAATATAATGCAGGCAGTATGATCTTATTTCTTATTTTTAAGTTATTACACCTAGTTTTGATATTTCAATGAAGATTTTAGGTTTACAATATTCATTGGCTTACAAAACTTTTGTTCTTTTTCTAGTTTGATTATAGTTTAATATTTGAGAGTATTTTTTGTTGATTAACCTTAAATGAAAACAAAAATTGTATTTTGGAGTTAAACATATATTTTTATGTCTACTTGCTTAAGTTAGGTAGAAAATTTAAAGTGTAAAGTGTCCTTGTTCTTATGGTATTTTTACATTATGGAATGAGATAATATTTAGCAAGGATAGCCATTTTCTAGGGCCAAGCATATAGGATTGGCAATCAAGAGATTTGAATTTGGGTCCACAGTTTCTCACTTATCTATTACTTTTCTAACTCAGCTGCAATACCTTTTCTTTTAATTTTTTTCATTGAGGAATGTAAATCAGCGATATAGTTCTATCATATATTGTTACTGTGATAATGCATAAAGAATGCAAAATAATTCAGAGAAAATTAACACCATAAAAGATGAGATGTTCTATAATTAGAACATAGAAATCCTCAAATTTATGACCTAATTACTTTTCTTACTTTCTTTAGGCATAATGTAATAGATTTGGTTCTGTTCTAGACAATAAGAACCATAAAATTCAAGTTTTATGAAAATAAATGAAATTAAGCCCCAAAGATACTTTTTCACAAACACTTATTGAATATGTAAATTCAACTGTAGCAGCATAATATTTTGATATCCAACTGTGAGAACTTTCTGTTGAATTTTCCTCATTCTCATCCACTTTCAATACATAGTTGACATTCAGAAAGAGATGATAAAGAGAAAACAGTAATCACACTCTGTGTTTTTCCTGTTTTCAAATGATATGGAAAAGCATCTTTGGAAGTATTCTTGAGGTCCTTGGGTCTTAATAACAAGAAAAAGAACTTGAGTGAAAAAATGTTTTGTTTTTACTTTCGAACGCATAAGGATGAATATCAATGCCACAAAACAAAACTTGCAAAATATCTTCATGATTATTTAGGGCTGTTTTATCATGAAAAAGATATAAGAGATTTGCTAATGGAGAAGAAAAGAACAATAAGGTTACAAGACACTTGTGACATTTAGTCTTGTATTCAAGAACCCCAGCCACTACAAAATGCCAACAGAAAAGCATGTTCAGATTATGGAAACGTTATCCTATGTACCAAAAAGAGGCAGATGGATGTCCAAGTTGCAGCCCAGGATATTTACCTCTTGGTGAAAACAAAACTACCATGGAACCGTAGTTTCGACAAATTACATCTCCTGAGATGCAAGTGTCCAGGAAGGGCCTGATCACAGTTTCCAAATACCATAGACAAAATAATAAAGAGCTGTGACTTGGCTCAGAAGCCAAAATTATCCACAGAGCAATGTGGTTGTTTTCTGAAAGACCTGGTGCACACTGAGACCTTAGGAAGCAAAAGAAACATCAAGAATAGAGGCAAACATTCTTGATCTGAAACCAAGTCACACCTCAGCAGAAGCCAGCAATGAGAAAAGACGTCAGAGATTCCAGCACAAGCTAAGTTGTTGTGCCTATATCAATGAGGGAAACTGCCTTAAACCTAGCATGTTCCTGGGGAGAAGAACCACCCCTCCAAAAAACTAAGAGAGAATAGGATGTTAGCCAACTGCACTGCACTAATCATAAACTGATGACTTTCAATGAGAAGCATCTAAATTATCAAAAATAATGCAATTAAGCTTCTTTCCATTGAATGGGAATAAAAACCCACCCATGAGCTACATGAGCTACATTGAGAGCTTAGGGACTATTATCTTTTTTTTTTTTCTCATTTTTTTATTCAAGATTTCCATCTCCTCCCCTTCTCCTCCCCCTTCCCTCCCCTCCCTTCCACCCATACCCCCACTCCACCCCTCTCCAAAGACAAAGAGCCATCAGGGTTCCCTTCACTATGTTTAGTCCAAGGTCCTCCCAGCTCCCCCTAAGTCCAGGAAGGTGAGCAACCAAACTGACAAGGCTCACAGTGAGCCCGTCCATGCTGTAGAGTTCATGTTCATTGCCAGCAAGGAAGCCAGGACCGCGAGGAGTGCTTTTACCCATTGGGACGGTGGGACAGATCTAACGGGAGACCACCAAATCCAGTCGGAATGGGACTGATGGAACAGGGGACCAAACCGGACTCTCTGAATGTGGCTGACGGTGGAGGAGGACTGAGAAACCAGGGACTATTATCTTATATTTTGCTTGTATTTGAATTTGTATAAGTATATAACAATCAAATTTACTATCAAAACATGTTAAGTACTTACTAAAATATTTTTGTGTTGCTTAGACTAAATGAAACTGCAAATCTGAACTACATCCTCAGACTTGAATGAAATACATTTTAATTATTTATTTTATATTTTGAAGTCATAATACAATTATGTCCTTCCTGGCTTTCCTTTCCTCCCTCCAAATCTTTCCATATACTCTTCTTTGCTCTTTTTAAAAATTCTTTTCATTAGTTGTTGCTATATACATTTATGCACATACATATGTATTCTTAAACACATAAATAAAATCCTCTGTATAGTGTTAATTGCAAGTATGTTTTCAGGTTTGGCCCACTTGTACTGAATGAAATATTTTGTTTATAGTCTACTTTTAAAGCAGAAAGTTTGATACCTCTCGAATCTCCTGAAATAAGCATAGACAATCTTCAATATATTCCTAGGAAACTGAGGTTAATTATCTTACCCTCTTTTCAACTTTAACAATTAAATCAATGGCTTCTCCACTTTTTTTGAATGGTCAATGGGTAACAACTGACTGTTTCCTGGATGGCTAAATTTGCAGTGACACTTTGCTCCATCAACTCAGTGAAACAAAAGCAGCAATCTCCTGCATCAGTGGTTTTGTGCTAATTGGATAAATTCTAGTCTTTTCATGTTTCTTGAGGTCTTATTATTCTCAGTATATATTAAGGCGGAACTTCCAAAATCTGTCTTTATACTCATGAAAGTCATCACAAATAGTGATGACTGACTGCATCTGGAAAATTGGATTAACTGGGGAAAGGCTTGATGACAGAGGTTTAAGCTAGAAGGTTAATGACAAAATCACAACATTTCATATCCAAAAAATAAATAAATAAATAATAAATAAATAAATAAAATAAAAAATCCCCTGCCCCCTTTCATGTTTTATTTTAGTGTTTATTTTTGTACAGTGAATGTGCATCATTTAGGTAAAAAGCAATAACTAGAAGCTATCCCTTTTAAGAAAGAAGATACCTAGGACTTTAAGAGTCAAGTATTTGATTTTTTTTATTTGTCTTTAAGATCAAATGCACCATTGTATAGGTCAGCAATTAAGGTCTAGAGATTGTTTGGCCCTGAGTCACCCTGCTGATCAGTGCAGGGGGGGGAGGGGGCGGGGAGGAGAGGCACTGACACACAAATGGTCTTACCTATTAACATTCATTCCAGAGACTGTTCACTGAAGTGTTGTTGAAACAAAATGCAACAGTATCTCTGCAAGCAACCTCATATAGTCTACTGCATGGACTGGGCCTTTCTAATGCTTTATCTGTATCTTTTTCATCTGCTAATGGGGCAGCGAATAGTCTCATACCAAGAGGATTTCAATGACTTTTCAAATGATGAATAAATATGATATATATTGAGAATTCATGCTTTTCAGTCACTCAGAGAACTGTCATTAACTTTGAAGCCTACATATAATACATTTTGCATAATTCTTGATGGCAAAATAAAAATATTCTATTTGAAACCATAGCAACGTTTTGTATTATGCAAAAGGGAAATCTCAAGGGTAAAGATTGATGCCTAAAGCTAACTCCAGATGCTTTGCTGTTTAATCATTCTAACAGTGGATGAGAACTACATTCAGTTTAAACAATCTTGGTATTGCCAGTTTCCATCTGAAGTTTGCATAGTTTAATGCAATGGCCTTTACTTGTCCTGGCTGAAGTTAACAGTCAGTGTTCCCTCAGACTCGGATTTCTAGCAAATAAAGTGAAACCGAGGTTGTGGGGCATAACTTCTGAAACTATGTGAGGTGGTGAATCAAGGACTTTAATATTTAGCCTCCTTTGGTTGTAAAATTTTTATCTTAATAAAATTTGCATGAAGCCTAAACATTTATTTTACAAAAGAGAGAAGTACACAGAAATATTCAGCTTCTCTAAAGTGTGCCTGGCCTTAGACCATCTGGTACATTTAGTATGATCATGGAGGAATAAAATTAAAATAATTTAAGGTAGTACTAAGGAAAAATAATAGAAACCTTCAATAGTTGATGAAAAATCATAAAAAAAGTTTTTTAATGGAATTTTATAAACTTTAGCTTTGTAGTAATTTAATTTTATACTTTTTATTAACTATAATGGAAAGTTTTATTATCCAAATTAAATACCTTAACCAGCTTACTAAGGACACTCTTTAATGTACCCCAATCAATGTCTGAAAGTAATAAATCATGTGACTCTGTACACAAAGGATAATGAGTAATGTAAATTAGCTTTAGTTAATGCTTTCTTTTCCTCTCACACAACAACTATATTTAAAACCTGGTATAAAATCAGATTTTAAAGGGTGGCTTAGTTAAATGCTTTTCATTTAACAGTAAAGGCAATGCAAACATTCCAAAAATCATGTAAAATAATAGTTAGCATACTTATGATGCCCTTGCAAGTAATAAATATTTTATAAAAATTTAAATAGGACACAAAAAGACTGTGGTATATAGTAGACCTCCTCTATCATTGGAGAGTGTATGGACCTTGTACCAGTAGCTTGATTTAGCAGTTTGGCTTCATGGGTATATGACTGGCTATACATCTCAGATGGGTTCACAATTGTCTGCTTTTCTCCACCATCATCTGTATCATATAAATTATGAATATGTGTACTCAGATGCTCATTTTACAGATTTCATTTAAAATCATATATATGCATTGGCTATTAAAGTTAGAGTTTTATGCTCCAGGAAATTTTGCCAAACTGAGTTATCTACTCCTACCCCTTTTATAATCTATTTGATTTTTGGTGATGGGGAATGAAGAGAACATTCCTGTATGTTTTACAAGCAATCCACCATTGAGCTATTCTACAACCCTATTAAGTAAAAACTATTCACATGAACAATTCAGATTCACAAGAAAAAGAAATTAAAAATAGGCAAGTCCGTTGATCTTAACTGTTAGATTTCTATACTGAAATCAACTGAAGAAAAATTATGTCAAGGATTTAATACATTTTTATCCAATACTAATTCCTTAAAATCATTTCTAGTACATAGACATGGAAATATTGTAGAATAAAATAGGAAATCATCAAATATAAAATATTTTTAACATTGAGCATAGTGGTACACTCCTGCAATCTCATCACTTGGGCTTTGGAGACAGCATTGATGATTGATTCAAGGTTATTATTGGTTACATTGTGAGAATAAGACCAGCTAGGGCTACATGAAATCCCATATTAAATCAAAATTCAGTCACAAGCAGTTGATAGATACTTTACCAAAATGTTACAATAGTTAATTGACTGAGAAACTTCAATTTGAAACAAGGATATATAAGGATTCATGGATGACGGTTTTATGATTCATCCTGAATGAAAACAGTTTTATCCTACAACATAAACACATGGCAAGTATTTCTTGGGTGAAAAAGTAACATTGGTAAAATCAGAACTTCCTTGTAACTTTGCTTGTTACCCTATAGGATAGATCCCAATGATTTTTAAACCTGCAATCATTTGTATGAGTAACTGAATCTTAATTCTACTTTGGGAACTCAGACTTCTCACACTTTCCTTCTAAGTAATTGTGCCCCCCATCCTAGAGAAATTTTTTTTAATCAAATTTGTGCCCTAGCAATGCTGAAGCATGCATCGGCAACCTGTATATGGTGGCGGTTTGTCTACATTGGGTTTCATCATAAATTTGTGAGGACAACTGTCCAGGTCTCTTCCTCAAGAAGGCACTAGATCTTATGACAGATGGTTGTAAGCCACTATGTGGTTGCTGGAAATTGAATTCAGGACCTTTGAAAGAGCAGGTAGTGCTCGTAACTGTGGACCCATCTCTCCAGCCCCCATCCTAGAGATGGAAGCACATCACAAAGGTAAGACCACGGAAAACAGCCATGGCCTTCTGCTGTCTAGACTAGGGAAATGACGCATGTTTCATTGAGGCGGCGGTAACTAACAATCTTGTGAAGTTAATATCAACAACTACAAGTATATAAACTCTAATGATATAACGTTTACAGAAGAAAACTTGCTTTAAAGATTAAGACAAGGTCTGTGGAATGATCAAGAACTGAGGTCATTTTGGTTGCTGTTCCAGGTGCAGTGCAGCAGACTTGGAGTCTGCTGCTTGACACTCCAGCCTTCCTCTGACTTGGAGGCGTTGTAAAAGTATACAACAATACTCGTGAAAGTGAGCCGATTGTTGGGATTTAGAGAAAATTGAAGCATGCGAATTCAAGGTCATTCTTATACAATCACTACTCTGAAGGCTGGATATATAGCTCAGTGGTAGAACACTTGCTGAGCATGCACAAAGCCCTGCATGGATTTTTCCAGTATAACTGAGGAAGAATAACAAAAATGTACTCCTGTCCTGATCACAATGGTTTTACGGTGAGAATTGTTCTAATGGACAAGGCTAGCCACCTCTAAATGGGTTTTAGAGTTGAAGTGTGGTTTACACGTGGTCTTTCAGTTACATAACTTGCTGTATTATTTCCTTTTCCTACTTTCCTTCCTTTTCCCTCCTCTGTCCCATCCCATCTTTCCTCCTCTCCTTTCTGTTTTCTTTAAAACAGTTTAGTTGGGTTTCTAACTCTTGGTAAAATTGTAACTTCTTCTTGTACAAAAAAAAGGCCAATTTATTTTTAAAATCATCTTTCATTTAAAGAATTTGAGAAGTATTTCCAATTACCTTTTTAAGTTAATTTGCCGGGTAGTAGATCCTTGCAAGGTGGTTTGGAGGAATGGATCTCAAAGTGAGGCCCTCAAACCAACCAAGAGCAGCAGCAAATTTTCTGGATTTACTTTGAGCCTCCTGTTTGAAAAATGGCCACGTGAGTTCCAGGTGATGCTTGGAAAATTTGGAATTTTGGAATCACTGGCGTCCATGTTTAGGCGAATTGTGAGTGACTTATATACGAGTGTTATAATTAAGTACATTTTATGTATTTGTCTATTAATAGAAAAGTCACTTTTCTCTATCGTATATAGGCATCCTTGTTTCTAAATGTTTGGAATTTATAGTGGAGTAAGTAAAACATAGCTACTGCTTAAAGACAGCGTGCTCCTCTTTAGATGATGTTCACATAAACATTGCTTCCTTTGCTAAAATATAGCTCTAAATGTTCTAGTCACACAATGAGCGGGACTCAAAGGTGCCTCTTACATGCTATTTGAATAAATGCATAAATGGACCCTCCATAAAGCTAGCTGAAATAATGACAGGAGCTAGAGAGAAAGGGGGTGGTGCAAACAGTGAACAGAACAGCAAAGCATCGATAATGAGGAAAAGCCTGTACCCATCAGCCTCCACCGTCAGAGAATTTCCAAAGCAAACACCACCTGCCTTTCTTGACTCTGGAAAGCAGTGATGTACAAGGGAACAAAAGAAGAAAAACGGCAATGTGAAGATCAACAAGAAACTAATCATTTATGTCAGCTCTGGCTTCTTTCATGGTTCACAAGGTGAGAAATGAGCTGATACAAAAATGAGTGGAAGGCAATCATGAAAACCCCACATTCTTGGCATTCTGGCATTGTATGCTCTCTGACTGTGCAAAGCTCTGGGCTGGCTAGCAGTTGGTTTTAAACCATGATTGCACTGAACATCAGGATAATTATTCATAATGAATAATAGATGTGTTGATGTGATCCATTAACACTTTCCCATAAATGTACTGTAACTGGAAGAGAAAGAAGTGCTACAGTCCTCACAAATGACATTATATAGGTAATCTATTGATGTGGATACTGGAAATCGAGTAAGAACAATGGAACTATGTACTGACAGACAAAGAAATGACAAATTATTATTGCCAATAAACTAATGATAAATCACGTTTCCTCCTATAACCTGCCAAAGAAACAAAACATTTTTTGTGTTATTAGCCATAAGTAGAGAATGAGGTTAAGGGCTGTATTTATTTTTGAAGGTGAACATTTTCAGACAGAGCGAGTTAAACAGATCCACATCTGCCTCCTCAATAGGAAAGGAAGGAAAATGGTACTGCACAGGGAAAACACTGACAGAAAAACAGGAAAACTCTCATACTCAGTGGCGAGAGGTATTGATGAATTCGTATCCTACATCGTAGGAACAACTGGGCAATGCAACTTAGCAAAGTCATGATTCAGATTTCTCTCTTCAGTGTCTCCTAATATTTATTAGAAAATAAACTGGATTTAAAATGCCATGGCATCTCCTTGCAGCCTACAATGTTCTGAGTCAACTATGCATCCACACATAGGAATGGTGAGCATAAGTCTGACAATTTATACTCTGGTATGCTAACTTCTTTTTATACCAGGAACAAAATCCCATTGCCAGATACTAAGATCCTTAGAGATCACTGTTTTTCAAACCTCTTGTAAGTGCTTTTGTCTCAATTGCATGTAATTGTCAACCACAAGCTGCTACAACATGCATATACTGAGAAAATGACTATATTGTTATGAAAATGTTTCTGCATTCATGAGAAATGTTTCAAACTTCATCACAAGTCTCCCATTGAGTATTTCATATATAGATGATGCATATTTCCTCTTTTGAGAAATAGCATTAGTTACATGGCTACTTCCAATTTTATAATGATTTGTTTCTCTCACTTATAGAAACTAAAAAAAAAAAACATAAATGTGATCCACACTTCTCACTTATTTTGCTGAGCATTTTTATTAAATCTTTAAATTTATATTTGACTTCATTTTAGTTTGCTAGTGCTATTTCTTTTGCGCCTGATTTGTATATTCTACAATATAGTATATATTGCTGTGATATGTGAATATTTAGCCACACCTCATCTTTTTCAGTTAGGACGATATAAATAATGGTATATCATTATGTAGAAAAAGACCTGAAGGAAAAGATGCTTGAACTCTTGCCACATCACAGGAAGCTTTTCCTATGATTCCGTTTTCTCCTGTCCTCAGGGTTCAGTTTAAATGACAAGACAATAAGAAGGAAAGAAAATATTCTGACCACACAAAGTCATCAGCTTAAAAAAAAAAAGTCAACAGCTATCATCCATAAGGCTGTATGTTGCCAGGAGAACTGCATTTCTTTAGTGGGAATTCTTGTGGGATTTTGAGCTCAACTCAAGAGTTAGGGAGTTCGTATACAGGGATCAGATGAGATGAGGACAGAGCACATTTCACCCTAGAGCCATGTGGTAAGCAGTGCAGAGTGGAAACGCTGATGCTGAAACAGGATCTCACTGAGCCAGTGAAACCAGACTACAGTAGAATACAGAAAGACTTCCAGGTCAACTTTCTATCTTATTATAAAATAAAAGTGTGCAGGACCATTCCTATAACACTGCCCTAGTATTTGCCTCCAGGATAATCCAGAGCATTGAGATGGATATGTTCAAATGTCTGATACATCACCCTGGAGAAACTGTTTTGTTATGTATTTAGGTTTAGTCAGCGTGCTGTAGAACTTCAGCTGGTGATCCTCAGCACGGTGAGCAAACACAATACTACCTTTATCTCACTGTACCTATTGATAGATTAGTTTCCATCAAGTATTTTTTCTCTCTAACCAAAAGTAAATCACATTTCATTTATTAGTTAAAAAACCATGAAATTAACCTCCTCTACTTTATGTTTTTTTTATCATAGTAGGAGAACAAATAACTATAAAGGCAAACAAGCAAACACTTATACCTAATCATCTACAAAATGAACACAAGCATATTCCCCTATAAATAACTACAGAACTACGAGTATGGAATGCTTTCTCAATTATTTATGGAAGGCTATATCTGAGCATTACTTAATGATTTTGTATTTGTTTTTGCTTCATATGTAAGCAGAAATAAATAAATTGATAAATAAAAAAAGTATCTATACCTTCATAATTTCCTTTTAGTCTGGTCTTTAGTTATGTAACTGCATAACTGCAAACCTCAGTGTTTTGAAGTAGGACAAGTTTCTTTCTCATAGCTGCATCCTAAAGGCCTATTGCATAATCACTTTGACCTCTATATTTGATTAGGCTAAAGTCTTCCTTTCTATCAAAGGTTTACATGAAAAACAAAATCCTTCCCTCAGAAATTTTTACAAATGATTCTTAATATTCTTCCAAATTTGACTTGCATTAAAATAGAAATATCTTGAATTCATCATCTTATAAAATTAGAAGGTGTTTTCACCTCATAGTTTACCATATGATGTCCCATCACTGAACACTGTGTAAATATCTTAAAGGTATCCTATTCCTGAGATATTCTAATATGAGCTCAATGAACATCTATCTCATCATAGTAATGACAGAAAACACTAACAAAATGTCCAATAAATTATAAAGAAGAGAAAGAACAGAGATACTTTATAGTACAGCTAGAGAGACTTTTTAGTGAGACTGTCAAAGGCATACCAGATGGAATACTAAGGCTATGTAATCTCAGGCACATTTTCTTTATACTCTTCTCCTTTGCTAGAAATAACCCAAGGAAACATCAAAAGTGCCACAGATGAAATATAACACATTGCCTGATAAAATGTAATCTGTCCAAGAAGAATTTTGCGACTGTTCTCAAAGAGCTAAGCATGCTTTGGAAGTTTATTTAGTGAAATTAATTAGCAATTCTCCTCATTGTAACAAAATGCAAACTTTGCATTGAAAATATTTTTATTAAGTCTACTTCCAAAATATATTTAATGTATATTTAAAATATTTGAAATATATATTTAGCTGAGACATAAACATTATTAAGAATAAGTTGTCAAATTATAGATTTTAATCACTATATTATCGATAGAAACTAAAAGTTTGTTGAACATTTTTTAATTACAGCTGTTAACAGTAAAGGTACCCTATGCCTTCTGATGGGGCAGCTCCCAATGTAGAACATTAAGTACTTTACTCTGTAATGTAAATGTAATGTAAATGTCATAGAAACCATAAAATATGATAAACCTTCTCCATTTAGTTACATACCAAAATGTACAGAGTTAAAACTTGAAGGATGATTTTGCTGATGACATATTTTGCCATCTATTATTAAAATACACTTTCAGAAATTTAGCAGATTATAGACTCAACATGTAAAAACCATCACTCTTTATATTTATTCTTTCATAGAATCATTCATAATAGATTGAGAGAAGAAACACAATGAAGGACATAAAAGAAATCTACAATAAAAGCTAAAAATACTGAAGAGAAATTGAAGAAAAGACACTGGAATATGGAAAGGACTTTTGTGTTCATAGCTTGGCAGAGTTAATATTTTGAAGATGGTTACATTACTCAAAGCGATCTAAAGTCTCAATGTAACCTTTAGTTCAGTTCTAATTAAACTCTTCACAGAAGTAAAAACAAAAGAAAACAGTCAAATAATTCATATTAAAAGCACACACAGCTCTTAATAACTAAAACAATCCTAATGAGAAAGAGCAATGGCAGAGCTATTGTGATATTTAATTTCAAATTGCACTAAAAAAGCAGTAGAAAAAAAAGACATGATATTGCATCAAAACCAGACATTTAGACCTATGGGATATGACTTAGAAAACGACAGCATTTTTGACAAAGGTATATAAAAAAGCACCTCTATCAAGAAAGACAGGCTATACAGCAAAGGGCTGAGGAAAAACTTGATGAACTAATGTAGAAGAATAAAACTACATTAATCGTATAAATCCGATGCAAAAGTCAATTCAAATGTATCAAAAACCATAATGTAAGATTTCTTACTTTTGTAAGACAGGCAAAACACTTCAAGATATAGTAGAACATATTTTCTGGAAAAAAAAAACTCAATAGCACAGGAAATAACCTCAGAAATTGACAAATAGGATTTGGTGAAATTAAGCTTCCTCATACTCAGAGAAAAAGAGAGCAAAGAGACTGTCTAGAGAAGGGGAACACGTGGTCACGAGTGATTCATTTGTCAGACTTGTATCTTGAATCTAAAAAGAACCTCCAACACTAAAACAAATTAAATCAATAAAACAATATGGAAGTGGACAGACATTACTCAAAGGAGAAAATAAAAGTGGCCAATGCAAATTTGAAAAAAGAGATGGCCCCATGGTTAAGGGGAATTGCTATTCTAGTAGCAAGCCAGAACTCAAGTCAGTTCCCAATAGCCTTCACTAGGCTCACAATCTTCTGCAGGTCCAATTCCAGGTGATCCAATGACTTTTGGCCTCTGCAGGCATCAAGCATACATATGATATACTTACATACACATGAATAAATCATTCATGACAAGAAAATAAAAAATAATCCACTTAAAGCATTTGATAACATTAGGTATCAGGGAAACAAAACTTAAATGTACACTGAGATTGCATTATAACCCAATTAGACAGGATATCATCAAATAAACAACAAACAACAACAACAACAACAAAATAATACCAATGAGGATTTGAGTGATACAGGAACCATTATACATGCTGGAGGGAATGTAAACTGGAGGCCACTATAGAAGTCTTCATAGGGGTTTCTTATATAACTGAGAATGTAATTATCATAAGATCCAGCAACACCATTATTGTCTAAGTCAGGATTCAACTTAGATATCTACACATCCATGCACAGTGTTGCATTATTCACAACACCTAAGATACAAGACCAATCTAGAGTGCACCAGAATAGCAATGAATAAGGACAATGTGGTCCACACACAATAAAATCCTACTCAGCTATGAGGAATCCATGATTATGGTTCATGCAAGGAAATGGATGGATTGATACAGTAATAATTCTATGTTTTTGTTGTTACAGTTCATATTCAAAGGAAAATATTTCTTTACAATTCAATTTCCTTTTATTTCTTATTAGAAACATACAAGTTTGCCATATAGGCCATACTTTGACAATATACAATGATTTGAACTTCTTTGATGACCTTAACATCTTTTTCTTCCATATACTTTCTTTATAGACTATGTGAAGAAACATGGTGAAGATGTCTCTTAACTATGCTAGGGAAGGGGAGAGGTCCTCTTAGCTTTGGATGCTTTTGTAATTTAATGCATAGAAAGGTTAATTAAGTTTCAGGTTACTTTTGAAAAAAATGTATTGAATTGAAAATTCAATTAGCAAATAACCACTAAGTTTGCAATCAGTGAAATTCTCATTGTGTCCTGCACCTACAGCATGATGTCAAAACATTACTCTTAAGACTCACTTTACCGACTTATCTCAGAACTTCCTTTTTTCTTCTTAAAGGACATGGTGATAGACTTAGGTTACTATTCTACTTATTATATATGCTAATATGTGAGTGGATGTGCTTGTGCCTGTATAAACAAATACATGGAATTTTCAATTTTTTCTTGAACTTCACTTTTCCAACACACGGAACTTTCTCTCTCTGTATTTTCATTTCTCTTAATAGATAATCAGACAGGCAAAAGAAAGAGTAACAAGATTAAACAAAGGTCATTGGTTATGACTGAGCCAGGAACCTAAAACTGGCAAAAATAAAAAGCATCAAACAAGACAATTAACATTGATGAGGAGAAGAAAATGACAAAGAACATTTTCAGATAAATAAGCTAAATCAAGTTAACAAGAATAAAACAAATGTGAAAGCATCAATGTGGAGACCCAAAAATTGTGAGCCCATTCCATCTCATATGAAATTAAGAGAATTTGAGCTTATTTTGCTCTTCCAAAGTTGTTGACAACAAGTGTGGTTACATACCCTGACCTAGGGGTGGTTACTTCATGTTTTGGACATGAAGATGGCCCATAGTGGCAAATCCACTCCACCCTGATCAAAGGTCAAAGAATTCAAGCATGCTTCTGCTCCTTCTTTTGAAATAGGATGTTTGACCTAGGGAATGGCTGCCTTCAGGATATGGATATGCCTTGGTCTAAGGTAGGCTTACTGACTAAACAACAGAACACTTAACTCAGGATATAGTTACTTGATGTCTAAAGTATTGGAACAAATAACTGTTCTGGTTGTCCTTTGCATCATGTTAAAGCAGTCCTTTGCTTTCTTCCCCACTTTTGTATTGGGGTACGCAGTATGAGTTGCCCTCCTGATACTATCATATGCGTCTGTGTTTCTTTCTTATTTTTGTTGATCCTACCTAAATTTCTTATCCTTACAAGCTTACCCTGAAATGTACAAACCTGCTGTGACTAGGATAAAGGCAGAAGTCACCCCAACAAGTTTGTTTCTGACACAGCAAGAGAATACTACACCTGAGGGCCATCAGAAAGCTTTCTGTAAGTTTCTCTACACAAACTGTTTAGACTGGAGGAGAAAACTGATATAGTATTCAAATTTATATCCTTCTGGAGTCTCTGATGGAGTTTCGTTATATGTAATTTACTATGTTAAAGTTAAAACCTTCCTTTTTATTGAAACAAAAAAGGGGAAATGGTGTGGGAAGTCCTTCTGTATATGTGTTGCTTTTATTGGTTAATAAATAAAGAAGCTGTTTTCGGCCAATGGCTTAACAGAATATAGCCAGGCTGGAAAAGATAAATAGAGAGGGTAAATGTAATCAGTAAGAAACCATGTAGCTGCCAGATGAGACAGATGCCAGAACTTTGCCTGGTAAAACCACAACTAATTGACAATATACAGATTAATATAAATGGATTGATATAATAGCTAGCTAGAAATATATATGAGCTAATAGGACAAGCAGTGTTTTAATTTATACAGTTTCTGTGGAATATTTTGGGTCAGTTTGACCAGAAACAAATGAACAGCCTCAGGCAACAGAGATATTTTATGATCACTTCTTTAGACACACACACATTAGAGAAAGTTGTCTATGAGACTAGAAATCATGACATTTCTTTGTGATGCTGCCCCGGTGGACAGGGAAAGAGAATGCAGGTTTGTGACTCGTGGTACTTTGCAATTTGTGTAGCTGCTGGCAGAGTGCATACACTTGCTAAGTTTTACCAACTTATAAAATTGAGATTAGTGAATTTCACTGTTTGCAAATGTTGCTCCCAAATCTAGAAATTGAGCATGGTAGGATCCTTACCTCAATCAGCGCCTGTGTGAGTCCTTGCACTATAGCTCCATGCCTTCAAAATGTTTTATCCCAGTGCTTTGTTCTCTTATTACTAACTTCAAATCAAATGAAATCAAGCAATACCCTGCTTTCAACACTTGACTGACTCTCACACAGAGAAGCAAAACCCACATTTGTTGGTAATTTACAAAGTCTGCAATATCCAGGCCTACACAGGCCTTCTTTGATCTCATGTCTGTTGGCTTCATTTCTTACTTAGTACCAGGCTATTTCTTGCTTCAGACCTTTTGCTTGTTTTCGCTGTTATTCCTAAGTATATCTGAATAATATTCTCCATCACTTGAGACTCTGTATAATATACTATCAATTTAAATACTGCTTTTAAAACTGTGACCCTTAGCATTCTCTTTCTTCCCCATTTCCTTCCTTCTATTTTTCACAGTTCTGATCATATATATATATATATATATATATATATATATATATATATAGTCTGTCATTTATTGGTTATTTTGTGTGTGACTGGGTCTCTTCTCATATTTTAATATAAAAGTCTTTGTGGGCAATGATGCCTCTGCGTCTGTGTGTGTGTCTCTCTCTCTGTGTGTGACTCTGTGTGATTGCATTGACACTGTATTTTAGAATTTAAAATATTTGCTTGCACATAGAAGGATACACACACACACCTACATTGATATATATATATATATAATGCATATATAAGCTACCTATTAATGTATATGAATGACAATATAAATCTCTAAATAATTACACTTGTAAATACTGTTCTCAGTTTTTTATTTATTAAAATATTGAAGTGGACAGAAGCAAGGAAGTCAAAAAGAACATCATGTAAGGGTTACTCCAGCTTTGTCTGATAGAATAATCAGGACTAATTTGGGAACGCTGAAAAATTTAAATAATTTTGCCTTCCATTCAAAAGTATCAAATAGGACAACCATCTTAATAAAAATTTACATCAATTAACAATTTATGTATGACTAAAATTAAATTAATTTAGCTTAATATTCTAAAATATAAACATAGTCTTTTATTTAAGAAAATATACAGTATCTGGGTGGTAGTGGCATACACCTTTGATCCCACCACTCAGGAAGCAGAAGCAGGTAGATGACTGTAAGTTCAAGGCCAATCTGATCTACAGAACAAGTTCTAGGACAGCTAGGGCTACATAGGGGAAGTTTGCTTGAGAAGGAAACAAATGAAATACTATGATAATAATAAAGTAATGCCATCAGAAACAAAATAAAAATCATAAGCCTGAGAAACCAAGGACAACGGCAATGAACATGACCTCTATAGCATGGATGGGCTCACTGTGAGCCTTGTCAGTTTGGTTGCTCACCTTCCTGGACTTAGGGGGAGCTGGGAGGACCTTGGACTTAACATAGTGAAGGGAACCCTGATGGCTCTTTGTCTTGGAGAGGGGTGGAGTGGGGGTATGGGTGGAAGGGAGGGGAGGGAAGGGGGAGGAGATGGAAATCTTTAATAAAAAAAAAAAAACAGTATAAAAAAAAGAAACATTTTTTTGCTTTTTTGTGCTTTTCTACTCATTCCAGGCTCTCATATGAACACTACAGGTGGAAGCTGCTGGCAACATCAACATGTTGACTGGCATTACTGCCACTCTCCATCAGCAGTGTCAATGAAAGAATGCCAGAGACGGTCTGGAAATAAGCAAAGCACTGAAGGTATCCAGTGCGCTCTACAATAAAACTAAGCTGAACATTCCTATAATGTCCTGCTGCCTGCCCCAGTGTAGTGTATAGCTCAGTCATTTGTTTCTGCTCCTGGATCACTGAAATGTATATTTCTACGATCTTTCTCTGCTGTCAATCCATCCTGGACTATAAAATCCCTCCCTGGGGGAAACAGCATAGCAGGACTCGTAACCAGGGTCATAGATGAGCTCATACCCTGAAAGTGATTATGCATTAGTTAACCCCATTTACGGTAATATTAATTTTTTATTTATACATTTACCTCAATTTATTTTAACTGCTTTGATTGTTTTAAAGATTTTTTTATATTAAAGCTGAGGTTGTCCCAGTTTTAAACACTCGTCTCTATTTAAATTACATTTGTACATGTATAGACATGTGCATGTGAGTGCAGGGACCCACAGAGTCCACAAGAGGGCATCAGATATCCTGTATCTGGAGTTACAAGCAGTGCTGCCTGATGTGGGTGCTGTACCCAAACTCAGATTATCTGGGAGAGGATTAAGCATTCTTAACAACCAAGCCATCTTCCTAGGCCCAACTGCTATAGCTTTGAAGATATTTTAAAAACAAATTTCACTTTACTTAACATTAATTTAGCACACAAGACACATGTAATTAATTTACAAATATGGAAGAATTATGGAAAACTGGATAATCTATTTTTTAAATATAAAAGCTCATTTTCCATAGAAAATATCACATTTTGCATGGGATAAAAATTATAGAGAAGGAAAAGCATGTTACCTTTATAGAAAAATTAAGACATGTACTTTGTTTTAACTTTTACAAACTATCACTATTGTTATCAAGAAGCAGAGCAAGTGAGAAAAATATCTCAAAAAGAGCTGAGATCAGGCAAATCATAAAACCAGAGTTAACCTTAAACTTTCAATGGACATATTCATTCTAAATTTCGATGAGAAAAAAACAAGAGAAAGATATGAACGTAAGACATTTTTACTGTCTCATGTTGCTGTTTCTGAGTAAAAAGGGTCAGTGAAGAGTGAACAGGTTATGGACAGAGTTTAGAATGAAAAAAAAAACCACATCATGCATCATTAAGAAATGACAAAGTGGCTGAGGTCATTTCCACTTTATTTTCCTATTATTCACTATTTTAAAAAATATAAGGAAAAACATTCTATTCATTTGATTCAAAGCACACTTGTTTTACAGGGGTTATATATAATAATTTCTCCAATTCTCAGATTATTTCATTTAGTAACTGCTGTTCAAATAAATATAAAGGCATTATTAGAAAAAGAATTAGATGAATTAGAGAGTCAGACATTCTTTTGCTCTGTAATACTCTTTGTTCTAGATAGTTAAATATACTAGCAGGAAAATGTTTGGGAGGATAAAATGAATACAGAGTAGAATATGTAGATATACTTTACAAACTGCCCAAGATTAGAGTCTAACTACTTTTTGGTTTATAGATAAGAAGATATGAAAATTTATAAACACTCCAAACTAAATTTCCCCATATTTATAGCAAGGACAGTCAATTTTGTTCACAAATCTTTTTATGGGATCACATGATAGTATATATTCTACTAAACACCATCTCTCGAAACAGGGCAAGAAACAAAATAATCTCATTTATTTCAGTCTATTTAGATACCTGAAAATTTTCTCATCCATGTGTGAATAAGTTTTTAAAAACTTTTTGGGAATTTCATACATGAATATTTACATTGTCTATTCATCCATCTCCCAAGCCAACTCCTCTCATGTTCCACAAACTCCATCACAATCTTTGTAAAATTCATATATATGTATATGTGTGTGCATGTGTATGTATGTATGTATAACACTAAATAACCTAAAACACTAAATATAATATATATGTATACATATATGTGAATATATATAGGTACATATATGTATACATACACATATATTCCACTTAGTGTTATTTGTATATACATGTGATTAGGGTTGATGACTTGGGATTGGACCACATTTGATTTACAAATAAGTAACGCAATAATCTTTGCTATAGTCATGTAAAAAATGTAAAGTTAGGGTCTTAAGTTCTCTATACCTGAATTCCAGTGTACTCTTTCTGAGTTTGACATCACTCAAGAAGTGTTTTAGGCAACAACAGGAGTACTGACCTGTACAGACATGTTTGGAAGGCACGTGTAAATGCACTAAGGTATATCTTCCTTCAGGAAAAATAGAAGCCAATGAGTTCCTGCCCTTATTAAGAGTTTAGAAAGAGTGCTATTCTGATGGGTCTGCCTTTTTCAGGATGGCTGAACTGGGAGAGGGATGGAGAAGGAAAGCAATGACAGAGATATCTTGGTCAAGGGAGCCATTGTGGGGTTAGGGAGAAACCTGGGGCTAGAAAAAAAATCCCAGGAATCCAGAAAATGACCCATTCCATATGGTGGGATGCCTTGCTCAGTTTCAAGGCAGTGGGAGGGTCCTGGTCTTACCTCACCTGAAAGTGCAAGGCTTTGTTGACTCCCCGTGAGAGGCCTTACCCTTTCTGATGAGTGGATGGGAGTGATTTTGGGGGAGGTGGGGAGAAGAGGAAATTGGGGATGGAGGGGAAAGAGTGGTTGATATGTAATATTAATAAAAAAATTTAAAATAATTTTAGAAAGAATTGTTTATGTATTTGATAACTTTAGAAACTTGGAATTAATGATTATTTTGAATGTTCAATCATAGTTTTATAGGTATGTTGAGATATTTTTATAGAAGGGATTGGTGTAATCTAAAAGAGTTATGTTCTTTTAACTGGTTGATGCATTCACAGAAGACTGTCTGATTCAGGGAAATGTCCCATGCACAGCTCACATGCTGCAATGAGCATTGCTATGGATCAATAAGAGGACTCAAACAGAAACATGAACCCACCAACAAACATCAAAAACTGCATTCTGTTGTAACCACAAACTTCCCCTATGGGACAAAAGGAGAGCCATTCTACCTCCAAAATCTGACTCCCTTTTTACCCCAAAGTATTTAACATTTCAGATTAGGCCATTATCAGCTTCCAAGAAAGATGAGTCTGTTCTAAAATCTTCTACATCTTGCCCCTCCATTTTTCTTGGGAATGGAAGACAATAATGAGTTCCAATAAAAGGTACGGTGTGCTCAGCAAAAGCAGCTTGCACTGTTCTTAGTGGTTAAAGCATCACGGAAGGTGGTTCAGACAGTCTGTCCTGCTTAAGTAGCAACATTGTCCATTTCAAACTATATTACTATTATACTGTGCACAAACACCTATATTACCTGACTTTAGGAAGCTCAGTTCCTTTACTATTCCACCTTCTATCTCCTCTCAAGAAAAAATTTGGGTTGCCTATCATTAAAATTGAATACTACACTGAAATTATCAAGTTTCTAAAAACAAGCCAAGTCTTTTGCCTACACTCTGAGTGGGTGATTATTTTGTTATTCTCACTATATCCTCTGGTATCTTGGTACTGACCACTCCTAGAATCAAATATCTGAATGGTTAGTTATACAGAAGACTAAGATTTCCAAGATGGTCCAAAACTTAAATGTAGCTTCTGTGGCCACATTCACTTGTTTTTCTACTTTCCTCTTTCTCCTCTAGTCTGTATAGGAGCTCACTTTGCTTGACACCCATGTCTTCATGAGTAACCTAAGTCTGTAACATGTTTTGGTTTATCAGTATATAACTGTCCAACTTAATAAGGCACCACGTACTGAATTGCAGCTGAGTTGACTTCCCTTCCCAAGACCTCTCTCTCATGATCTCTTACACAGATCATAATAAACTAAAAGGCAGGTAAGTTATCAGACCTAATAGGATAAAGTAGATAGGAAACAAGAAAGCAAACATACCCACACCCAAAGATGGTGTTGACTCAAGAGGTATACCAAGACACATACAGTAATGATGGCCCTTGACACTCTAGGCCTAGTATAATCTAGCCAATCAGATGTCATTAGTTCCTAGAAGATTTACTATAAAAGCCACTATACCTATGGATTTTACTCCATCCAGGTTGCTTCTTAAAATGGGGAAGTGCCTTATATATTCCTATAAGATCTATGCTTTAGATTGGATGCTCCAAAATCTTTGCTCCATTATTTGTCAGGTCTTGGGGACTATCAGCCTTTTTCAAGTCTATTAAAATGCATGGGTCATGTATACTATAATATCTAGGTATTCGTCTTAGGTCACCTGTGAATGTAAAGTTCAGAGGACTAGTTTTCTTAAGCCTTTATGCTGTCTAATTAATTTTAGAAATACGGAAATTCATCTTTAATATGGATTGCAAGTCTTAACATTAATTACATAGCATTCATTATAAGTCTTGAATCAATGGAGAAAACTTTAAAATCTCATCAAAAAATTGACCAATTCTTTCATATCAGCAAATAAATTAGTTGCAGCAAGAATAATCACTACAATACGAAATTGTCAACAGTATGTTTTCTCCAGCCTAAATTTCTAAAAAAAAAAAAAAAATCAATCAGCCCCTCAGTTCTCTTTCACCACAGGGAATTTGTGTGGTTCTAAGTAAAGACAAGAAGTTGCATTTAATCAACATGGTAGAGAACAATGTTATGGACTGATAGTCTGAATGACAGTAGTTAGAAAGAGAAGGTTCTAGAAGACAGTAAATGTGGTCATTGACATTCAGAGACTCATAACTATCAGAAACCTGTGTCTCACTCTACTTCCTTATGAGGATGCAGAACAAATTTCATTGTTATATTGTGGTATCGGCACACTTTTACCAGCATAAGGTTTTTAGTTCTTCTTTTCTACTTGAACATATAGGGTACATGTCTAATATAAAGCCTTTACCTTTTATATTAACATTAAAACAATTGACTCCTAAAAGGAACTATGTCTCTATTTACAGATTTATATAAACATCAAATTCTCACTACACACTACACTTTGGTGCTGAATATCTGGAGATATTGAAAAATGCGTTTCTGTTAGCTTCTGGTAAACATTTGCACACTAAATAAATGCTTATAAAGTTCAATACATTACAAAGATGGCAATTGCATATTTGGAAGGCAAAAGTAAATTTCATATATCTGGATCTACTTTTCAGACATGATGAAACTAATTTTTCTTAAGAATAGTATCTTCTCAGGCATTTTCCTTCTACATAAACTTCATTAACAGAGTTCCTTTTAGATTCAAATTACTTTCTAACTTCATTACTTGTACCAAATACATTTTTAAAAACCTGCTAATTCAAAGGAAGCACTCAAGCATCCTTTTGTGTCTTGAGGATGAGAAAAATCTCAGAGAAAGTTTTAAGTGCCTTTGTCAAGTTGCAAGAGATGAAACATGTTCCTTTTAAACATGTGAGCGAACACTTCTTTAACTTGTATATAGTTTGAAATCCAGTGAAAGACTTTAAATAAAGCCTTTAAAAATGAAGATATCTTCTCTAGAAGACAATCTGTGATAGGTAGAAAACCCGAGGTTACGAGCAACTGATCTTACAGGGAAATGGAAAGACAAAGTAACACAGGACAACAAACATGTACATTCTTCTGCTGAATTTTACACTAGACATTTGCCTGGTGTTTTTGGCCTTTGAATTATTGACTTTTGGGTTAGATACTGTTCTGTGGTTATGGGCTGCCTAAGCATTATAGCATGTCTGGCAGCATTCCTGGGTTCTGCCTAGATGCTGCTCCAGTCACACCTTTATTCTCAACCCACCAACTGCGTATGCATGACTGCCCATAGTATTTCCTAATTCACCAAATATCTCAGGCAGTCACTGTTTCTGATAATCATGGTATGAGCCTAATTCCTTCATAGTACCATAATCCTATTCCTTCATTACACGTAGCCTGCCATTTTTCCTTCCTTCCTCCTTCCTTCCTTCCTTCCTTCCTTCCTTCCTTCCTTCCTCCCTCTTTCTCTCCCTCCCTCCCTCTCTCTCTCCCTACCTTCCTTTCTTTCTTTGTTTCACTGGCACAATGCTCCACTTTTGTGGAGCTTGTATAGCTTGACCTTGCTGTGCTTTACAGATATGACTGGTCACCAAATTCTGAACCACTTGCCTCTGCCCCTCACCCTAGTATGTTGGCATTAAAGCCATGTTCTTACAAGGCCCAGTACATTAATGAAATTCTTGAGTAAGAAATAATTTAACTTCAAAAGTATTTACAAAAAAGTGCAAAAGGCAGCCCATATAATGAGATTGCTATCTATAACTAAGGGGTTTCAAATCCAGTGTATTACGGATATTATTGAGTTTCCTTTGATCGGGATGAAGTACTGTATGGTGATTTTAAGATCTGTTTTTGAAGGTCATTCAACCTGAATTCAAATGTTAATTTTTACATGTATAAACTGTGTGATCATAAGAAAGTTACTTAAATTTCAACACATCTGGTCTTCATGCTAAAAAGGATTAATAATATTTCTAAAATTCACATTGGAGTTTAGAGAAATAGAACTTCTTAATGCTACATCATATATGATATAATAAATCCACCTCTCATAACAACAAAGGTATAAAATGTCATCGATCATACATATTTTAGGTCAAAAAGACATATTTCTACCTTTCAGAGATTGAAATAAGCATACAATATTTAAAGTATCTTCTTGTTCTCTAGAAAGTCAAGTTTACATTGATTTCAACTTAGTTTATGATAGAACCGGTTATTACATATGTGATAGTTAATATTTTCAACTTAGAGGGGCCTGGGTTCATCCAGGAGATAATCCTATGGGCACACCTGTGAGGGATTAGCTGAATTAGGTTAGCCTTTTTGAATACCTCTGAGGCATATCAGTTAAGACATGAAGACCACACTAAATGTGGGTGATGTTATTACTGTGGGATGGGGTCCTGAACTGAAGGATACAAAGAAAGCTGATGGAGGAGGGTCATCTGTCTATGTGTTACTTTTATTGGTTAATAAAGAAACTGCCTTGGCCCTTTAATAGGACAGAAAATTAGGTAGGCAGAATAGACAGAACAGAATTCTGGGAGAGATAAGGCAGACACTTCAGGCAGTTGCCATAGGCAGTCGCCATGCCTCTCCTCTCTGAGATGGATGCAGGTTAAGATCTCTCCTGTTAAGCGACCACCTCATGGTGCTACACAGATTACTAAATATGGGTTAAAGTAAGATGTGAGAATTAGCCAATAAGAGACTAAAACTAATGGGCCAGGCAGTGTTTAAAAGAATACAGTTTCCATGTAATTATTTCGGATGTAAAGCTAGCCGGGTGGCAGGACGCAGCCCCGCCACTCCATCTACAGAAAGTGAACTGAGAACAAACGGAAATCCTCCTCTGCTTCTAGATTATAAATGTACTATGACCAGCCTTCTTAAGTTCTGCTGCCATGACTATCTGACTATGGTGAACTATAAACTTGAGTTGTGAGCCAAAAGAAATCCCTTGTGCCTTAAGTTGCTTTTATCTAGAATTTGATCACAGTGAAAGGAAACATAACCAAGACATATGTGAATTATACATTTTTTCATTTATTGCATCTCTCACCTATAAAACCTGGCTGTGTTTTCTCAAATACAATGACCACAGGTGAAAAATGAAAAATACATTTTCATATATTTTTATGTTAACTCAACCTGATTAAACTTACTAAAGATTCTGTTTAATCCAATATTTCCAAAGTAATATTTTATTTTTAAAAAATATGCTTATTTCTGGGTGGTGGCACAGAACAGAACTCCTATGTAAAGTTCAGAAGACAACTATAGGAACTGTGGGCTCTCTCTTCATCATCCAGCAGATGGAACTGTGGCTAAGGGTCTTGACAGCAAGTATTTTTACATCCTGACCTATATTAATAGTCCCTGAACAATCATTTTCACAAAACATCTCGAAAACCATTTCTCATAAGCAATTGTATAATGATGCAAAGTATATTATTGGAGACAAACTTGACTGTAGATTATGTTATTACTCAGTATTGAGTGAAATCACAGCATACACTTATAATATATGACTAAAGAGGGATATGTTGTAAAATTCATCACACAGAAATGCAAATAATGCAAGGTCTCTGTCCCCAAGTACCTTCCACTCACTTAGTAGTAAGTAATATAGAAAATTTTACTCTGTTATTCTATTTTTGTTTTTTTTATTTAATTTTTTAAATTTATTTTATATACCAACTAGTTTCTCTCCCTCCTCTACTCCCATCCCTTCCCTTTTCCCTACTCCCCTCCCAATCTACTCTTCCTCAATCTACATTTAGAAAGGGACAGGCCTCCCAGGGACTTGCACAAATCAGTTGATGCAGGACCAAGATGGGCTAGGTAATCCAGCATGAGGTCCAGATTTCACTGTTAGAAGCCTTACTAAGAGATTAAGCTATACAACTGTCACACACATGCAGAGGGTCAAGGTCAGTCCCTTGCAGATCATACAAGTAAAACCTGCTTCATCTAGCAGCAAGTTGCCAGCCAGAACTCCCAAGGGAGATCCTGTTGCAAGTAACGATAATAATGATACGAGAGTATCTTGATGTTTGGTAAAGCTAGCTACAGGCAGTTGATGGGTCAGCATGGCAGCTATAGAGTTTTAAGCTCCTCATTTATTCTGGTTTAGTTAGGATGTGGCTCCACTCTACAGTTTGCAACTCCAGAAATAGGTTTGCCAATTACTAGAGGTTCACAAGTAACTGGAGATTCAGATCCCTTATAAACAAACCTAAACTATATATATATACTAGGCTGACCTGTATGTAATGGGTCTATCTAATTTAGTAATGTCTTCTTTTTGATATATAAAAAATAAATTACATTTATTTCAACCTGTATTTAAACTTAATTATTAATTATTTCTATGAAAAATAAAATTCATTTTTTTCTGAAATTTCATATAATTTTTTTCATTCTAAAGGCTTTTGTGCTCTCAAATATAATTATCATTGATCACTACAATGTTAATCTTTACTTAGGTGTCTTGTAATGTCTTGGAACTGTTTCCTAAGTTATTTCAACTTCAAAAACATTTCTGCAGCAGATAAATATGAGTACAAAATTGTTCTTTACATTTGTTAAGAATTTGCTAAAGAATTTGTTAAGAAAATGCATACCAGGTAGTTCCCATGATATAAATGCAATGTATAGTTCAGAAGATGAACGTGGAAGAAATCTTAGAGAACAGATAAGGAGTTTTCAGGAGAAAAACATAAGGATTCCAGAAATAATATGATCAAAGCTACAGAGCTGCAAAGTGTTAAACAGTAACTAAAACCAATTTAGAATTTAAACCTAAGGATAAGGAACAGGGGTCTCAGAACTGACAGGTCTGGACAACTGCCATAAAACTGATCATTATGAAAATCAAAGTGTCATGGTTTCCAGAAGTGTAATATGGAATGCAATAACTTTTCTAATTAGGCCACAGAACAGTCAGGCAGATGTCAACAAGCCAAAGAACTAAATGGCAATCCATTATTTTTTATGATGTTAAAAATGTCTTTGGTCTGTTACTTTTCTCATTACTGTGATCAAATACCAGACCAGAAGTAAAAAAGGAGAAACTTGCTTTGGCTTACTGTTGAAGGGAAGCAGTCTATTATGGCCAGGAACCCATGGCAGCTGGGAAGTCTTGCAACTGGTATCTTTGCATCCACCACATGTAGAAGAGAGGAGCAGAAGCACGGCTGGGTGTTAAATCCTCAGGCCCTCCCCCATGGGCCAACTAGTTCAAGAAAGGCCCCACTTTCTTAAGCGTCTATAAATTGAGGGATTAGCTGAATTATGATAGCCTATTTAAATACATATGAGGTATTTTAGTTAAGGCACGAAGACCACCCAAAATGTGGGTGATGCTGTTGCCATGGGCTGGGGTCCTGAACTGAAGGATACAAAGAAAGTGAATTGAGGACAAATAGGAATCCTCCCCTGCTTCTAGATTCCCAATGTATTATGACCAGCTGCCTTAAGCTTGTGTTGAATCACCATTTTGAGATCAAATATTCAGAAAGGAGCTTATAAGTAATCTTTCACATCGAAACCAAACAGCCCTGTTTTATACAGTATCAAATTACAGAAATCACAATGAAAATCCTGGAGTTGTAATATTTCACCTCAGTGTTTCCAATCAAGCAGAGTCAAACGCAGATGCTCCAATTACTCGCTCATGTGAAAACTATTATTTACTTCATCAAGTAAATGCTGCTGGTGTTCCAAGACTTTCCTACCAGTTTGCCTTCCAGTTTTTGCTTTTGTTCACAGAGGAATAACTTCCAAGTCTCCCTAGGTTAATGAGATATTCTCCCAAATTACAGGAGTGAAATCTCTAGGCCCAGGAACTCATACCCTCATGGTATTATGTGCATTTGTAGACACTAAGAGAGTATAACTTTAGATTTGACTTTCCCCCAGTAGTCCAGCTGTTATAAAAGTGTATTTAACAGTACCCAGGAGAACGAGTGTGATGTTTAATGCAAACGAGCTTGTGGAAAAATATGATCACTTTCTATTAGAGTACAAAGCAATAAAATATTAAAAAGGACTCCTTGGGGAGATATTTAATGTATATTGATAAAGTTGATAGCCTGGGGAATTGCATCCTAACATCAGTAGAATATAGTATCAGAAAAAATGTAGGTTGGCTATTCCATCAAAATTATGTCAAATGTGAAATGCATATTTGAGCATAACTAGAATACACACTGATAGTAGGCAACTCTGAAGAGAAAAATCTCTATTCTGCCTCTCTTATTCCAACCATGTAGACTTTATTTGAACTTTTTATATTTATTTATTTTATTTTGTGTATACGAGTGTTCTGCCTCAATGGATTTATATGTACTATGTGTCTACCCTGGGTTGTTGTGAGCCATCCTTTGAGTGCTGGGAAGTGAACTCTGATCCTCTGAAAAAGCAGGAGATCCTCTTTAACAATTGAGCAATTTCTCTAAGCACATACATGTAGATTTTTAAAGTGATATGAGTAGCACAAATCCTAACTGTTCTTAATAATAAAAAACCCAGAGTCAGATATTAGCAGGTGAAAGCTGAAGAGAAGCAGAATGGTTAGCCACTAGAGAGTTCTTACCTCTACCAATGCTCAGACAAAAAACAACAATCCTGTCTCTATAAATCCACAGACTTCATGCTCACACTGAATCAGTCCTCAGACTGCATCTATCCCTAAGAATCCTCAGACTGCATACAACCTCAATGAAACCTCAAACTGCATCTGAGATCCTGTCTCTTCCCACTTATATTTCTCTTTCTGCCCAGCCATATTCCTGTCTCTACTTCCCTACTACATGGATTTAAGGCATGTGACTCCAAAGTACTGGGATTAAAGGTGTGAGCAACCACTTCTGGCTCTAATTCTCTTTGAGACTGGATCAATCTTGTATAGCTCAGGGTTGCCTTGAACTCACAGACATCTGCTTGCCTCTGCCTCCCGAGTGCCGAGATAAAGGTGTCTGCCACCACTGCCTGGCCTCTATGCCTAACTAGTGGCTTGCTCTGTACTCTGATCTTCAGGCAAGCTTTATTTCTTAGATCACAAACAAAATATCACTACAGATATGTTTATTACAGCAATACAATATTGGTAAAAGTGAATAGTTAATATGCACAAGTGTTGCACAAAATGTTCTGTTCTGGCAATAAGCCTGATGTTCAGAATGCAACACAGGAATCTATGAGGTCTTCAGTCTAACTCTGACCTGTATGGATTTTGCTCACAAGTATATCCTTGAAACAGAGAAACCTCTAACATCTTTTTGAAAGTATTAAATTAGTATATAAGTGTGATGGTGTGAATGAGAATGGCCCCTTTAGGGTCATATGTTTGAATCCTGGTCCCCAGTTAGTGGAACAATTCGGGAAGGATTAAAAGGTATGGCCTTGTTGGAAAAGGTATGCCATAGGGTATGGGATTGAAGGTTTCAAAAGCTCAGAGTAGGTCCAGTGTGTCTTTTTCTGATGGATGTCTTGAGATGAGGATGGCGAGCTTTTAGCAACTTCACCAGGATCATGTCTGGCTGGCTGCCTCCAGGCACCTTCATAATAATGATAATGAAGTAAGCCTCTGAAACTATAAGCAAGTCATGAAGCTTTCTCTTTTTTAAATTTTTAATTGATTTTATTGAGCAATACTTATAGGTTGTCTTGGTCATGGTATCTCCCCTCAGCAATAGGGCAGTGGTTAAGACAGTCAGTATGAAGATTATCTGAGAAGTTGGAAAATCCAAACATTTAAAAAAAGAAAATTCTTTCTTGCTATTTTGTGACTCATATTCCCACAGTTCAGGTGAAAAGAACTACCATTCATATAGTTTAGCAACTTTGCACCATAATGATTACCAAAAAAGATCCCCAAAGAAGGTTTTAGAATATGTTTATGACCACTGAACAAAAAAATCTAACAACCAGCTCTTTTAATTGCTTAATTTTATAGACAAATGAATTGAAATATATAGAAATAACTTGCTATAATTATTTTGATAATGTCATATGAGTAGAACTTCAATTACATACATTTAGCTAATTAAAATAATTGATTATTTGTAGTAGCTCTTATGTAATAAATTAGGCAAGCCTTCTAGATATAGGGATGAGAAGTTGAAAGAATTTATTTGTTTCTGAATCTCAGATAGGGACACACTCTGTGACCCAAGTTGACCTAGAACTCACTATATACCTCAGGGTGACCGGGGACGTGTGGTGATTGCCTTTCTCCTCATGGCAAGTACTGAGTATTATAGATGGGAGCCACTGGCATATTTGGCTTAAGAATTGAAGTTGCTCTGTTTGCTTACAAACTTTAAGTTATTAATTATTGCAATATGGAAATGATACCAGAATGTACTGATATGATAGAAAGCAGCTTTATTTTTAATCACAGTGTGGAAGGAGGAAAAAAAAGTTCAAACAACACATGGAAAATAGGGCATTTGACTGACCATGTGAGTATAGGCCAACATCGGTGGCCCTGCCCAATAAGAGAAAACCTTATTTCCATCTCTGCTACCCTCCATCTCCCATCCTTATTCTTTGCAGTGAGCAAAAAAAAAAAATCATAAATATATACTTCTGAATTTTGTAAGAAACGAAAAAACTTTAAGGGTTTAAAGATAAAACTGTAAAACACAAGTAATTTTAATCTGTAAGTAGAAATGGATAATAAATACTGAAATAACTGGAGAATGCTTCCTCACGTTCTCTGGTAGAGTATTAGTGTGTTAGTAGATTTTCAAGTAATGTAAATATTCACAGAGATATTTATTATTCATTCCTTAAATCTGTCTTAATTTTGGGCACTACATGGCAGATTAGTGTCGCTGTGTTTCTGTGTTTAACGGTAGACTAAGATTGCCTCTATGTGTGACCAGGAACGTAAGGGGCAAAAACAGTTTGCATATGGATTGCTTGTCTATTTAAAGTGAGTCCTTCAAAGCTCATAAACACTCATATAAATATATTCTCACCATTAGATCTGAAAAAATATAAAACAATAGATGATGCTAAAATAGTTTTATTTATTTATTTTTTAGTTAATTATTTGGAAGCACTGAGAAAACAGCACACATCTAGCATCTAGTTTAGGGAATCAAACATTTTGCTCAACTATTTACTTAAATTACACTGAAAATGTCTTTGATCATCATCACCATCATCATCATAATACCAACTAACATTATGTTTAGGTTGACTATAATAATCCAGGTACTATTTTAGTTACTTTATACTTACCACCTTATTTAATGGTCACACCCATCTTCCTAAATAGAAGTTCAGCATATTTCTCAAGATACATAGTTATAAATATGAATTCTGTATATGATCTTATATTGAGAGGATTTAGCATTAATTCTTGTAACTATTGCCCTATTATGCTTATTTCAATTATCTCAGCAGCATGATTATAACAAAAGCGTGGTCATCTATAACTACAGAAATCGGAAATCCCTCTCATCTGGGACTGTATGTCCCTATAGTTATATGTTCACACTCTTCAGATGGATAGATGATAGACAGATAAGCAGGCAGGAAGTGACAGTTAGATAGATAGAAAGAATATTAAATCAAACATGAATTAGTGAATTTCATCAGGGGAGGGGAACTCAGCGGATGAACTGAAATTTAAAAAGTGCCCAGAGGGAATCCTGCAGCTAGGATCTGTACAACATTTATAACATTTAAGCAGATGAGAATTAGGGGCTATAAGACTTTAGAATTCATATCGGCAGGAAGCCGCAAGCAGTGATGATAAAAAGAAAACAAAATGATGCCAATTTAAGTGGGTTAAATAGAGAGAAAATCAGTAGGGGGGAATATTTAATCAAGCCAAAACGGTGAGGAGAATAGAGGTTGATGATGTGTAAATGGTTAACAATTTTATATCTACTGCGATCAGCTCTATTCAGGTGATATTTTTCTCAGTTTAAAGTTTTTGGTAGTTTAATCTGTTAAAGGAAGAATATTTAGGATTGTAGAAATCATATGATCTCCTCATGAAGAAATGAGTTGATTTTAAACACTTAAAATTTAAAAACTAAAAGGAACTTTAAATATCATCATCAAATCACACCAAAAGAAAATAAAAGGAGAACAAATACAGGTTAATTAAACTTACTTTTTATCACCCTAAATGTCGCTGACATGAACTTGAATAAGACAATTATTTAGTGGCAGAATATGCAGTGAAACACAAAAGCCTAATTTGGAATGTCCCACAGAAGAAAAGACTTCAGAAAAAAATGTGTCTCTAAGATTTCCTTTTAAAGAAGCAAACACAAAAGAGATCATTAAAGATGATGAACTATTTTCCTCACTAAAGTATTTTAGAAAAAATAATTTCTCATTTACTTTCTAAACTTCTGATCACCTTGTGTGTTCTCATTAGATTTGGAGATAAGGCCAACCATAAACATAATCTTGACAATGTAATACCCAGTGAGAAAGACACAAAATATGGTAAATTAGATTTTTTTTCTCATTTTTTATTAAAAATTTCCATCTCCTCCCCTCCTCCTCCCCCTTCCCTCCCCTCCCATCCATACCCCCACTCTGCCCCTCTCCAAGACAAAGAGCCATCAGGGTTCCCTTCACTATGTTAAGTCCAAGGTCCTCCCAGCTCCCCCTAAGTCCAGGAAGGCGAGCAACCAAACTGACAAGGCTCACAGTGAGCCCGTCCATGCTGTAGAGTTCATGCTCATTGCCGTTGTCCTTGGTTTTTAAAATCTTTTGTGATGTCTAACAAGAGCACTGCTTTCACAGGCCTTGTTGGAAGGTACATTGGCTGCAGTAGATTATATGTTCTGTGGGAATACAAAGTAGAAAAGATTGATTTCAATCCTTAGGACACATTCTACATCTGAGAGAAAGTCGCATGGCATACAAACCTCATGAAGATTAATCTGTGTTAAAGAAAATATTATAAAGTGAAATTTAGAAGGCCAATAAGTGCTGGGAAAAAATAAAAAATATGGAGTGTTAAGTGAACATGAAGAGGAGTTCCTGGGAGAGTATGAATGGAAGATGACTGACTGCTGGGAGAAGTTAAGGATGAGAAGAAATGAAGATGTGATGGGTAGGCGAACAACGAAGTAAAGGGGTAAGCAAGTTCAAAAGGCTTTGGTTTGACAGAACAAACAGAAAGAAAAAGTGGGAGAGGGGGTTTACTGTACTTGCCGAATGGAACTACTGAAGGTAAGCCAGCTAACTATAAAAAGGTGTCTGTGACAGGTGTTTGATAGTAACAGATGACTAACTGAGTCTGAAGTGGGAGATTTAGGCAGAGGAAAAGCACAAATCAGACTTTGTGCTCCTCAGTAACAGAGGGTGTGCTTGGATTCATTGAAGGATTTATGAGTTGACAAAGAATCATTCCAAACAATCAACCACTCTGCAGGAAAAATATGTTTTTATAATCTTTGCTGTGTGATGAAAACCAATGTTTAGAGAATGTACTCATCTCTTTATTTAAAAGCTCATGCTTTTGCTATAAGCATAGAAATATGTGGCCTAGATTTTATCTCAAACAAGAGTCCTGCCATTGTAGGTGACAGTTTCCAGTTAGCACATCAAGCAGAAGATTAAAGTTGACTTTACCAATATTCCTGACTTTTAGCCTTGGGTTAGTCCTTAGATAATAATCTATATTATAATTTCAGTACATGGTGTAACATGTAAGTTCCTCATATCCCACAATGCTTTACATAGATTTCACATAAAACCAACTCATTTAATAATCACTCAACTTGAGACCCTTTTTATATTCAGTTTGAACTATATGGGCCATATTTACAATCAGATATGTGCTATGCTATTTTCCATAAAAGTTTTATTTATATTATAATAGACTAAGCCTGGGATACAGCTGTCAGAATGACTAAGATCAATAAAACAAGTGACAGCTCATGCTGGCAAGGATGTGGAGCAAGGGGAACACTCTTCCATTGCTGGTGAGAATACAAAGTTTTACGGCCACTATGGAAATCAATATGATGATTCCTCAGAAAGTTGGGAATTGATCTATCTCAAGACCCAGTTATATCACTTTTGGGCATATACCCAAAGAACACGCTCTATCCTATCACAAGGGCACTTGCTTAACTATGTTCATTGCATCATTATTCTTAATAGTTAGAAACTGGAAACAACCTAAATGTCACTCAACAAAAAATGGATAAAGAAAATGTGGCACATTTACACAATGGAGTATTACACAGTTATTAAAAAATACATCAGCATAAGAATAAGACAGCTGTTTCCCCAGCTCCCCTCCCCCCAGCTGTAACACTCAGGAGAACAGTCCCTGAACCTCACCTGGGCAGCACAGTAGAGTCAATCCTGTTGAGATTTGTGGGTGAACAACCCAAAGTTGTGAGCATGGGAAAGCTGTCCCATCTATTTATCATGTGGTAGCATGGACAATGGAGTGATGCCTTCCCCCATTCCCCACACCAGCCCATCATCGCTGAGGTAGGTAGGAGAGTGGATGTCAGAAGATCTGAAGAGCCATCCTACCCCTCATCAGCTCCAGCACCCTGGAGAGTAGGTCGGAAAGTAGAGCTGGCCTTGGAGGTGTACATATGGGAGCATCAATCCTGAGGACTACCTGAGAATGGGAAAACTGCCCCTGCCCCTTGTTGATTGCTGCAAGGAGTGAACTAGTCAGGGCAATGCAGGAGAGGTCACCCTAGTAGTAGGGACAAGGGAAAGCTTAAAAGCTGACCAAGTGTGAAACTACCCAATGCAAGAACCAGAGTTATGAGTTGACCCACCCCAACATCCATCCCATCTATGACCTCTGGAACACACGGTGGGACCCAACTAGTCCCTCAGACCCAAAACTGCAGGATCTCTATGACACAGGGCAACAACAGGATAACCAAGAGGAGCTCCCATGAGGGCCCAGCATTGATAGCAAAAGCCAGAAGTGTTGAATCAGACTATTAACAACTAATATTTAAGCAAAGTTCTATGGGTAAAAGGGTTTACTGCATTACTCATGGTGTCACATCTCAGTTTCCATAATGAGACTGATTTTTCATTTTCTTTTTTCTCTTAAATTTTATCTTATTTTGTGTGGGAGGATGCAAGGGGAGAGGGAAGATGAAAATGGATGGAGAAATGAATGGGATGGAGGTGCATGATGTGAAAGACACCAAGGATAACTAATGAAGAAAGTTAAAGAATGATATCACAAAATTTTAGGCAAAAGGATGGAACAATAAAAAAAATCATCCTTGGTGAGGTAATCCAGACCCAGAAAGACAAATACTGTATGCATTTGCTTATAAGTGGATATTAGCTGTTAAGTAAATGATAACCAAGATACAATCTGTAGACCCAGATTGTCAGGTAAAGAGGAAGGGTTCAGGGGCATGCATGTATTTTCCTGGGAGGGGGAAATGCAATGAATTTTATGGGAAGACTTAGGGTGGATCAGGAAGGGAGCAAGGGAACAGGTGGACTTGGAGTTAGGGTTGAGGGAGAAAGTGCTGCAAGAGATGGCTGGAGTTGGGGGGCATTTGGGAAGTGGTTCGGAGACCTTCTGCAGTAGAAACTTTCTGTAACTAATCAGGACTCCTAGTACTCAGGGATACAGAGTTTCAACAAGACATCTCTTGTCAAATAGTAATAGGCTGGGTAGCATTCAATTGAGTTCTTGGCTAAGAGGATCACATGGAAATATCCAAACAACCAGCACTGTTGCTAAGACAAAGAGTTGCTCTCTGGAAAGTGATAGCAGAACCCCATTGCTGAGGACAACACCCACTCAACTCATGTAACTCAGAGAAGTCAAGCTGGCTCCTACATGGAGCCTTCACACCCTACATTCTAGTCTCTTTGGCACAAGAAGCTACACTGCTTGCTACAAAAACCTAAAAATAGACACCAACCTGTAGTGAGGGCTTTGGGCAGGCCTGCTTTTCGCCCTGCCCTGCTCCTGGCTGCTGGCTAGCTTGTGCCCCAAAATAACAACACACAAATTGTATTCTTTTAAATACTGCCTGGCTCATTAGTTTCAGCCTCTTACTCACATTTTGATTAACCCATATCTAATATCTGTGTAGCACCACTAGTGGTGTCTTACCGGGAAAGATTCAACATGTCTGACCTGGTGGCTGGCTTCATCGCATCTCTCTCTGAAGAGAGGCACGGCAGTCTCACTTAGGAGAGGCGTGGCATCTGACTGAGCCCTCTACCTCACTTCCTTCTTCCTGTTCTGTCTACTCCACCCACGTAAGGGCTGGCCAAGGCAGTTTCTTTATCAAAACAGAAGACCCTCCCACATCACCAACCCAGCCACAAAAAAATTGGACCTACAATTTGTCCTTCCTGCAATTTAGGCTGGGCAATGTTAGCACAGAACACAGTGGAGTAATTATCCTGTGCCCAACACTGCTTGGAAAGCCAAGAACCAGAGACTAGATAGCCCAGAGACTTAAGATAAAACCAAACATTACTGGTGGCACACGCCTTTAAACCCAGCACTAGGCAGGCAAAGGCAGGAGGATCTCTGTGAGTTCAAGGCCAGCCAGGTCTACAAGAGCTAGTTCCAGGATAGGCTCCAAAAGCTACAGAGAATCCATGCCTTGAAAAACCAAAAAAAAAAAAAATCAATAAAATGACTCCTAATGTTATTCTGCTATATTCATAAGCCAGTGCCTTATCCAGTAACCATTAAAGAGGCTTCCGCAAGTAGCAGATGGAAAAAGATACACAGAACACATACAGGCATCATGTAGAGAGAGTCTAAATGGGATGTCTACATCAAATCTCTAATGCAGAGCTCAGAGAAATCCACGGGAAGAGGAGATGGAAAGACTGTTAAGAGCCATAGGGGATGGAGGGTACCAGGAGAACAAGGCCCTCTGAATCATCTAAGTAATGCACATATGAGCTCACAGAGACTAAAGGAGCAAGTACAGGGCCTAACTGGATTTACACTAGGTCATCTGAATATATATCATAACAATTAGCTTAGATTTCTATGGGACTCCTTATCATGAGAAAAAGAGGAACTCTGACTCTTGTGACTGCTCTTAGAACTCATCTCCTATTGGGTTGCTGTGTTCAACTTTATATGATAGTTTTTGCTTTATCTTATCATATTTTATTGTATCATGTTTTGTTTTTTATCTCTTAGAAACCTCTTTTTTATAATGAGAGAAAAAATGGGCATGGGTTTGGTGAAGAGATGAGATTGGGAGAAACTGGGAGGAACAGAGGAAGAGGAAACTGTAATTAGGATGTGTTATATGAGAAAAGAATCTATTTTCAATAAAAAAATGAAAAAAGATTTAAACAGATGACATGATATGCATACATGCAACATACATGAGGCAATGTGTAATGAATGTGTATGTTTGTGTGTATGTTTATTTATGTATGTATGGGTCTGTGTGTGGGGGTATGTGTGTGTAAGTATATGTTTGCTTGTGTGTATGTGTGTGTGTTTCACAGAAAGCTGGTTAACAGGAGAGACCCTGGACATGAAAGTTTTTGTTGGAATGACTAAAATTTACTAGCTGTGTAAGATTTGACAAATTATATAAATTGTACACTTCAAGTGTCTTATCTATATAGTGGGATAAGAATATTACTATCTAAAGTCATATTGAGAAGTACTTAAATGTTTGACTAATATTGTAATGAATTTTTCTTGACATGTATGAAGACATTATTGTGTGAACCTAGACAATGACCAATCCCTTCTTCCGAAACAAGAAACCAGCAGCTGTCATCAACCACCTTGAAGAGGTCCGCATAAACTGTTTGTCTTGGTTTGGTTGTATGGGGAAGGGGAAAGAAAGGTACTCTGAAGAGCTGCTGAGGTGGCATTGACCTGTAGACCCAGACACTTGGATGACTTCTTCAAGACCAGGAATACAAAAACAACTTATGCAACAAACCCTGTTCAAGGAGGAAGATGACAAGGGAGAGGCAGGGATCAGAACTTGGAAATATGGTGGCATCTCACAAATAAGGGAGAGAGAAAGCCAAAGAAGTCAAGGAGGAGGAGGAACAGAAATGGAAAGAAAGATAATTTTCAAAAAGTTAAAAGGGAATGTAATAAGGGCACAGTGAACTGGAAGTGTATGGTAATATTCTGTTTTTACTTTATTGTCTAATAGTCCCACATGTCATGTAACTTGGTTTTTGATTGTCCTGAATTGAAGCTTTTGATCCTCCTGACTCAGTTCTCCAAGTGCTGGGATTAAATGCGAGCAGCTGCATTCTCAATTTTTATCTAAGTCATATTGACAGACTTTGCAGTTCTACGATGAACACACGAATTAATGCCTCCTGTTTTCAAATCAGTGCATTTGAGGATTTGAGAGGGAGTGAGGTAGAGAGAGTACCGGCAGACTGGATGAGACATTAGAACTACTGAAGTGGGAAAGGGAGCAAGAAAATGATGTGAATACAGTACTCATGCATGAAATTCACACACACACACACACACACACACACACACACACACACAAATAAAACTAACTTTTAAAGCATGATATTATTTAGACGGTATTTCAAAGAAGTAGGTTTCTCACCACCAATTTACTGTGTCTAATAGCACTGGTTTTTACTGAAAATCAGGGCACCATTTCCGAATTATAGATCCAGAAACTGCCATCTCACCTGATGCTGAAATTTACCTCCTCGATACTATGAAATGACATTATCAACAACTGTTTAGTTGTTTTTTCCATGTGAAATCCAGGTCATTGTCTCATCATCAGCTCTCCCATGAACTGGGGCCAGAGAGGGATAGGGCAATACCTAATACAATGGAGGAAACCTTCAAGATAAATAGCAGTCAGGTCAAATCTGGGCCTTCTGAGAGGAGTTTTTTCTTTAAATCTATAGACATCCTTAAAATACGAATGGCCTATAAGAATGGAAATCCCCATACGTAAAAGCAGTGAGATCTAAAATTCATTCTACGTTTCATAAATAATGGCACTGAGTCTTCTGAGTGTTGGAGATCACCAAGGAGGGAGATGGCAGTAACTTTAATTATGTATGTGAATCTAGGACTCATGAAAGGAATGGGTCTTTAAAATAACTGTCTCCTTCTTTGTAAGTAGGAGCAGATTTTCTGAATTATTTTCAGCCCTCACTCATAATTAATATTTATTAGTGGCACACACCTTTAATGCCAGTACTCGGGAAGCAGAGGCAGGTGGATCTCTGTGAGACTAAGGCCAGCCTAGTCTACAAAGTGAGTTCCAGGGAAGACTCCAGAGTTACAGAGAAACCCTGTCTCACAAAAAAAGATCAAATACCAGATACTTTAAAGAGTTCTTAACACTAAAATTTAAGGAAAGAAAAGCATTTGTGCTTATTCATGTAATTTCTACAAATATTAAAAATTTTTCTTGACCCCAAATTGTTCTTCAAATTATGTTTCTTATATGAATAAACATTTTATTTTACTTTGATAACCACATGAAGTTATATAATCTATAGTTTACACATGAATAAATGGAAGCCAATAAAAGTGTTCCACATGCCAAGAAAACCAAGCCAGGCCACTCTGGCTCTGGGAATTGAGTTTGGGTCTGTGTCTGCCAATGAAGAAGGTCACCCCTTGATTATTTTCAAACTTGCCTACTCTCTCACTCAGATCTACAGAAGAGACAGAAACTCTGCCTATAGCATGCAATAATAATGGTTCTTAGCTTGTTATTCAATGTATTTTTGTTAAATGCCAAATTCAGGGTCATTTCATTTCACTTTAACAGAAATTACAGGTATCATAATCTTTCAAAAAGATGGAAATCTTTAATAAAAAAAATGAGAAAAAAAATGAACCAGTGGGAAATTTGTGGATTTTCAAATCAGTACTTACACTGAAAAAAATTCTACATTGCCACATAGATGTGAATCCCAACTGATGAGCATAAAATAATTCCCTGAAATGCAATCATAATCTATTTTAACAAGACAAATCTTTCCCAAGTTTTCTTTCACATCACCTACTATGACGCTGTGTCAGTTTCTCCCTACAAAGATAAACTGTTTACAGCATTTGCAATTTTCTAACAAAATACATGCAGAAAATTGACAAGTAAGAGCCTGGTGTGAGCCACCCTGTAACAAATTTTAAAATCCTCGAGTAAATATCATCATAGCATTTTCCTGCCGTGCTCTGCTTCTTGTCGGAGACGCTTAGCAAGATTAGCAAAATTTTAAGCCTAGCAATTTTTAAGTTGTTTTGTTCCATGTGGATGAAAGACGATATTTGTAAATTCTGCTACATTCTCCTCAAGCAAGCTTTCTTTAACAACCAAAAATCATCTGTGTGATTACAGCACAATTACCTTGACTTCAATTTTAAATGTGACAATTCTTATTTGACATCTGTCCCTTGATTTCTGTAAGTGGCTAGAGTACTTACTCCTTGCCTTACAGAATCTGCTGAATGAGATAAGACAGCACATAAAAAATACTTTCTAAGTCCTCGGGTATTATGAAAATATAAGAATAAGACTATTCACACAATTTTGACAGACCAATAAGCCATTTGTGTCTAAGGTATGAGAAATAAATGTCTAAAATTGAAGAAGTTAAATTCCATAATCCATTCTTACTATTTTCCCTGTTTGCAAAGACATGCTCAAACTTGAATACAAGATAATCCGAAAATTACTAATTCCATTTCAACCCAGATATAAGAAACTTAACCAAATAGCCAGTTTCTACCTTCCTCTGTGCTCTTTGCTAGCTTATGTTGCTCATAAAACCAAAATCAAATTTATTTCTTTGCGGTTAGGTTTTTTCCTGTGGCCCCTCCCCCTCCCTTTCCACCTTCTCTCCTCCACCCCCATGCTAATTTTCTCAGGCGGTTTTGTCTTTTTCCCCTTCCCAGGTGGATCCATGTATGTATCTCTTAGGGTTCTCCTATTACTTAGCTTCTCTGGGAGCATATAGGCTGGTTATGCTTTGCTTTACATATAATATGCTCCTATGAGTAAGTACATATCATGTTTGTCTATCTGGGATACTGAAGAATGGATAAAGAAAATGTGGTACATTTATACAATGGAGTACTACTCAGCGGTCAAAAACAATGACATCTTGCCGGGCGGTGGTGGCGCACGCCTTTAATCCCAGCACTCGGGAGGCAGAGGCAGGCGGATCTCTGAGTTCGAGGCCAGCCTGGTCTACAAGAGCTAGTTCCAGGACAGGCTTTAGAAACGACAGGGAAACCCTGTCTCGAAAAAACCAAAAAAAAAAAAAAAACAATGACATCTTGAAATTTGCATGCAAGTGGATGGAACTAGAAAGAACCATCCTGAGTGAGATTACCTAGAATTTATACTTTATTGAATATGTTTATTATTATTTGTGTGTGGGGAGACTGGGGTTTGATGACCAAGCCCAGAGCCATGGGCTTGCTAAGCAAGCATTCTATAACAATGCTAAATCCACAACCCTAACACACACACACACACACACAGAGTATGGGTCCTTATGTGCTGTCATGGCTTCTCTTAGAATGAGGGCTTGTTTTGCCTTCTTTAATTGCAGAGAGCAAGTCAAATTGCTATAGACACTTGTGATCTGATTTTAATGTAATTTTAAGATTGAATAGGAAGAACAGAACTATAATAAATATGACAAGTTTAAACTGGATCAACTAATATAAATTCCGGCACCATTTCACATTCTAAATTAGCCTTTAAAAATCAGAATTTTGACTCTCGTTAATTTCAATAACCATCATCTTATATTTCATTTTTACTCTAGATTATACTCACTATATGATGTAATACAAGTTTAACAAGTTATAGCATAGCTTACTCAAAGTACACTATGATTAAGGCTTTTTGTGTCTCTATTGAGTTTCTTTTATAAAACATATTTGGGAAATGTAAACAGAATTATAGATTAATATTAAATTCTCTATACAAGGATTTTACTTATGTCTTCTAAAGATATCACCATTCAACTGAAAAAGTAGTGAAAACATACAATGTCATAAAAAACAAAGACGTATTTTATATAAAATCAAAGTAAATTAAACATGAACACTTTGATGTAATATAATCATCAAAGGGAGTAATATAATCTTCCTTTAAAATTGCTTGTTTTATCAATCGCATATAAGACTGATCCCATTATTATGCAGAACTATACAATATTTTATTTCTTCTAGTTATTTTGGTAACTAAAATAACTTGGCCAACAAAGACTCCTAAGAGAGACAAAAAATTAGTAGAAGTATGGCAGACTATACATAGGACATGCAGTATGTGATGCATACATTGCAATATCAGATCAAATTTATTTATTAACATTTACAACTTTATTTTGTCACGTACAGAATTATATGTCTGTGATAAGTAAATCTTGAAAGGAACTGTGGTAAAAGTCAGTTTTATTACAACAATAAATGATTATACTCATGTAGGTACATTTTGATTTATTACTAATAATTTCTTGTACCATAACTCTTGATTTTAAATTTCTAGTAAATTAAGAATGTATTGGTAAAGTATTAACAACTCATATTCAAGCATATATTTGTTTAATACAAACTGAGGCTAGGGGATACTGTGGTAAACTGCAGACTTATCACATGTCAGGCTCGAAAACAATACAGGGAAGGGAAGGGAGAAGGATGGAGAGAAGAAAGGAACAAGAGAAAAGGAGAGTGGGGAGAATCGTGGGAAAGAGCAGAAAGGAAAAGGGGAAGAACAAGTAGAGGCATGACTTGCCTCTACTGTGCCAGCACACACGGCAAAAGTCACTTAAAAAAGGAAGGATTTATTCTGCCTCACAGTTCCAAGGTACAATCAATCACAAGAGAAAATTGTGGCAGTAGGAAGGAATTTGAGGCAACAGATCACATGGCATGCCTGTCCTGAAGCACAGACTGTGAACAGTGGTGCTCAACTTGAGTTCTCTTTTTAGTTAGGTCCAGGACCCTAGCCCATCATGTTGCCAACAGTTTGGGTATGTCTTCCCACCTAAATTTCCCTAGGAGAAAATTCCTCATACACAAGGCAAGGGGCGTGTCTCCTTGGTGGGTCTGTGAAGTTGTCAGTTAAGAACTATCATACAAGAAGGGAGAGGAAATGAAGGGGAAAAAAGAAGGAGGAAGGGGAATTTTTTTCTTAAAGTATAGCAAATATTTTTCTTCGTAGTGAAGTTTGTGTATATAGCTAGATTCAATCAATAAAGAGCATTCAATTAAGCACTAATAATTCTATTAACTTTTCCACTTTGCTTTCATTTTACCAGTGAATTGGTGGTTATAATATTTTGGGTCTAATAAAAACTTAATGATAATAATTTAATAGTTATCTGAAGATTATCACAAAAGATAGTTCAATGGTCAACCTTCACACCACATTATAACTGAGAAACTGCAAAACTAACCATCAGAAGTATTTATGAAAACTTCAAAGCGTAATTCAGGTTACACTTTAACTGAAATGTTTAGAGAGAATTCCAAAAGCCTAACTGATGGAGCCCTTCCCTAGAGACAAAGCTGTCTTTAGTGTGAAATCCACAAGAACTTAGCAAATACCACTGCAAGTCTCAGATATCTTGAGTTTACAGGAGAGCCTGAAGGAGAGATGAGAGAAAACAGAAGCCTAGGTTGACTGAGTGATACCCTAGAGTGGGAAACCTCCCCCGAGTACAGAGACTCGGGCCCTGCCCCACATTTCTATCACAGGCTGCCAATGCCTATCAATCCTTATTTCACTCCTCAGGAGTCCTTGGGAGGAGTCGTTTCTTCCCCCAAGCCTGTTATCTAGTTCCTTCCATTGTTTCTGAGGACAAGTTTTGACTCATGCAAACATTAATTTTTTTCCTCCTCTGGCCAATGCTTTAATTTAGTTTTGACAATGTTCTCTCTCACACCATGACACAAGAGAAGCAGGTCTCCTGTGTCTCGGGAGATAGTCACTGTAGGGCATATTATGGTTTTTTTTTCTTTTAATTTTGTTTTGTTTTTTATTGGCAAAGCTGCCTAGTGCTATAGGCTAAGCAAAATAAATAGCATGCCCAGATCAAAAAGTTGTAAACAGACACAGCCTGCTATCTCTTGCCACGCCAAGTTAGTGGAATTACTAAGCAGAGAAGTAAAAAGGGAGGCTAGCCGAGGTCCTTCCCCAGCAAACCGCCTCAGCCAGTAAAAATCTAGAGTCCATTTCTTCCAGTTATTGCGTTATTGCCTGAGGTTACTCTTACTTTCAGAACTCCAACCCAGCCTCTTTCTCATTCACATACAAACACACAGACACACATACCAGATGAACTAAATAACCATGTTTCATATGGAGGGAAGGGAGAGTGCATTAAAAAGTCAGCCTATGTTTTGCTGATGATTTCAATTATTTCAACAGCACACTGAAGGATTGTTCTTCAGTCCTTTCTCTATTAAGCTTGACCTAAACCGACTGATCTGGAACTCGACCACTGCCTGTGCTCTGAGTTACACACTGGTTTAAGACGTGTATCAGCAATGGGAAGACAATGACACGGGTTACAAAGATAAGGAAGAAAAGAACAAGGATAAGTTTTATTTATATAGCTGATATAAATGTTTTAGTATATCATTAGTTTAATAAATGGTTCAATAATTATAATAGGAAAATAATATTTAAATCTATAATTTATCAAATATAAAGATATTTGTTTTACTTATAAAATGGATGCATGGACACAAGAAATGTCATGGTGTGCATTTTTGTCCAGTTATTTCTTCAGTAAAATAAGATATTATTTCAAAGCTGGTGAAAATATTCAATGTCATGACAATTAAATAGATAATCAAAGAGAGTCTTAACATCCAGATCACATGTTTTGAAACTTCAATTTGCTATTCCATAAAGATAATTCAACAGTTTCTTTAAGAACAAGAATTGTGGTCTTACCTGACTGGAATTCCACTCACTTTTGCCTTTTATGAACTTCATGACTGTTATCAAATTATTTAACTTTTCCAGGATGCAGTTCCCTTATCGATAATGTGCACTAAATAACAACCTGTCTTTCAAGGAGTTTTTATTACTGTAAGATCTGGTGAACTAAATTTTATAAAGTAGTAAAAAGCACATGAAGTACATAGTTTCGAATAGAGTAACCAATGAATTGTGTAAAGATTCAAAACCATGCCAGGCGGTGAAGGCACAGGACTTTAATCCCAGCACTAGGGAGGCAGAGGTGGGCAGATCTCTGTGGATTCCTGGATGACCTGGTCTACAGGGCGTGTTCCAGAACAGCCAAGGCTACACAGAGAAACTCTGTATCAAAAAAAAAAAAAGAAAGAAAAAAGACCAAAAAATATTTAAAGCCACTAAGTATGTACTGGTGTCTCTTTGTGTGCGTAGCTACAAAAAAAAAAAAAAAAACCCTAATGTATCCCATCTATGGAAAATAATCTTCACAGGGTTAAAACCCATACAAGTGACTGACACTCAAAATAAGGGCCTTAAAGTGTCAGAAAAATTCAAGAAGTTTCAAGTGTATTTCACTTTCAGCTAAAGAATTATTGAAATTTAGGATTTAAAGAGGATGCTCTATGGAAGCATTTTGTATTCATGTCACACATAACTATAATGCATTCCTCTGCACTTATTTTTTCTAATTCTTACATGCAACATCTAAAAGTATATAATCCATCAATCATGAGGAGCAAACCTTGGGTGACACCAAGGAAACTGATGTGAGATGTCAGCAAAATTCATTGTGACTAAATCCATGGATTATCAGTTTGTGCTCATAATCATTCCTGAAACTTTTTTTAGAAGTTAACCCTTAACATGTAAGACTCAGTTTTGTTGGTCACTACTGAAAGAACTACCTTAAATATAAGGACAATTCAATATTACCGGAAGGTCTTCATGAATCTGAGAAAATTTTATGAAGGAAAAAATCCTTCTATACCTATATTACCATCATCAGTTCTACTCAGTGACCTACTTTTCACTCCAGACTTCCGTGTACAGCACATAGCAGAGCCCAGTAGATCACTTTCCTCCACAATCTCTTGCCCTTTGTGTACTAATCGGTTCATAAACAGCCTAGCAAGACAGAGACTGTCAATTCAATAATTATTGATGCCACTAGAGAAAGCCATTGAAGCAAACACAAATGAAGAGGGCCCTTGTAGAATATCAATCACCTAAAGTCCCTCTTTGACTCCTCTTGTGTCAGGGAGTTTATTACCTGCTAATTGTAAGACTATTTCTAGCTCAAACACTTGATAACTTGCCTGTCCTTTTTAGTCCTTTTTCTCCTAGATATCTTTCTTGCCATTTGTTTTGAATCCTTCTCTTATCGTCTCCTCTGTTATTACACCTCAGAACGCACCCTTCTCAAAGAACATATAATTATGAGTCTTGATAAGTATGTATCCTTTTTAATATCAGTTGACAGCACATGGTAAGAGTTACAAACACTAATTAGAATGGGTTGAGTGTGAGGCTGTAGTTACATGGTCAATACATTACTTTTCTTTTCTCTTCCATCTTTGTGTATATGAATAAACATAGACACACACACAGGTGTGCACATTTCCCACATGTCAAAAGTGGCAGTTTCACAGCTCCCTAATATTTCTCAGAGCATGCATGCATGAAGCCCGATGTGGATCAGTGGAATGGCTAGAGCAGAAACTGAGCCCTGTGTTGTATTTAAATGAAAAAGATAGCAGCTACTGAAATGAATTTTCCCATTAGAATCACAGAGTCCAAAAAGTCTGTCTTATCAACAGGTTTCAGTGACTTCTGAATTAAATAATATGAATTTCACTTGAACTAATGTCAAGTAAGATACCATGCTAATATGCACAAATGTGGATCATGATGTTAATTACTATTTCAAAGAAAAAGAGAGAAAAGACATGGTCCCTTTTCTACAGCAGAGATATATGTGGGCATCGTCCTAGTCCTCCAATAGACAGTCAATATGGGTAGCACAGCTACCATACTGCTTTAGACTTTTAATTTATTAATTGATATGTAGAAGTCTACAAGTTCACTAATAAGCCCAAGTATTAAGGATAATGATAGTGTACATTTTAAAGATAAAAATAAATTTTCTGTACTGATAAATAATATATCTCAAATTTCAATTCACAATAGTTAAAATGGTCTCTATTGAAAGACTAATTGTGATGTTATATTAACCCTATTTAATTGCAATTATCTCCTTTATATTCTACAATGTTCAAAAGCATTGATGCAATATCATATGCCAGGTAAAAAGTTAAGGAAAGGAGAAAGTATGTGAAGAAAAAATGAGTTTTGTTCTCAATAAATTAAATGCCATGGGACACAGATAGAAGTGAAAATGTTATTGAAATACCCTGTCTAAAGTTCTATGAAGGAATATTGCTCACTTTAGGTTCGGAGTTGGAAGAACTAAATTACTGAATCTAGGTCCATGGACATCCAAGAAGATCACTTCTAAGATGACAGCTAAAAAAGGAATATTTGGTGAGGACAGGACCTAAGAATGAGTCTGGATAAGAGATGAGTGCACATACAACGTCAGGAAGTTAGTGGTTCTGGTACAGTCTCAGAACAGCCAGAACCAGAAAGCAAGGACCACTGAAGCTAAAACAGCTTCATCTGTGGGCATTTCTTGTACCAGCTCCTTCAAAGCTCTGAATAGGTCTTAGCTTTGTCTCCAGATGTTTATCTGTGTGAAAGAAAAAAAGCTATCAAATATTTACCTATATCAAAATAGCTTAGCAGGCCTAAGAGTGGTATCATTGGGGAAAAATGGATTAAAATGGAATATATATATACACACACATACGTATATATATTTATATATGTATATATTTATATTCATATATACGTATATATATTTATATATACGTATATATGTGTGTGTGTATATATATATATATATATATATTCAGTTGGAGAAACACTTTAAAACATAAGTAATACAGGTTATGTTAATAACTTTAATTCACAAAATACAGGAATTGGAATACTTATTGTGGGAAGGTTAAAGTTTAGGCATTCTGGAAAGTTGTTTAGTGTGGCTCTCGGCTGCTAATGGAAACAGGCAGGTCTTTCGAGAACTCTCAATGAAAGCCACTCTAAGGAGTAAAGTGATGGTTCAGAAAAATTGTTCCTCGTGTTCATTAAATGCACTAACAATTCTCCATTAGCTTATAAATTCAGGATAATTTATCAGACATTATAAGGTAAACATGACTCACCATTTTTATAAATGAAGCATAGAAAATAATGTTTATTTGGTTTACATCATGAATCAGTGTCTACTCTCATATTGTCTTAATTAAGGCTGTAGTGAGGTTTGTTTGTCCTTCCTTTCCTCTCTTTCAGGGAAAACCCATTCACTCTTTAGTTATAAGAAGTATTGGCTGCTGGCATCTGAGATGAATCCTTCTGAGACATTACTTGGGCCAGAGGGATCGGCTTTCCCTAAGGTTAATCCTCTCTTGGACGCCTGTTACATCCAAAGGTCCAGATAGCAGGAGAAAACTGTCACTTGGTGAAAACAAGGTGTCCTTCAGGCTCCATTGCACCCTGTCTAAACCTTGAATGCAAACTCCTAACCGCTAGGTCGTCCTTCCCTATCCTGCTTCCCACGCTCTCACAGCTGATGCGCCCAAGCGATGACCCCCAAATGAGGAATTGCTGTCAGAATTCCTCCAATTAAGAATCTTTTCTTCAGGAAAAACAACTCAGTATTGCTAATGCAAGAATAACAAAAATGATATGGAGAATGTTCTAGTTCTTGTGTATTCTTCACCTGACTGGGGATTGAGGTAGAGAAAAAAATAATTGAGTTAAAAGGAAAAAGGGTACACTGTGGTTATCACAACAAGACATGCACAATGAGAAGACATAAATTGGTTGGCTGAATAAAAAAAGATGTTTTAAAAAGAAAGTGAATTGTGAAATAGTCTTTCAAAAATCAAGAAATTACTGACTTGTTGTTGTTGTTGTTGTTGTTGTTGCCAGTCAGGGTAGAGGGGCAGTGGGGTGGGAACAAATAAGCAGCCTAAAGATCTCGTATGCGAAGCAGATGGAGGGGAGAAACACCCATGTAGAGGTCTCCTTTATGGGACAGAGAGAAGAAAGCAAAGGTCTAAAAAGGCTAAGAAAGCAAGTAGTGGGCCAAATGCCGAAGCTTGTGAAAATCAGAGGAAAAAGAGATTTATAATGAGCAGCCAGGGTCATTCACAGATGTCTGAACATTATCAGTGTGTTAGATTCAGGTTAGGTCAGAGAACGGAAAAGGCCTGAAGGAAGACTCCAGCATTCTGGTTCCTCAGCTTGATCCAGTTCGAATCCAGTCAGGGGCTACATCTCAGGGTAAGAAGCCGAGTGCTACCTGCCAAGGGTTTTCAGTATTCCTAATGACAGCCTAGTCTAAGGTGTGAGAGGAAAATAAAAAAAAAAAAACCCATCCAGAACAGTTAGGAATATTTATATCAATTTACAAAAAATAAATAAAATAAATAAAAAGCAAGATTAAATGACAAGTATAAGGGACGTGGTAGGTTGGAAATAAGTCAAGGTGTTAAGGACAATACATGGCCTGTGGCTTTGTCAGAAGCTAAACAAGTTCAGAATAGAAAAATGACTGAGAGAGACTGAAAGAGATGAAAGCTTGAACATCCCGGTCTGGACAAACAGGTTTGTTAATTACCTGAAATGTGTGTGAGGTCAACAGTGGAGAATATCACAAATGGCTTAACTGAGGAAAAGCCGAGGGTTGTGGCTGTGAGACTTTCTCCCTTAAGGAAAGACACACTGATGGTATGTTTTGAAGTAAACTGTAAGCTCAACCACCCTGTTACATTAGAACCATAAGTCAATGTCAGCTTTCCTGGTTCCTAAACCAAGTCTAAATGCCATTTTGTACCAAGAAATTGACAGCCTCCAAGCTGTACAAAACGTCATCAGTGGCAGGCACAGTCATGGCTAGTCACAGCTTACTCCGGCATGAAAACTGAGGTCAATGTTTCTAAGACCATCTGGAGTACACTATGAGTTCCAGAAGGGGACGGGCGCCTCTGGGGTTGGCTGCTGAGCTATGGCAGCCATCAGGAATGCCCTGGGTTGAGGCAGGTGGCATCTGCTAGCAGGACTCTCTGAGTAAAAATAGCAATGTTGTCTTTGTGTGTGTCCCTCATTAATTCACCTATATCTGAGCCATGCTTCCAGAGGAAAATTGGGGCAGAGCATGCCATGAACCCAATCTGAGAAGCCCTGCAGGTCACCTGTCTAAACACATACCAGGATCTGCCTCTGCACTCCCGCCAGCCTTCCTCCTGTGTGCCTCTAGACTGCACAATTGAAAATTCACACCCAATTATTTTTTTTAAAAAAAAAAGCTGAATGAGGCCACTTTTCCAAATGACTTAAATAAGGCTGGCCTTATTTTGCATGCTCTCGACGGGAGTAGCTGCAACAGCCAGGAGAACTGGACAGTTGATCCTAGTTAGTAGATGAGCCTCAGAACTGGAGCAAGCACCTTGGCAAATAAAGCACTGTTATGAAAAGCTTATCTGACTCGAAACAACTTAGAAGAGAAAATTTTAAAGGGGCTTACTAAAGTTTGACAGAATGTGAGGAACGAAGATGAGACGCCATAGGCAATCAAATTCAGACACGCGATGTAGAGGTCAACTCCATTCGTTGAATGTGACGTGGCACCCCAGAACTGATGGCAACCGACAACTGAGGATGTTTTATAAACGGAGCGATTTAAGAAAAGGTTGAAAGGAAAGGAACAGGAAAGCTATGATGACAGTACCTAAGATAGTAACCATGATTCACTGACTACTAAAATTCTAGTTGTCTTGCCTTTTTTTTTAACTTTTAAAACAATCTTATTTTACATACCAACCCAGTTCCCTCTGCCTCCCCTTCTCCCACTCCTCCACCTTCTCTCCATCCCACCTCCCATCCAGTCCTCAGGGTGAAACCTCCCATGGGAGTCAACAAAGTCCATCTTTCTTTAGGCAGGCCCAAGGCTCTCCCCCTTGTATCTAGGCTGAGCACTTCATAGGGAGTGGACACTAAAGAGCCAGTTAATACACTAGGGATAAATACTGGCTCCACTGCTAGTGGTCCCCAAAACTACCCAGGTCACAAATCTGTCACCCACACTCAGAGGGCCTAGTTCTCTATTTGCAGGTCCCCCAGCTTTCTCAGGCCAATGGCAAAAGATGGGTTCAGACGTCTACCACTTGCTTCTTGTCCCTCAGAAGGCACCTTCTCAGGGATGGTACATACAGCATTTTATCCCTAGAATGCCAGGCATATTGTTCCTCAAAAAGCAATGGCTCAGTTGAGGTACTTTATTGCCCAAGCATTTTATACTTAAACCATAGTATCCTTCGAAATGATGTCAGAAACAGTGGGAAAGAAAACATTATTTTCTATGTCTGAAAAGCATCTTTTCATACTCTTCGTATTCACCAAGTAACTTCACTGCTCACCAGCTCTGCATGCCTTTGGCATCACCCAAAGAAAACGTAGGAGCATGTCAATGCTTAGAGCACATTAACGAAACTTAAAATATGTTCACCAAAGAAATGAAAAGTCAAACTCATCCTAGGAATTGTGTAGAGCCTCACTGGTAGGGAAAGAGTTGCCTAAAATTTTGTTTATTTCATTATCAAGAAATGTTTCATCCAATATCCAATTTTAACCCTGACTCTTATTGAACAACCATTCTGTTTTTTGTGAATGACATCATCTTTCTTAACTCAGGTGCTGCAACAACATATCACATTTTTCTTTTTGCACATCCATGGTGTTGCAACAAAATTATTATTTATAGAATGGATGATGATAGCTTAGATTTTAATCCTAAATTGTCCACTTACTATGTAACTTCCTAAAACTTTATATGCCTCGTTGCCTACATGGCAATTGAGAAAAATAAGGCATGTTTCAGTAAAATTCTATTATCAACCCCTTGAGAGGGTACAAGTAAAGCTTTTAGAACACTGTGGACACACACTACTATAATCTTTATGTCTTATTCTCTACTTATATAGTTATTGTTCCTCACTTTTACCTCTAGAACTCATATGCCAACCACAAACAGTTGTACTGCAAATATTTGCTAGGTAGATGGATGCCATCTACTAAACACAGTAGTCATATAAAACAGGTATCATTATTCTTTCATTAGAACTGAGAAAGATGCATCTTCAGGAAGAGCTTCAGGTTGTCAGTTGTAGAGCAAAGTGTCTTACCGGGAAGTTTCTAGCTTACGTCCATCTTGGGCTGGAGCTTCACTGCGTCTCCCTCTCTGAGCAGAGGCATGGCAGTCTGTCTAACTTAGGAGAGGCGTAGCATCTGACTGAGCCATCTACCTCACTTCCTTCTTCCTGTTCTGTCTACTCCGCCCACCTAAGGGCTGGCCAATCAAATGGGCCAGGCAGTTTCTTTATTAGCCAATGGGAGTCCTCCATCATTTCCCCTTTTTCTGTTTAAACAAAAAAGAAAGGCTTTAACTTTAACATAGTAAAATTACATATAACAAAACAGTTATCAATTAAGAATTACAGTTACAATATTTATATCTACTTTATCTTTTATCATAACAAAGGAAAACAACTATAACTATCTATCTATTCTTCTTCAGCTCCATCAAAGACTCCAGAAGGACACAATATTACCTAAGTAAATAAGAAATATGCAATTTCCAAACTCTAGAAATGATAGAGACATCTCGCTGCCTGGACAGTCACCCAAAGTTCTTTTGTATTGTGGGAGCATCTATCTTCGGCCTATAGGCACACAGTATCCAGCAGACTTTCCCATGAAGCAGGAAATTTCAAAGACAGTTCAGTCACTATCTGTTGTGTCCTGCAGAATGTCTCGCAGACTCTTTCATGAATCAGGAACCCAGAGAGATCATCTCACCTATAGGCAAGTTCAGCAGTCCTCTCTCTGAGGGTTCTCTGTGTCCAGTTTATGCAATAGTCCAGGCAAGAGCAATTTCTTGCCCAAATGGCTATCAAACTCCATAAGTAGCCTCTTCGATGCCCATCTTCCTCTTGAAGTAGCTGGTACTGCCAGGAGCAGATGTGTCTCATTGTCATGAAAAGCCCTAAGTTATTAGAACATTTAAAATGCCATATTCTATAGTCTTTGAAAGATATGAAGAATGTCTATCTAACTGAAATATATCTCTATATATCTAGAAAATCTAACTAACATGACTATAAGCTTTACTATTATCGATGATTATCCATTAACAACCTATATTTCTTAATTATACATTACATTTTTAAAATGAACTACACAATCACAATACCTTAATCAGTATCAAAAACATATAACAAAATTGACCTTAAATGTCTATCAATAAAGCAAAATCTATACCAATGCAAATTATTCATATCTATATCATATCCCCCCTTTAAATGTAAAAGGACACTTATAAACAATATTTGGGAACATGGGCGCAGTTATTTCTCTCCGAACTGCTTCCTGCTGAATGGGGACGCTGTTAATCAGATCTTTCATGGTGTAACCTGTGTGCCAGGTTCATCTCAGTCATCAGTTGGGTGAAGTAATTTTCTGAAGGTGTTCACAGCAACCTTTCAGGAGGACGTGGTCTATCATACCATATTGGGATAGAAGGAATCCAACGGGTCTCATTTTCTGTAAAAATAAAAGAAGAATCTCTTTTCCAAAGTATCATATCCTTAGATCCAAATTCTGAAGTCAAGGTATTTTCAAGATATCTTTCTTGGATTAGTTCAGCAGCATTTGTAAACAAATATCTTTTAGCAGCTGTTGCTCCTTCCTTAGCATTCAAACAATTCAAAAAGAGCATAATAGCATACAGTATCAAGATTCTCTGTGTATTTTCCATCTTTGTGCGGCTTTATTTTAACCTCTATTTCGTTTATTTTTGCTTTTACTTTTTGAGACAGGTTCTCTGTATATCTTTGTCCTAGAATAACTCTGTAGACCAGGTTGTCCTTGAACTCTCAGAGATCCACTTGCCTTTGCAACCCAAGTGCTGGGATTAAAGGCGTATGCTACCACACCTAGAACTCACAGAGATCTGTCTGTCTCTGCCTCCCAGACATTGGGATTAAAGGTGTGTGCTGCCACACCTTGAAGTCACAGAGGTCAATCTACCTCTGCCTCCCAAGTGTTGGGATTAAAGGTGTGTACCACCACAACAAACTACTTCCTTTTTTTTCTTTTTCTTTTTCTTTTTTTTTTTTACTTTTAAGAACTTTAACCTTTAGCCTGCATATATTTTTAACACGGTGTAAACCACTTAGACATTTTCTTTGACTTTGAATTTTTCTTTTACTGTATATCTCTCTTTCTGACTACATGAGTCTTTACTTTACCAAACAATATCAGTAGGACTAAAGCCGTGACTTTGGCGGCTAGATCCAGCTCATTCCTTAGCTTTCCAGCCTCATGGCAGAGGTACCACAACTCTTTGGCAGTTCAAGGTCCCTGCCAGCAAGCAAGCTGCAACAGTGTTAAACAACACTCAAAAGCTCCATAGTCAGGACCGCCTGCTTGAAAGAGTCAGAGTTTGCCCTGGCAGGACAGCCCAGAAAGCCGGCATTTTAAAACAGCACAACTTTTTTCCTGCTACAGCTGAAAACTGAAAAGCTTTTCATCAACACCGTTTAAGTGTTTTGTAGCAGGACCTCTTAATGAGCTGCAGGGTTTTGCAGCTGAAGCTGAGTCAGGAAGCCTCTCTTAGATGAGAGCGCTTGCTCAGACCCGAGAAATTGCTGTTACCGAAAAAACATGCTTTACTCTAGTATTTCCCAAGCTTTCTCAAGCTTTCTGTGGATTCAGTTATCCACGTGGGCGCCATTCTGTAGTGAGGAGCTGCGGGCCGGCTTCCCGCCGCCCGGCTCCCGGCCACCAGCTAGCTTATGCCCCAAAATAACAACGCACAAATTGTATTCTTTTAAACACTGCTGGGCCCATTAATTCCAGCCTCTTACTCACGTCTTGACTAACCCATATCTAATAATCTGTGTAACACCACGAAGTGGTGCCTTACCGGGAAGTTTCTAGCTTACGTCCATCTTGGGCTGGAGCTTCATTGCGTCTCCCTCTCTGAGCAGAGGCACGGCAGTCTGTCTAACTTAGGAGAGGCGTAGCATCTGACTGAGCCATCTACCTCACTTCCTTCTTCCTGTTCTGTCTACTCCGCCCACCTAAGGGCTGGCCAATCAAATGGGCCAGGCAGTTTCTTTATTAGCCAATGGGAGTCCTCCATCAGCAAAGACTTGAAATCAAGAGAGGGCAATGCACATAAATGCTTTTCCACTATCCCATACAGAAGCCAATGTAGCCGGGCGGTGGTGGCGCACACCTTTAATCCCAGCACTCGGGAGGCAGAGGCAGGCGGATCTCTGTGAGTTCGAGACCAGCCTGGTCTACAAGAGCTAGTTCCAGGACAGGCTCCAAAGCTACAGAAAAACCCTGTCTCAAAAAAAAGAAGCCAATGTAGGACTTTGCTATTCACAAAACTACCACCCGAAAGCTTCGCTGGGGGAAATCTCAACAAAGACAGCCAAGCACAAATTGTTTTTATGTTCTGTTTCATTTCAGAGATTCTTATTGTAATTCAGTAATTAGGTATCTCATCCTCAGAGTTCTATTTCTGGCATTTGTTCTGTTGCCATAATGAGAACATCTCAGAGAGTGCAATGAGCACCACTGTCGCTCATAATGGAATGTGGTCAAAAAATACTGCAGAATGGAAAGGAAGGTCAGGAAAAAAGAGGAGGAATTAAATATAGACAGACTTCGTACCAGGCTACTCACACCAATGATTTTTCTTAGAAAGGGTTGAGCGAGAGAGATGTGATTCGAAAATAATGTTATCCATGCTGGGTCTGTCCTAGGAAGAATGCCCAGCTGTCACACTAATGTCCCACCTGCTCTGTAGGCATGCTTCAGACTCCAGAGAAAAGAACTTGGAAGAGGCTGAAAGGAGCTGAACAGTTGACAAGAAAGCAGATTAGAACATTGAGTAGCAACCTGCCATATGATGTTCACAGAAAATGCCCATTACAAGATGTGGCGTTCATATTGCACACATTAGCCGAAGAGAAAATATGCTCTCCTTGTCTGAGAAAGCTGGCTTAGGTTGACAAACAAAAGTACAGTGCGTTTAAGACTGCCTCAAGCTGGGAGTTTGAGAACTTACTGCTTTTAAAGCACATGGGGAAAAAATGCAGTGGTGTTGAAATATATTTTCAAGCTGTATCAGTGTGTTTGTGATAGCACACTTACAATATGCTGTGCTCAACAAGATTACATGCCTTCATGCTTATGAAGGAAGTTACAGAAGCATAGGAAGTGTAGTCCAGATAACGAGGTTTTACGTATAAACACATTGCTAAATCATATGTTATAATTTATTTTTACACTTAAACCCTACTGCTTCTAATTAAACAATTTATAATGGTTCCAGTACCTGTTGATTGCTGAGAGGTCATTATCATACTATTGATAAACACTTGATTTTAATTGTAATGTGTGTGCATATAGAAACTATGAGTCAAGATGCATAGCTCTTTCCTAATAACTCTATAGTGTCTGATGGAAGTGCACTTAGGTACATAAACGTTACTGCTCTGTCAAAGCAATTAATATGCTAAAGCTGTGCATAGTCTTGCCAGTGCAATTAGGAGCCACAGTCAGATAGAGGGAAACAACAGTGGCAGAGAACAAAACAGGTATCGCACCTGAGAATATGATCCTGGAAATGCAAAATAAACATGACTTTCGGTAAACTCAAGGTATACTAGTTATCTGGGGAAATGTTATGATAAACATTATACTAATGTATTGGAATCAGAATAAAATATCACAATTCTGGGCTGACTTCCCCCAATGGGACATAACACTGCACATTCCCAATCACTACTGTCTGAAGATGGACCTCTAACTGTAGGCGTGTTATACAGTTCCTCCCATAGAAACCTGATCATTCTGATGTTTGAGTTACAGTCCTTGTCACTTCCTGCTCATACATTTCCTGTCTGTGTAGTTATGCACACTTGAGGAATGTAGTCGCATCTATACAGATTTCCTTGCATACCGGTAACCTAGCTCTGCAAATATTTATACTCATACATACAGTATTATAATGCTAAAACCTATGGAATTTGTTTCAATTATGCATTTTTAATTCAAAACTTTAAAAGTGTGAGCGTCTCAAAGGGATGAACATGTAGCCTGTGTAACACAATTTACAAATATGCAGCAGAGGAGAGGAGCTATTTTGTCAATTTGCAATAGGACAAACAAAATACCTAAGTATTGTTACCTCATAAACAATAGAAACTCTGTGCAGTTTTTGAAGTCTGGAATGTAAGATAAAGGCATACAACTTGATCTGCCCTGGAGAAGGCTTTCGTTCTGCCACCCCACATGGTGGGTGAACAATGTCCAAACACAGCAGACAACAGAAGTGAAGGAAAATAAAATTTTCACACCTCATTTACATGGGCATAAATTAAATTCATGGAAACCCACTGTGATGAAGCAATTCCTGATAGCCCAAACTCTTCATGCTACCCCATTACTAAGTTTTAACATATGAAATTTGGGAATACAGCTAAAACAATGTAGACTAAGCAATTAGTAGGCTCAGAAAAGTAAATCTGGCATGCATGGTTATAATATTTGAAAAGGCAGGTAATAAGCTGAAATTTCCAATTATATGACACCCAGAAGAGTTTCTTAGTTTCTTGAATGTCATCCATACCTGTTTTCAAATTTGAGTGTATTTCTGTGATTGATGGGAGTGGAGCTAAGAGGTCAGTAATAACAGGTTGGGATAAAAGAATAGAATGGGGAGGCAATATAAATAATTTTATGACTATGGAAATAATGTTCTTCACATAAAATTGTGATTGAAGGTGTTCACAGCCTGGCAGAGTACAAGGACTAATGGAATGGACTCTAAGTGGTTCTCCTGGTTCACTTTTGTTGTTGTTGTTGTTTGTTTATTGAAAAAAAAAGAGCAGGTAAGTTAGGGCCAGCTAGGAAAACTTCCATTCCATATTAAATCCTAGTTATTACTGCTAATGATTAACAGGAGCTATGCAATAGAGTATGATCAACCAAATCATCAGATTTATTCTATGGAATAAACCCAAGGAATGCCATTCTACAAAACCAGAAATGGTGACAAGAGCTAAATGACAACAACCTGGGAAACAGATAAAAATGCATTTTTCTTCCTAGGCAATTGATACCAGATTTTATAGAAACAGTAGCTAACGCAATAATACTAATCACAGTTATAAGACGAGTATATAGTTGACTATATATTCAACTTGCCTTAACAATGCTCAATCATCGAAGAATACTTTTATCAAAGAGCTAAGGTTAGCAATAGAAACCAGGTCTAACCTTTTGTTTCCTTTGTTCTTTCTTTGCTTTTTCTTTTCTCTCTTTATTTCTTCTCTATTGGGGGGGGGGAGCAGGGGGAAGGATTTCTTTACATAACACTAAAACTTACTATGTAGACCAAGTTGGCCTTGAATTTAAAGAGATCTGTCTGCCTTTGCTTCTCAAGCACTGCGTTTAAAGACATGTGCCACCTTGCCTAAATAGCCTAAGCTTTCTTAACTGAAGAAGTATTATGTGTAATACTTTTGGAAATTTCTCTTCTAATGTGTACTGATTGGCTTGCCTCTGGACTTTCCTAACTTGCGATCTAGTACTAAGTGCTGTAAATTACTGTGAGTAATATAAATAGCTGGTAATGTTTGGACATAGTAGAGCTCAAACTGTGGAAACAGTCATTAAAATAGAACATTATTGACACATGAAAAGAAAAAAGGGAAAGGAAGAAATATTTGAACAATTCTTTGCTTGTTCTCTTTGAGTGAAAGTCTTCCTGCATTTGGTAAACGATACAGTACAAGGAGGTTTCTTTCGTTTACAATACATCTCAAATAATGGAACTTCTTGACAATATCACATGCAACATCTGATCTCTGACAAGAACAGCGAGAAGATTGCAGACTTTTTGGGAAAGTGTTCAAGATACACCACCTTCCTGAAATAGCTAAGAAGGCATATGAAAAAGGCTGTAAAATAGCATTTTAAACAGTATAAAAATGAAGAATTCCAAACACCTACGAGAATAACATGACTATTATGATTAATTTCCTCTTTCTCTAGCTCAGATGCATTCCTGGTTTTCAACTATTCTTCAAGACAAATGTGTTATTCAGTTTTTTTCCAAACTTAAAATGTGTGCCAATTGGTGAGCAATTTTTGCCAGTCAGTGAAATAAGCATGTAATGCAATTTTCTTAACACTGTATTATTTACTATCTCTTAAGGATTAGAACTTTGATCAAATCATATGAATAGCTTGTTTTCGACATGTTATATGTGATGAATGCCTTTCCTGAAATTAGTGTACTTAACATAAAAACAATGTTTTTCCTCACCGATTTTTTTATTATGCTATTTTTTTATTTCTGGATATTTCATTTCTAATGCATGAGTATTGTCATTTCAAATATTTTGCAACAAACACCCTGGAGATAACCTGTTGTACACATTTTCTAATTCTCATATTAAGTTTAAGCTTTTTAAAACATTGGTGCACCGGACTGAGCACCCAAGGTCCAAATGAGGAGCAGAAGGAGGGAGAACATGAGCAAGGAAGTCAGGAATGCCAGGGGTGTGCCCACCCACCGAGATTGATCTAATCAGAGCTCACCAAGGCCAGCTGAACTGAGACTGAAAAAGCAAGGAATAAAACCGGACTCCCTGAATATGGCTGACAATGAAGGCTGCTGAGAAGCCAAGGACAATGGCACTGCATTTGGATCCTAATACACATACTGGCTTTGCGGGGAGAGGGGCTAGTCTGTTTGGATGCTCACCTTCCTAGACCAGGATGGAGGGGAGAGGAACTTGGACTTCCCACAGAGCAGGGAACCCTTACTGCTCTTTGGACAGGAGAGGGAGGAGGAGTGGAGGGGGGAGGGGGAGATAAATGGGAGGTGGGCAGGAGGTGGAAATTTTTAATAAACTAAATAAATAAATAAATAAATAAATAGAAAAAAAACAATGTCTTGAAAAGTTTTGTAATTAAACATTGAAAATAGAATTGTTTTCTTACATGCATATCTGCTGAACTAAAGTTTACTGGATGAATAATTCAGAAAAAATTAATGAAGGTAAAAGATACAAGGTGTGTAGCAAACAACGTCAATTAAGTCAAACGTAATTCCTGCTTCATAAGATTCACTGTCACCTTCTGGTGAATGATGTCTTAGGTGTTTTTTTTTTTATTATTATTGTTCTTTATTTTATTTGTTGGTTTGTAAGAAGCCCAAAGCTGAACTTTTTTTTAAAAAAGAAATTTAAAAAAGCTTTATTGAAGACATAGATGCATCCTTACACATACACACAAAGAGACAGACGTCACATATATGGGGAGGTAATTAACAAACCCAAATCCCTTTTTACCTAGAGAACACAGATTTTAAAAGGTTTTGGTAGCTAACAAGAAAGCCTTCTGCATCATTTTGGACTAGTAAGTTTAGACAGACAAAAGTGGGCTGACTTTCCTACTATCCTCTTGTAGTCAATTGTAGGATATGTACAGGCAGATTAGCCTTACTGGAGCTAGAAAGGATTGAGTGCTGCCCTGTCTGTCTTGAGTGAAGAAGAGGCAGTAAATATGATATCTTACGCATCTTTCTACCTGTTAGGATACTCAGTGCCTAGGCTCCTTCCTTACTTCAAGTACACTGTCTCTGAGGTGTGATCCACTCCCCATAAAGTCTTTTTTTCTCTATTATTATTATTATTATTAAAAATTTTCACCTCCTTCCATTTCCCTCCCTCTCCCCCCATTTCCCCTTCCCCTCTCTCTGCAGCACAAAGAGCAGTCAGGGTTCCCTGGCTGTGGGAAGTCCAAGGTCCTCCCCCCTCCATCCAGGTCTAGGAAGGTGAGCATCCAAACAGACTAGGTTCCCACAAAGCCAGTACATAGAGTAGAATCAAAACCCAGTGCCATTGTCCTTGGCTTCTCAGTAGCCCTCCTATACACAAAGGATACAGAAGCAGAGAGGGAATTCAGAGAAACTTCACTTTTTACGATAGCTACAAATAGCATAAAGTAACTTGGGGTAATTCTAACCAAGGAAGTGAAAAATCTGTTTGACAACAACTTTAAGGCATTGAAGAAAGAAATTGAAGAGGACACCAGGAAAAGGAAAGACCCCCCATGCTCTTGGATGGGTAGGATCAACGTAGTAAAAATGGCAATTCTACCAAAGGCAATCTATAAGTTCAATGCAATCCCCACAAAAATCCCAACAAAATTCTTCACAGACCTTGAGAGAACAATAATCAACTTTATTTGGAAAAACAAAAAACCCAGGATAGCCAAAACAATCTTATACAACAAAGAAACTTCTAGAGGCATTACCATCCCTGACTTCAAACTCTATTACATAGCTACAGTAATCAAAACAGCTTAGTACTGGCATAAAAACAGAGAAGTCGACCAATGAAATTGATTAGAAGACCCGGATATTAACTCACAAACCTATGAAGACCTAATTTTTGACAAAGAAGCTAAAAGTATACAATGGAAGAAAGAAAGCATCTTCAACAAATGATGCTGGCAGAACTGTTTGTCAACCTGTAGAAGAATGAAAATAGATCCATATCTATCACCATGAAAAAGACTCAAGTCCATATGGATTAAAGATCTCAATATCAACCTGAACACACTGAACCTGATAGAAGAGAAAGTGGGAAATAGTCTACAATAAATGGGCACAGGAGACCACTTCCTACGTATAACCCCAGTAGTATAGACAATAAGGACAACATTGAATAAATGGGACCTTTTAAAGCTGAAAAGCTTCTGTAAAGCAAAGGACACTGTCATTAAGACAAAAAGACAACCTACTGATTGGGAGAAGATCTTCACCAACCCCACAACAGACAAAGGTCTGATCTCCAAAATATATAAAAAACTCAAGAAACTAGACTTCAAAATGCTAAGTAACCCAATTAAAAATGGAATACTGATCTGAAGAGAGAATTCTCAACTGAAGAAGTTCAAATGGCCAAAAGACACTTAAGGTCATGCTCAACCTCCTTAGCGATCAGGGAAATGCAAATCAAAACAACCTTGAGATACCATCTTACACCTGTCAGATTGGCTAAAATCAAAAACACCAATGATAGCCTTTGCCGAAGAGGATGTGGAGTAAGGGGTACACTCATCCATTGCTGGTGGGAATGCAAACATGTGCAACCATTTTGGAAATCAGTGTGGCAGTTTCTCAGGAAATTTGGGATCAACATACCCCAGGATCTAGCAACACCACTCCTGGGAATATACCAAAGAGATGCCCTATCATACTACAAAAGCATTTGTTCAACTATGTTCATAGCAGCATTATTTATAATAGCCAGAACCTGAAACCAACCTAGATGCCCCTCAATGGAAGAATGGATAAAGAAAGTGTGGAATATATACGCATTAGAGTACTACAAAGTGGTAAAAAACCAAAGCTGAACTTTTAAACACATATAAAATGGAACACAAACTACCTTTCCTTCTTGCTTTAGTGCTGGAGAAGAATTTATTGTTCTAAATTTCATTTCTCTGATTTGAATGTCTTTTCATTTTTATATAGCTACAATCTAGTTGGAGTAGGAAAACATTGAGAGAGTGTTTCCTTTCCTCTTTCTAGGACTCTAAAGACCATTGCTAACAGCTACATAAAGTTTCAGACAATATGATTTTCCATATGCCTCAAGAAGTGATCAATCAACAGTCTAACAAAACACACAAATAAAGTATACTTGCAAATAGAACTAGGCAGGTGAGGCGAGGAAGGGTGGGGAGGATCAACTTCTGTGACTAAATGCCTAATGGTTTCAATTTAAAGATTTTCCTATTTTGAATGTTTTGTTGCTGCTCACTGAGTCCTTTACCCAGAATAATAGACAGCTAATTCCATTCCTTTCAGGCTCATGTCTTGAAAAGATGTCCTTGTCTACATCAATATTATTCTAGATTCTGTTAAAAAGCTATGGACTTGGCCAATAAGCAGTTAAAATATTAATCTTAGAAGCATCTTTAGACCAAGGTTAAAAATACTCTAAAACAGTGGAAAGATCTCATAGTAAGGTGCTAGCCCCCTTCCTGTTCTGTGAAGAGTCTCAAAACTAAGCCTTATAATATGAAAAGAAGGTGATATACCCACAAACATAAGTAATAAAAGCAAAATATTAAATTGTGAGGATGACAATCATCAAAGAGTATTTTGTGCTCAACCAACCTATCCAAAATGAAGACCAAGATTACAGTTTGTGTGTCTCTTCATACAGAGACTAAAATGGATTAGAAGTAGAGAATAAGAATATTTAAATCTTCAATATATAAGAAGTGATAATAGTACAGCAATCAGGAAGCTGATAATGCTTTCTTATACTGGGCATTCACTCTGTGCCTAGAGGCATGTTAGACACCAAGGACACTAAAACAAGAGGGGAAGAAAATGTTCTATCAGGGACCTCATGTTCTAGATTTCTGAAACAGAATTTCTATGAGTAAATAACAGAATAATGTCATTCAGGATGACATTAGGTGTTAATCGTAGTTAGAGTGAAGGATAAGATTAAAATCTGGTGTTACATTCACTTTTCCTGAGAAAATCTGAACAAATATGTACTCACCCAAATAGGACAAAGACAGACAAAATAAATTATTCCATCTAAGTCTAACCTGGTGAACCAAGGAGTGAGAATGGTGGATCACCTACCAGATGTGGACAGTTAACACCCCTGAAAAACAATCTCTCCCCTCAGCAAAGTTAACTGCTTTTAAAGCCTTTGGAATGGGTGGAGCATTTAATGTGTAGTATGCTATATGTCCGGTATGCTACCCCCTAAGAGACGTTGCCTCCACTGCTTCCTGTGTTCTTCACTTTCCTCTCCTATACCAGAGTGTTAGTGGGCACAATATTGGGTTATAACAACAAATCATGACATTAAAAGCAAAAGATGAAAGTAGCCATGCCAAGCCTAAAGGACAGTGATCCTTAATACCAGGTATAAGCAGTTTTCAGAGATGTCGGGTAGCAGTTTTCCCCAAGGGCAAAACCTCCCATCTTAGATAGAAACTTCTGAAGATATAGGGTAAGAAGAAAAAGTAAAACAACAAGATATTACAGAACTGGTATAGTAGGCGGAGACTGCTCATTAATTTCCTGGCCACGCAGACGCGAATAATCACACAGAAACTATATTAATCACAATGATGCTTGGTGAACAGATCAGGCATGTTCCTACCTAAGCTCTTATATCTCAAACTAACCCATTTCTTTTATTTTGTGTTGCTATGAGGCTGCCGTCTACCAGTAAGGTTGCATCTGGTGTCTGTCTCCTTCAGCAACCACATGGTGTCTCCTTGGCTCTGTCTATTCTCTCTATAAAAATCTCTTCCAGCCTGGCTATATCCTGCTAAGCCATTGACCAAAGCAGCTTTATTCATTACCCAATAAAAACAACACATATACAGAAGGAAATTCCACATCATGGTGTTCACAAGGAGATTAAACAGCAGGATGTTCTAGGAGAGGTAAAACATTATCCATTCTGCAAGGAAGCACTATTAAGGCAGGAAGTAATAGCTTCAAATAGCTCCAGGAAGTCCCTGAAACTGAGCATATTCACTAGAACCCTCCCTCCAAAAGTTTATATATATATGTATGTATGTATATATATACATACATATATATGTGTATGTATGTATATATGTATGTATACATACATACATATATATGTGTATGTATGTATATGTATGTGTATGCATATACATACATATATACATATATACACATACATATATACATATACCATATATATATATATATATATATATATATATATAATGCTTGCTGAGAGTCTCTCTCTCTCAGGTGAACCAAACTGTGAAGACATCTATGAGGTGGACCTAGACTCTTGGAAGAAGTAGATACCAACAGAGTAACAAAGAAGAAAAACAAAGCCAGCTAACTGCCTGAAAGGGGCACATTCTTGCCTGTAGAGCTGCCTGTAGGCCATGCTATAAACTGTAGGTTTCCAGCTTTTGTGAGCTGTTACCCTCACTGGGATTGCCTCTGGCAATGCAACTCTCTTCCTCACTTACATTCCTTTAAGTAACAGTAATGAAACTCATTGGTTTGCCAAGTTGGACTTTGGTTTTTTAATCATGGGATTAAAGCACAAGTTATGAAGAAGAAAGGTGGCTTAGATGCCCAAAGGTAGGAAGAAGCAAATCACAGAGGACCCATATGGAGTCTGTTTTGTGTGTTATTCCAGTGCAACTGATCAAAAAGGAGAAGTGTTACACTTCACTGAATTATATTAGTTACAACCATTTGCACAACTGCTTCCTAAATTCATGAGAATTTTTTTCTCACTATGTACAATCTGCTATATATTTTTTGTGCACAATATGAGGATGACCTAAGTTCCTACCAGTACATATGTTCTCAGCTTATTCTTATTGTCCTGTGCTACTAATACAACCATTATTGACTCTCATGTATATACCAGATTTAAAATGGACTTGTCAAACCTTTTCTACAAGGATTAGACAACAAGTATACACCAGGATTCTCTGGGTAGAGACTAAGCTCCATCACCATAGCATGACAGTACTTAATGACAATATGCAAATGAATAAACATGGATTTGCTTCAATATAGCTTATTAATGAATACTGGAATAACATTTTCTATATTTTGAAAATCACAGCCATTTTCCATTTAGCTCAAATATAAAGAGTAGGCTTACAGGCTATAAAATAGCCTCTGCTGTCCTTTCCTGATATTCTGATAATAGGAGCTGATTGTGTTTCAAACAATGCTTATTGAAAGCCCACACAATGAATACTAGTCCTGGATGTATTTTCACTGAAGAAATAAAAATATATCTACGGAACTCATGTACAGTCAAGCTATTAAATGGCAGACAATTAGTTCTAGAATCCACGTTTTTAGCCTCTTTTCTAAAAGAGCTCACCACACACATCCATTATCACCTCTTTGTTTCATTCTTTACAATATATTTTATTTTCCAATCCTTGTGTAGTTTGGATTTCCCTTTTCCTCATCTCTTCCTCTTGGTTTTGTTTTAATAACTATCCTTCTCACACTCCGCAAAAATTATCTGCCTAGAAACAGATAAAAATTTTTAAAATGAAAAGAGTAATAGCCAGTGTTCTCAACTTCTACAATCACTCAAAAATCCTAAATAGCTCTGCAAAAGTCTTAATGGTAACGATTCCCTCTGCAATCCTTGAATGCAACCTGTTTAGGTCTTGCTAATACACTTTCTCTTTAGAAATACACGAGTTGCCAACTGCACCCTGATCTTTTCACAGTTACTATTATGACAGTTCTATCCTTTACAATTGTGACTCTCCGCAAATTTGCAATTCTCTCACATCCCTTCTTTATATAACAAATAGTATAAATTTATGAAAGAGGTAAGATGCTCTACATTCTTAAAGCTCAGACACTCTGTCATGCTAGTGTGGTGAAATGGAAATTTTCTCACAGTGTGGGGATTTTAGGTTCTATATTTCAAACAACACTCTTTACAAATGAAGTCTTGGAACATGGGCTTTTTCAAAAATTGTGAGCTTTCAGCATATTCTACCACAATCCTTCATGGTTACAAAGCATTTGACAAATGTTTATTTAACAGTGTCTGTCTATTTTGATAGTGCAGATGGATAAGAAAGGGTAAAAACAGGGTATTTAATTCCAGGACCACCTCCACTATTGATGCTTTTTGCCAACAAGAAGGCATCAGTGAAGCACAAACAGATTATAAGTGTAGGAAAAAAATCCTATGAGCAAATCTCTGCCTACATGGTTTTATTAAGTGTCTTTTATTTACAGAAATATATACTTTTAATGCAGAACAGAAAAGGGTGTCATTTTATGGTTGGTGTACCCTGCCATTTTTCACTTAGGTAGTGGTAATTTTTTAAAGCAAGCTGCTGATTTAAGTTGCTCCTTCCCATACTAATTTCTAAAAATGTTAGCATCACATTAAAATCAAAGATGAATTCGGGGCAAAGCACAGTTCAGAGGGATGAAAGAGAACAACCTGTTTGGCTTCTATTAAGCTTACAGATTTATCAACATTGGGCACACTAGGGAACGACAGAGCAGGAGTTTATGAGCTCTATGAAAGGATTGATTTTTACAAGTCTCTGATTTAGCTGGAAGGGATGCCTATATATTTAGTTAGCAAAGGGGTTAATGGATTCAACCTTCTGAGAAATGCACTTCTTTACATGCAGCTAGCGTGATGGATAGTTAACTGAATGCACGTGGGTAAACATAGGTGAAAACAAATTAATTGAAAGGTACAGAGCTTATTGTTTATTTTTTCTTGATAGATGGATCTCATTATTTTCCTTGGGCAGACAAAGCCATAACAGTTCCCAGAGAAAAGGGGAGTGACAGCTCCAGGAAACTGCTCACAGATGGACAGCCAGCAGGCTAAAAATATTACTTCTGTCCACCTCATCAATAAGCTGGCTCCACGAAGAATGGCAATTATTCTTCTCCTGCTTGTGCTGCCATTTGAGAGGTATGAGGATGATTATTGATAACTGGGTATGTAGAACCAAACATACGCAGTAACACAAACACATTGCCTTTCATGTCATTATTTACAGCGGTAACATGCACCTGTCAGCGTCTTGGAGCATTGTATTGATGCCATGCTTTCTTACAATTCTATTAATCCTCCGAATTTTTAATGACACATTTGCTTTTCACCTGCATTTACATAGTCTGTACAATGTACTGCAAAGAAAGAAATCACTGAGTTGGCAACAGGTTTTTCGATTTTGGAGGCATATTAATATACCGGGAAGTAGCCCTTCCTCTTCTTTCACATTTTTGTTCTTGATGATTCTGTTTTTCAAGGCAGGATTTCTCTGTGTGACAGACAGATCTGACTGTCCTGAAACTCTCTTTTTGAACAGACTAAGCTGGCCTTGAACTTACAGAGATTCACCTGCCTCTGCCTAAGTGCTGGAATTACAAGTGTGCGCCTACACTACCCTTCTTCTTCTTCTTCCACTTTTCGATGACCTAAGATTTTTAAGTTTGTTGTAACAATACTACTAAGTTAATTAAATAAAAATAAAATTTTATTTAAACAAAATCTGCCAATGTTTGACTGTAATCATTAACAAAAGATACATAGGTCTTTATTTTAAAATTTGTGGGGAAAATGTAGTAACAATATGGTGCAGAATAAAAAAAGCCCTCTTTCAATTAAAGGCACTACAAAACAAATGACAGCTTCCAGTATCAGCACAAAACTAAAGGGAATTCAATGGCCTCATTATTTTTTATTCTTTGCATTGCTCAGCCAACTCTACTGCAAGGCTCTGTTTTGGCAGAGCGTTGGTCCTGGTACTTATAGAAACGTGGGCAATGAATCTGCTCACCTGGAATGAGGACAGCACAGCAAATGCTGTATGTAAGCACTTATTCTGTCGGTTGGAGAAAGATGAAGAGAGTTGGCCAGGGGAAAAGTGCTATATAAAGAGAATGACGGCTTCAATCAGAATAGTCACACCTTCACAGATCAGCTAGTTTAAGAAGGCTGTGGCTCGCTCCAACCTCATTCCTTTGGCATATCCTATCCTCTGGGTTTTATGTTGTAAAACTGATTATAATACACATTTTTTGTTAATTTCACCAAATGACAGACTGGCAATGTGATGTTTTGAACTTCTTACTAAAGGCAATAATGTGCTCCACATTCTGCTAAAATGTTCTCCTGGGCCTCGAAGTCACAGTGATTAACTGTGATGCAGACTTCAGACTGGTACAATTACCCAATAACCAGGGATTACACCCGGAGCTTCAATGACTCCACTGAGGAGCCCCTGGCTCCCCATTTTCTTAAATGTCTAGTCTCTGAGGACAAAACAGAAGAGTTCATTTAAAGGTGAACAGAATTGCCTGGAGGTTTGTTGTTGTTGTTCTTGTGTGCTTTATTTTAAGGTAATGGATAATTTAAAAAATTAAGGAAGTAGCCACTATGGAATTCTCAAATCACTTGATCATTTAAAAAAATTAATCTTGGTAAATCTATGTTTTTCCAGGCTGTGATAAAGATTTCACTCATTTTACTTAAAAGATTCAAAAGGCACTACAATCTAAAAGAAAATTCTGCTCTCTTGTTATTATAAATTATGCATTCTTATTACATTTCCTTTGTAATGTCATATGAAGACAACTTCATGCCGCAACAGTGCTTATTGTCAGAGGAAAATACCAGTGAAACAATCTTACAAATCAGAATATGAGTTATTTTTCTAAGTTCCCCACGATCAAGAGAAAAGTGATAATTCAGACCACCAGGAAAAAAATTTTATTATATGAGAGATAAATAAGGCAATCCAGATGAAAAGTCTTTTAAATTCATTTCAGTTGGATGTAAGTCAAAATCTTAAATTATTACTATCAGTAGAAACACAAAACCCATTGCAAATTAATAAAACTATCTCTTTCCTGTGGATGATTTTGAATTATCCCACTCTTTCTGTTGTTATTATGTCAGTCCAGTCACTTTTGGACAGGAATAAGAGGGACTGTTATTTCACTATGCAAGCTATGGATGTTGAGTCCTTTAACATAGGTATTCATCCCTTAATGGATGTTGAGTCCTTTAACATAGGTATTCATCCCTTAATGGATGTTGAATCCTTTAACATAGGTATTCATCCCTTAATGGATGTTGAATCCTTTAACATAGGTATTCATTCCTTAATGACAGAGTCCTTCCGATGCTAGGCCAGCCTCTACCAGTGACAGAAGGGCACTATCATAGTGTGAGCCACCTTTCCTTCCCTGCCATTGTAACCCTAAGATTGGGACGAGGGCTTCTATTTCAACATGACCTGAGTACTTACCTGGTCACCAATCCCAGTGAAGGAATGGGCACTTTATTCTCAGAGGGGCCCTCTATAGAAGCACATGGGAGGCTTTATTTTTAGGCTGTTGGAGTCAGGATCGGAGTAGACAGGATGTGGTCTTCAGTTCATTTGTTGTTTGGGTCCCTCACTTTTATGAATGGCTCGTTTATTTTATTATTCATTCTTATTTTTTGAGATAGGGATATAATTACAGAATTTTTCTCCTCTTTTCTTCTACCAAAGCCTCCCATGACCCCTCACTCCTTGCTTTCTTTCAAATCATGGCTTCTTTTATTGATTTTTTTGTTTGTATATGCATGTACTCGTGTGTGTGTATATGCGTGTATTCCTAAATACATAAATACAACCTGTCTAGCATATATAATGTTACTTGTGTGTATGTGTATATATTTACATACACACGTATGCACGCACACATGCACGCGCACGCACACACACACACATATATGTTTTCTGGAATGACCATTTAGTATTCAGTAGTCAATTGGTGTGCTCTTCCATGGAAAATAAATAGTATTTCTTTTGTTCTCAATATTACTAGATTAAATGTAGTTCTTTCCCCAGGGTTAGAGCTTCATGAGTAGTTTGTTTACTAGAATCAGCATCTTTATCTTGGTTAGAAGAGTCAATTTAAATGGCTTAGTTGTAGAAATCAACTCCCATGGCTTTCTTAGAGTAATCAAAACCTTGCTTGGTAAAAACCCCAAGCACTGTAAGATAAAACTAATAGAGCCCACTGTCAGTATCATGACTAGAGGATACCTGGAACATTTTCACAATGTGGTAATCAATTTATAGGCTTTTCTCATTGGAGCAAAACTTGTAGAAATAAATTTAGCTCATTCTTTCCTGATAGCTAGTGTTATCATAGCCTTCGGTACAAATTCTAGCATTTCCAACTCTCTGTTTTCATGGAGCTCTGTCTCATGTAACACTCCTGGCTTCTTATAATGTTGCTGCCAGCTCAATGCCGCATTCAAAAGTCCTTACTCCTGCCTTCATTCTTTCCATAACAAACAGCCTTGGGGAAGAAACAAAAAATAAAACAAAAATAAACAAACAAAAACACACCAAAATTTTTGCATTACAAGATACAGTTTGAAGCTTCTCTCCCTAGTAGTGAATCCAAATGTTTTATGTAAATAGTTCACTTCCTGACTTCAGTTTGGAGCTCCACTGTCAAGACAACATCCATAAAAATCTACAGTGAGCTGTAGAGCATGAACAGTATCCATTTCTCTTCATGTCATTGGTTTATTACCCATAGACCGCTAATAGACCGATATTATTACACTTGGGAGTGTCTGTCAATCTTAAAATGAGTCTCAGAGACTTTGGCAACTGGGTTGATACAAATTTGAGCACTATGAATTGTTCATTGCTGAAATGTCACAATTGCCAGACTAATCCAGATGCAAAATTTCAAATTTAAGGAATATTATAGTTTCTGTCTTTAGCTCCTCATATATTCTTTAATACTCTCATATTTGAATGTATTTCAGACTCTGCCACACAGAAACATCATTAAGTGGGGCGAGGGTGGAATTCAGTGTATCAAATCCCCATTCTGCATCTTTACATACCAACAAGCCAGGAAGACTTATTCAGTGAGCATTGCTTTATTAGAACAACAGTAATTCTCCTAATGAGGATAATACATTTTTATTATTAAGCATTTCAGAAACTTAATGATGAAATAATTTCCCCTGAATCTAGCAGAGTATAGCCAACAGTCAAGGTAGGGATCAGGTTTGTTAGAAAACTGACAAACAATAACCTTACATTTAGCGCAGATTAAGACATATAACCAGGAAAGCATTATTCCTTGTGTGCGACATTTTATTAACCTTGCTTGTTGAGCTACAAGTTTTTTCCTCTATTGCTATCATTGTGTGCCATATTCATGCTGGTCTGTATTTTAGATGTCAATGTATAAGTTTAATTCTTTCCTACCTCATTCACTTAACTTCTCTCACCTTCTCTTATGCCCTTCATCACATTTTTTCATTGTTTCTCCTTTTTCTCTGCCCACTTCCACTTTGATTTCTCTTTTCCCACCTCATTTCAGCTTACCTCTTTTGCTTGTACTTTTCTATGCCGTAAATTCAGACCACAAGGGCAACAGGAACCAGAGAAATTAAACCTTTTACAGCTTCTATTAATAGATCTGTTTTTCTGAATTTCCTCATCCTTGTGCTAAGTGAAAACTATCTTTGCCATTCTTTGAATATCACACATACTTTTCTTTTGCTGTTGCTATGATAACTTAGGGCTCTTCACTATATCCTGCCATCTGTTACAGTTTCTTCTGCAAATATTTTTTATACTATTTATTTTGGAAAACTAACTTTTGAGCAAAATGTTCAATTAACTTTTGCATTTTATTACTTTTAACGATTATTAATTTTGTAAATTTTAACCTACCTCTCCTTTATCAATTTCTTATGAATCCTGTGGTAGTAAACATGAATGCACAAATACCTCTGGAGTAGGAAAGAAAGTCCTCTGGATGCATGCCAAGGAGTTGAGTAAATGTTTCATATTAAAAATACCAGCCTGGTCTACAAGAGCTAGCTCCAGGACAGGCTCTAAAGCTGCAGAGAAACCCTGTCTCGAAAAACCAAAAAAAAAAAAAAAATACATTCCTAGCTTTTAAAAAGACTCTCCACACTGATTTCCATAGTAGCAGGACCAGTTAGTACTCTCATCAACAGTAACTAAGTGTTCCTCTTTCTCCACATCTTCTTCAGTATTTGTTGTCATATGATTTCTTGTTGGTAGTCATTGTGATTGGTGTGAGAGGGATTCATAATTTCTATTTACATTTCGTTAATGAATAGTGATGCTGAACCCTTTTTAAAGTGTCTAGTAGTCATTCATAATCCTTTTTTTGAGAAATGTATGTTTTTCTACAGGACTTCTTTGTTGAGCTGTTTACTGGCTACATTTCAGTTCTATTGACAATCACTAGAAAATAAAATCAACCTAGATGCTCCGTCAATTGACAGATGATGAAAATGTAGTACATATGCACAGTGGAATTAAATTCATCTGTAAATGAATGTTAAATGACGGACTCACCAGTTAAATAGATAAAAACAGACAGAAATGACTTGCGCGAGGTAGAACAGGCCCAGGAAAACAAGCACCGCCTATTTTCTCTCATATGTGATCCTAGTTTTGAGTTTCTTGTTTTGTATGTTCAACTTATAATCCTGTGACTGACAGAAGTCTAGAAAAAACAATTGGGAGTGGGGTTGCTTTAGGAATGTGAAGATGGTAGAACATAGCTGACATGAGGGAAGAGGGGAAAGGTAATAAGAATGGGAAGATGTCAGCAAGGAGGCTGTCAGCATGGTATAGAAATCAGGGCAGGAGCAAGTGTCAAACAAAATAAAAGGGGTGTGAAAAACACACACGGAAACTTTTATCTTATAATCAGATTATTTTTAAAAGACTTTGCAGGGAGATAAACCACAATGGTTAGAAAAGTTTTTCTAGAATTCATATGATACTGAACAAAAATTCCAGAACCAGGGGAAGAGCAGTGTGTATGATTTCTTCAGGGGTCCTGAGAAGTCTCCTAAACAAGAAAGGTCCTTTTCATCCCCACTGGCTCTTAAACTATATGATAAGAACATGTTACTAAAGAGTTCACATGTTATAATCCTTCAAAATGAAAGAAAATACACTTATTAAAAATAAACCAGGCTATGATGGCACACGCCTTTAGTCCCAGCACTCAGGAGGTAGAGGCAAGCAGATTTCTTTTAGTTTCAGGATAGCCTGCTCTACAGAGCTAGTTCCAGGACACCTAGGGCTATTATACGGAGAAATCCTGTCTCAGAATAAATAAATAAATAAATAAATAAATAAATAAATAAATAAATGAATAAATAAATAAATAAAAAGCAAATAAATAAAATTATAGGCTATAGGCTATTCCTATTTTCTTTGGTTTTTCCTCCCATTGAAGTAGAAGGTCAGCCCCATTGATGATGATGCTATTCATTTTGGACACAGTGCCCACAGAATGCAAGCTGGATCTGACCTAAAAGCCTCCCCAATGAGAACTAGTTTTCATGGTACCTGGAGGCACCACCAAGCTAGCTTTCAAAGGAGAGAAACAACCAACAGTTTTACCCAGCCATGATGCCTATGAACCACAGGAACAACCACCATGGCATAATAACCCTAAAGATACAATAGCAGAATTCATATCTTGGCAGTAATCTTGAGCTATAAAATTGGATTTAAGGCTCGCTCTACAAAAGGGAAATCATATATGACATTGATCGAAAACTAGCCAACTGTCCAGGGGTAGTGAAGTTGTGAAATCTCTAATTTCATTCTATATACTGTCCTTATATCCACAGATAACTGCAGTCCTACTCCCTCATCGAGGAGATTTCCTTTTGCAAGAGATAGAGATCATTACGGAAAAGCACAAGTGTTCAAAAGGCAGAGTTGTGCCCAGTTCAAACAATACATCTACAGCATAATGCCCTCACCAGGCTTAGGTATTATTGCAGAATAGGGGGTGGAACAGGAATTTTACCATGAGATTGTGTCTTCTAATAATGTCAAAAGCTACAGTCATAAAGATTCACTAGAGTCCTAAACAACAAACTATAGGCAACCAAGGAGTATGGAGAGTGGAGCAAGAGTCTTTCCCGTGGAGGAACCACCAATAGGTTTGTACCCAACCACATGGCTAGTCCTGAAAACAGACAGGTATGTAACATTATACAGACTGAGCATGTTATATTTATATATTTAGTAATATATATGCATACATGCACAAATATATGTCTGAGAGAGAGAGGCAGAAACAGACAGAGATATCAAAGAGATCATGAATTTGACAAAACAAAAAGGAAGGTTTAGAATGTGGAAAGGGAAGAGTAAAATGATGTAAGTGTAGTATAATATCAATCAATAATAAATACTATTTTTAAATATTAGTGTAATACAAAATAAATTCTTTTCCTTCCCTTAACTATTACAATCAACTCATTTGTTGTCCCTTCCATGTGACACCATTCTTAATCTTGATACCACAAACTCTGTTTCTTCCCAAGATGCCTAATAAAATATAGAAGCTGATTGCCTTGTTAAAGAGTAACATTTATAACATATAATTCTACTTCTCAATGGCATTTATGAATGATGATTAATAAAAAATAATGTTCCATTAAGTTCTCATGTGGCTGTCTTTGAAGCTGGCAGTAATCATTGTGACACAATGCTTCATCCCTTGCCTCCAAAAAGTGCTAAGCACCTGGGAGAAATTTTCTAATTAGTTCTAATGTGTGAGGAGAAGCTCTGAGGGGGTGTTTAGGAGGATAAAAAATATCTGCAAAGTTCACCATTGCTGTCATTAAAATATTATCTGTTCCAATGCATGTACAAAATGCAAGCCTTTTGCCACAGGAATTCACTTAAAATACCATAAATAGCTCGTTAAAGAAAATGGATTTCTATTCACAATTATTGTATGTTATGAATTGAGTCAACTGAAACATGACTATAGTGGCAGTTCCTTGATATTTATTTTGGCTTATATGTGCTTTTTTTTCTCATTAAAAATTACAAAAGTTATCTTTATACACTTTAGCTGTAAAATGACTAATAAACTTAGATCTCAAAATTATATTTTTATTATGTATGAATACGTGTGTTGACGTGTACATGGTGCATGTGTGGTGATCAATGCGCACAAATTGGATCTTTCTGTCTACCACGTTACTCTAAAGGATTGAATTCAGGTTGTTAATATTAGCAGCAAGAGCCTTTACCCACAGAACCCTCTTGCTGATCCATTTATTTCAGTTAGCTAAGGACCATATTTGTAGCTTAAACTCACAGACTGAGAAAGATCAGGATATGGAACACAAATTGAAATCCACTTCCCAGCTTTTTCATGCCATAGTTTTCCAGAGACCCACAAATCCCATTATGGAGGCTGCAGGACTTGCTGAACAATTTTTTTTTGATAATGCAACAAATATATTAAGTTGTGCTAAGTAATGCAGATTCTGGTCTTGTGTTTTGGACAATTAAATGTGTGATCCATAGTCACCTTTAATATAGTCACACCTCACTGAGCAGCTGGAGTAGATGAATCTCCCTGGTGTAAGTTCTAATAGAAAAACACTATCATTCATTTTGTCTTTGAATATGTTCATCGCCTTTACAATATCACTTCCCCATATGAGTTCCCCCACAAACTATATTTTCATATGATCCAAATGATCCTTTTCTAGTTAGTTACCAAGTGGCATACTTTTAACAGATAAGTTCATCCTGACATAGGGTTGAATTTGGGGTCAACAGAAAAGTCAGTTTCTTAGCTTTGCCCTTTAATTGGGTTTTAGAGTTTCTAGTACATTCTAGAGTATATGTTTGGAAACATTTCTATATATGCAAGGACTCATACATTTATAGTCCACTAAATATTTTTGTTTTGTTGTTTATTGTTTAGTATTAGAGATCATTCCAAGACACACACAAACATGTGCAAAACTAAGAAGAGCAATGTAAAAAATCCTTCATGCAACTGAAAACACGCTGCGATTATAGATGCTCACTGATATGCCTGGGTTTTGACTTAAGTCCTCGGAATCTGAACTCAGATCCCTTTACCCACTGAAACATCTCCCTAGCTCATACTCTAAAATGTCCTTAGAACTTAGAACTCTTTATCTAGAACTTAGACATGCTACTGGCTATAATAAAAACTTAAATTATGCTTCATTTATAAATAACAGAATGAAAAAAATAGGCACAATAAAATCTATGTTTTCAAACATGTCTCTAACATCATCCCTTTAAGATTTGTATTTAAATTATTTTCATTTTATTTTTTGATTTTATTATTTTATTTGATCTTTTATTTAATTATTTTATTATAATTTTTATTAAGACATTCAACAAACACATAGCAGAAGATGTGCTTAGTTTATTCAGTATTCTAGACTATAATGGTCAATCCAGTTCATACTATAGAGTTGAACTTAGCAGTACTACTGTGCCAGCATTAAGTTGGTCTGTTGTGTCTCTAAACTCTACTGCTTTTTCCTTTGTATACATTGCTGTTAACAACTGAAATTAGCAATTTTCTCCAAGATAAAACTTGCTTTCAAGCAATTGATAAGTATCCCTGAAATTTAACAATACTTTTGAAAAGAAGAAGCCAAAAAATATTTCAATATCTTGAACATTTGCAAATTACTGATAGTCTTGGGTAGATACCACACAGCCCATAGCAAGGAAATACTCATTAGCCAGGAAAGAATGTCACTCATTCTGTCTAAATTGTTAGCTGGAAAGGAAATTCTTCTTGAAAGAGTTCTATCTTTCTCGTCCTCTTCATATGTTGTAGTAAAGCCTGTTTCCCTGTGTATATACCAAATGGCTGAGCTCTAACATATCCTGCTTCTCTTCTCATGTAGCTATCAACAGACCCACTTCTAGATTGTTGCATTCAATGTAACAATCACTTTCAATGCTATTGACTCCAGCTCTGATTTCCTACGCTTCTCCATGAAATTCAATTAGAATACCCTTCCCTAACATAAATCTATAATGTGTTTGACGTTTATATATTTTCACTGTTCTCCAATGACTATTTTATGCCGTCAAACACCATGTTACGTCACAGAGAACATCATGTTTTGCTTTCCGACTTCCTCTTTGATACAACCACTGTGACTGCTTTATATTCTCAGTCTCTAGGCACTTGAACTGTTCTGGTGCTGGGAAACACAGGCAGCTTTTCCTCTCTGCCATTCTCCCGCTATCTCCTGCGTGAGCACTTCTCTCTCATCCCACACTGCGAGGAACCACACACTCAGCCTACTTCATCTGTCATCGAGGTTCACCTCCCCGTATTTTACCAGGAGAGTATCAGTGACTTGAAGAGTCATTTTTTTCTTCTGAAATTACTTATCATGATATCAGACTTTGTCTGTAACAGAAGAATTTTTATCCAACGCAATCGGTCTCCGGGTCCTTTCCCTTTTCATTCCCAGTCACTATTCTCTCAACTGATTCTGCAAAGGCACATCTTCAAATATACATTTTCTTCCTTCCCTACCATATGCTTTTCATATTATTTCCACACTTCTCAATGAATTTTAAAATATTTTGAACTTAAATATCTTAAAGATAGTGTACTCAAAATGGACTGACTAGGATTTAAAAGAATTGTAGAATGATGTCTTCATTCCTTACTCCAAACCCAGTTGAATCAAACTGCTGAGCATTCTCTCTTTGTAAAATATTATGACCGAGAAGTCTCATATGCTTCCTCTATTTAGAAAGCTCAGAGTGGCATCAGTAGATCAGTACAGTCATATTTCTTGGTGATTTGTGTTCCTCATCCTCAGTAGGGCAAGGAAGACTGAGACTCTGAACATATCTCTTGTCTGATCCTTCTTTAGACACTGTCCTGCTTTAGACACATAATAACCTTTGTCGTCTTACTACTGCTGAAACTGTGTATTTTCCTTTACAACTTAAGAAAGATTTATTACTAATTTTGAGGACTTAAGTTCTTAAAGGCTCTCTTATATATGATTATATGTGCAGGTTTACCTATTCTTTTTCTTTTCTTCACAGTAACTGAATAATTTGTTTATGATAGTTCTACACTGTTCCTTTTTGTTGTCTGTATCATTCAGCATTAAAATGTACTCTTTATAGTTACTTTATATGTGCTAGTTATTTCCACAACTCTCAGAATCTTAGATATTTCTACCAAATCGCTTTATTTTCTTGGGCTTTAAATGTAAAAAACCCTGTTTATTGTAGAAGAAAAACACTTGTATCATTATTTCTTCCTAATATTTGTTTTATCTTTAAGTATGAAGAACAAGCAATTAGTAGCCCAGAACAAATTTTAAAACTTCTCACAGATTTTTAACATGAATTGCTGATTCCTCTAAGTCATTCAATTTTCATAGTCACAATATTTAGTTATTAAATACATTGTTTTAATGTGTTATTTAATATAATTCATGTACTTACATAAATTGGTATTTTATTAAGAAGTAAACCTTGATGGTTGGTAGACAACTGGTAGAGTTTCTGATTGGAAATTATATGCAAGGTTTCTCTAGGTTTTTCTGCCTACCACAGGCAGAAAAATAAAAGGAGGAGGGATGTGAGAGAGAGAAAGTATAAATACCAAAGTTTGGAATAGTAATCTAGATGATTCTATAGTTTTCAAGATGACTCAGTAGCATATAGACCTCATCAGGGGCAGCTGTTAACATTTAAATGCATGCAGATGGTAGAATGATGGAGGAATTACTAGTCTACTTAGGATAGTATGTGTGTGTAGGGTGTGTGTGTGTGTGTGTGTTTAGTACTGGTCACTGAATCTAGATCTACATACATGCTAAGACTATTCTTTATTACTGAAGTACATTAGAAGTTTACAACATAATTATAATATAAGTGAAAATTCAAAATTACTAATAATGAATAATAAACAAATAAAATAACAATCTAAATATTATTCCCTCACACACTGTGCAACTGGTAACAGCTGACTTGTAAATATGTATACATCCAAATAAACATAATTATAAATATGTATGCATCCAAACATGTAATATGTGTATATTTGTCTTAAGGTTGCTATTGCTGTGATAAAGTACAATGACCAAAAACAACCTGGAGAGGAATGGATTGTGTCTTAAGCTTCTAGGTAACAGTCTATCACTGGGTGGAGGGGGAGTCAGTGCAGGAACCTTGAAGCAGGAACTGAAACAGAAGCCATGAAAAGGAGCTGATAACTTGCCCAGTGGTGACTCCAACCAAAGTTATCTGGACCCTCCTACATCATTCATAGATCAAGAAAATGCACCACAGGTTTTCACACAGGACATCTGCTGAGGGCGTTTTCTCAACTGAGGTTCCCTCTCCCACAGCAACACTAGCTTGTGTCAAGTTGATATGAAATTTGCTAGCTCAATATCTGTGGGGATGGGGGAGAGACAAAAAAGCAAGAACAGCTAAGAGTTACCATGGAGAAATTGGCAGTTGTTAGCTGATATGAAAGGGGGGTTGACATTAAGCATCTGACTTCTGGTGGATTTATTATACTTTGGTGGATCATTACACATCTAAGACTACATAATTAGCAGCAACTATATGTGATGGTTTAAAAACAAAAAAAAATATCAGGACACAAAGATGGTTCAGTAGGGAAGCAGTAGATACATCGTGGAGGAGTGGTGGGAAGAAATGGTTACTAACAGTATATGATGTATAAAATTCTCAAAAAGAAAAAAAGCAATAAGAAAATAAGAACGAAATATTCCAATTGCTTGAGAAAATATCCTCCAGCATTGTATTAATGAATAGTTAATTCTCTAGTGGCACTATTGGAATGTGGCTGAACCCTTAATGGCACCTAGGGAAGGTTTCTTAATTCATTAGAGGTATGCATCTTAAGTTATAACAATCATGAATTAAAAAATCTCCATATTTATTTTTCTTTCTTTCTTTTAGTTTCCTGCACATAGGATGAGGAGTTGTACTCTAACAAAATCTCTCAAAACAATGTGCTCACTATAGACTCCAACAATAATACATCATTGTGGACTACAATCTTCAAAAACATATGACAAAATATACCTCAATATCATATTGAAATATTTTAGTGGCAAGATGCTGACTAATTAAATACAATCAGTGAGAAAAAATTTTTCACTTTCAAACATTAACTTATGTATTAGTTGTATCATAACAAGGTTTTCTTAAAAAATGAAGGAAGGAAGGAAAACTGGAGGGAGAAAGAAAAAGGGAGGGAGAGGGAAGGAGGGAAAGAGGAAAGAAAAGGAAAGGAAAGGAAAGGAAAGGAAAGGAAAGGAAAGGAAAGGAAAGGAAAGGAAAGGAAAGGAAAGGAAAGGAAAGGAAAAAGAAAAAAGAAAGAATGGAAGAATGGAAGGAAGGAAGGAAGGAAGGAAGGAAGGAAGAAGGAAAGAAGGAAGGAAGGAAGGAAAGAAGGAAAAGGAAGGAAGGAAGAAAAGAAAGAAAGAAAGAAAGAAAGAAAGAAAGAAAGAAAGAAAGAAAGAAAGAGACAATAATTTGATCAGTTTCTATATCTCTGGTACAGCTCAATATTATGATGTATATTCAGAGATCTTCCCATTTAGCAATAAGAACATCCCGGAAACAAAGGTGTAGAAAATTTTTGATAAAAATATGAGGGTCCAAAGAGGCACCAGAATCTGGAAAAATGTGTGGAGAAGTCTTTTCAGGCTTACATTGTGTTAGAAATCAGGCATGCCCCAAGCCTGCTCTCATATACGCAGCATCAACAGTCACTTCATCTTCTGCTGCAAAATGTGAGCTATTTCCACTGCCACCATGAATCCCAATTTTCTCTATGCAACATGAATACCCTTTAAAAGGTCCTTTGGCATCATGTCCCACTCTCTGTCTCCCAATCTCTCTGTCTCTCTCTTGCTCTTTTGTTCTCTCTCTCTTGTTCACTTGCTGTCTGTCTTTCTGTCTCTCATGTCCCCACTCCGAGACACCCTTTTGCTACCCCCTCAATAAATGTCTTTCATGAGATCTGTTGTGTGGTGTGATCTTTGCAGCAAACGTTGGTCCCAACCCACCAAGGTATAATTCAAAACACAGAGAAATCAAAGATGTCTAAGATTGACATAACATTACTGATAACTGATATTGGTAACCCTAAAACAGTGTAAGTGCACCAAAACACCTGAAGTCCAAACTCCAGGTGAACCTACTTATTATTTGATTCATATGCCTAAGAAACAAAGACTCAGGAAAGTTTATTCAGGTCTACCAAAATGAGAAGATAAAAAAAAAAAAAACATATGTTTTAAGACAAGATTCTCTTTATTTTTTCTACAGAAAAAAATATGATGAGTAATGCTGAATGAAAAGAGACAGTTTGGTCAAAGGTCTACATACTCGATCACCTTTGAAGGCATTGCTGAGAATTGGCCTGATACAACACATGAAGTTCTTGCTCTTTGCATAAAGATGTAAAACATCTTGGGTCCCAGATCTGATGTTTATTGTATCATTGAAGGTAGATGACCAATGGGTAGCTTGCATTTGCAATCTCTGGAAGCGTACAATGCAGCAGGCAGGGAGATGCTCAATCTTCTTTGCCACCTGCTGTGTGGTGTCACTGTGACCTAGGACATCATTCTCGCTGTGTTAAGGACACACAGACTGTCCTCACTACATATTTACTGAGTAAACTGCTTTCCCTTCTTTAACATACTCTAGAACTGATGAAGTGATTATTTATAGATGTATAAATGTCAAGCATATACATATGATTTCCAGTTGATAGCACACACTTGATGGGCATAAATACAGCTTTTATTGTCAGTATTTGAAGAGCCGAATGATTATAGATTGAACAGCATAATCTCAGTTCAGGAAAGGTGGTTTCTCAGAGAAAGAACTTCAGCTTCACATACTGGAACTCTTGGAGGGCTTTCTAGTACAGGAAATTCATCAGCCTATAAATTTTTACAAAGAAAACAACGTTCTAGGGAAATAAAGCAGCTCAGAACTAGACTGGTTCTACCCCTAAAATTGGACTTCTGAGCTTTGGTCTGACATGTAGAACAAGCCTTTTATAAATCAGGATGACATCTTTAAAAGCCTGACATGCCTGCTGTCATAGTGACAGGCACCATAAAACTCCTGCTGGAATCCTTGACAGCTTTTTGACAAGCCCTTCAGAGATACATCTGAGAGCTGGGCATCACAGGGAGAGAGCCCAGAACTCCACACCCTTGAGAGATACATCTGGCATCACAGGGACAAAATCCAGAACTCCATACCATCCAGAGATACATCTGAAAGCTGGGCATGATAAGGACAAAACCCAGATCTCCACACCCTTCAGAGATACATCTGAGAGCTGGACATCACTGGAAAGAACCCAGAATTCCACGCCCTTCAGAGATACATCTGAGAGCTGGGAATCACAAGTAGAGAACCCAAAACTCCACACCCTTCAGAGATATATTTGAGACCTGGGCATCACAGAGAGAGAGCCCAGAACTCCACAGTCTGCACACACTCTTCTTCAGGGAGGATCTCTCTCCAAGCCTTTTAAACAGTTCAGTCCTTCCCCACATTTCCACTTTGGGAGAAGAAAGCACAGTTTGCTGAAATAAACCTAGCTACTTTACCATAACTCCTAGGAAGAATAATTCAGAAAGTCTGGATAATTCAGAAACACCTACATTTTAAACAAGATATTTCTCAACTCAAAGACTCTACCTTGAGAATCGTTGCTGAAAACAAACTTTTAAAATGTATTTTCTGTTTTATTAATCAACCACTCAGTTCATACTTTACTTTGTTTCCCCCTTTTTTAATTCCTTTTTTCCATAAGAATGCTACTGTTGACATAGTGTTTCTGTCTCACCAGGTTTTGCAGCCGTTTATCCCAAATAAACACACAAAGGTCTACATTAATTATAAACTATTGGCCTATAAGTTCAGGGTTCTTCTTAACTCTTATAACTTATATTAGCCCGTAATTCTTGTCTATGTTAGCCATGTGGCTTGATACCTTTTATGGTGAGGCAATCACATCTTGCTTGCTTGTTCTGTGTCTGGGTGATGACCAGAGACTGAAACTTCTCTCTTCCCAGAATTCTCATTGCCCTGCCTCAACTTCCTGCATGGATATTGTTTATGCATGGCTATTGGGCAATCAGTGTTTATTTAAAATACAAGTGACAGGGTACAGACCATTGTCACACAGCATAAATATGGTGGGTGGAAAATAAACTATAATTCATATCAATTTGCAATGATTTAACAAATAGTATCATTTTTCCACAGGGGCCAAGATACATGACTGGTCAAAGATATTTTCTTTCAAATATCTAAAACATGAAAGGCGTTAATTATATCAGTTATTCTCAACCCTCCAAATGCTGTGACCTTTTAAAACAGTTCCTCATGTTGTGGAAACTACCAACCATAAGATTATTTTCATTGCTATTTCATAACTGTGCTTTTGCTGCTGTGCAGTGTCTCAGTTCCAAAGACCATTGGAACTATATGTTTTCCAATAGTTGAGAACTGCTTATTTATATAGTAGGACAGTATTTGTGTGTTTGTGTGTGTGTGTGTGTGTGTGTGTGTGTGTGTGCATATGCTCACCCATGCATGTGCATGTGTATTATAAAAGACTGAATAGTTTATAACAATATAACTCTAGTGTAATTCGCAGTTAAAGTTGGATTTCATTAAATCCATTATCAATCAAAATTTCTGAAAACCTACAAGGAAGGAAATGAAAAGTAATGCATTGTTCATTTCCCTCTTTTGAACTGGGTTGTTAATATTAGAATGCTTGCTAATTAGTTGATTTATTCTGTTCTTGAGCTAAGCCAGAGGCTCACAAAAGCCTTACAAGTTTCAGTTTCTAGACAGGACTAATTCTTAAATCAAATTTATGAATTTTATAATTATTTCAATTAAAGCTCACACATGCCCCTCTAGTAATATATGAAAAGATTATTATTCTATTAAGCTTAACATTAGGTATTTACAGAAAAGGTGAGAGATTGGTAAGGATTACGGTTAGTAACCTTTTAAAACCATATGTATCATTTTCAAATTATGGAACTTGGATTAAATGTCATTTATACATTAGAATAAGCTGTGAGACATAATCAGCAGCTCCATAGATTCCCATTTAGCCTCATTTTCCATTATTCAATACAGAGAATACCAAGCTACAGACCTTGTTTTTATGTAATAAGCATTAAGTGCTTAATTTCAAAGCTTTCCCTGATCTTTTATACAAATACAGACACAATTGTTTTTCAAACAATAAAGCTGTATATTTATAGCCACATCTATAATAATTTCCTGTCCTTAAGAATGTTTTATAATAATTAAAGGTTTAAAACAGAACAGTTCCTAGTCCTTCGAATAACACAAATAAATTTAAAAAAGCAAATAATCAAAGAACCAAATCAAATGTTTTCGTGGCAAAGGATCATTTATTCTTTCATAGTCCAGTTCAATAATACCCTGTTTTGTTTCTTGAGTCAGGGTTTCTCTGTATAACAACCCTGGCTGTACCTAAAGTCAACTGTAGACAAGACTGGCCTCTGAGTGCTGGGATTAAAGGCATGTGCCATCCTACCCAGTCTATGTTCAATAACATTAAAGAGTAAATTATAGTAGGCAACAAAGAAATAAATCAGAAGCACTTGTTTTAAGTAAATTTAACAGTAAATTAATGTAAACATCTATCTATTCTAACAAGATTGTTATATCACATAAAAAAATAACTGCTGGATGGTGACACATGGCTTTAATCCCAGCACTCAGGCAGTGGAGGCAGGCAGATCTCTGTGATTTTGAGGACAACCTTGTCAAGACAGTGAGTTCTAAGACAAGTTTCAAATAAAGCTACACAGAGAAACCCTGTCTTGAAAAACCAAAAGGAAAAAAAGGTAAAAGCAAAAATAAATAAATAAATAAATAAATAAATAAAAAACAAAACAAAACAAAACAAAAAACACCTACATAACTACATAGATGTTAATGGTGATGTTAAATTCTAAGATAAAAAAGGTAACTGTGAGAGTCAAGTAAAGGTAGAGTGAAAGGTGAAAGATTTCTTTTCCTTCCACTGAGCATGTCTACTCAAAGTCAGTTTTCTTCTGATTTCATATCTCTACTTAAGTGAGAAAATTCTACCCTAAACATCTTTTGATGACCATTACAAGATGTTATAAGAAACACAGAAAATGATCAGTGCTTACAAGAAATGTGAGTGTTCTGCCAAACTGACCTGGAAACTAGGTCAAAATTCCTCTTAAATTGTGACTGGGTGAACACCCGTGTTTGATGCACAGGGACTTTTTAAACATCCCTACAGGTTCTACAGGGCTCTATCTACCCACCCAACCACTACAGACTGTAAAAACCTGTGACTCACAGAACACCATCAGCCCAATGGGTAGAGTATTCACAAGTAAGTTTCCAGCTCAAGACTAGTTACTTACAGATTAGTACTCAAAGCGATGTAGTAAACATTGTTTGTGTGTATGTGTGTGAATCTTGTGGGGGGCAACTTTACAGGGCCAGTCTTCAGGCCACAGTAAAGTTGGTGTTTTCCAAGCTAAAAATGAAATTAAGAAAAGTATTATTTGATCATATAAAAATGAAATAGTAAAAGTGAATATGAGTAAGACATAAATGGAATAGCATCAGAAGTTTATACAATGTAAGAATGAATATTCTTAACTTGCCTCTGCTAGGCAAAAACTATACAAACTTGATACATCATGCTATGTTTCACAGAAATTGAAAAAAATCACATATAAAAACTTAGAGGAGACAAAAATTTTTAATAATAAAAAATTTAAAAAAAGTTAAGAAGTAACAAAGCCACTTGAAGAGTAAAAGAAATCCTGAGAAAGAAAGGCTTTCCCCTTGATCTATGACAACAGTGCTCTAATAATTTAAATACATGGCACTGTCATAAGAACAGAATCAAAAGTCAATGGAAAAAGATCAAAGAACATAGATATATACCCAACATCTCTGGTCACTAATTATCAGCCAGGGCATTATCCTAATTTGGTTTCTGATGATGTGATAAACCATGTGATCTAAAACACTGATTTGTTTCACTTTACACTCTATTTCAGATCAATGTCTATCATCAAGAGAAGGCATGGAAGAAACCTGGAGGGAAGAACTGAAGCAGAGATTACAGAGGAGCACTGATTAATGGCTTTATCAACTATACTTTCTACACAATTTTGGACCATATCACCAGGGGATGGTACCACCCACAGTGACTCCCCCCCCATATAAGTTATCAAACAAGTCTAAGCTGATGGAATTAATTTCTCAACAGAAGTTCTTTCTGCTCAGGTGACACTAGTTTGGTGCAAGGTGACAAAACGTAAGGAGCACAACAGACCCCTTTCACCTTGCCACACAAAACCATCACTATTCAACTTTAACCTTTCTTTTTCTATTTGTCCCAAGATCTCAACTTAATATTGTCACATTGCAAACCAGTTTTTAGGTCTCATATTCATTAAAAGTTACATCATTTTAAAAGTTTAGTGTCTATGGAACGTGTCCAAAGTTCTTATCTGTGAACTTATATATTTATAAAAGTATAAATACAAAATATGCATTTTTATTTTTCATCTATGCTGGTCTGTTAATAAATGCAGCTGATTCTTCAGCCACAGCTGATCAGCATCTATTCTCTTATTAAAGTATACAAGGTGTCACATCTAATGATTCATAAATCAAATACGTCACATGAAGTTTTCAATAATGTAATTTCCTTTTAAAATTTCACAACCAGGTCTCCATCATCTGCATTTCTCCCAACATTTGTTTCTTTCAGGCTCCCACAGCACAGGTTACGAAGCTGTAGAAGTGCTAAACACTTCCACAATTCTCCCCCAAAAGGAACAGTCTGGTCAGGTCTGATATACCCCATGTTCATGGTATCAATTGCTCTTCTAGCTTGCTTCTCTGTCATTGTGATGAAACACTGGCCAAAAGCTACTTGATGAGAAAAGGTTTTCATTTACAAGTACCAGGTTACAGTTTGTCATTGAGAAGAGTCAGGGAAAGAACTCAAAGAGAAGAAGAAAACGTGAAAGAAATCTGTTCACAGGCTTGCTTCTAAGCTCACATCAATGACCCGTCTTTATATCCCAGGACCAATTGCCCAGAAGTGGCACTACCTAGAGTGGTATAGACCATCCCAGATGAAATAGCAATCAAGAAAATGTCCCACAGATGGGCCAATAAAGCCAGTACGAGAGACACACTTTTATTTTGATTGTGGTTCCCTCTTTCCAGATATGTTAAGTTGACAATGAAGATTAGCCATTATACAATCTAAGTGGTGTAGAAGGTTCTTCTATCTATGTGTTGCTTTCATTGGTTGAATAAAGAAACTGCCTTGACCTTTTGATAGGGCAGCACTTAATTAAGTGGAGAAAACAGAACTGAAGAAACTGGGAAGAAAGGCAGAGAGAGAGCCATCATGGAGCTGCCAGGTCAGACATGCTGAATCTTTCCCTGTAAGTCACGACCTCTTGGTGACATACAGATTAATAGAAATGGGTTGAATCAAGATGTGAGAGTTAGCTAATAAGAGGCTAGAACTAGACGCCCCCAGTTAGTTCCTTGGGCAGCTGAGGAGAGGGAGCCTGAAAAGGCCAGTTCCTAGAGCCATACTGATGAATTTCTTGCATATCACCATAGAACCTCCACCTGACGATAGATGAAGAAAATGACTGAGCCCCACATTGGAGCACTGGACTGAGCTCCCAAGGTCCTGATGAGGAGCAGAAGGAGAGAGAACATGAGAAAGAAGTCAGGAACGTGAGGGATGCATTCACTCATGGAGACGGTGGGACAGAACTAATGGGAGATCACCAACTCCAGTTGGAATGGGACTGATGGATCATGCGACCAAACCCATCTCTCTGAATGTGGCCAACAGCGGGGGCTGACTGAGAAGCAAAGGACAATGGCGCTGGGCTTTGATTCTTCTGCATGGACGGGCTCTCTGGGAGCCTTCTCAGCTTGGTCGATCACCTTCCTGGACCTGGGGGGGAGTTGGGAGGACCTTGGTCTTAGCATAGAGTAGGGAACCCTGATGGCTCCTTGGCCTTGAGAGGGAGGGAGGGGAGGTATAGGTGGAGGGGAGGGGAGAGAAGGGAGAGAAGGAGGGGACGGAAGGGGGAGGAGGAGGGGAGGAGATGGAAATTTTTAAATATAAAAAAAAAAACCATGAGAAAAAAAAAAGAGGCTAGAACTAATGGGCCAGGTAGTGTTTAAATGAATACAGTTTCTGTGTGATTATTTCGGGTGTAATCTAGCTGGGCAGCCAGGACAAACAAGTAGCCCTCTCCATCAATACCTAAGTGTCTATTAATACAGAAGTATGCTTTAAATTCACTCAGTTACTGACCAAAGCCCAAAGACATAGTGTTTCTTGTTAGTTTATAACCAATGACGGACATATCTATTTTTTGAGCTTAGGTGTCTATAGAAGAGATAATGTTGATCGGTATTTCTTCTACATGGTAGGACTTCAAAGGGAGATAGAAATACTTTGCTTCTTAGCTGCCATCCAAATAATTAACTATAGATACTTTTTGATACTTTTTGAATATCTTTAGTAGAAAAGGGATGTAGATTGGTCTAAAAAACCACTTAATTCTTCAAAAACAGAAGCTAGCATGCACATTAACTGTACCAGTACAAGCTCTTCCATGGGGAACAAACCTCATATCAAGGCTTTAACAAAATATGAGATAATATGAAAACTGTCTTTCTAAGAGAAAATGTTGATTTCTGTGGCTGTGAATATGCAATCATTTTTCAAATTGTAGGTTTTAAAACTTCACTGGACACCTAGGTATGGCAGCTCACTTTCAAATGTATGCTGACTCTCATTAGTCTCAAAATTTTTAAAGTTTAGGATATAAGCACGTTTTATATATTCCATTAACTAGTTCAACACCATACACACATTTGCTTTGAGGATTTCTGGAGACTAATTTTGCTAATTCTGCTCACCTGGGAAAATTCCATTTTTGACCTACGTTTGTATCACTTGATCAGTACTGGCAGGTAGCTTTTTCTTTTCTTAATTTCAGTGCAGATAGTATCAAAGCCAAATTGTATTTCTCATTATTTCTTCAGAATGAAGAAATCTGAGATAGTTAACTTTGAATTTTCTCTTTAATAAAATAAGGTTTAAGAGCTAATATAAGCTACAAACGAAGCCACCAATTTGGGTGGCTTTGTAATCATGTGCTCGGCAGCCTTAGAAACCATCCTTGAATCTACTAGATGTGACAATGCTAGATATGACAACCCCGAACTCTGTACACATTTTTCTGTTCTGGCTTCAACAACCTTGACAAACAAAAACAGAATGAAATAAAAGAAAAAGGCTGAGAGGTGGAGGCACATGTCTTTAATTCCAGCACTCTGGAGGTAGAGACATGCAGATCTCTGAAAGTTCAAGGACAGCCTGATCTACCAATTGAATTCTAGGACAGCAAGGCTTCATTGAGAAACCGTGTTTCAAAAATCAAAAGAAAAAACCTAACAATTAATAAAAAAAAACAAACAAACAAACAAACAACAACCAAATAATCCTTGGCAATAGACCAAGGAGTCAATACTCTGGCTGATACAAAGCATGTGTAGGAGTGTGAATAAGAATGGCTCACATTTCCTTATGTATTTAAATGTTTAGTCACATAGGTTTGGGTCTCTTTAAAAGGATTAGAAGGAAATCTGTCTCTGGGGATGGCCCTTGTGGTTTCAAATGCTCATGCCTGGCCCATCTCTGTCTCTCTGTTACAGATCAGGATGGAGCTCTCAGGGACCACTCCAGCAGCTTGCCAGCCTACGCATTAGCATTCTCTTGCTTCCATAATGATAAGGGACTAAGCCTCTGAAACAGTAAGTAAGCCCTTAATTAAGTGCTTTCCTTTAGATGCTTTAAATGCCTTAATGCTTTGGTCATGGTGTTTCTTTGTAGCAATAGAACAATTTTTTTTATACAGTATGAAAGCAATAAGACCAGAATTAATGATATAAATGAGTTTCCTGACAGCTTCAGTTACAAATCATAATTGTCTGTTATTAATTGAGACACAATCACAGTCCAGGCTTCCCACACCCCAATGGTAAGCCCAATATAACTGAACCAAATCACTTCTACATCACCTTGGCATCGTTAAACATTGTTCAGATGATCAATCAAAAGTATTCGTTCATCTATTCCATTCTATTTTAAATTAAAAACTAGGGAGAAAACAGTTTTTTTAGTTTGCTCTAGTAAATAAAGATATGTAACCAACCTTTTCATTATTAATAATTTCACTTTGACAATTTGTTGACAATTGTCTGCTCTATTAAAATGCCAATGTTTAGAAAAGAAATAAACAGGTGAACAATTAAATGCCAGTGAATACTAATTTGATAAATATCAACAGTTTTATCAACATCAACCAATTTCAAAAAGTACAAGATTTCAAATTTTTTGCATCCACTTAATATGACAGACTAGGTAAATGAATGAATAAATTCATCATATGCTTTCTTTCCATTTTTATTCATCCTCTACAGAAATTTAAAACCAAACCTTTCTACTTTATTAATAGCAACTAAAGTGTACAGAATAATGTTTTGTAGAAAACATTAATAAAATGAATAAGCTCAACATGTTCAAAATGAATTATAAACGTTATCTTCTCCATTATAAAAAAACTCTTATTTTCTATTACCTGATATAAGATTAATTAAATTGAAATAATCTTTACATTTCAAATCATGAAAGAAGTGCTATAAAACTGAATAACTGCTAGGTGTGGTGGCGCACGCCTTTAATCCCAGCACTTGGGAGGCAGAGGCAGGAGGATCTTTGAGAGTTTGAGGCCAGCCTGTTTTACAAAGTAATTACTAGAAGAGCCATAGCTGTTACAACTCATCCTCAAAAACTACAAAAGAAAAGAAAAGAAAAAAACTGTGATAAAAAATTAGAATTAAAATTAACAAAAACATAAATACTTGCTTTTAACTTGACTAAACCCATTGTGGCCTCTAGCATCAGCCTGTCCGCTCCTCTGCAGTTTGAAGAGGCAGACACCATCCTTGTTTCTGGTTCTGTGGCCATATGGTAGCAATGTCCTGACATCATGAGAGGATATTCACAGAATTTTCATGAAAAGCACAGGATCCTAAGTTGGTGCATTCAGGAACCCGAGCTGAGAAGCTCAGCAACAGAAAGGAGGTAGCAACACATGTGCATTACACAGAGTAAGGTCACAGCGCTTTTCCTCAACAGCTTTTGTAAATAACAAAAGCTACCATGTGCATATTGGAGCGCATCTTCAAACCACTGTTCCAATTTGTGAACTAACCCATCTAATAAAAGCATTCAGATTATCAGGTTGGTAAAGGAGTCTGGCAGCAACAGAGAAAGAGTATGTGACTTTTAACCCTGGATCAGGCCTTGTTCTCCCCTGGGAGTCATTGACTCTATGATAGAAATCCTGAATCTTAAAAACAGCAAGGACAGGAATTTTTATGGTTGCTATTTTCATTAGGTTATTTTATTTTCATATCTCTAAAGTAAGTACCAATATTATTCCCTTTCTGTAGATGACAAACATTAAAGTTTGTTGTCATTTATTGATGCCAAACCACCTTTAATGATTTGAAGTACATCATACCCTACGTTTAGCAATGAGCTAAATCCAATTGTCCATACAAGGAATTAGAGTCTTCTGAAAATGCATAACAGAGTTCGTGGTGAATATCCAGTAAGGGCATGGAGCAACGACTGAGCATGGAATTTGGTACTTGGTAAACATTTAGTAAAAATACATGATACTAATAAGAGAGATAATAGATAATAATAATAAATCAAAGTGTGTTTTTGCTTGTTCCTCTTCCAAAGAACTGCAGTTAGTTTTATATCACCAAGCCTGGGGTGATCACAATCAGCTCTAACTCCAGCTCCATGTAACCTGATGCCCTTCTCCAGCCACCAGAGATAAACAGAATCACAGACACACATTGACACATACATATACCAACAATCATGTTTTAAAAATATGAAAGGAAATGGAAAAGAAGTGGGGAAGAAAAAGGGGAAGAAAGAAAGAACCAGCAAAAGCAGAAACAAACATCAAATTCTGTAACAGAAAAATATTTTATAATGATTTTTGAAATCACCATAAAACAGGAAAAAGAAAAGTCCATCATCTCAGAATTGACTTAGCAAAGCCTCAAAATTCTACTATACTTGAGAATTTTAAAGAACAATTACAAACTGAACCCAGCAAAATAGAAAATACAGCCAAGTTAAAGATAAAAGTAAGCAATTAAAACAAAGAATCTCCGTCACAAATACTAATGCAATCCACAAATAAAACATTAGCAAAGACACATAACTTACTGTAGAAGCAAAGTTTAACCAAATGAGGTTTCTTGTAAAAAGGCAAGGAGGAGCTTCCATTAGATGTCAGTAACTAAATGATTTGTACCTACAGGATAGCCTGTACCAGCTTGTTAGGCTAAAAATATAAAACTGTGCTGCATAAGTTTACTTTACAAAGGGCTGTAAACATACACACATGCACACAACAGTACTGTCTTGTGAATAATGAACATTCTGACTGAAATAAGTCAGATTAGAGAACTATTTTGAAAAATTTGCATTGCTCCTTTAGTTACTTAAAAGAAATTTAGAATAAAAGTATTGGGATAATATATTTTTTATTTTTTTATGGAAAGTAGAAATATATTTTAACAAGTGTAAAGCCTTCGGGAAATAGCTAAGACTCTGCTCTTGAAATAGTATAATTTCATTAAAGTTCATATTTTACAGTAAATGTGTAAAATCTGTTTCCTAAAGCAAGAATGGCTCATTTTTTTTTACAATTTAATATTAAATTTAAGGATACTCATTGATAATTCAAGAAGTAAAAAAATGAATGAAAATGAACAAAATCAGTTAAAAATAAGAAAAAATAATTCATCCATCATTAACTTAAGAAAAAATGTGTACATATAATGAAATAAAAGAATAACTGGTTATTGAATGGGCAAAGACAGAATCAAACATCCAAGGTTGGAGGAATGCTGGGACGAAAGTTGATCAGTGGGTACTAAGATTTAGCTAACCAGGAAGGAGATGTTGTTTCCTTTTCTCTTTTGACCTATAGATGAGAATAGTTAGCTGCCATCCATTCAGATTTCAGAAAGGACTTTTGAATGTTTTTCATAAGGATATGATGCACTGCCTTCATGTTTGAGAAGAAATGGTAGTCATGATTTAGGAGTACTAGTCAAGCTATACATGTTTATAAACATTACATGAGATGACATAAATATATAAACATTGTGTTTTGCTATAATTAGCTGAAGTTAATATACAATTTTATACATACTCATATACGAATATTTAAACAGTCCATTGCTAGTAATAAAACAGAAATTATTTCTTTGAAATTTTTGTTGTGAATTTAGTGTTTCACTGCTGAGTCATCTCTCCAGTCAAATAAATTGATTATTTGATAATTCTATTTTTATACAAGTCTGGTATTTGAACAATAAATCATTGAGGGCTCCTTACCTCATATTAACTCACAGTCTAAAGCCACAAGAACTAAAACAGTATCATTCTCTGATCCATATCCACTTCAGTTGTTTATATTTCAGATTATTATTTTTATTGGTAATATATAGCAGATTATTTTAAAGATAAGAATATAACATAAGTAAAGGATATTGTGGAAAAAATGACCTTTATATAAGAAATAGAGAATATACAAAAAATTAGGAGCCCCGATATTGTCTATGATCGTGAAAATGTGTCTGAAATTATTCTTCCATATGAAACCATCAGTTGCCCAGAATCTCCAGAAAGCACTGATGGCTAAATCCTTTTGATTCCTAATGACAGCAAAGTAAAAAATATTGTTCTAATGTGGGATTCCCCTCTGTATGCTGTGAATACTATTGGCTAATAAAAAAAAAAAAACTGTTTTGAGCCTATAGCAGAGCAGGACAGAACAGAGCTAGGTGGGGAAAACTAACTGAATGCTGGGAGAAAGAAGGCAGGGTCAGAGAGAAGCCATGTAGCCCCATGGGAGATCGATGCCAATACTTTACCGGGTAAACCACAGCCACGTGGCGATATAGAGATTAATGGAGATAGGTTACTTTAGGATATAAGAGTTAGCCAAAAATACGCTTAAACTATTGCCCAAACAATATTGCAAATAATATGGTTTCTGTGTGATTATTTCAGAGCAGAGCAGACAGGACCTAACTAGTGGCCTCCTACTACACTGCCCTATTCATTTTCTTTGAGCAAAATATAATGAATCAAGGTGTAAAGGCCAACAAAGGCACCAAGATACTACTACACACAAACCTATCAAAATATCTCGGGCACACTTGATGAAAGTTGTATACATGGAATTACCTTTTATGCTATTCTTGGTTGAGTCATAGGGAAGAGAAACCATCAACCAAAGTTGTTTGAAATGAATATATGCCCCCATGTTGGAAGGGAAGAGAAGACGAGAGACAGGTCAGAAGAGGGGGAGCAGAAAGAAACAGTCCCATGTTGGTGTTAGAAATTTGAAATGCTGTGCCCTTTGAGTACAGCTTCTCATACCTGTTACATACAGAATAAAGATACATCAAGAGGTGCAGTTCCTGTCAGGTCTATTGCTGTTTGACAGTATGCAGTTCAGGTATCCAGGTCAGGCCCAGGCAGACACTGGAGACACAATTACCCAGCCACCAAGTGAGAAATGAAAGAGTGACACCAGCTGAGTTATGGGCTATCTCCTACTGTATTTTTACTTCACCTAGATTTCCTGAAATTTATTATCAATTTATTTTGTTCCAAGATTATAACGAGAATTTAAAACTCTTTATACTATCCTAAATTAAAACAATCACTTGTCCACTTCAGGAGCCATTCATCAAAGCTCAGGACTCTCAAGAGAGCCAACACAGAAAATTAATGTCTGAATGTTACAAAATATAACTGCTTTAAAGTTGCCCCATCTGCCCTCAATGTTGTTTTAGTGACATCCAACCCAATCTTTAATGAGTGTAGTCCAAACTGCATTTTGGGCTTCTGTTCCTTTTCCTATCATTATGATTTAGCTTGTTAACGTTGACTGTTGCCCCAATGCTCCAAAAATTTTACCCGTTTTGCCAAAAAAATTACAGAATTCTAAAACTCAAATACCTATTCTAGTTTTTGGATAGAAGTTAGTAAAACATTATCACATCCAAGGACCAATCAAACTTCTAAGGATGATTATGTGATTATTTCCAAATCAACATCAAAAAATATCTGGTGAATTTGAAATATAATACTGGTTTACTCTAGTTTCATAATACTGGTTTACTCTGCACTAATTACATACTAAAGTGCCGTGGTATGTTTTTCAAAGTAGAACTTATAAGGAATCTATGAACTGCTCATGTTTGTAAGAGCCAATAACAGGAATGACAGAGAGATATTTAGGAATAATAGGAAGATAAATTTTAGTAGGTGGTATTATATTCGAGAAGGAAACTATTGTACTGCAAGCTACCATAGGAATTATTATTGTACAAAGACTGACAGAAAGAAGCAACCATAGTATAAAGCCTCTAATTTTTAAGTAATAATGCAACATGTCAAAAATATTTAAACAACTGTATTTTCCAATTTGTAAAGTTTCTCATCTCTTATTGTATTCCGTCTACTTGTAATTTCTCTGTCTCGCTCACTGGTTTAGGGGCTTCTTTGCATTTTTTTGGGGGGAGTTCATGCTGCCTACTCCACTCCACCCCCTTGGTAACACTGCATGTATCCACCTCTCTAGAAGCTATCAGGAGAAACAGCTCCATATGAAGCCTAGGCAGGCAGCCGGCCAGAGAGAATGGAGCAGAGAGAAAGTGTCTGGCACCAGTTTGTCAATTCAAACCTGACTAGTGTTCTCTCAGGAATGCTCGGCTGCAAGATAAGCACTGAGCTTTGATAATCCAAATACACTTTGATAGAACATCAACTGAATTTTGTAGCGGAGAGCAACATTTTTAAAGTTCTACATTTTAGCTGGAGGCAGAGGGGATACCGGAAGGAAAATAAATGAAAGGCGCACAGCACTTCAAAGGCTGATCTTCGCGATGCTTTCATTAGCAGTTGACAAAAAGTCGCATGCACGTTTTTGAAACAGACAAGAAATGATTTTGATGACTGATTGCTCTAGGGTATAGTTTAACTTCCCCAGCTTTCAACAACAGGTGAGGTCAGGATTTCTTCTGCTGCTGTTACACTAGTGGAATATTTTGTTTGTAAAGGGAGAAGAAGCATACACATGAGAGAGATTAGTTGATGAACTGTTCATTTAGTTTTCTCAATAGAAGATAAGTATCTGGTATATTCAGAGTGACAAGGGAGATGAGAGGTTCCCTTTTCTAAAGAAACTATTCCCTTTGGCTAGATGTAAAGGCAGAATTTTCACTTTTAAACAAATGCAGTAGAAAAATATTTGGGCTAGGTGACAGAAACGTTTCAATAGGAGTGGCAATTGGGAAACTCCAGAGTCTGTACTCTAGCAAGGGAAGAAATAAAAACACACAAAAATATCTCCAGCTCAGACCAACAAGGGAAGCACTAGTGTTTTAGATAAAAATATATAACAAATAACCACACAAATCTGGAAACTGTATACGATGGGAAAGATAAGTACAAAGCTCCAATGTCTTTTCTCTGTATGCTTTTCTACATCAAACTCTGGCCTTGCAAAAAGTCCTGCCTGCCAAATACAATGTGGGTTTTGTGGTTACAAAATCAATGGCATTATGGCTGTGAAATGTGGGCTGAGGATAATAGAGAATTCCTAATTATTCAACAGGCTCATAATATCAATCTTAAGGAAAAGACAATATCCATTATGTGTTCTTTTAGTACCCAGTGATTCTAAATGGTTGTTGAGCTATCGTGCTGCCATGGTTTTCCCATGAGACATCAAACATCAACTTTATTATTTTTCTTTCCCTGTCTTATCATCAAATATCCCTGGCTCACACTTTCTTCTCTCACGGGGGATTCTACTTATTGTTCTCCACACCTAAGCAGTGCTCAAAGACAGCGACAGTGTCCTGGATTTCTCACAAGCACAGAGAAACAATATTAAGGAGAAATCCCCTAGCCCTGACACCTGTGCTGCGTTTTGAGCCGGGTCAATCTTGCTACACGTTGACAGCAGTAGCAAGAATCAAATGTCGCTGGGAATGGGGATTTCCAAAAACGAAAGCTATTACTTGTTATGCACGCCTGTGTGATAGATAACAGTAGTTAGAACAAGTAATAGAGGGAGGAAGGGACAGAAATGCAATAACTTGCACAGAAGTACTTAGCGGATAGAGTAGCCAGGGAAGTCAGAGTGTATACAGTTAGATAAAGGGTATCCTTTAATGTAAATTGTCCGTAGCACAGTCAATAATTTGATGTCACATCTATCTTAACATGTAGAACATGGTTAGGGACATAACTCAAAGATTTACTTATTGATAGTCAACACACTTAGATTTGTTTTAACAAACATTTTGTAACCCCATTCCACTTCAGAGTTCGTCAGTATTTCTCACACAGAAGGTCTGATTTCCTTATTTTCTTTCATTTTCCATTGATTTTTTAAACTATTATTAGAGCATATGCCCAAGACATTATTAGTTGCTGTCTACTTCTGTTTCTGATTCTTCTGGGGGTGCAATCAGGCTTTAAGAAAGTTGGTTCTTAGAAAAGAAAATACACCAGGAATTGTTTATTAGACATTTCTCTCATCAGTAGTGATTATCGTCATGAGAATTTGGCGGTGGTATGACTCTAACATAAACCCTCAAGAGCCACTAGAGAAGTTAATCGCCACATAAAAATGGGTCGGCAATAACCATTGTAAAGTATGAAAAAATGACACATATCAATAGTTACCAAAACTCAGATTTAAAACTTCAACTGTGGGAAGGCATTTTCTTTTTGGATTGTAAGCATAATATAGACTACATTTAGAAAATACATTTATTACTGCTGTGCCAACAGAGAGGTATATGTAATTAAACTAGAAAGTATGTTCCACTCCATTAATGTTACCATTAGAAATTTTGAATCAGCCATTAGAAAATCAAAAGTAGCCGCTAGACAGACTCATTTTGTAAGAGGGCTATGCATTCAGTCACATCATCTCTGTTTCCCTGACAACCTGTCAGCATTCATGACCCAACCGAATTTCCAACAGGTTGCTGAACAGGCTTTTAATAACCTAAGGCCTTTCTTTGCTTTGGTGGGATGGTGTTTTCTTGGTGAGCATGGAGACACCTTTCTATATCCCAAATGTGATTTAACCTTTGTTAACTAATTCACATAATATATTGCTTTGGATTCTGTTTTAAAACAGCACATTTATAATAGGCAGACACAATTGAAGCCTAACTAAGCAGCCACTTAAAACAGGCTTGATTCTTCTACTTAAAAAATCATTCATTTAATATTTTTAAGGTCTCTAAATATTGTAACTAGTAAGAGGTGGGAAAAGTGTACTTCAGAGATACTAATAATAGGAATTTATTTATTTAATAATCATTCAAGATAATTTAAGACTTTAATGAAACACATTTAACACTGCATAAAGAACAAGTACAAGCAGTTGGGATAAATCCTAGTGCAACTGCCAGTGGCTTCTCAGTCTGCTCCAGCCATGCAACTGTCAACCACATTTGGAGGGACTAACTTGGTCCTATGCTTGTTCCTTCCCAGTTCAGCTGGTGTTGGTGAGCTCCCATTAGCTCAGGGAGACTGTTCCAGTGGGTGTACCCATCATGGTCTTGACCTTTTTGCTCATCTTCTCACTCTTCCCACTCTTCAACTGGGCTTTGGAAACTCAGTCCAGTATTCCAATGTGGGTCTCTGCCTCTGTTTCCATCAGCTGATGGATGAAGGTTCTATGGTAATATTTAAGATATTCATCAGTCTGACTACAGGGCAAGCCCAGTTTTGGCCCCCTCTCCTCTATTGCTTAGGGTCTTAGCTGGGTCATCCTTGTGGATTCTGAGAAATTTCTCTAGAGCCAGGTTTCTTGCTAGTCCCATACTAGCTCCAGGCTCACTCACTCTATTTCATCTCAAATGTCAAGCAGACTCTTTTGTATGATTCCTTTGTTGTCCTTCCTCCATCTGACATTCCACTTGTAGACATTGAGTCTAAGCTCTAGAGGCTACATTACTCAGTTTCTTGATAATGCCTATCTCAGATTATCATGACTATTGGGCTTCATAACTTCAAGGTTTTCAATTTTAAAAAAATGTAGCATGAGCATATACATCATTTTGAGCAATACAATGCTATTCCAAAATAACATTTCTGTATTTTAGCACAGACTAGGAGAAAATCAATTCACTCTATTCAGCAATCAAAGGAAATTCTATAAAATGTCATCAATTACTTTAAATACACTATTACTAACACTGACATTCTTAACTAATACTATAAAGATGTCAATGGAAAATCAACGAATTAATATTTCAGAGGCATATAATAAAATAAAAGATACATATAGTAATATCAAAGAGTTCCATAGTAGCCAGAAATAGAGTATAACTAATAAATAACTATTTATTTGGTGACAAACTCATAGGAAGGGCAGTGATTCGCAGTCCTCTGTGAAAACTGGGAACTGGAAACAAATCTAGCAGACAAAAAGGAAGAAAGAAAGAAAGAAAGGAAGGAAGAAAGAGAAGAAGAAAAAGGCCACATATGCTTTTCATCTGCCTTTATGGTACATGAGATCACACCCAAAGTGGGTTGGTATCTTAAAGGCTACTGGATGAAGGAGTTCCTACAACATCTTCCCCTTTCATCTAAATAAGAGAGTTCTAAGTCTAATACAAAACTATACACAGTAAGAACAAATGTCAAGTGTTGTCCAAGAAAAAGAGAGGCAAAACATAAAAATTAGAAATACAACCAGAATGAACAATATCAAACAAGAAACATATGATAACTGTTTCAATAATTATCCTATTGTAAGAAGTCTAAGCCTTATGTTAAAAATGGCTTGGTTAAGTCATGAAAGGAAAGTAACTATGACTATCTAGTCTTCAACCCCATCAAAGACCTGAGAATGGAAATAATATTTCCTGAGTAAAGAGGAAGGCCAATAAAGCAACTTTCAAAAGGTTCAAGAAATGACAGAGACAACAAACTACCTGGGCCATCACCCAAAGTCTTATTTGCAATGTTGGGGCAACTAACTTTGGCTAAGGTCCATTGTGTCTGATAGACCATTTCAGAGGCAGAAAATTTTGAAAAGCTGTCTTACCATGTCTTGGCCAGGTTTGACAGTCATTTTTGCTTGTATCCTGCTTGCTTGTTCAGTTTGTACACCACACGCAGAAGACTGAAGATCACTACCCTTACTATGAGTTTACAAATAAGTAAACTTTTACTATACTCCATTCCAAGTTATTGTAGAACTCTTTGATACTACTATAACTTGGTGCCCAACATGGGGCATGAACCCACAACTCTGAGATTAAGAGTCTCATGCTCTACTGGCTGAGTTAGCTGGGCCTCTGCTTACCACAAGCAAATAGAGTCTATCTGAAAATATGCAGCTACTGAGAAGCTCCAATTGATTCCCATTTTTGTGGATCTAGAATCCTCCCTATTTTTCAAGCTTTTTAGGTCTTATGTGGATCCATGCCAGATGGTAGGTACCAAATTGTGCAACTGCTCTTGGTTTCCACCACTACCTGGGATCATGTTGGAGTGCGGGGACCATACTGTTGCTGGTGTTGCTGGGCCAATGCCAATCTGAGAGGCATATGCTGCCACTTGGGTCCATAGTAATATTGAGACCCAAGCTGCTGCTAATGGCTTTGTCTGGGTCCAAGGTCCTTCCACAGCTGGAGTATGGGCTCTGTGCTGATGTCTATGACTTGTGTAAACCATGAGTTGAAATATAAGGGTTTAGCTGAGATGCACCAAATTCCAGAGAATTGGCCATGGTTCCTGACTGGCCCTGGGATAATGTGCGCCAATAACCCCAGCATGGGAAAGGTGGCCCCACACCTAGTAGAAAAGTTGCTCCCCCCACACATACACACAGTTGGGAAAAACATCCTCAGCCTTCCCAATGGGCATGAGAGTTGTCACCCCTCTCACCTGTGGGGCATGGTCCCAGCAACCAGGGTCAACCAACTCAGCAGCCATCTAGGTACACATTCAGGCCTTTAAGCTGGCACACCTGGACATCAGCCAATCTGTGACCTGCTACAGGGCATGCAGGGACTAGTCCTGCAGAGCCATGGTCGGCCGCATAGTCTACATGACATAGTGAGATGGTAGGGGAGGTTCTGTGGGGGTCCAGTGTTGATGGTATGCAAGAGACCAGAGGCCTTCAGCCTGTCCATCAACACATTACACAATGAACAGTTGCCAGGGGGCTAACGGGTATACTGCATGATACACAGCAGCTTCCACTGCCTTTACGAAAAATGCAACAGGCAGTGAAAAGGCAAAGAGAGAAAAGTGAGGGGTTTCAGGTTTTTTGTTTGGTTTGTTCTTTTGTTTTGCTTTATTTCTTTGTTTATCCAGGTTTTTTTGCTGGTTTGTTTTTTAGCTGAAATTGGTATCCTCCTTTGCATTTATTTATATCCAATTTTTATTATTTCTTTTATAATTTTCCTTTAGGGCGATGCTGTAGAGGAACCCCTCTATATCTGTTAGATCAGAGGGACTGGGAGATGGGTGGGATTGGGGTGCATGGTGTAAAACTCCAAAAGAATTAATAAAATGTTTAAAAAAATACAAATATGAGATTTTTGCAGTCCTGTAAGTATAGGATTATGATTAACATTTTGGTATATTAGTGATTTACAAGTCTGGTGACATAAATCATGAATAAAAAGTATTGTTGAAAAATAAAAAAATAAGGAATAGGTTAGAAAATGTTAAGTATTTGAAAAGCAGAAGTGGGGCTAGAAGATAACTCAGCAGTTAAGAGCCCTAGCTGCTTTAGCTTCCCTTCCAAAGGTCCTGACTTCAATTCCCAGCAACCACATGGTGACTCACAGCCACCTGAAATGGAATCTGATGCCCTCTTCTGGCATGCACGAAGACAGAACACTCACATACATAAGATACATAAATAAATAAATCTTAACAAAAAGAAAGAGAAGCAGAAGGGAAGGAGATTAGTAAATTAAAACATAGGAACAAAAAGCTGCAAAAGACAACGGGGAACTGGCATTATGACAGACATATGGAAGAATACAAGACTTGAAAGATTTGTTTAAAAGGTCACCCAGAGGCATGAAAATAAATAACAAACAAAATCAGGGTATCATTTACAAGTCCACAAGTGCTTACGAGGGACAGCGCCCAGGACAGCTTGTAGCAGGGGTCACAAATTGGACTGAGCTTCTTTTCTCTGCAAATTGCCTGCTGCACAGATCTTCCCTCCCCTCTGCTCCCAGAAACTCATGCAAGGCACTCACACACTGAGGCCTGTGGGAGGGCAAGGGAAAGAAAGGATGGGAAAATTAGCTATAATTGGATCTTATTAACTTAGTCATTTAAATTGCTAATCTGTTTCTATGTCAGCTTGTTTGTAGATAGCTCATTTTCAGCTGACTGAACCTTTTCTAACCCTCCTCCCAAATAGGTGATACACGTACAAGTTATTACTTATTTTTCTGTTATTGTTTTTTAAACACGAATGGTCAAAATACATGGACACACTAGAATTGGAACACAGTTTCACATCTACCTAGTAAAAGAGAGTGGTCAATAAACAACCCATGAATAGAATTTAGAGCAGTTCAATTAATTTTCAAAGAAACATCAAACTCATATAATCAAAGACAATAAAATGGGGGGAAGATGTCAAGGATAAATTTTCCAAAGGTATGTTTATGTGTGTGAGATAAAGAAATCCATAGACAACCATCACCCTTTAAGGTAAAATACGTACAGTAAACTTTTGTATGATTAGAGCATCTATAAATTGATACTGTGAAAGTAGACAAAACACACCTTCTTCCTGTGTGATGTTCATGGGGAAATTCAGATTATTAAATAAGATACTATAACTCACATTAATACTGAAATAGTAAGAAATATTGGAAATGAGTTATACAATTGCAAATAACAATAAAAGTCATAATTATTACTTGACTTTAAGGTTATGAGAAGATGTAATGAGAAGATGTAAACTATCCTGTTTTTAGTTTTAATGTCTATCAATCTATTATCATGACCTAAAGTTGTATCTGAAATATAATAACAATTCTACAAATATTTCGTGAATGACTACTGGTACACATCCAGGATTGTGTGTGTGTGTTTGCATGTGTGTGTGTGTGTGTGTGTGTGTGTATGCTATTTTGCTATGCATGTATGTATTCTGTTATACACACTAGTATGTCCAAGTATATATACTGTTACAAGACCAAAGTACAACCTTGGATGTTCTCCTCTCCTGTTCTCTATCTTATTTTTGAACCAGTGTCTGTCACTGAATGGGGCTAGATGGCTAGCCAGCAAGCCCCCAGGACCCTCCTGTGTCTGCCAACCACAGCCCTGAAAAGACAGGTGCAGGTCATAAAACACAGGTTTGATGTGAATGGTAGAGCTCTAAACTCAGGTCTTCATGCTTGTATAACAACTATTTTCCTCCCTAAGACATCTCTCTGGTCTCTGAATAAGTCATTTTGATTGATGTTTTTATGTCAGTGTAGGAAAACTGAACTTATGTTGATTTTATCCTCCTTTTAAGGATTAAAAATTTCTACCAAGGAAAAATTTAAAAACAGACAAAACTTTTATAAGAATATAGAAGAACTATAAATATTAACATAGATATTTCTGTTTAAAGGCAGCATAATGCTTCCCTCCACTGCCAAGTTTTGTAAAATATCAGTTTAATGAAACCTTCATAGCCTGCATTAGAAAGGAAAATGCTTGGCCTCTTATTCACATTGATATCTAGTGAACAGTGTTACACATATATTTGTAAGAATGGATAAAGAGTGCTGACAGTATATCCTGTGAGTTTGATCCCCTTTAAGTAGTGTATCCAACTAGAGAAGAGAACAGTACTGGTGAGCATCTACTTCAAGCTTCAATTAGAATAAATGAATTTAAATGTCAAATAGTGTAGCTCAGTGGTAGAGAAATCCCTAGCATATGCCTGAGCATGAGGTCCTCTGTTTGATAACCAGTATCACACAAATATAATATAATATTAAATGCATTTATCTTTATTCAATTCTTTATTTAATTTAAATAATTTCACTAATAATTTTTAGGAAAAAATTTAAATTTATAAAGCTCAGTTGCCTTCCCTTTGAAATCTAAAGATCATAAGAAGTATGTAACAGAAATCCAGCTATAGAGCAAAAATAGATTTGGGGGAAAAATCCCCAGTTTTATATTTCTCTATTTTACATATTTCATCTCCAAGCACATCTTGCTTTATATGATTTACTCTATATTAAATCCATTTCTTATTTTTAAGTGGATTTCCTTTTTATTGGTTACTCTAGCAAGCTCTATCCTGAGATTTGACTTTATTTCTAGGGTAACCTAAATAAAATCTGAAAGCAAAAGCATGAAGTTTAGAACAGCAAACCTTACAGCCACTGATCTCCACTTTTGGAAAAACTTCCAAAGACAAAGCGACAAAAAATAAATTCTCAAATCTATGCTCCAATATTAAGTGGTAATGAATATTTCTCTTTTCCCAGTAGATAATGGTGCATTTTTCACACTGGATTCTGGAACAAGGACATACAGAATTGGTGCAGATGTACACTTAAGAGGAACTCAGGGAAAGATTTCTATACTTCAGTTTGCCTTCTCTGTTCAAATATTCTCAAGAGAGAAAGACAGAGAGCTGAGAACAATGACATTATTTCTGGCTAAAGTGAACACTTGTGGTAAAGAGAGTGGGAGAAGCAGCCACAGGAAGCCTTTTCTTCATGTTTCCTACAGCTAGACCTCTACTGCATCAGGCCACATTCCATATTCACAAAAACAACCATGCAAGCAGTTGGGCTTTGCACTTCCAGAAGGATGGGTTTCCAAATATATGTTAACCCTGAAATCACCAGAGAAAAACCAGTTCCACAATTCTGGGCCAAGCAAGCATTATTAAAATATTAAATTCTGACCAAGATGAACTTTTATCCTGAGACACTTGTAAGAGATTCTACAGACAAAACTCATGGTCCACTGTACTTTCACATGAGGCTTTTTTTGTTATTTTTTCAAGAACTACAACTCCCAGCATCCCCTGAAGTTACATGATCCTTGGGCAGGTGGGGCTTAAGGTTAATTTAGGATATTACATATAATTCGTTCCATATCAGATAAAATGTCTTTTAAGCTGTCATAGAAAAGTGGGTATTCCCAATAGAGGTGAGTGGGGAAACCTGACTTCAAGAAAAATATTTGTTAGATTCTCACAATATTATTGGATTAACTTGTCACAATCTAGATGGCACAGCAGCTAAACTTCCTGTAATGGAGATGTAGCTCTTTTTATGTTGTCATTAATCTATGTTTATCCTTTAAAAATGATCCATGATATTGGATATGCTATTTATATTGATTTTTCTACCATGTTGTTTTTTCTTTGCTATGGTGTCCTTTTATTACTAGAAAAAATGACATCAGAGATAGACTACCAAGAAATTTGTGTATTTAGAAAGCAGACAAGTTAGAACTTAAAAAAGTAGGCTTTTGATCAAATTTTATTTTCACACTTAACAATATTAAAGATTTTTAAATTTAGAAAAATCAATGTATATGGTTTACATTCTAATTTTTATTTACATTATTTTATTTATTTCACCACATTGAAGAAATCAGGTAACTGTTTTGAAAACAAAGTAATCAAGACAACCACATTTAAAATTAGTGTATTTTAAGAATAAAATATAAAACTATGATTATTAGCCAGGCAGTGGTAGTGTACACCTTTTAATTCCAGCACTCAGGAGGCAGAGGCACTTGGATCTCTGAATTCAAGGCCAGCCTGGTTTATGAAGTAAGTTTATGGAGAGACAATGATACACAGAGAACCCCTATATAAAAAAAAAAAAAAACAGAACAATTACATATGTATGCATGTGTGATGGAGGACGCTCATTGGTTAATAAAGAAAGTGCCTTGGCCCTTTAATAGGACAGAAAATTAGGTAGGCAGATAGACAGAACAGAATTCTGGGAGAAAGAAGGCAGATACTTCAGGCAGTCGCCATAGGCAGTCACCATGCCTCTCTTCTCTGAGTCGGATGCAGGTTAAGATCTCTCCTGGTAAGCTACCACCTTGTGGTGCTACACAGATTACTAAATATGGGTTAGTCAAGATGTGAGAGTTAGCCAATAAGAGGCTAAAACTAATGGGCCAAGCAGTGTTTAAATGAATACAGTTTCCGTGTAATTATTTTGGGTAAAGGTAGCCGGGTGGCGGGATGCATCCCACCGTCCTTCTACACATGTGTATATACAATACATATTGTATATGTATATGTATATGTATATATATATGACTATTAAGAAAAATCTAAGTAATTACTATTTGTTTACATTTTAAGGTAGAAAACTGTACAAGAGTAGGTAAAAAGCGTGTTAGAACCAAAGTGGCTCCCCAAAATGGCAGTGTTGACAACAGTTTCCTCAGCAGGAGGACTTTGGTCTGATAAACCAGAGGGTTATTATTGGGTAAACAGAAGCCTGAATTCAACATTCCTCAGGAATATCAAAAGGTGGGGTTTTCTCTACCATAAACCTCCCTTCACCTGTTCACAAAGGTCAAGTACCTTTGGCAAGGGCACCTAGCTCCTTCCCAAAACAAAAAGCCTGTATCTGTTGGAGACTGCTCTGTTATCTATCATCCATTTGCTTCTCTGACATTTTGCTCCTTTCTGCTTTCTGGCACCACAGCCTCGGCAATTTCAGCCCCTATAAAACTTCCTTTCTACCCATGGAGTAGTTCAGTTTGGTGGTTTCATGATACCCTCAGTTACATTTGGTTCAGAAATTTAGAAGGGGAATACTGGGCTTCCAAATGGGCCTGACCCTCCTAGCCAAACTTAACTGACAGTTTTGTCTTTCCTGGGAGTATGGGATGTTCTGCTATAAACATGAATATGTGTTGCTTTTATTAGTTGGTGAATAAAACTGCTTTGGTCTATGGAAGAGCATAATATGCCTAAGCAGGAAATTCAAGTACAGATACAAGGAAAAAGAAGGCATAGTAGAGGAGAGATACCAGCAGCCATTTGGAAAGCAAGATGTAAGGTAAAAAGTCATGAGCCTTGTGGTAAAATATAGACTAATAAAAATGGTCAAATTTAGTTGTAAGTACTAGTTAATAATAAGTCTGAGCTAATAGGTCAAACAGTTTTTAATGAATATTAATCCTCTGAGTGATTATTTTATAAGTGGCTGTGAGATGGGTTGGTAAGCAGAAAAGCCTCCGGCTATATCTGGGTACAAATAATTTGCTTATGCTGTCTCCTGCTACCCACCATATTCGAATTCAAAATTTGAGAGTTTGCTTCTCCAGCTATTTATCATCACATGCTCTACCCCTTCTTGTCACCCCTTCTACTTCTGTAAGTATCCTCTGAGCTGACTGCTCTGTCTAGCTCTCTGTCTCTAGCTGGATCAATGGAACCCCTCCAATGAGCCACGCCAATTCATCAGAAAGCCTCCCTACATCCTCCTGAGTACTCATCAAGTGGAAAGACATACCTTTCCACTGTGATTCAGAGCATTTCCCGGACCAGTCTTTTCCCTTTGGCTACACCATAGGCTGGAGACAATATCCCACAGCATTTACCACTTAGCATGTTACTTTCTATGCTATTGAAATCTTTCTTTGGACAAGATTTCGATTTATTACCCCTCTATTAAGTCTCATTTCCTCCATGCTTTGCCTCTTTCACAGGAACCTGAACTAACCATGGGCTCTTCTTATTAGACTCACTTGCCATTTCTAATCTCTTCCTCTTTTTGGACTCAGAGATTCCACTAAGCGACAACATCTTACTGCAAATGGCTTGGCCTCAGTATAAACTAGATAATAAGTCTCAATGGCCAGCAAATGGCATACTTGCTTTCCAAAATCTCCCAGATTGTGACAACTTCTGTCACCACATAAGCACATGGTCCAAAAAATCCCTGCATCTCTAAGCTTTCTCTACTCTTTGTTCTCAAAAAAATCAGTTTTTGCTTTAATATTTTATTTTTGTATATATGTCTTGTTACCTATGTTTCCTGTTGTTTTGTTTTGTGCATCATATGCACGCCTGGTGCCTGAGAAGACCACCAGATATTTTGGACCTGCAGTTATAGAAGGTTGTAAGCCACCACGTGTGTGCTGGGAATTAAGCCTAGGGTCTCGGCTGGGAATTGAACCTGGATCCTCTGCCAGACAAGTCAGTGCTCTTGATCCCTGCATCAGTCCCCCAACCCTTGAAAATCTCTTATTTATAAGGCTTCCTTGCTCTCCACTTATTTTAATCCCTACCTCTGGTCACTGGGTTCCATCTTACAGGGATTCAAATGTCTTTTTGTATGGATGATAATAAAATATTGTCACATGGTGTTGTACTTTACTGAAAAAGGTGTCTCTGGGGATGGCATTTGGGCTGCCAACTCTATATACAAGCATATTTATATAAAAGCTGCCTCCAAAGTTCCTGTCGTGAGTCAGGCTGGACACATGACTCTATGTCAAGGAAAAGGAGTACAAAAGAACAACTCAGAGAAAGACAGTTTTTGCTTGAGAATAATCAAGTTACATCACCATTACATATGGACACAATATACAACACACACACACAGAGCAAGAGAGAGAGAGAGAGAGAGAGAGAGAGAGAGAGAGAGAGAGAGAGAGAGAGAGAGAGAGAGAGAGAGAGCAATGTTGACTGAATGTATGACCAATTATATTTTGACAATATAATTATAGTTGCCTGAACTTTTAGGAATTCCTTTAAGAAACTTTATCTTGAAATTTTAGAAACAAAATCTCTTGTTTTCTTTTTGTTAACAATTACAAAGATTTAATTGATGCTACAGTTTAAAAGTAAACTTTATCAAAAGTGCATAAGTTAAAAGGCTTGGGTGCTCATTTGGCACTTTAAGTGGTAGGGAAGTAGGACCTCTTGAGATGTCAGGAGGTCATTGGTTTCATGTTATGAAAGGAGACTATAGGATGGAAGGCATTTTCATGTTCACCTACTGCTTCCTGGTCACTTAAATGCATTTCATGACACATTCTCGCCACTGCCACTGACTTTATTTTCAGAGGCTTGAAAGCCAAGTTTCCAAGCAACCATTGCCTAACACGTCCCAAACTGTGAGTCATAATAAAGCTTCACCCACTATAAATCATTTACCTCATGCATTTGCAACAGTATTGTGCAACAGACTTTCCCTTTTACGTTTCCTTTACACATAGTGAGAAAAGGCCAGAGAATGGAAGCCTTTGCTCCATTCGTTCCATGATGCTTAAAAAGTTAGAGACTACAAAACTTGGACGTAAATACTGAAATTATTGTACATGATCCAAATACTTTTCATTTGGATTATTTATAAAATCAATCACAACTCATTCTATACATTGGTCCCTGAATTAAATGAAAATTGTATTTTATGGTGGCACACACCTTTAATTCCAGCACTCGGGAGGCAGAGACAGGTGGATGGATCTCTGTGAGTTTGACGCCAACCTGGTCTACAAGAACTAGTTCCAGGATAGTTTCCAAAGCTACAGAGAAACCTTGTAACAACAACAACAACAACAACAACAACAACAACAACAAAACCAAAAAACAAAACCAAATCAAACCGACCAAATAAAAAATGGTCCCTTAACTGAAAGGAAAGAAAAAAATCTTAGAGATTTGTAAAGAGGCATACATGGAATCTACAAAATCTCCCACATTCAGGGGAGCTTCAACTGTGCATCCTGCACAGCAGAGGAAATGGAAAGAGATCACAAGAAGTATTGCAGGTCGAACCCTCAGTTGTCACAGTACTATATTATGTGGGTCGCTAAGGATCATGGAACACCTCAGGTTTCTTCAGGAAGAAACTGCACACCCCAGGGACTTTTTCAAGGGGAGAATGGATACTAGCACAGCAGGTAACAGGTACACTGACTCTTACATGAGGGGCACAGAGTAAAAGGCACTGAACTGCTGTGGACCGAAGTATGTAAGTTCCAAAGGGGATGTTATCATTACTAATGGCCTGGTCACAGTGAATAATTTTATAGGTAACCAGAGGCCTGAGTTGCTCTGCTAGATGTACAGAACAGCTCTGCAGTACCTCTTGGTGTTTTTATTTGCAGCTCAGCTGTTTAAAATGTGGTTCTTTTAATGAACTATGAAACGATCTAATAAAATACACTCAAGCATGAGGTGTGCTGTGTGACTTCACAGTGATGGGATTTAGAAGACAAGGCTCAATTAGAAAACTTAGAGGAATGACAAATTGAAAGTCAAAAGCCCCTGAGAATCTATAAGAAATACTGATAAATATAACATAATACAACTTGACAGAGGGAAAGAGGAGTTCATTGCATCATTTTTTAAGAGCTAAGAAAATGGACCCCTCTCCCTTTATTTAAGAAGACTTTAGTTGAAACTAATTTATGGCCTGATCCACAAATCATTTGTTGGAATAAGAATGAGATTGACAATATCTGACTTACATAAATCAGAATTTATTCCTAAGAAAAGACAAATATATTTCCCTTGAAATGTGGAAACTGAATACTGTATGCTTTCTGTAGGCAAAGAAAAGGAAAGCAATCATATTTGGACATCTTTGTAAGCCGTGAGCTGAATTAAAATTTATTGGACAATAGTTTGTTCATATGTGTCCATGGTTTCAATTTATATATAAATTTGGGAGAGGAAATTGATTTCTAGACATTTTATCAGTCAGACACACAGTGTTATCGTAGTGTTGAGGAGAATGAGACAGGGGAATCCTCAAGAGTTCAAAACCTGTCTGATTTACATGGTAAATTCAGAGCCAGTTTAAAGGTACAGGAAAACCTGCCACAAAATAAGACAAAACAAGCAGAAATCAAAACATTAAAAAACAAAATATTTATTTTTTTTGGTTTTTCGAGACAGGGTTTCTCTGCAGCTTTTAGAGCCTGTCCTGGAGCTAGCTCTTGTAGACCAGGCAGGTCTTGAACTCACAGAGATCCGCCTGCCTCTGCCTCCCGAGTGCTGGGATTAAAGGCATGCACCACCACCGCCCGGCTAAAACAAAATATTTCTAATTATAAATTAATAGCAAAAGAGTAGTCTATATAAAAACCTCTGGTTTCAGAAATATAAGGTTATAAAAAATGGGACATTTCTTTTGGAAGGATGTATGTTAAACATTTATTTATACACCTTAATAACAGGATGACTTTCATGATATAACTTGTAACAATATGGATGAGAGTTCACTAAAATACATATGAAACTTCTTTCTGGGTAAATACCTTGGCAAACATAAAGCTCAGATATAATTTGAAACATGGGGCTCGAGAGATGGCTTAGAATTTAGGAGCACTCTCTGCTTTTCCAGAGGATCCAGGTTCAATTCTCTGTGCCTGCAACTGTCTGTAACTCCAGTTCTAAGATACTGCATGCCATTTTTTTTTAGCCTCAGGATGCAATAGACACAGCTGGTGCACACACCTGCTGCACAGACACATATGCAGACAAAACACCCACCCATATAAAATAAAATAATTAACAAAAGTAAAATAAAATATTTGGAAGGAAACTATGAACAGGATAGGCTGTTTATATAGTATATTAATCTTTTTTCATATATATATGCATGTATATATGTATTAATGCATGTGTATGTGTGTGTTTATTATTGAAAATAATTAGAAGACAAGAAAGAATAAAAAAGGTACTATCCACAAAGATGTTATGGATAACACACATACTTTTCTCTAGAAGCAAAACGCAAGAGAATTGCAAGCACATGGAAAGTGATGTCAGAGTCCAACATTAGTGGTTTTGGGGGGGTTACCTTACAAATATATGTAAGTTCCAGAAGTAGTATTTTTAAGTTTAATTTTTATTTATTTCTTTGTCTCTCATGTAGTATGCCCCAACTGCAGCCTCCATTTCCTTCGCTCCTCCCAGCCCCTCCCAACCTCCCCTTTTCCCAGATCCATTTCTGCTCCTTTTCCTTTCAGAGAAGAGCAGGTCTCCAAAAGACAGCAACTCAACTCTGCAGAACGTCGTGCAGTAAGACTAGGAACAGAGCCTCATGTCACTCTGGAAAAAGGAACCCAGGAAGGAGGAAAGAGGTCGCACGAGAAGGTTAAAGACTCATAGGCTCACATTATTAGGAGTCCAAAAACAAACAAACAAACAACAACAACAACAACAAAAAAAACCAAGCTAAAGAATCACAGCACCCAGGTTATTTTAATAATATATTCTAGTTCTTGATTTTCCATTTAATGAATGTCTTCTTTTAGATTTTATTCATTAAAAAAGCTTGATGAAGAATGGAAAAATAGTTTTGTTAATGAAAGAAATCATTAAAAAGCAAGGTATAATGGTTATACTCTTTTTCTACAACCTTTATATCAGGGGCCCTTAACATAGGAACCCGAAAGCAAAATATTAGATGACATTAGATGTGTGCAACTTTAAGCAGAAAGGGTCACACTAGAGTTATTATAATATCTGGTTCTGATTCTAAATTATATTATAGTATTATGATTAAAAAAGCACAGCATCAATTCAAAACATATGTGTGTGTGTGTGTATTAGAATATAGAACTCAGAGATACCCACCATCCATAGACTAGTAAAGTTGCATTTATTGTATTATAGACAGTTTATTCAACAAATAGTAGTGAGAAAAGGAAACATTCATATATGAAGGAAAGAAACAATAGAAACAATACTTCTATCTCTGAGTAGGTACAAAAGTCATTCTAAGTGGATCAAAAATCATAATGTCTGGCTAAAACCCAGAGACTGCTTCTGAGTGACTAGGCATAACACTTTGGTATCTGGCATTGGCAAAGACGTTTTCTATTTTTTCAGGAAAAATTCTAATAACTGATAAGTAGGGATGCAAATAAATAATGATTAGCACACTGAAGAGAGACAACGGAGTGGGATAAAATCATTACCAGCTTTGTTTGTGATGTTTATTACTTACAATACACAAAGGATTAAAAGACACAAATACTGGAAAAAATCCAATCAACATTTTGGCAAATAAACTGAATATAAACTTCCCCACCACCACTAAAAAAAAGGAAAAGAAAGAATCAATAGAAGCCTGGGAGATGGTACAATGGTACAAGCTTCATGATCTGAGTTCTATCCCCATGACCATCATGATGGAAGGAGAAAATGGGTTCCTAAAAGTTATCTCTGTCATCCACAACCATGTTATGGCATACACACACACACACACACACACACACACACACACACACACACACACACTACCATTCTAATAAAAAAGATTACAAATGCTAGTAAATGCATAAAACCAATATTAATGCTGTTAGTCATCAGGAAAGTGAAATCTAAAACTACATATTGGAAGTCCACTTTACCTGAAGAAAACAAATAATCTCAAAACTGTCAAGAACATGGATAAAGGAAATCCCCATTCATTTTTGATGAGAATGTAAACTGTTTTATCTACATGGAAATAAATGTGAAGATTTTTTAAGTAAGAACCACTGTACGATTCAGCTGTTCCAGAGCTTGTTCTATATACAAAGGAATCTGTCAGCATCCACAAAAGATTTGAATACTCACATTTAATTCTGCGTTATTCACAGCAGCAAAGCCATGAGACCAACGTGTATGCCAACCAAAAAAAAAGAATACATAAAAGAATTGGGGGATATATATACAATGAAATTTTTTTCAACTATGAGCAAGGCAGAAATTATGTTATTTACTGACAAATGGATGAAACTAGAAGTCATCAGAAAAAATTTTCATGAGTTCTTTCATATGAATACAATGTAGGTTTTATATGTGTGTATGTGTTTGTGTGTGTTTCTATACACACACACACACACATATATATAAATATTTATACATACACATAAAAGTGTATATATGACAGTAATAACAACAGATAATTTATATGTAAATTACAGATTGATAAATGATCAATAGACAAACAGACAGATGATGAATAGACAAATAGGTAATAATAGATGAATAGAAAATTGGACTCTAGGGTAAGAGGCAGGAATCTAAAAAAAAAAGGATGAAGATCATGAGTAGATACTTGGATACAACAAAGAATGATAAACTTGGCGTGCTCTTTTTCCTGTACAGAGCATAGGTTTAGATAGATTGGTTTTATATATGTTTTTATGCATGTATGTTTATACACAGACAGGCAGAGACATCAAAGCACAAGTAAAAATACTGTGGAGGACCAATGGTAGCAGCAGGAGATGGTGGTAGAGGACAAGGGAGGTTGATGGAATATGAGCAAAGTACCTTTCTATGCATTGATGAACCTTAATGAAGTGACACATTATTTCCTATTTGTACTAAAATAATTTTATAAACATAAACAATATCCACATTTACCATCTGATGGGTCTATAGTGAAAAAGTTTATTAAGCGACCCAAAAAACTCCATCAAAGAACTCCTACAGCTGATAAGCTCCTTTAGTAATGTGGACAGATACAAGATCAACTCCAAAAAATCAGTTGCCCTCCTATATACAAAGGATAAGGAAGCAGAGAAGGAAATCAGAGAAGCGTCACCTTTCACGATAGCCACAAATAGCATAAAATATGTTGGGGTAACTCTAACCAAGGAAGTGAAAGATCTATTTGACAAGAACTTTAAGTATTTGAAGAAAGGAATTGAAGAGGATACCAGAAAATGGAAAGATCTTCCTTGCTCTTGGATTGGGAGGATCAACATAGTAAAAATGGCAATTCTACCAAAGACAATCTATAGATTCAATGCAATCCCCTTAAAGGTCCCATCAAAATTCTTCACAGATCTTGAGAGGACAATAATCAAGTTTATATGGAAGAACAAGAAACCCAGGATAGCCAAAACAATCTTATACAATAAAGGAACTTCTAGAGGCATTACCATCCCTGACTTCAAACTCTATTACAGAGCTACAGTATTGAAAACAGCCTGGTACTGGCATAAAAACAGAGATGTTGACCAATGGAATCGAAGACCCGGATCTTAACCCACAAACCTATGAACACCTGATTTTTGATAAAGGAGTTAAAAGTACACAATGGAAGAAAGAAAGCATCATCAACAAATGGTACTGGCATAACTGGATTTCAACCTGTAGAAGAATGAAAGTAGATCCGTGTCTATCACCATGCACAAAACTCAAGTCCAAATGGATTAAAGACCTCAATATCAATCTGAACACAATGAACCTGTTAGAGGAGAAAGTGGGAAGTACTCTACAACATTTGGGCACAGGAGACCGCTTCCTACGTATAACCCCAGCAGCACAGACATTAAGGGCAACATTGAATAAATGGGACCTCCTGAAGCTGAGCAGCTTCTGTAAAGCAAAGGACACTGTCACTAAGACAAAAAGGCAGCCTACGGACTGGGAAAAGATCTTTACCAACCCTGCAACAGACAAAGGTCTGATCTCCAAAATATATAAGGAACTCAAGAGACTAGACTTTAAAATGCTAATTAACCCAATTAAAAAATGGGGCACTGAACTGAACAGAGAATTCTCAACAGAAGAAGTTCGAATGGTCAAAAGACACTTAAGGGCATGCTCAACCTCCTTAGCAATCAGGGAAATGCAAATCAAAACAACTTTGAGATACCATCTTACACCTGTCAGATTGGCTAAAATCCAAAACACCAATGATAGCCTTTGCTGGAGCGGATGTGGAGTAAGGGGTACACTCATCCATTGCTGGTGGGAATGCAAACTTGTGCAACCACTTTGGAAAGCAGTGTGGCGGTTTCTCAGGAAATTCGGGATTAACCTACCCCAGGACCCAGCAATCCCACTGTTGGTAATTTACCCAATAGATGCCCAATAATATTACAAAAATATTTGTTCAACTATGTTTATAGCAACATTATTTGTAATAACTAGAACCTGGAAACAACCTAGATGCCCTTCAGTGGATGAATGGATGAAGAAAGTATGGAATATATACATATTAGAGTACTACTCAGTGGTAAAAAACAATGACATCTTGAATTTTGCATGCAAATGGATGGAAATAGAAAACACCATCCTGAGTGAAGTAACCCAGGCCCAAAAAGATGAACATGGGATGTACTCACTCATAATTGGTTTCTAGCCATAAATAAAGGGCATCAAGCCTATAATTCGTGATCCTAGAGAAGCTAAATAAGAAGGTGAATCCAAAGAAAAACATATAGTTATCCTCCTGGATATTGGAAGTAGACAAGATTGTTGGGCAAAAATTGGGAACTTGGGGGTGGGGTGGGTGGTGGAGATGGGGGGATGGGGAGGGCAAAGCGTGAAGTGGAGGATAGGGAGAGCTTGGGGGAATGGGATGGTTGGGAGATAGGAAGGGTGGATGTGGGAACAGGGAAGTATATATCTTAATTAAGGGAGCCATTCTAGGGTTGGCAGAGACTTGACTCTAGAGGGGTTCCTAGGTGTCCAGGGAGATGCCCCCAGCTAGTTCCTTAGGCAGCTGAGGAGAGGGAGCCAGAAATGTCCAGATCCTATTGCCATACTCATGAATATCTTGCATATCACCATAGAACCTTCACCTGGAGATGGAAGGGGAGAATGACAGAGCCCCACATTGGAGCACCGGACTGAGCTCCCAAGGTCCTGATGAGGAGCAAAAGGAGGGAGATCATGAGCAAGGAAGTCAGGACCGTGAGGGGTGCATTCACCCATTGAGATGGTGGGACAGAACTAACGGGAGATCACCAAGCCCAGTTGGAATGGGACTGATGGAACATGTGACCAAACCAGACTCTCTGAATGTGGCTGACGGTGGAGGCTGACTGAGAAACCAAGGACAATGGCGATAGTGCTTGACTCTACAGCATGAACGGGCTCACTGTGAGCCTTGTCAGTTTGGTTGCTCACCTTCCTGGACTTAGGGGGAGTTGGGAGGACCTTGGACTTAACATAGTGAAGGGAACCCTGATGGCTCTTTGGCCTGGAGAGGGAGGGAGTGGGGGTATGGGTGGAAGGGAGGGGAGGGAAGGGGGAGGAGGAGGGGAGGAGATGGAAATTTTTAATAAAAAAAAAAGGAAAAAAAAAGATTCCATCAACTAAAATGGATAGATATAAGACAAGCCTTCCTGGAGAGTGCAGAGAATGACATGTGTTTTCTTTTTTTTCCCCTAGCAACAACTTGCTATCATTGGCTATGGCCTTTAAAATTGGAAAGTTCATATTCTCATATTTCTGTAACCATATCTGTGACTGCATCACTTTCTGACCACACCTGGGATAAGTTTACTGTGCTCAAATATTTATGACCCATCACATACTTCAGACCCAGAACCTAGAAGATTTGAATTAAATCTGACCTGCAAACTACCTGCAGATGAACTTCCTGAGCACTGGAATGTGTTATGTAACCTACCCAAATGGAGACACAATCAGCTGTGATGTCTATGAACCAGAAAAATAACCAGCATAGCAAAGTTATGCCTAATGGTACAACAGTGACACTTATAGCTTGGCAGTAACCAATAGCTGTTTTATTGGGCTTAAGGACCAATCAACAGGAGGGAAATCAAGTGTGGTACTTAAAACCTTGATATCTACCTTTGGCTAGCAAAGCATGGATCTTAGAAGAGAGCCAAAAACACTACTTTACTTGACCAACATAACTCATATATACATTCTAAAGGTGTATTTTTATACCCACAAATAAGCATAGCTCTTAAAAGAAGCCTCTCCTTAGAGCATAGAGCAATGCATAAAACTGGTCAAAATGCAAAAGACAAATGATCGTGGGGTGCCAAGTCCCAGTGCATACATCTAAAACCTAACTCCGAGGTGCCTAGTCTTAATGTATACATATACAACAATCCTCTTGCACCTAAGATTCAGGGAAGGTTTCACACAGCAACAGAAAGATCTTAAGGGACATAGGGTGAGGAAGTCTGAGATTGCATTTCTGAGAAGTAACATGGAAGCTTCAGTCATGGTACAGCAATAAGATAGGTACCTAAACACAACCAAGAATGGCAACATGGATAAAAAACATCAAAACTGGAGGAGGAGAATAGTTGTGATATTTTGTTTGTCTTCGGGAGATCAGAGAATGGAGCTAGCCAAGAGTTAATCATAGAAGTCTGGAGGTCTATACAGACACACAGGAAGTGGTAAGACTGGGCAGAGACAGGAGTTCATGTCTCTTCAGTCTACAGAGTCAGAGAGGTAAGACGTCACTATGGTTAATCCTTTACTTCTCTGATCTATCAGCTTTTGCCCTGATATCTGACACCGGGTTTTTATTATGAAGACTAATTAGTACTATGCATCAGAAAAGACCTAGGGTCCTATTTCTAGAATAATAACTACAGGGAATTAATGACTGCTGAATGGGAGATAATTAGCTTTCTCCAAGAATAAACTCTATAAATGGTTACCTAATTCTAAGTGGTCATTTCTGAAATCATATATTTCCAAACAACACTAAATTGATTGAGTAAGTTGTATTCATTATTTGTGTTCATATATAAAACACTAGTAATCAAGGAAAAGGGGGGCATAAATTTGAGAGGGAGTAAGAAGGGGATAGAAGGTTGTAGTGAGGAAAGAGGGGAAGAATTACACAATGATAATTCAATTGAAAATAAAATTAATACTTTAAAAACAAATTTAGCAAGAAATAGCGATTTATATTTTAGATGGGTTGATTTTGACAAATGCATTAATATTTCATTGTAGGCCAACAAGCAACTGGAAATGCAAATTTAGACTTTAAAAAGGAAATTTTGTATTTAAAAAAAACAGGAAAAATTATGCAGATGGTGAAGTAAAATTTTGGACCAGTTCAAAGGAGAGTGAAGTGTGTTGTTGTAACTGAGTGTAAACAACAGAATTGGAAGAAGACTCCAGGTAGACATCTAAAGAGTTCAACGGGAAGGAGAGGCAAATGAGAGGAGGAACTAATCCACTCAATACTAGGCAACAGGACTTGAAGCATACAAATCCAAAGAATGAAAAACAAATGGTTATGGCCCCAAGTCAAAGTTGTTTGGATACTTGCAGGCACTTAAGATATTAGAAAATTTAGTGGAAACTGCCAACATGGATCCTCATAAACAGAATCTAGTAAAATAAAATCTACAAATTACAGTAAATACAAAATAGAGAAGTAGTGAGGTATGAACAAATACCTCAAAAGTAATCAACCACTGAAATAGTAACAAGTATAATAATATAGAGAAAACCTTATGGATGATACATATTTATGTGTATATATAGATATGTGAAGTATTTTATATATATGTTGTATATGTGTCATACGTGTGTTTGTATGTGTATACTGTGTACTGAACGTTAATAACTCAGTACACAGAAAAATTCTGTAACCCTTTGACTTAAGAATACAGAACACAGTATCCAAGAACTGTTAATATAATCAGATAAGAGGTGTTACCACTGTAGCAATAACTGTAGGTGCTAATTTAATTAAGTACTTTTTGTGTGTACAGGTCACTAACATAAGCATGAATATATAGAACTTAATCTTCAAAGCTCTCACACTGCTCACACACTATTATTATCCCAGTATTAATGGCATGAGAACTGAGGGAGTGGATTTTAAGGCAGTTTCTCACAGTTAGTGAGAAATGGGGCTAATGTCTACACAGAGTCAAGAGTTTAGCTGCAGCTCAATTCTATAAAAACAACCATAGAGGAATCCAGTATTAGACACTAAGTTTTCTCAGTGGGTAACTATTAACTTTGCAATGAAAGTATAAAAATATAATTACAGGGCTTGCATATTATAAATCTTAAACTTTGCAGAGGAGAAAGAAGCTATAATTCACGAAATCCAGAAGGGTTGGCTAGTGAAATGATGATTGTTTTTCCCTCTTTTGACTTGCCACCAGGACCAAGAGGAGGCTAGACCCTGTCAGCTCAACAATGCTCAGGGCTCACTTTGATCTGTACTCTGGAAAGGGTAAGTTCATATTATAAAGCTCTACTAAGTCCTAAAATTCTCAAACAGTGTCTCCATTAGAAATTGGAATATTCAGTAGGCTGCCTTTGTGTCTTAGTGACAGTGTCCTTTGCTTTACAGAAGCTGCTCAGCAAACGTTAAGTTAGTTAAACAGCATTTTGAAAGTTGTCTTATGCTTTGACTTTCCAGATCCGTTCCTTTATTTGTTCTTTGTGATGATGACTGTTATCACTGTTGGAGTGGATTCCCGATTTCCAGTGTTGGCCTCTGGATGCATCTTACTGCGCCAGGTATAGTTTTGGCGCGACGGGCTCTGTGGGAGCCTTCTCAGCTTGGTTGATCACCTTCCTGGACCTGGGGGGAGTTGGGAGGACCTTGGTCTTAACATAGAGTAGGGAACCCCGATGGCTCCTTGGCCTGGAGAGGGGTAGAGGGGGGGTATGGATGGAGGGGACGGGAGGGAAGGGGGAGGAGGAGGGGAGGAGATGGAAATTTTTAAATATAAAACAATAAACCATATTTTTTTAAAAAGGAAAAAAAAAGAAATTGGAATATTCACTTAAACTTAGAAGAAAATACCTCTCACCAAATATCCTACAAGACCTTGAGAATTTCAAGCAGTGTTAACTTCTAAGAGGCCACATCACAACTTGGTGTAGTCATTTCAAGGCAAGACTGTGATGTCTTTAAAACACCTGCCCTCTTTTTTGATGACACTGACTTTGGAACTGAAGGAGAAACAGTAGAGGAGCCTGGAGCCTGTTGTGAAATATTATTTTAGCTGTGTAAAGATGTGTTACATTTGTTGATGCTGCCTTTGGTAATGTTGCAAAGACATGTTACATTTGTTTAATTATGCAAAGTTGTGCTGCATGTGTTTCACCTTGCCTGTCTAAGGCACCTGATTGGTCTAATAAAAGTGATGAACAGCAAATATCTAGTCAGGAGAGGAAAAGGCAGGGCTGGTGGGCAGAGAGAATAAATAGGAGGAGAAATCTAGGCTCACAAGAAGAGAGAAGAGGATGAGAGAAAAGAGAGGCTGGATCGACCAGCAGCCACCAGCCAAACAAAACAACGAAAAGCAGTAAAAGGACATACAAAAAGAAAGGTTAAAAAGCCCTGAGGCAAAATGTAGATGAAGAGAAACAGGGTAATTTACAGTATAAGAGTTAGCAAGAAATAAGAGCAAAGGCCAAGCATTCTTAACTAATAAGAAGTCTCCATGTCTTGATTTGGGAGTTAGTCGACCACACAAAACAAAGTCTGGTACAGGAGCCCTAGTGTTTTTGGTCAGGACAGGACTGATCAGAACAGGGTTTTGCATAATCACACAAGGTAATGATGTGAGTTCCCACAGCTTCCCTGATCATGTGCCCCTCTTAATACTATTTTTATAATTCTTTATGATAGTATACCATAACATAAAAGAGTCAACCATGTCCGAATCTATTTTCCCTGGTGGTCTTAAAAATATTTAGGCTCAAATCATCTTTAAGCTTAAAAAGTTACTGAAAGAACTAAGAGATATTTATTTACCCTTTTTATCATAACTTATCTATCACATCATATATTAGGAAAATCAATCTATTATGTGGGGTTTTTTAATTAGCAAAATTAAATTCAGCTATGAAAAACATTTCTAAATAGTTACAATAAAAATATGGCTGTTTTATACTGCCAATGTTTTTAAATGACCGACCTAATGGAAAACATGTTCCTCTAATGTTTGCATCTCCATTCCTTGTCTCATTGTGTGCTGTCTTTGAACCTCCAAAGCAAAAGTTTTCATTTTGTGGATACAATGAACCACAGATTGGAAATATTGTTTTTAAAAGGCAATGTGTTAATTATGCAATTTTCTTATTGTTGTTCCTTAGACAATAACGCGTAGCAATTACTTGTATAGCACATCTTTACTGTGTGTTAACTATGGAAACACTTTAGAGAGCTTTGGAAGGACAAAGGAAGCAGGGTGTAGATAATACACAAATTCTATGTTGTTTTCTAGAAGGTATGTGAACCTATTTGTATTTTGGTACATATTGGAACTAACTCTACACTCTAGTGGAGTTGTTAATCGACTTTATTTCGCTTGATACTACACCAGGTTTGAAAAGAGTAGGGTTTTTTCAAAGTTGTGAACTAAAGATAAGCGAAATGAAACGAAGCAATTTTTAATTTTTTTAAACATTAACAGCACCTTTATATGGGTATTCCTTCTTTGAGTAACTGTAGCATTACCTGCTCTGGTAATTTAAAAGTAATTCTTTGATGACTGATATAGCTATTCTAAACACTGAAACATTTCATTAGACAACATTTAAAAGTCACAGTTTTTAACGTTAACATCTGATTTATCAGGAAACGTCTTCAAGTCCTAGGAAGCTATAAGGCTCATCATGGCAATGGGGTTTTTTCAAGACTGAAAAGCTGAAAGTTATCCTTCATTTCTGACAACAAATACCATTAGCCATCTTCCCTACAGTGACAAACTCATTGCACACTTTAAAAAAAAAAAAAGTCTGTAAGCACCTGAGCCTAGGTGGCTAGTTGTAAATTGCCTTTTTCCAAATTAAAAAAAAAAATGCCATTACATGGAAAAATTGTGTAGTTCTATTCAAAACCCTAATGCTTTTTCAAGCCAAACTTGAGCAGTCAATAGGGAATACAGGATTGTTTCCTATTCTGTCACAAAGATCAGTAAAGAGACATTGACGTTACCAGCTAGGACTCAAGAAACCTAGACCTGCATTAATTCATTTTAGGCACTTGTGTTTGTTTTGTTTTGATTTTTGTTTGTTTGTTTTGCAGTGCTTTATTGCAAGTCCATGGCTTAGATGCTTGTCTTTTGCAGTACTTGGTATCAAGCCCACGGCATTATAAATACCAGGCAAAGTCAAGATTTTTCAATGAAACTTGTTTCTCTCTCTTTGTTTTTTCTTTTTTCCACTGAGTCCAAGTTGGTGAAGATCCATGCTATGTGTGACTGCTGATTAACTTCATACTAACAATGACAGTACCAGCTCTTGAACACTCAGGGAAAATATCAATGAGGCAGAAAAAGGTAAGTGATGAATCAGGTTTATTAGGAACACAGTCTTGACCTTCCAGACTCCCTAAAGCCTAAAAATAGCACTTTGAGAAAGGGTATGAGACAGTAACATCCTGTGAGTGGCATGTGTATCAATATGACTCTCCCAAGCTTGAATGTTGAAAAGCTACATAAGTAGATTGACTCTCTTTCATGAATCACATATGCATGTTCTTTTCTTACCACATTAAATCTTCATAAGATAACAGAGAGAAAGTCTTATGGACAAAATCTCTCATTGGCTACCTGGTGTGTGTTTATGTGTGTGTGTCTGTGTGTGTGTGTGTGTGCATGTATGTATGTGTGTATTTGTGTGTGTATATGTGTATCTCTGTGTGTGCAATAAATAATATAAACATTATAAAAATCACTAGGAAGTTTCTAAAAGCTGCTCAGTAGGGTTTCATTGCCTAGACTTACAGTGCCCTCATTAGCTGTTTTATAAAAAACAACAATAAAATAATCAACTTTAGAATTACAGAATGAAGTGACTCTAAGTAACAAGCAGGTAATTTCTATCTTTGGCATTTGAAAACGAGTGGGTAAATACACATTTTGAGAGTTCAAAGTAGCCATAGTATAAGCATAAAGAATCTGTAGGTCCTGAGGCTGAGCAAGCAGAGGGCATGGGAGGGTGTGCATCTGCCACTCAGCATTGTTTCCCTGCATCTGAGAGGTGGGTGCCAAATACTGGCGAGACAAGCAGTGAAGCAGACAACTCTAGAAAGCATCTTCCTTAGAAGAGCTTTTCTGCTCTGATGAGTCCTTCATGTTTACAAAACAGTTTCCATGATCACTGCGAAATTCCAGACAGCTGTCAGCGAAACAGCTCTGTTGGCCGTGTTACTCCTAAAAGTAAGGAAAAGAAAGACACACACACACACACACACACACACACACACACACACACGCAGAGAGAGAAATAGAAGGGAGGGGGATGGAGAGGGAGAGAGAAACACAAAGCTAAAGAGAAACAGAGAAGAAAGAGGAAACAGACACCAGAGAAAGAGAGGTAAGGACAGAGAAGTCCTAGCAAAAGTTCAAGTTTGAGGAAAAAGTATCTTAACAAAACCAAGAAGAAAAGGAGAATAGCTTTGTATTATATAGTTGAATTACCTACACTTACAAAAGTCAGCATTAAACAGTGTTTTGTGTGGAATTCCATTTCATACTTCATTTTAATTGTAATGTAAAATCTATTATCATTTATTCTAAGCATATACTCAAATCTCGTGTTAGATTTGTTTGCTTTTTTGTAGTACCAGTGATTGAGGCCGAGGTGTCACACATGGGAGGCAAGCCCTTTACAGGGCCCTGAGTTCACCTCCAGTGACCTTTCCCCTTTTTATTTTGAGACAAGGTTCCACTGAGTTGCTAAGGCTGGTCTGGATCTCTGTTGCCCACACAGGCCTTCAACTCTCCGTCCTCCTGTCTGAGCTTCTGCGGTATTCATGAGAGGTATGTTACCTTCCCCTGTGACAGCCAGAGCTACAGATAATGCACAGTCACATCCATTTATCAGCTGTTACATAAATTGGCGTTTGCCCTCCCAAGACTCATCTGAGAAACAACTATGCTACTGTCCACTCAGGCAGCATTCTGCTTACCTGATACGGCTGGTCAGCTGTCAGTTTAATGTACTGTGCTGCCAAGACGGCCACTTAACAGGGTCACTTCTCAGGATGGCAAACATGAGATTTAAAGCTTGACCCATTTTTCTAGTCTCCGTTTTTTAATGTCTCCTTTAGCAGCACGGGGATCAGCATGAGTTTCCATAAGCATGCAGGCAAGCAAATGCACCGTCACAGTCCCTGCTAGTTCTCAATAACCAACTGGGCTTCTTGGTGCTCTCATAATGGGATTTGTTCTGATTCTCTGGACCATTTCACACACACCATTTTGCCCTCCAGCCCAGGGCCGCTGTGTGACACTGAGCTCCTTGGGGAATAGGAGATGCCTTTCACATTCAACATTTACTGAACCTGTGATCTCAAGCATTCTGCAAGGAGTTGTATAAAATACAGTGTTCTGTGTTCATAAAGTAGGACCTGGTATTATCTGGCTCCCTTTGAGCATAAATATTTGCCTATTGTTTGGTTTGTTAAAAAAAAATTCTAGTTGCTAGGGGCAAAGGGACAAGATGACCCTGTACCCTACCTGGCAGGTATGGAAAATTTGGAGTGAATAAAAAGGCAAGAACACAAGAGATGAAAGATCACATTCCCTCTTTGATGCCCATGAAAGCGGATCACAAAGCCAAGCTATTGAAGAATTCAAGCCTAACAAAGAATAGGACCCAGTATTCCTCATTCTCACTTACGCTCTGCCCTGGACTGACCTATAGGTCATCACTGGGTCGGTCTGCCCAGCAAGTAAGAAACAGAGGTCTTAAACAGATGTGGCTCTGCCACTGCCTATTTGTTCTTTGCAGAATCATTAGTTATGCAACCTATGTTTGATTCTTTATTAGGTTATTCATTTATTTCTACTTATAATCCGAAACTCAAAACCCCAAAGATCTGGGAGGACATGGGAGGCAGGACAGAGAAAGCACACTGGTAGGGGCCTCAGACCTGAACATGAATAAAGCCTGGTATGGTGAACTGAGGGTTTAACATGACATTGTCCAAGTTTTCACCAAAGATTACAGGAGACACCGAACTGTTTCATTACTCCAAGTATGGCGTTCTAATTATTGGTCAGGATGGCATGGAACTTTTTTACATAATAGAATTATTACAGCTTGGGGTCCAAAATCCCATTGTTTCTATACCCCTGCGCTTCTGTCATGGCTAGGGCTCAGAGGCAGCTGTAGATGTATGAGAGCAGCTTGTGGGCACAGCATCTAGCTGTCCCTGAGCTATGAGGTAAGCCTGGGTAGAAAAGACATGCTGAACTAATAATAAACGTGTGCCCTTTTAGAGAATTTAATGTGGGTGTTGATGCTGACAGAACAGCCTCAAGGTTGTGAGGTGGCAAATCATGTATGCACACAGACTACACAAATTTACCAGAAAAAAAAAGAGTAGAAAATGCCCTACAATTTTTAAAGTCAATTAACAACACCTGTTCACCCCCAGCATTTGGCTAAGATACCCAATTGATGTGTGTTTACTTCATCTCACGTGACCTATTACAGATATTTTTTTTTCACTTGGATTGCCATAGAGGCAAGAAATTTCAAAAAATAAGCAAAAAGAAAGAATCTGATTTCCAATGTCCTTATGGACTCGTTTTGATGGAGCACAGGTCAATTCCTGTACCTTGAACATGTTAATCTCACGAGCAGATCAGTATTTCTATCAGCAGAATCCAAAACCACTAACTAATGCATGCCTCCCTCGTTGTGTCTTCTGAGGCTGACAGAATGAAATTCCAATCAAGTGATACAGCTCTTTCCCTGTACAGTATCAACTGGAGTCTTTCAACTATTTTACCTTGGTTTGTTAACCACTGTTTGCCAAAGTCATGGTTGTTGGATGCTTGCTCATCACATTGTGTTTCCCTGGAACCCTAAAACGCACTCTCGTATAAATTCTGCTGGTCCTAAAGAAACACATTCTATGAGTATGAGCATACCTTCTAGAGCATCCTTGCCTAACAGTTTTGGTTTCCTCCAGAGCCTCAAAGCTGTTGTGGTACACACAAGGAAACACAAGTTAAATTTGATCAAGAAATGTAACAAGAGCATCTTCAAAAGATTAGCCTTGTTGAGTAAGGAGAGATGGGAAGATGGTGAAAATTAGGCACTGAAAAGAGTCATGAGGAATGAGACTAGGAAAGAAAAGAAATTCAAATATGAGAGGCAAGAGATTTTAGTTTGAAGTCTATTTTGTTAGATATTAGGATAGCTACACCTGTTTGTTACATAGGTCCAATTGATTGGGGAATTATTTTCCTAATCCTTTACTATGAGGCAATGTCTGTTTTTGAGATTAGGTGTGTTTCTAAGACCCAGATATTAATCCACACACCTATGAACACCAGATTTTTGACAAAGAAGCAAAACATATCAAATTGAAAAAAAGCATATTTAACAAATGGTGCTAGCATAACTGAATATAAACATGTTGAAGAATTAAAATAGATTCATATATATCACCATGCAAAGAACTCACGTCCAAATGGATCGAACCTAAATATAAGGCCAACCACACTGAACTTTATACAAGAGAAAGTGGGAAGGACATTTGAACGCATCGGCACAGGAGATCACTTCCTAAATATAACCCAGTAGCACAGTCACTGAGAGAAACAATTAATAAATGGGACCTCCTGAAACAAATCTTCTGTAAAGAAGTGGACATGGTCAACAAGACAAAACAGCAGCCTACAGAATGAGAAAAGATCTTCACTAATCCCACTTTAGACAGAGGGCTGAACTCCAAGACATACGAAGAACTCAAAAAATGGTAATTAAAAGAACAAATAATCAAATAAAATATAAATGAAGTGCAGACCTAAACAGAGAACCCTCAACAGAAGAATATAAAATGGCTGAAAGGCACTTAAGGAAATGCTCATCATCCTTAGTCATCAGAGAAATGCAAATAAAAACACTCTGAGATTACCTCTTACACCTGTAAGAATGGCCAATATAAAACACACTGATGACAACTTATATGGGAGAGGTTGTGGGGAAAGGGGAACACTTCTGTATTGCTGGTGAGTGTGTACATTGGTACAGCCACTTTGGATATCAATATGGCAATTTCTCAGAAAATTAGGTAACAACCTTCTTCAAGACCAAGAAAAACCACTTTTGGGTATTATCTAAAGGATGCTCAATTGTGCCACATGAACATGTGCTCAACTATGTTCATAGCAGCATTGTTTGTCATAGCCAGAACCTGGAAACAATCTAAATGCCCCTTGAACAAAGAATGGATAAGAAAAATGTGGTACATTTACACAATGGAATACTACATATCAGAAAAATTCAAATCTTGAAATTTGCAGACATATGGATGAATCTAGAAAGCATTATATTGAGTGAGGTAACCAAGACTCAGAAAATTCAAATATCATATGTACCCACTCATAAAAGTGGCTTTTAAACATAAATCAAAGAAAACCAGCCTACAATCCACAATCCCAGAGAATCTGTACAACAACGAGGACCCTAAGAGAGACATACATGGATCTAATCTACATGGGAAGTAGAAAAAGACAATATCTCATGAGTAAATTGGGAGCATGGGGACCATGGAAGAGGATTGAAGGGGGGGAGAATGAAGGGAGGAAAGCAGAGAAAAATATAGCTCAATAAAGACAATAAAAAAATCTTTTCTACCTTTCACATTGGTCACCTTTCTAGTTTCATGACCTATAAATATATATGAATGCATGCATATGGGTATATAATATTAAAATCATGTTCTTCATTTGAGAATAAATGTGGTATATATCTTTCAGAATTTTGCTTAAATTATAAGGAAACAAATAACTGCAATTGTCAACAGAAATAACTACTCTAGATTACCATAAACAACAGAACAGATAATGAAATATAGTGTGTACATAAACACACTAGAGATTTACTGAGCTACGAAGACAAGTAAACATGATACTTAAAGGAATATGGCTAGAACTAAAAAGTTTTATTTCAATCAAGGTGGCTCAGACTCATAAAGACAATAAACTGAGCATTCTCTTTTGTTTCTGAATGCTTGCTCATAATCTATCTATCCAATTATCTATCCGTTTGTGTGTGCATGTGTGCATGAATGTGTACGTGTATGTGTGTGTGTCTGGACATGAAACCATGAGAGAAACAGTATAGGGTTCAAAGAGAGGAAAGCAATTTGACGTGGAAATTATGGGATCTGAGGGAAAAATGCAAAGGGGAGAGGTGCAAAGAACATGAGGAGCAATGTTCGGAAAGATGAATTAACTAACATCACAAGGAAATGTCATAGTAAAACCTAGTTCCATGTCTTCTAGTTTAAGAATAAAATAAATAACCAGGCCTTTATTTCTATTTATCATGTAAAAATAAACTTTGTAATTGCCCCTAAACAGTTATTTTACTAGTTTATTGTAACTATTGCAAAATGATAGGTGGGGATGGTAATTACAATAGAGAAATGAACATGATATTCATTGAGTTCAGAGGCCATACATTAAACATCAGAGACATTTGACATATATGTCAAATACTACAAGATTATACATAAAAATACCTTTAACCAGAAACAAATACATCAACTGCTCCTAAGGAGAACTAGTTTATTGTACATTTAGACATATATAAATATTTGTAAGAGTATATTTGTTTTGCAAAGGTAATACTAATATTTATTAAAGAATATATTTATCTGTATTAAATAGGAAGCTGAAATAGCTAGATTGTCAATAAGTTCACTTAGAAATAGTCACTGATAAATTCTAATTCTTTCATTTCCTTTCTATGTGTGTGTCTGTGTATGGGTGCCTGTGTGTTCACATGTGTGTACATGTATGTGTCGACTACAAGTGGACTGCATGTGTTCAGCTCTATCCTCTTCTACTTTATTTTTTCAGACAAGATCTCTCATTGAACATGAAGTTTGACAATTCAGTTAGGTTGGCTGCCCAGCCTTGAGATCTGTCTGTCTCTATCCTTTCTTAAAATGTGGTTTCAGATATATGCCACAAGACATGCTATTATTTTTACATGGATGCTAGATATTGACCTCAGATCTTCATGTATAGCTGGAAAGTATTTTATTGACTGAACAGTCTCCTCTATCTTTTCTTTTCTTGCCTGATTTTCCTCCCCTTACCTCTATTTCTCAATTGAATTTCATTCTTTCCTGTTTCACTTTTTTTAAACAAAGATTTGATTTAATCTTTTTATTATTAATTGTTTTTATTTTGTGTGTGTGTCTTTCACTTTGTGCCTCCTGAGCCCACTCATCTTCTCCTCTTTCTGAGAATGAAATACAATAAAATTTAAGAGAAAAAAGAAAGGAGTGCGGAAGACAGGAAAAATCTCACCATCAACCTGCAATGTGACAAAGGGAGTCACTCAGCAAACACTTTTATCCATGCATTTTTATATACAAGTGGGTATTCATCACAAAGAATCACTGGTCTTGTTCAAGGTCCTTGATCTCTGCTACACAGTCAATGCTGGGCCCTAACTGGGACTCTTCCTGGACATTCTGTTGCTGCCTATTGTTGTGGGGACACTGCAGCCCTGGGTCCATAAGACTGACTCTCCTCACCCTAGGCTCCCATGATCCAGGAGTTTACACATGGAGTGGATGTTGGAGTGGGCCAATACTTAACCCTGATCCTGGGTCACCAGGGTGATTTCTCCAGCATTGCCCTCCCTACTTCACCCCTAACCTAAAGGGGTAAGCAGGGAGTGGAACAGTTCTTCTACTTGCGGGTCTCTCTTAGAGTTGATTTTCTCACACCTCCACGTTCAGGGCCAGCTCTACTGTGTTGTCCAGGCAAGGGGTTGAGGCTACTTTCCAAAGCTCTGCAGCTGATTAGGGACAGGGACAGCGCTCCCACTCTTATGACCTTAAGGCTACCTCTTCCACTGTTCTCAGGCATTGACTGTCCACTTTGCAGAGTGCTGCAGCCGGTAATGGGGAGAGTCAGCTCTCTAGTCAACCAAAGGTGGCAGCATCAGATTGGGGGAGGGCATCTTTCTTTATATTTCTTTCTCCCTCACTACAGATGAGGGGGTGTGGCCAGCTATCCTACTCTCACAGCCTAGGGCTATCTTACCTGCACCTCTGCCAACAGGGTCAGCTCTACTGTGCTTGCCTAGGAGAGTTCCTGTTCCTGAGTGCTGCAGCCGAAAAAGGGAGGGTCAGCTCAGTTGTCTGTCACAGGCAGTAAGCACAAGCTCTCTCTAGCCACTCCCAGTACATTCTTACTGACAAAAAATTCTTTTTCTTAAATATGAATCTGAATATTTTAATAAGGTACTTTTAGTTTTTTTACTTAAGATCACTCCAGTAAGCAAATATTTTAGGGAAAAATGTTCTGAAACTATTGGTTCCCCATCCACTGAAATGTACCACATATATCTGCATGTGTTCAATCTTTAAAGAGGGTAGAGATCATTACAGTGTTTAAATAGGTTTTCCAGGATACAGATAGCAACTCATTTCCACTGTTTGGAAAAAAATCATTTTCTTGATAAATTTATTGATGAAGAGCTTAATGAACAGATGATTTAGCTTAGTATTTAGTCATAAACGTGGACATGCTGACAAAAGCCTATGTGTATCTTTAAACTATCTAAACAGTAGAAAACAAGTTCAGTCTTCATTTCTAGGATTCTCTACCACCTGTTTCTGAAGTCTGGAGATCGGTCCTCTCACCCTGAACTTCACCCTCTTCACTGTTACCTAAGCATATTCCCAGTGTTCCCCAAGGTAGAGCTCCATTTGCCTTCCGTGCAACCACCCTACCTACAGGCTTCACAGATGTGCTTCTGCCTATTCTTGACTGTTCCAGTCTTACTGCTTAGCTGTGATGTCAACAGTCACTCACTCATCATGTTCCTGAAGCACCTAAACAGCTTGGTCCTGTGAAGGGATACTGAATCATTTCCATCCAGTTCATCACACTTGCCATGTATTGGTTTTACATCTTACTTTTCATTAATACTAAAAATACTATGTCCAGGTACTAAGAAGTACCAGATATCTGGTAACTACAGAGTTTAAGATATTTAAAAATCATCTCTGTGGCACAATTGAATTCTGTCATAAAGTTTTAAGCAAATTTGACTTTATCCAAAAAAATGAAAGAATAGAGTAAGCAGGGGTAAAACACTATATGAAGATAAAACCTGGGTTACATAATATGAACTATATAACAATGGGACCTATATGCACATAATAAGAAAATGGTATCTTATTCCTATACTACCATAAATGCTCTTTAGAAATTCACTGTACAGATTTAGTGTCCACACTTATGAAAGCGATTTTGATAGCTGTGAAAATCTGATTCAATATTTTACCTACATCATGCTGTTACCACTTTTTGACAGATGCCTAACATATAAATGAATCCGTGTTGCTTCATTTTAGGCTTGAAAAATAATAAAATATAATTTCCCTGCGAAAGAATAGCTGCATTTGTCTGTGTGGGGTCAAGAAGGACTATATATCTAATGGGCTTCCCTGTGACTCAAAAGGACAGGCATGTGCCTAACCATGAATTCACTTTTACCTGCATGGCAAACAATGATCCAAATAGAGGCTCTCCACCTTGTGTTTTTATGACTCACATTAGGGCTTAAGTTGGATCATTAAGCCAACAGGATTTACTCAAAGCTCAGAACAGCGTGGGCAGTTCAAAGCCTAGCATAGTCTATTTATAAAGCAAACGAAGCATATTCGCATCTTTAGTGAGTGTGAATTCAAGTACAGTAAAATATTGCAGGGGTTTTCAACTATTTCTCACTAAACTATTTCTTTTTTATGAGATTACTCTTCTTTGCAAAGAGCAGAGAAAAGATTTAGCACTTCCTTCTGGATGGAGCAGTGGTAGATGAGAGCAAGCGCCTAGCCGCATGACATTGGGTCTCTAAGAAATCCCAAAGGGAACCAGGTGCACCTTTGTATTCTATGATCAAAGCAGTGTCTGGACAGCTTATTTCATAATATGCAAGGTCAATTATTGATCAAAATGATGTTCAAGGGTTCTAAAGACTAATTCAGAAAGGCAATGGGATCTATTTGAATTAGTGAACTGATAAGCAGCAAGGAAAAGGAGGGACATAGAGAGAAATAAATTATACAGAAAGAAGTAGTGGAAGACTTGGCTCTTCATCATTTAATGGTGGTCCAGGATAGAGAGCACTGCTTCTCCATTCAGTAGGTGTTCCTTTGCCTCTTGATGAAGCTATCTAACTGTTACTGCTGCTTTCTGGTGCTGTCCCTCCATCATACACCATGAACATTAGTATTAGGCTGCCTAATGTATGCAAACATGAGGAGTGATGCCTTCATCATACCACGCAGAGGGTGTTCAAAAATTTGGGATGGTTTTTATTGGAGATGTAACATGAAAACTATCAATAGAAGTTGCTATTACACAACAATAGTGTTGTGTTGAACACTGAATGTGAAAACATACACTGTTTAACTAGAATATCATCCAGAATATAATTTGTCTCTGGTTCTTTGTAGCAATTTGATGTATTTCTTGCATTTAATAAATGTTTTGGTAAATACATGTCCCTCATATAATTGCACTGGAATTAAGAACCATTACGACTGGGTGGGGAGAAAACAGCAAGAGTTGGGCATGGAGGCTCACACATAAACCTTAGGACTTGGAAAACTTCACAGAGAATAATACTGTGAGCTCAAGGTCAGCCTGGACTATAGAGTAAGACTTTGTCTTCAAATATATAAACAGTAACAAAAATATTCCAACAGTCCCATGTTTACACATCTTCTAATGTGTAATGTTCTCTTAGTTGTTCACCCTACTTTGCAGGTGAAATTAGTTTGTGCCTATGATCAGGACTAAAGAAATTCAAGTCCTGCTCAGTGAAGAGTATGAATCCTGGAGAGTAGCTAATTCACTAAGGCTGTAGTTCTCAAATGTGGGGTGTGACCCCTTGGAGGGGTTACATATCAGATACACTGCATAAGAGATATTTACATATGATTAACGGTAGCAAAATTACAGTCATGAAGTAGTAATAAAATAATTTTATGGTTGGGGGTCACCACAAGATGAAAAATGTCTTAAAAGGGTCACAGCATTAGGGAGTTTGAAAACCACACACCTAAGGAATGGCTACTCTTACAAAAATATCCTTTTAAAACAATTAAAATCATCCAATTAATTTTTCCTAGGTTAGTCTTTCTTATCTATATGCCCATATATTGATTTGGTTGGAAAATTCATGGAGCACTCTAGAAAATGTATTGACTCATTATAATTGCTAATTTAAGGTGTCTATATAAATGAAAATGAGCATCAGATGTTCATTCTTTTGGGCAAGCCTGTTAGCTTTTTCTCAAGTAGTTTTGAAAGAATTCATATTAGTATGAGGGTTTAAGTCATTCTGAACAATTTTTATTTGATAAACTTGATCTTCTAAGTTTACATGTGGAACAAAATTGCTCATTTACCTTGTGCCTGGAAACAGAATTTGCATTCTCCATAATAGTTTTCATGTTATTTCATCTAATTCCAATCTAACACATCCTTATATACCATTGGTGGGATCTACCATGCATCCACCATGGAAAGAAGTTTGGAGGTCTCCAAATAAATAAATAAATGTATAACTAATGTACACTATAGCTATCCTACACCTCTTCACACACTCCAGTTGAAGGAAGTAGTATATAACGAGAGACACCTTCAGGATAATGTTCAGTGCAATACATTTTGTAATATTTTCTGTACAGTCTAGTACAGGAAACAACCAGGTCCCATCAATACATATGTAGTTTCTCTCTCTCTCTCTCTCTCTCTCTCTCTCTCTCTCTCTCTCTCAACACACACACACACACACATATATATGTGTGTGTGTGTGTGTGTGTGTGTGTGTGTCTGTGTTTGTGTGTGTGTGCATGTGTCTATGGCGTGTATGTGTGCAGATGTGTATTCTAAATAGTAAATATGTAGTAAAGTAAGTGGAAAATTATCTATGTATAAAACTACGTACTATCACTTGTAGCAAAATTGCATAATCCTGGGGGAAAGTGTATTAATTAAGTTAAAATAGCTGAGACTCAGAAAGGTAGTACAGCATGCTCTCTCTCACACTAGTAGAAACAAGAACTGAAAATTAAGCTGCAAACACAATAGTTATCAGTGTGCACTGGGAAGTGTGACAGGAGTGGGTCAAGGGTGGAAAAAGGGAGGATGGATGACCACTGTGTATTGCTGCATGAACGGAAATCAACATGAGTCCCATCGATACTTGAAATTCATAAGTACTAGTTTAAAGGTATGACTCACCTTTAGGTGAGGAACACAATATTTATAAAATTTTATTCACAAAATGAGGAAGAAAACAGATTTTAGCTGGTATTAACTCATCATTATCAGACAGCATTCTATATTCAGATGAGTTAAGACCATTTTGAAAGGATAGTATTTCATGGGTCAGTTCTATTGAAATCCCATTTTGAACCTAAATACTTTGACCATCTTCTCTCAGCAAAACTGTGTGCTAAGTGCTGGAGACCTAGGAGAAATAACATTAATGTAAATCAAACAGCTGCCTCTACTGCTCTTATAAACAGGAGAGACAGAATCATGGGCAATAAGGTACACTTTATGCCAGTGGTAAATAACATGAGTCATGCTGCTTTTTTGGTGTGATTTTTAACACCTTTCCTAATGAACAACACATCCAATGACAAGATTTAGCTTACCAGTGTGAAAGATGTTTGTTAATTTGGGGAAATTTGGGTTGAAATTTTAAAAATACTTCTCACCTAGTGAGGGGGGAGGAAAAAGCATCTATATGAACTCTCTTCCTATTTTAAGACTATACATCTCAAAGAGTAGATTTTCAGGATATGTAAAGAACTAAGATTCTTAGACCTGACAAAGTGCTGTATTCTTGGAGGCAAAAAGAACGAGAGAGAGATAATAAGGCTGCCGTCCTCTTTTGTCTGCCTTCATGATAGGAGCTCGTTCCCCACACCCAAAGCTGAAGTAGGGTTATGGAAAAAAGTTGGTGATTCATATTCATGGAATTTTATTTCTATATTCTTTCAAATGCAGTCTTTTCCTTTTTATCTTTACTCCTGGAGTTGCTTTTGCAGCTGAGCAAAATCTAATGAGTTGCAAGGTAAACACAAGACAAGCTTCGCATCCGGGAGCCTTGCCTGACGACTCTCATTTTGATCTCATCTGCATTTATTAAAATTCAAGTTCTGGGCACTTCATTTTGCCTGTAGATTTTCAGCTTTAATTAACAAAATATAATGTGCCAAGAACTGAGATTGTGAATAACTGATAGATATTGAAATTATCCCTTGATAAACTATCACAGTACCTTGGGCTGTCATTTTAATAGTTAAAAAAAATGGTGAGCTGTTGAGATCTGGTGGTTGCCTGTTTTGTCTATTAAGTGTGGCATATAATACATATAATACATATAATAAGAATATATGTATTCTTTCTTTGTCTTTCAATACATTTGGAATTAAAGAAATAATGTATTAATAAGGCTGTGAGTATATGGAATGTGCTGAAATGTTCTTACTGATATTTGTATCATAATAAAAGTCATCGACAGTAATTAAACAAGGTAGATAGAGCAATAGAGACAGCATAGGCACCCTACTATTAGGCCTAATATTCTGACATTCTTCTTTCTAATTTGCTGTTGAGGGAAATAGAGCCTTCAATCTATGATTCTCTGCAGGGACATTCTGGATTATGTTCAAGACTTTCTTCTCAATCTGTATTCTTAGAACAATAAAGTCGTACTGTATTTCAACAAATCCAAAGTACTTCTCTGTTTTTCACATTGTAATATCATTACAATGGGGATGACATTCTAGATTCCCAAAAGTCTTAGTTTAATTGGAAGTGCATTCCCTTTCTTAGAGGTACAAGGAATATAATACACCTTTCAGTGGAAAACACCTTAGAGATGAAGCAGGATTGCTCTTGACTTGGAAGCATAGCAGTTCAAGTAGCAATAAATAGGAGATATAGAAGGCACTGGAAGAGCACACTGCACCTCCTCAAAATAAAGATGCAGCAAAAATCATTTTCCTTCCACATGACAGGCTGACCCAGACACACGCTGACCTTTACAGTGTACCTGCACAGACGGGTAGCTCTATACCTCAGTGCTAACATTCAACTTTCATGAATAATGCAGGGCTCAGAGTTGCTCTACTCTGCTTATTCTCCATTCTTCCAAGCATCCATATTATACTCAAATGATGTAACCTTATGATTTGCATTAATTCATGGACTTGAAATGCATCCTCTGTAAGTTTCCTGGGAGACAGTTTAATTTCATTTGTATGCATGTAAATAGCACCAAGACTGACATAAAAATTAATGAACTATTTACTTCAGTACCATATTCCTTGTTCCTCAGAGCAAACAAATGTTTATATAAATAAGGTAATCAATATAAAATTAAAGCTATAAAGTGTTAAGCAAGGAAACAATGCTTAATGTGTTCAAAGCAAAAGACAGTATTTAACGATGAAAGGGTAAGTTAGGGGATCGGGACAAGGTTCACTGGACAAAGTGTTTGTCATGCAAGCGTGAGAACCATAGTTCAGATGCCAAGAAAGCATGTACAAGCAGGACAGGTGTAGCAGCTGCCTCTATTCTCAGCTCTTAGGAGGCATCGATGAAATCCTTGGAAGATGCTGCAGATAGACTAGTGGTATTAGGAAGCTCTTGGTTCTTCAAGGGGTCTGCCTCGATTAGTGAAGTAGAGAGCTATTGAGGAAGACACCCAGCATCCTCTCCAGATATTTACACACACACACACACATGCACACACATGCACACACACATGCACATACACATGCACACAAGCACACACACACACACACACACGAGTGTGCACACGTACCATGCATGCATACATATGGTCAGGACAGAAAGTATATTAGAAGAATACATAAAGTGAGAAGAAATAGTTACAGTGCACTGGTTATTCTTCCTGATAGTGCTTCCCCAACATGAGCTCCACTAGAATGTCTGGTGTCACTAGAGATTCCAAGAAGCAACCTACTGTTAACCTTAACTAATGAGAAACATCACTAGATCAAAAGTATATTAGTGGTATGCCCTTTCCATTCATAAACTTTGATTAAGACCTGCCTTCTAGTACAAATATTTTATATGATTTACATATGTTAACTATATGTTCATCAAAGAGTACTTCCTGTCTCTCCAAAGTACTTGAAACTTCTAATACATACCGAGAGTCCATAAGAACTGGCCCTGGACATGAAAGTCTCATGTCTGTTAATGATTCCCACATTGCTCTCGCGTTGCAGTTTTAATTAGAGCATATTATTATTTTGTTGAGTACCAATCATATGAAATATATACCATTATTTCAGGGCCCAGATTGGTACACAATTTTGAAGTTAATGAAGTTGCTGTCATTCAGAATTTTTATTTTAAATTATTTCTGCAGTTTTACAAAAAATATGCATGAACTAAGCCTTTCCAACCCAGAGGAGACTGTACTTTTTGTTGTTCAAAATTTCCTGTGTATATGTATTAATCATGAATATAGTGCATACTGGTTTTCACCATATAATTTGAAACTAATTACATAAAATTACATCCCTATTTTTCTTTTATGGTTTCTTTCAATTAAAAGGGTAATATAAAACTGTAAAAGTCAGTAATAAAAAAAAATCCCCATTTATAGCAGTGAGCAGTGTAAAATACATTATCAGAAATTGCTTTGGGACCAAAGGGATGCTCAATGGTTAAGGACACTGATTGTTCTGGAAGAGAACCAGAGTTCTGTTCTCAACATCTACATGGTGGCCCATAACCACTGATACCTTCTCTGGGCCTTCTGAATGTGCATTCAGACACATGGGCAAAACACTCATACATAAAATAAAAATAATCAAATCATTCCTTAAAAGTTGCTTTTATTTCCAATTTTTGCTATTATAGTTTCCAAAACAAAACCAACATGAGCAATGTAAAATGCTTACAACTTTAATAACCATAAAATATGAGTGAAGAAACAAAAGAAGGAGAAAAGAAAGGTGGAAACAAACTTGCTCTTAATATTACATCCTAGTTCACAGGGAAAAATCCCACAAACAACCATGAGGTTTTATTAACAGTCCCTGCCAATGACTACATTGTGGTCAATAGGATCATTGTGGAGCAGTCCCCGGCAAGGACATTTGGCAGAATCTATCACCTGGAGGCTGCTAGAACATTGCAGGACCATCAGACCTGATGCTCAAGCCTTCATTCCACATGGTGCAGCTATCAACTGGCAGCCATAATTAGAAAAATGGGTTTTATAGGCGAGGTCAACTTGGCAATGTTTATAGAGACAGCCACAAGATTATTATGTGAGAAATATAATAGACTGTTTTATTTTAGTATACACTATCTATAAAATTTGTTATTAAGAATATGCCAGCTTAAAATGTATGGATGTCAATTTAATGTCTTTAAGACTTTATTGTCTGGTTTTAGTTTATATTAGATTTTTGACCAAAATAAAAAATTGCTTTGTATAAAAAATGCTACATATCAACTATCAAATCAATTATACAAAATTGCAAAGATTCTTTCAATAATAAAACCATGACTTAGAAGAGAAGACAAGCCTTTTTTCTAAATAATTAATTCATATGACAACATCATATTGCATTCAGAAACACAATGCTGCTTCTATTTTTGAATGTTCAGTTTATTTTACCATTTTTAGTGAGGTAAAATGATCTGTCAAATCAAGTGACCACATATTATAGCATGAAAATTTTTTCTTAGAGAAATGTTTATTTTTTGAAGAATGTGCAGAGGATTGTCAAGTAAGATACTGGTATCTGAAAGTGCTCAATGCACTTAGTCTTCAAGGAAATGCAAATGAAAATAAGTTTGAGTTCCCATCTCATCCCACTTAGAATAGCTATTGTCAAGAAAATGAAGGACAATGAAGGCTGGTGAGGCTGTAGGGAACAGAGGAAGGTTTACATAGTATTGCTAGGAATTTAACATGTTGCAACCTCTATAGAAGCCAGAATATAGACATGGATCAACTCTATGAGTCAGCTACATACATGTAGGACTTTAAGCCAACATACAAAAGAGATATTTACACATCCATGTTTGTTACTCTGTCATTCACATTTACTAAGGTATGAATGAAATCCCCTTTGTGGTTGAGTGGCACGCGAATAAAGGAAATGAGGTACAGGTCACAAAGGAATTGTTTCAGCCCTAAAAACATTATCACTGTAGAACTTGCCAGAAAATGCAAGGACTAGAGATGATTAGGACAAAGAAAATAAGTCAATTACAGGAAAACAAATACCATGTTTTCCCTCATATATGGGATCTATAATGTGTGTGTATGTGGAATATGTGACTGGGGTGTGTGGCATATATGAATGGTGTGTGTGTATGGTGTATGTGTGGTGTGTGAGCATGTATGTGTGTATAGAGCATGTGGTGTGTGTGTATGGTGTATGTGGCGTGCATGTGTATGTGTATGTATTATGTATGTGCACAAGTGTGTGGTGTAGGAGGTCCTTCTGTCTATGTGTTGATTTCATTGGTTAATGAATAAAAAACTACTGCGTTGGCCTGTTGATAGGGCAGAACTTAGGTAGGCAGGGAAGAAAGAACTGAGTGCTAAGAGAAGGAAAGAGTCAAGGACATGCCGTGGATCCATGGCCGGAAGTAGATACGCCGAAACTTTTCTGGTAGGTGCAGATGGGTTAAATTAAGATGTAAGAGTTAACCAATAAGAAGTTATAGCTAATGGGCCAAGAAGTGATTTAATTAATACAGTTTCTGTGTGGTTATTTTGGTTCTGGGAAGTCGAGACAAATAAGCAGCCCCCTGCAACAAATGTGTGTTTATGGTGTATGTGGAGTGTGTGTGTGTGTGTGTGTGTGTGTGTGTGTGTGTTAGGATGAACATAGACACGGGCCATGAGGAGGGAGGGAAGTCTCTGAAAGGTGGCCTAAGGAGGGAAGAGAGATGAAGGGCATTCTGAAGGCAGAAGAGAGGATTATTTTGAGGAGAAATGGGATCAGCAAGAAAGGAACAGAAAGAATGGGGGAGAGCAGTGGAGAGGGAAAAGGAAAAGAAGGGGTAAAATGACATATGTCTGAAGATGTCAAGATGAAATCCATCACTTCATAAACAAATATTCTTTAAAAGAACAATGTAGGGTCTCAAATATTTGGTAGGATATGTATGCTAAGAAACACTTCTTATATGTCAAATCCAATGAATTACCCAAGCATTCAGATTTAAATAAGGACAACCTATAATCTACAGTAGTAATAGAACAAAGCCTCCACCAGTAATCCAATATAAAACATATTTAAGACATTTAACAATGGAATGGTAGCAATCTTTTCAATAATTTGAAATTGGTAATAAAAAGAAATCTTTGATCATTAAATCAAGAGCATAAATTTTTAGCATATATGATACTTTAATAGTTTTTAATACTTATATGAACTGTTTAAATCTTACTAAGGAACTTGGAATTCCAAGTATCAAAGAATCATTTCTTGATATGAAGCAATCTGTTTATTTAGAATACCATGACATTTAAAATTTTAGTATGAGGTAGTTGTGTAGGCTACAGTCAACAGTGAGGAACAGATTCTGTTGGATTTTATATATTAAAGAAACTTTGGGGACTAGAGAAATGGCTCAGCATTAAGCAGCACTGGATGCTCTTCCAGAGCATCTGGGTTTGATCCCAACACCCACATGAAGGCTCAAAACCATTTGTAAGCCCAGTTTAAGGAATCCAAAACTATTTCTGCCCTTTGAGGACACCAAACATGCAAGTTGTGGACAGACATAAATGCAGGCATAGCACACATAACAAAACGCTTTTTTTTCCTACCAAATACCCTTATTAATAGACCCCAGGCTTCTCTTTTAGTAGAAATCAAACACAAGACACCAAGATCAACATAGAGCTAGAAGAAGAGAAAATAAATGGAAAAGGTACTAGAACAATCTAATACCTAATACATTGCCCTGTCTGTGTCAGTGTTTCCTCTTCAGCTAGCCTTTCCTCTGCTCTGAATGTTGTCAGCAGAGAAGCATTTCGTGCCTGCAGTTAGAATTTTCTCTGATGTATGAAGTTTATAATGAACCGAGAAACTCTCTCATCTATCAAGATTGCCAACTAATTCGTTGGAAAAATCAAAAACAAATTCAAGTGAGTACGTTTGGTGCTTGATTCCAGCAATAAATTTTATTAATGCTCTGTTTAGAGTAACAGCAATAAGGAAGACAGTGAAAGTTGGTGCAGTCAGCCGACTGTACTGGAGGGTTTGTGTTCTCTGTTGTAATGAATCTGTGGAGAGTCTAGTAGCTACTAAAGCATCAAGACAAAAAAAATCCAGAAGATATTTATAAAGTATGATCATTTTTTTGATTTTTTCAGTAAATAAATAGTCTGTTTCAACCTATGTCTTTATGGTAGGAAGAGCTGTCAGAAACTTGGAGTAGAACTCAAGCTACAAAGAGCTATTTCATCTAGATCTGTCTGCCTTTTATCACATTTAAATTGCATTTTCTTTAAAACAGTTTCTATCATGGAACTAGTCTAAGGAATAAAAGCGATTTGTTTCTTAACAATTCATGTCACCAGTCTTGGTGCCTTACCTAAGTTATTTTGTTGACCTCTTCAGAATCCCTTAGTGTTGGCAAGAATTATAACCTCCATTGTATTTTCTCATAAAAGTTTAGCTTACATAATTCAGTCAAGAGAAAGATTTCCATTGGCCTCCAACGTCAGATATCATATGCTATTCCCTTTTCAGATACGGCATCTTTGTGGGAAAGCTCTTGTCAGTTGGCATATGACTGAGCTCTATCCCTGATGTTAACAGAATTCAGCAAAGCTCTCAATCTTCATTTCCCCAGAACATTCAAAGGCCTTTAGACAGGGTTCTAGGTCTCTCTTTTCCTTTGGACCCAGCTTTGCAGCAGTCTGGTATATGGGCAGTAGCCACCAAATATCAATAGGCTAACCAAATTGCCTTTTTTCGAACCATGTTGCCTTTCCTCTCAAAACTAAAAATCAAAACGTTGAGCTATCCTTGTCAAGCTGGCCCTTTCCGGATAGTTTTTAACATGAAAAGCCAGGTTGACATCTTGTTAATATGCAAATATACCATCAGACAGACTGAAGGATGATTTTTTAAATTTTTTGGAAGCTCGTTATGATACTAAAGAGAATTAACACAGTTCACCGGAAAAAAAATTATTTCTACAATAACTCTGACCAAAGGCACTGATAGACAGACTGACTTATACCAAGTATGGATCTATAATGTATATGAGGAAGGTCATATATGACAGTAAAGAGATTTCATTCATTTCTGCTAAAAGAATAAAGCTGCCACTGCTGGTTCAGTTTATTTGGTGACACCTGTGGCAGACCATTAGAACCTGTGAGGGGGCAGCAACAGAAAGGTGTGCCTTTCTTTCTGCTCTGACTGGAGAGGCTGCTGAGTCCTAGAAAAACACAGCCCAAGCCTCACGATGTCCTTATAGAGTGGCTACACAAAACCTACAGTAAAGTGACAATTTATGTCTAGATCCCCCCTGAGCTGGCAAGCAAACAGAAATCTTTCTTCCCCGAGGCAAAACTAAGACAGAAAAACAAAAATCCTTCTTTCCACACAAGGTGGTAAATATTTGAAGATGTTTAGAAGCAAATTGATTTTTTTTAAAAAACAAACAAAAACACACAGCCTTTCTATGCACTGTTCAGGGTCCCCTGGGGTACACGAGGAAGCTGGTAGATGCTACATCAAAATCTGAGAAGAAAAAAAAAAATCTTACTTTACCTGTCTCCCTCTAAACTTATTTAGATTCATTTCAGGAAAGTCCTTCAGCTAGAAGAACCAATTCAGGACCAGTATCGCCCAAGGACTAGCTAACCCTATTCTCAGTAGGAGACTGGCCAGAGTTCTGTGGTCTATGGGGAAAGTAGCAAAAAAGACTCCAAGCAATCTGACGCCCTTTCTGAAATTTTCTATGTGGTCAAGAAATGTTCCTTTATTATCCACTGCAGTGTTGTGAGAGGGTGCCTGATTTATTCTCTTTACTACAATTAGTTTATTGCCCAAACATAATATGTTTCAATTGCACCACGGTCATATTGGAAAAAGAATTAAATTCTTCATATTTCTGAAATAGTATAAAAACCACTTGCAATCTCATTCTTCACCCAAAATGGACAGTTATCAGTATAATGAAAGGACAGAACATGGTAAAAAGGATGTCCTCCTGAAAAATACTAGAATATAAAACTTTATGAGTCATAAATAAAATTTATAAGCCCTGTAACACTGTAGAGAACATATTCTGGATATAGATCATTCTAAAAACACTGATTGTCAAAATTACTAACTGCGGGCCTCCTATTTCATCTGTGGTGTTGCTATTGTCCACAGCAAAGGCAAGCCTCTAAAGCTCCTCTCTAGGATAGTGATAAGCAAATGGGATCCAATAAAATGACTATGTATGCTCCTGTGTACTTCAGAACAGAACAGATGTGTCCTCAGCTGGTGACAACAGCAGATGCCTATCATCCCCACTATTCAGGAAGCTGAAGCAGGAGGATGATTTGAAACCACGAGTTTGAGATAGATTGGGTAAACATAGGAAGGTTCTGTTTCTCACACACAAGACTATCATTTTCAACACAAATTCTTCCATTTGGATTCCCTTATATGTGTCAAAGCAGCTTTCCCACTTTATCATCTATTATTATATCACCATTGGTTAATTATCATAAAACAATCAGATTAATCAGCACAATGTACTCTGGTAGGAAAAAAAATGATATACACAGAAAGAAATAAAGCCTTTATGCTTTCAGAATTCTACTAAGAAAATGAATAGCAGAAAATGGTACAGTGACCAGATGGTATTTTGTAATGCTATGCTCTTTATATATGTTATCCAACTTCATTCCCACTCTGCCTATAAGACTGGTATATTACTATGACTGCTTTATCAGATTAGGGGATGGAATGTTTAGAGAGTTCGTACTATTGTTGTGCTTCCCAAAGGCAGATACATGGTAGACTTGGGCATTATCCCTCATTAGTATCATTAAGATTATGGACTCTTAATTGTTTTGCTATATAATTTATTATAGAGATAGGAAAAATGGACCCTTTATTAGTTCCCATGTGAACAATACCACACCAAGTGACAGTTGACTATCTTGGGGTAATATAGTCCTCTTCTTTAACCACTTGGATTATTCCAATTATATCAGTGTAGCTTTGACTTACCAGTCCAGTTTTGCCACCTACTAACACTTGAAGCCACCTGCTTTAAAGTCCCCCTTATTAAAGCAGTCAGTTCTATATTTTTACACATTGACTCTAAAATGTCACCATATTCATCTGGTTTGGTGGTGCACATGTTTAATCCCAGCACTCCAGAGGCAGGTAGATTTCCATCAGTTCTACATCAGCCTGGTCTAAGTATCAAGCGAGTTCCAGGCCAGATTGGGCTACATAGAGCCACACAGAGAAATCTTGCCTCAAAAAGAGTTATTACTTTCATAATGGCTGAGCCTTAACACCTATTTGTCCTAATTTTAAAGGTTATTAACATATGCTTTTAACATTTATTTTCCTCTGATATTGCCATCATCCTATATCATTGTAATTTGTTATCTACTTTCCAATTTTGCATATTTTAATCTCTGCTTTAATTTTGGAAAGTAAAGTCAACTTCCAGCTACATGAAACTACCTACATCTTTATCTGCCCCTTCATCCTTCTTCCAACTAAAATATGTTAAAAAAATTGCCTACGTAAGGTGTGATTTTCCTTCCTCTGTGATATTCATCATTATGTCTTAGTCAGGAAAGCACCCAGAAGATTTGAAAGTGAGAACACAGAAGAGCTTAGCCTTCTCCTTGGTCCCCTTCTAATGGCTCTCCATACCACAGAATATTCATTTCTTTCTTGTGTTCTCCTGCTTCCCTCGCTAGTAATATGACATGAAAAGGACAAAACTGATAATAAAACTGGACCTGGGGGGAGTTGGGAGGACCTTGGACTTAACATAGAGTAGGGAACCCTGATGGCTCCTTGGCCTGAGAGGGAGGGAGGGGGGATATGGGTGGAGGGGAAGGGAGGAAAAGGGAAGGAGGAGGGGGGAGAAGATGGAAATTTTTAAATAAAAAAAATAAACCATAAAAAAAACAGTAGGCACTGTTTTGTGGGTGCATGTGTGTATGTGCATTTGTATGTGTGAGTGTACATTATATGCATGCTAACACATGCAAGCTTGTGGGTGGTATTTTACGTGTGAGCATGTGCATGTGGTGGGCTATTTTCAACCTAGAATATTGTTCCTCAAACACAATTCCCCTTGCTTTCTGAGACAGGTTCTGTTACTGGGAAACTGATGCTCACAAACTAGTTTAAGATGGTTTGTCATTGACCCAGGAATCCATTGTCTGCTAGGTTACTAGTGTAATCAACCATCCTTAAATGTTTTCTGTTTGTTTTTGTTCTTTTGTGGGTTCTGAGGATAGATCTTAGGTCCTTACATTTGCACAATAACCTATTTTATTAACTGAGTTATTCCCCAGATACATTACTCCAAAGTTCAGAAGAAAAAAAATCCACTACATAAAGCTTTTAAAATCCTCTTTGAATTTTTTCGTGACATTGGAGATATGGGTCCATATTGCTCTCAGCATTACTATCTTTTAATTTGTTACTAGGACAGCCCATTACATTCCTGCTTAATGTGTTCAACTACTTCTGGAATCCTGAGTTCCAAAATCTTCTATATTCCTCTAAACAACAGCATGATCAGAATTCAGTTCTGTCGTCTCCGCCTACCTAAGTTCTGTCCTATCAGGCCAAGCAGTTTCTTTATTGGTTAACCAATGAAAGCAACACATAAACAAAAGAACCTCCTACACCATGTGAGCCTATGCTGGGCATTCTCATTCACATCCTATCAATCTTATGTTTGTTCATAACTTCAATTTCACCATTGCTATCAATTGGTCAGCCTAATACTAAATCTAGAATTAAGCATTAGAGTACTCACTAAATATCCATTACTAAAAAACATGTAACTTGTATTTACAACAATATTGAGCAAAAGAATAAAAAAAAATTCAATGCAAGGGACTAGAGAGGGGGTTGATGTTAAGAGCATCTGTCACTCTTGAAGAAGATAAAGGTTTGGTTTCCAAAACCCACAGGGCAACTTACAATCATTCAAAGTTCAAGTTCCAGGAGATTCAATGTCCTCTTCTGACCTTCACATGCTCTAGGTACATATAAGTTACAAATATATGCATACAGGTTAACAATAATACAACAATAAAATAAAAATAAATCTTCAAAAATGGACTAAATCAATATTCTTAATTTTTTTAATAAATGCAATTATACATTATATATAATGAATACAATGAGAAATTATATTATTATTATTATTATTTGTATCATCTATTAAAATTAAGGCATTTTCCTCAAAAAGGGAAACATTCCACATATATTTTCTTCACCTTAATTTTATTATATGAGAGCAACACTATATTTATACTTATACTTTATAAGGCATAATTGTAACTGATAACGAGTACAACTGTGGGAAACTTTAGAGTCACATTACAAGATATTTGACAAAAGATGAGAATGGAGACCCAAGGTCACAAGCATAGTATGTTTTATATAACATTCAAATCTAATATCAGTAATGTGACTGATAATTGTTGTATGCACCTTGACCTCTTTCCTTGACTGGCAATATCCCTCCTTCTGTCCCATCCCTTCAAGCCTTCTACTTTTCCAGATTAAAAACAATACTAAAATGAGAACAGCTACCAACCCTCTTTTGGCTTCTTATTGTTCCATTGAGAGTAAACATTACACATTCATAATTTTAATTTTAATTCAAAACCTAGAAATGAATCCACTTATGTAAGTATGGGAAGTCAAGAGCCAGACAGGTCAGTAAGTAGGCATTTTGAGCCAGTTTGGCCAAGTAGTAAATGAAAAGAAAACATAATTGAAGAAGATTGAGCTTAAACACCAAGTGACAAGAAGCACAAGGGCCTTGTTCCTAATAAGAAGGGAGTATTAGTCATCTAGACTGAATAACAACCATGTCCTCCTAAACCAAAACCTAAACCCAAAAGAATGCCATAACTCTCACTCCCAGTCCTGTGAAAGACAGAAATAAGAAAGCTTCAGAAGTCTGAAACCACGAGTAAATGATGGTTTATCAACTTACACAAACAACAGAAAAACACTTCAACAGGAAAGGGGCACGAGGCAGAGTAGCCACTGTGCTGTGAGCTTCAGCAATTACTCCGAAGATCTCGCTATGACAACTGGTAAAATGCCATGTGAAAAAACAGATGTTCACTATAGACGAATCAGACCTATTCTGACCTTATACAAAGTTGCCTTCTGGGGCTCTCATAGCCAAAAGAAAAGTCAAACTATATGGCTTCAAAATTTCTCAAACACAGACTGCCTTACTTGCTAAAGGCTAAAATAGCTGGTCACTATCAAACAAATGGTAACTTACAATTCTGGAAAGTTCTAGAGTCCTTCACATTATGCTAAATCATTTCACCTGTGCTCTATCTATGGAACAAGCAATGCTGATGGACAGCACATCTGTTTATAATTAATATTATAATTCAGGTAACTGAATATTATATGTCCACTGTTGAGGTCTATTGCTCTGAGGAAAATTCTGTTTAAAATACTATGTGTATAGTCATTAGTCTTATTGCTGTGAAGATATACCATGACCAAGGTAACTCTTATTTTTTTTTGTTTTTATTAAAAATTTCCATCTCCTCCCCTCCTCCTCCCCCTTCCTTCCCCTCCCTTCCACCCATACCCCCCACTCCCTCCTTTCCAGGCCAAAGAGCCATTCAGGGTTTCCCTTCACTATTTAAATCCAAGGTCCTCCCCACTCCCACTAGGTCCAGGAAGGTGAGCAACCAAAACTGACAAGGCTCACAGTGAGCCCGTCCATGCTGTAGAGTCCAGCCCATCGCCGTTTGTCCTTGGTTTCTAAAAGAATTTAATTGGAGCTTACTTACACTTTCAGAGGTTAGCCCATTATCATCATGGCAGGAAGCATGGTGGCAGACAGACAGGCAGGCAGATATGAGGCTGGAGAAGTCACTGAGAGTTATATATCTGGATCCACATGCAGCAAGAAGAGAAGACTGGGCCTGGCATGAAATCTCACCGCAATGACATACTCCCCTCTGACAAGACCACACCTTCTAATCCCTTTGAAGTAGTATCACTTCCTGATGACTAAGCATTCAATATATATGAGCCTATTGGGGATATTCTGTTTCAAAGCACCACACTATGCTTCACTGGCAATGCATCTTCTTATTCAAGAGCTCCAATAAATATATTATAATGAGATGGATGCTGTTTTTATGCCCACAATACAATATGCATTTTGCAGTCCATAAGGCAAGGAATAATTTCATGTTTCAGGCTTATTATTTAAAGAACTTACATAGGGCTACAGCTGCAATACATAATGATTTCTCTCAATCATGTGGGAAAAGAAGATTGAAAATCTGGAAAGGATACATTATTTTGGGTACCTTTAAGAACAATTAAAATTCATGGAAGGCAGTGCATATGCTAACAATAAAAGGGGTTTCAAAAATGTTGTTTTCAATTTATTGATCATCCAGATGGATTCAGGTATCCAGTGAAGGACCTGCATGCTGGCTAAAAATATCAGAAACTAGCATTGGAGTCAGAGTCTGAAATTGCAAGTGAACTGCAATATTAAAATGAAATTGTCTCAGATATCAGAATGCTTCTCAGAAATGAAAGATACTTCTAGGGCCAGAGTCCAGTCCTGGCGGAGAAGCTGTAGACGCTGAGCTTATGACTGGTGGAAAGGGCTACCTAAACCGTTGGTGATGCCATCACCTACCTAAAGAAGACCGGCTTTAGCTGGAATGCGATTCTTAAAGTAAAGGGCACTCAATGAGCACTAATGAGCTACACCAGCTTTCTATTAAAATTCTTCATTAAATTCTTCAAACTTCCTTGCTACCTTATTTTCAGACATTTCTATAGCCACTTATCCTATCTCGGTCACCACTCTGTCATATCAGCAGCCTGTAACACAAAGGGAATATGCTTACTAGTAAAAAGATATGGACTTACAAGGGCTCAAGTGAATATAAGCATTTTTTAACAATATAGTTTAAAAATTTAAAAAAGGTGCACTGCTTTTGCCATATTGTTACTGCATACTTATATGAACTATAGAATAGTGGGAATGCAGCTTTTATATACACTGTACAGCAGAAAAGAAAAAAGAAAGAAATTATGTGATATGCTTTAGTGCGGATATTCTACCTTTCCCTGCCATGGCTGGGAATCAATCCCATAATATTTCTGAGGAATGCATGAACTTTGAAGTAGCTATGATTAGCTTTTGACTCAATAACACACTAAGCACACAAAAGGTATGGAATGTTTCGAATAAGCACTGAAGTTCATGCAAGTGTAGAGACAGAAGATCTGCCACTGTCAAAACCAGGGTCTCAGTTCCTATAGCAAAACTCCATAGCAACACTGAGAAAGCCAGCACTTCCATAACATAGTATCCATAACGGCTCATCTTCAAAACTTGGCTTCACCTCCTAATTTTATTTAAAATGACGTTCCCCTCAAACATTTTGAGGTCAGAATTTAATATTTTCATGATGAAATTAAATTGCAAATGTTGTAAATTATAGATAATAAAACCATTAATACTTTGGAATAGCCTACTATATAATTTTAATATATATAACAACCTAAAAATTATAGATAATTATTTGAAGAACATTTCAACTGGCAAAAGTTTTACATCAGTATTCCTAGCTCTGTTTAAATCCCTTTCATATTTCTATCTCCAGTGAATTATATCAAAATATACAAATGTAATGTTTAAATATTTTTATTGATCAGATAACAGCAGTAAAAATGAGTCAGTATGGTATTTTTAAATTTTTTACGAACACAGAACTCTAGGTGTTAAAAAGTTTCTTTTGAGTTGAGCTACAATCACAGTTAGGAAAAGAGAAAAATTAAGTGAACATTTAAAATTATAATATATGTTTAATATTATTATTGATTGAGGGAAATTAATCTCTTAATAATATTTATGGAATTGTCTTTTCCTACACATGTTTCACATATTCTGTGTATAACTATTATTACTTATTAAGATAAGGAGGCAGGGCCCAGCATCAGTCCTCTTTGGTTTTTATTGCTATTATTATGAACATGCATTGTTCAAAAAATAAGCAGGAATGCAACAAAGTCCTTTCATTACAGCAGTGTCACCCAGGCATTGACCTCCTTTTCAGTTAAACACCAAGAGTCACCAATCCTTCATCAAAAATTATTTTAATCATAGATTGGCTGACAACTCCATTAAGTTGCTCTGCAATTTTACTTAACGTAAAGAATTGCAAGTCACCTGACTTAATAGATGGATTTCTTAGCACTTGTCAGACTCATCTATTCGTCAACACTACAACCAAATAATAAATCTCAATTTTCCGCTCTCCCTGTCCCCCTCTCTCCCTCTCTTCCTCTACCTACTTCCTTTGCCCCCTTTCCCTTCGTCCTTTCTCCTCTCCTTCAAAGCTATCAGAGGTCATAGGGAAAAAATCTTCATGCATGTCCAGGAATATGCACACACCTTAAAGTCAACCACCCAAGTGCATAATTGTAATCTTAGATTATATCTGCAGTCATTAATTACTCCTAAATGAGTTCTAATACTGTAACAAAGCACAAAATAGATCTGAATTAAACCCAATTATCTGAAAGACCTCCCGAAGATCCTTCTCATAGAAACAAACACAGACAGACTCACTTCACTTCAAGTCTTTAGCAATTTTAGTCTAGTTTTCATACAACTATTCAGGGACCTTCTAAGAGAACACCATGATTTATTTCCTCAACAAGATTTTATTATCCAGCCAAATAATAACATTAGTGCAGTCACTTACAGCAGCAATTCTCAACCTGAGGGTCACCACTCCTTTGTGGGTCAAATAACCCTTTAACAGGGATCATATATCAGATATCCTGTACATCAGATATTCACATTGCAATTCCATAGCAGTAGAAAAATTACAGTTATGAAGAGCCTACAAAATAATTTCATGGTTGGGGTCCACACAACAATGTGGAACTGTATTAACAGGGGTCATAGCATTAGAGAGGTTGGGAACACTGACTTGGAGCATCTGGAAGGCAAGTACATTGAATCTTTATTTAGGTTCTGGGGTCAAAAGAAATAAGCATGGTACAAACATAATCTTCATTATGAATATCATAATGTCTCAGAGAGTAAAAGGCATTACTAAGCCAGTGGGTCCGTTCTGTCATCAGTGTGAGCAGTGCTCAGGCTTAGAAACCTGCAAGATGGAGATCCTCCTGGGACATAAATACGCAGACCTGGCAACAACAAACATGCTCACCAAAGACAAAAACTAAGAAGGCAAAGGCTTCTTTCCCATATTTGATCCAACACAAGAGCCTCCTCCTCATCCTGGAAACACCAATTTGACTCTTATCTGCGGAATGTAGCTCCTTTATTGAGGTTTATTTCAGGTGGCCTATTTTTATCATATAATTGGTATGAGATTAAATAATTGTTGAGAAATTGAATATTAACTGAAATTACATAAAATATTTCACTTTTAATTTATGAGTTGATATCTTTATATGCTGTATTGCTTTGTTAATATTTTTCCTGAAGAAAGTAAATCAGGGCTGGTCTTCCAAGTTTATCTACCATAACAAATAAAAAATGATTAGTACATTTACACAGAGGAGGAATGAAAATCTCTTCTTGCTTTAAAGTCTTTTTAACTGGTCTCATCGCCATCCCCACCCCTACCCCCCACCTCTTCACCCACCCATCCCTGCCCTGTAGAAGACCACCTGCAGGGGCCTGCCTTCTCTCTTTGCCTCCATTCCCAGGGAACACCATGGAATTTCTCCAGACCTAGTTTTCCTCCCTGACCCCATCCCTCCATGTCAGCCACAAATAGACAGAGAAGCACTTCCTACCTGGAAATCTTCTGGCCAGGATGGTCCCTAGGGAAACTGTAGGCAAATTCCTCTTCGACTCTGCCTCTGGTTTGCCCATTACAAATTCCCGAGTCTCATCCCCATCCTACAGCAGACAAAGTGCAAGGGCCCTCTTTCCCTCATTGATACCACTTCCTTAGAAATCCAGAAATGCTCCTGGCAGATCCAGCTTTCCTCTTTCCCATGAATGCTCTGAGAAGATATCCTTCTTTCTAGCCCATCTCCATTCCTTTCTTCCAGCACCTAATCCCAACATGGGCACAATGGGCAGGGACTCTGAGCACTCCTTACTGGTGAACCTTAGTCAACAAGATCTCCTAAAGTCCAGATAGGGCAACAGAAGCCAAGGACCACATAGCAATACCTACAGTCACAGTCATTCCAAACTCATATGCCTAGATACCAGATACCAGCACAGAAACACAAACAATAACACTCAGGACAATGTGTCTATTCTAGAACCCAGCCACAATCTCAATGCTTTATCTGCTTTTTTTTTTTTTGTTGGTTTTTTCCTTTTAGACCTTTTACTTATATACAATTTAAGTTTTTTTTTCCAGTTTATTTATTTTTTATTAAAAATTGCCATCTCCTCCCCTCCTCCTCCCCCTTCCCTCCCCTCCCCTCCACCCACACCCCCACTCCCTCCCTCTTGAGGCCAAACAGCCATCAGGGTTCTCTACACTATGTTGAGTCCAAGGTCCTCCCAACTCCCCCCAGGTCCAGGAAGGTGAGCAACCAAACTGACAAGGCTCACACAGAGCCCGTCCATGTCATAGAGACCAAGCCTATCGCCATTGTCCTTGGCTCCTCGGTCAGCCTCCACCATCAGCCACCCTCAGAGAGTCCGATTTGGTCGCATGTTCCATCAGTCCCATTCCAAGTGGACTTGGTGGTCTCCCATTAGTTCTGTCCTGCCGTCTCAGTGGGTGAACGCATCCCTCATGGTTCTGACTTTCTTTCTCATGATCTCTCTCCATCCGCTCCTCATCAGAACTTTGGGAGCTCAGTCCGGTGCTCCAATGTGGGGCTCTGTCTCTATGGTTTTCTGTGTGTGGAGGTGTGTATCTCAGCATTAGTATGTGTTTCCTGTGCTTTTTCTTTGGATTTTGTTTGTGTATATTTTTCTATCCTGGTTTGTTTGCTTGTATTTTATCTTATTTTACTTTATTAACTTTTCAATGCTATTTTATATTCGAATAAGAGGAGAAGGGCAAGTAAGAATTAGCTAGGAGGAGTTTGGGGAAAGGGAACCATAATCAGAGTATATTGTCTGAAAAGTATATTTTCAATAAAATAAATAAATAATTGAACTAAAAGACTAATGTAATAATTCTAGAAAAATGAATCTCAAGAAAGAAAAAGAATGAACAATAAACTTTCCAAAGAGAAAAAAAAATCACCCTGACCTATTACATGATACTTAACTATATGTTCTATTTCGAGAGAGAAACAGATTCCAATACGTCCTCCTATGGCCCAATCTTCAGCATTGGCAGTAGATAATAGAGCCTATGGGGACACTGGGTCAGCAGAGCTCTGAGTAGAATGTAGTGCTGTTTCACTGAGCTTTAAGAAAGTGTAGTTATCTTTAGTGGGCTTTGTGAGGGTCAGGGGAGGGAGAAAGAAAGGGGACCTGGACCTTATGGGGAAATGCATTCCTCTGTTCTGTCAATGCCTATGAAGATGGGAGAGACGACCACAAGGATATGAGGACTTGTTTCTAAAATCAGTATCAGCCCCAGCAAGCCAGACCTGAACACAAGACCCTCAGCTTACCACTGTAAGAAAGTGAACATGTCATAGTCCTCAGGGACCTTAGGAGAGGATACTGAAACTCCAGATGCCATTGGATTTAATCACCAAGGACCCCAATCAGAGAAGTCCGTGAACACCCTCTGTGAAGATTTCTTATAACATTACTGTGAACTACCGAACATATGCTCTAAGACACTAAATTTTCCAAAAGGATTCCTAGCAACAGAAAATGTATAAGCCATCATGAACCATTCTGCAAGTGCCCATCTCTTTACAAAGTCTAAAATTGATTATACATCTTCCCGCTTCATTAGGCATGGTTATGTCTCAAAACAGAAGCAAAAGAATGTTTACAGATTTAGGAAAGAGGATTTCTTGGGTAGCTTACATGACCAGAGGCTGAACTGTCACACAATATGGGTTTGCTGGAAAGTCAGGAAGCCTGTAGCTGCTCAGTCAAAAGGCTAGGAACAAGAAAGACAGACCAATGAATGGCACAACCACACTCTGAGGCCAAAGGCCCGGGAGTTCCCTGGAGAGTCAGTGATGTTAGTTTCTGCAAAGGCTTAGGAAGAAGTTTGACCATCGGGTTGGCAATGAAACAGTGCTGTGTGATGAGATTTGATCTTCCACATGTCCTCTGTGTTTTTGATACAGCCAAAGCCCTTGCCCACCAAGAGAGTACCTGCATTTAGGATGAGTTTTCCCTTCTCAATTCTATGTCTGAAAATACCCCCCACTGGCATACTCAGGAGCACATGTTCCCAATTCCATAAGTGCCTGGGAACATTATTTTAAGGTGTGTTACTTTTGGTTATGTTGTAGTTGTTTAACTCAGTGAAGCTGTCATACTTTGCATGTGTCAAACAACCAATGCTCTAATAAATATCTGAATTGCCAATAGCAAGGAAGGACAAAGGATAGGTGGAGTTAGCATACAGAAAGAATAGATAGAAAGAGAAAACTGGGAGAATGGGTCAAAGAGGTAGCCTGAAAAGGAGAGCGTGGGGGCCAATCATCAAGGTACACAGCAACCCACAGAGTAAGATTAAGAGGTAAAGAAGTAAGAGAACAGGAAAAACACAGGCCAAAGAGTAGATGGGATAATATAAGTTAAGAAAAGCAGACAAGAAGTAGCCCAAGCTAAGTCCAAATGTTTATAAATAAAAATAAGACTCTTGTTTGACTCATGTGGGAGCTGGGTGGCTGGTCCCTCAAAAAGAATCACAAAGAGCATCGGATCATATTACAACACATAAGTATCCCTATAGTCCAGTCAAACTGACAACCAAGATAACCACTGTACTGTTGAAACAAATACATACATTGTCTGTCTACTACTTTTTGCTTTGTACTGTGAGAAAGGGCTCAGCAAAAGAAAAACCAAATACTTTGGTAAAAACCAAAACCTAAAGTTTTAGTACAATTGACAAAAGACTAATTCTCTCTATCCTTGTCTTATTTATTGAGCTATTGAGTCATGGGTGAACTCTATATTATGTATGCACTTCTCTTATAATACAGGAATATTGATGGAAAGGATAATACCAATGAACATGACAAACTGGATGGAGCCCATGAGGCCTCAGCCCTATATAAAGAACTATAGGCAACTAGGAAAGTCAGGAGCAGAAGAGGTGGCCTACCCAGGGAAGAGCATAACAACTGGCTGTTCAATGTTAAATGGTTAGCCCTGAACATATATGTACAGGTAGCGTTATACAGACTAAACAGGTTATATTCAGGAAAATGTATGTGTTGGCAGAGGCCACATGTTTGTTTCCCAACTGCCCTGACATGAAATAATGACACAAAAACTATATTAATTGCAATACTTTTTTTTTTTTGGCCAATAGCTTAAGAGTAGTGGCTATCTAGCTCTTACATACTAATCTAACCCATCTTCATTAATCTGTGGATCACCACAAGGTTGTGGCCTATCAGCAAAATTTCAGTGGGCTCCAGTGGAGATGTCTGTCTCTGGAAGCGACTGCATGGCTTCTCCATGACTCTGCCTGCTTTCTCCTAGCACTCAGTTTAGTTATCCCACTTAGCATATTCTGTTTATTCTTTAACACCATCAAAGACCCCATAAGGATATAATATTACCTGAGTAAACAGGAAATGCATTGTGGCAACTTCTAAAACTCTAGAATTGATAGAGACATCTCGCTGCCTGGACAGTCACCCAAATTTCTTCTGTAATATTGGGGCATCCTATCTTTAGCCTACAGGCCTATAGTACCCCAGCAGACTTTCCCATGAAGCAGAAAGTCTGAAAATCTGTTCTGTTCTGTAAAGGCAAAGTCCATCAATCAATTTGTTGGAAAAGGCTGCTTGTTCATTTCCTTGTTGACCAGACTCCCGAAATAATACACAGAAATATGTATTAATTACAATACTGTTTAGTCAAGAGCTTAAGCGTTTTTCTAGCTAACCCTTACATATTAAACTAACCCATTTTTATTATTTTATATTTTACCCACGAGGCTTGTGGCCTATGGGCAAGATTCTGGCTGGCAGCTTTCACCTTTCTCCTCTGGCAGCTACATGGCATCTCCCTACACCGCCTTCTTTCTCCAAGCATTTAGTTTAGTTTTCCCACCTAGCTCTATTTTGTCCTATCACAGGCCAAAGCAGCTTCTTCACTCATTAACCGATAAAGCAACACATAGACAGAAGGACTTCCCATACCAAATATTGTATGAATATATTCATATAAGTATGCATTGAATAAAATATATATGAATAAAATAACAATTAGTAAAAATAAAAGGAGCTGTGAATTTGAAGGAATTTAGAAGAGTATAAGGAAGGTTTGTAAAGAAGAAAGGAGGAAGAAATGTAAATAAATTATAATTTCAAAAAATAAAAACACCAAAATTTTATATTAAATTTTAAATCATGATGTGATACTTACCTCCTTCTACAAATGTCTTAATAATTTAATATTATCTTGCTATATTTAATAACTTAAATTTATATCCCTCCCATAACCATACTCTAAAATCTATCTTCACTTAGCACACAGTACTCTTTAAATGGCTATACTCCTGACAACTTCTCTATTAAAGAAGTTGGAGATTGAAACCCTCACTCTTCATTTTTTTTTTTTTTTTTTTTTTTTTTTTTGGTTTTTCGAGACAGGGTTTCTCTGCAGCTTTTTTAGAGCCTGTCCTGGACCTAGCTCTTGTAGACCAGGCTGGCCTCGAACTCACAGAGATTCGCCTGCCTCTGCCTCCCGAGTGCTGGGATTAAAGGCGTGCGCCACCACCGCCCGGCTTCTCACTCTTCATTCTTAACTAAGTTCTTTGGATGTATCTATTTGAGTGGCATTGCTCTCTTTCTTCCCTCCTTCTTTTCTCCCTCCCTCCTTTCTTTCAGTTTGGCATTTTATTTTTTACACTGAAAGTACTAACAAGCTAAACTTTATTAGAGCAGTGATACTTATGACCTCAACTACTCTTGAGATCACCTAGGAACATTCCAACTTTAAATGCAGTCTTTGCAGTCTAAATGCTTCCTTGCGTCTTGTTCTTTAAGCTACAACAATCTCTTTTAACATGTCTAATTCTTCCTTTTTTTCTTCTGTCTCAATAGTCCTTTTCAGAAAAGTCTTGCCTGATATCTAGATTGGAGTTTCCTTACTCAAATACAAAGTTGGCAAGCTCAATTCTGACAAGACATACCATAGTCCCTCAAAGTACACTTTTTCTAGCGGCTTAATGATCACTTGGTTGCTTCTTTGAGAGCTTATCGAAAAACTGGACCTCAGCAAACAGTCAATGAAATAATGCCAGTAGTGGTGCGTATCTGCGGAACTTTTTCAGTATCTGAGTGTTTTCAAGGGATGTGTAAGATGGCACCACAGGGGTTTTATCTAGCTTCACTCAAGAAATACAGGTCTCTTTATGAATCAGCAGTGTAGACTTGCTTCACTTTTCAGATTTAGAAAATTAAATTACAACTGCTGGGCAGTGGTAGTGCACGACTTTAATCCCAGCACTCTGAAAGGCAGAAATGGGCAGATCTCTGTGAGTTTGAGGCCAACCTGGTCTACAGAGCGAGTATCACGACAGTGGGGCCTCTTAAACCAAAAAACCCTGTCTTAAAAACAACAACAACAAAACAGCAAAAACAAATAAACAAAAATTCCATTATGATAAATTGGTAGTCTATTGGGCTTTTTTTGTTTTTGTTTGTTTTTAGTTTTTCTAGACAGGGTTCTCTGTAGCTTTGGAGCCTGTCCTGAAACTAGCTCTTGTAGACCAGGCTGGCTTCTACTCATAGAGATTCTCCTGCCCTCTGCCTCTCGAGTGCTGGGATTAAAGGCATGTGACAACAACACCCAGAGGTGATGGAGGACTCTCATTGGTTAATAAAGAAAACTGCCCTGGCCTTTTTGATAGGGCAGGATTTAGATAGAGTAAACAGAACAGGTTTCTGGGTAGAAAGGCAGTGAGGCAGATGCCACAGGCAGACACCATGCCTCCTCCTCTCTGAGACAGATGCCATGGAGCCAGCCACCAGGTTCAGACATGCTGAATCTTTCCCCGTAAGACACCACCTCGTGGTGCTACACACATTACTAAATATGGGTTAAAGCAAGGTGTGAGAATTAGCTAATAAGAGGCTGAAACTAATGGGCCAGGCAATATTAAATGAATACGTTTGTGTGTTGTTGTTTTGGGTTTTCAAGCTAGCCGTGTGGGAGCCACGCAGGACGAAAAGCAGGCCTGCACTCAGCTCATTGCAACACAGAGGTAGTCTACTGTTTTAAGAAAGGATCTTAATCGCTTTATTCACCAGGACCTGTGAAGGAGTAAAATTCACACACCACACACACACCACACACACACACACACACACACACACACATATTTGCTTATGTATTTGCTTAGTGTAAAAGGAAGGACCTCTTGTTGGTTCCTGGCCATCCAGCTAGCTTACACCTGAAATAATCACACAGAAGAAACTGTATTATTATATCACTGATAGGCCCATTAGTTCTAGTTTCTTATTGGCTAATTTTACATGTTAATTTAATCCATATCTATTAATCTGTGTATCGCCAAATGTCAGTGGTTACCGGCTAAGTTTTGGCAGTATGTCTTACTCTGAGGTAGATCTATGGAGTCTCTCTGACTCTGCTTTCATCCTCCCAGAATTCAGTTCCATCTTCCCTACCTACCTAAATTCTGCCCTAGCAATAGCCAGGGCAGTTTATTTCATTAATCAATGAAAGCTGTACACCAAGAGAAGGACCTTACACACCAGCTTAGAAGTTTTCAGATATGGTCAGGAGTGGCCATTGATGCAAAGGTTCATAATTTTAAATTTTGACACATTTCATCAATTTTGTCTCTAGCTTTGTTTTTTAGTTAATACCATAACAAGTGATATCTTTTTAAAAAAGTTTCATCTTGGCTTACTAAGTGTTAATTCTTAAATTTTGTATTTACTATTATAGGAAACCATTTATACCCAACCCCAGTCAATAGATGTTTTCAACTGCTATGTATCATTTGCAAAATATTGAAATGATTCATATAATAAAACCTTGGGCATACAATAATTTCAAATGGTTCCCTAGACCAAAATTTTAAACATTATCTCAGTTATTGAGTTGATAAAAAGAATCAGGAATAGAACTAACAGATTTCCTGAATATTTATATTGTTTACCCATTATCTAATACAATGCTAAACTTTCATAAAGCCCACAAGCAGTTTATGTGAATAAAGTAAGTAGTTTACAAAATACATGTATAAACTAGGCATGAGAATATAGATGATGTATACATACATATATGCATATATTCTGATGTGGGAGAGTCTTCTGTTTGAGTTGATTTCATTGGCTAATAAAGAAACTGCCTGGCCCATTTGATTAGACCGCCCCTTAGGTGGGTGGAGTAGACAGAAAACAGGAAAGAGGAAGTGAGGTAGAAGGATCAGTAAGATGCCACACCTCTCCTAAGTTAGGCAGACCGCCGTGCCTCTCCTCAGAGAGATGCGAGACGCGATGAAGCTCCAGCCAAGATGGACATATGCTAGAATCTTTCCGGTAAGAACACCACTTCATGGTGCTACACAGATTATTAGAAATGGGTTAAAGCAAGATGTGAGTAAGAGGCTGAAAATAATGGGCCAGGCAGTGTTTAAAAGAATATAGTTTCTGTGTAATTATTTCGGGTAAAGCTAGCCGGGTGGCCAGAAGCCGGGCGGCAGGAACGCAGCCCGCAGCTCATCACTACAGAATGGCACCCAACGTGGATAACTGAATCCACAGAAAGCTTGAGAAAGCTTGGGAAAGAATAGAGTAAAGCATGTTTTCTTGGTAGCAGCAATTTCTCAGGTCTGCTCTTGCTTGCTAGAGGCAAGCGAGCACTCTCATCTAAGCGAGGCTTCCCTGACTCAGCTTTAGCTGCAAAACCGTGCAGCTCTTTTAAGAGGTCCTGCCACAAAAACTTAAATGGTATTGATGAAAAACTGAACGTGTGTTTTTCGGTTTTCAGACATAGCAAAAAAAAAAAAAAAAAAAAAAAAAAAAAAAAAAAAAAAAAAAAAAAAAAAAAAAGCTGTGCTGTTTTAAAATGCCGGCTTTCTGGGCCGTCCTGTCAGGGCAAACTCTGACTCTTTCAAGCAGGCGGTCCTGACTATGGAGCTTTTGATTGTTGTTTAATACTGTTGCAGCTTGCTTGCTAGCAAGGACCTTGAAACGCCACAGAGTTGTGGTATAAAAAATGGCTCTAGTAGTACCTCTGCCATGAGGCTGGAAAGCTAGGGAATGGGCTGGATCTAGCCGCCAAAGTCACGGCTTTAGTCCTACTGATATTGTTTGGTAAATTAAATACTCATGTAGTCAGAAAAAGAGATATACAGTAAAAGAAAGATTCAAAGTTGAAGAAAACGTCAAAATGGTTTACAATGTGTTGAAAATATATGTAGACTAAAGTTAAAGTTCTTAAAAGTAAAAATAGAAAGAGTAGTTTGTTGTTGTGGTACACACCTTTAATCCCAACACTTGGGAGGCAGAGGTAGATTGACCTCTGTGACTTCAAGGTGTGGCAGGACACACCTTTAATCCCAATTGCCTGGGATACAGAAACAGACAGATCTATGTGAGTTCAAGGTGTTGTAGAACACACTTTTAATCCAGCACTTGGGATGCAAAGGCAAGTGGATCTCTGAGAGTTCAAGGGACAGCCTGGTCTGCAGAGTTATTCCAGGGCAAAGATATACAGAGAACTTGTCAAAAATAAAAAAATAAAAGTAAAATAAATGAAATAGAGGTTAAAATAAATCCATACAAAGATGGAAAATACACAAAGAATCTTGATGCTGTATACTATTATGCTCTCTTTGAATTGTTGAATGCTGAGGAAGGAGCAACAGCTGCTAAAAGATATTTGTTTACAAATGCTGCTAAACTATTCCAGAATAGATATTTTGAAATACCTTGACTTTACAATTTGGATCTAAGGACATTGATGCTTTGGAAAGGAGTTTCTTTTGTTTTTACAGAAATGGGAGACCCTATGGACTGCTTCTATCCCAATATGGGTATGATAGACCACGCCCTCCTGAAAGGTTGCTGTGAACACCTTCAGAAAATTACTTCACCCAACTGATGACTGAGATGAACCTGGCACACAGGTTACACCATGAAAGATCTGATTAACAGCATCCCCATTCAGCAGGAAGCAGTTTGGAGAGAAATAACTGTGCCCATGTTCCCCAAATTTTGTTTATAAGTGTTCTTTTACATTTAAAAGGGGGGGATATGATATAGATATGAATAATTGCATTGGTATGGATTTTTAAGGTCAATTTTGTTATATGTATATGTATGTCTGATCTTGATTAAGGTATCATGATTGTGTAGTTCATTAAAAATGTAATGTGTAATTAGGAAATATAGGTTGTTAATGAATAATCATTGATAATAGTTAAGCTTGTAGTCATGTTAGTTAGATTTTTCTAGATATATAGAGATATATTTCAGTTAGATAGGCATACTTCCTATCTTCCAAAACACTACAGAATATTGCATTTTAAATGTCTAATAACTTAAGACTTTTCATGACAATGAGACCATGTCTGCTCCTGGCAGCACCAATCTACTTCAGAGGAAGATGGGCATCCGAAGAGGCTCCTTATTGAGTTTGATAGCCATTTGGGCAAGAAACTGCTCTTGCCTGGACTGTTGCAGAAACTGGACACAAAGAACCCACAGAGAGAGGACTGCTGAACTTGCCTAAATGTGAGATGATTCTTTGGGGTTCCTGACTCATGAAAGAGTCTGTGAGACATTCTACAGGACACAACAGATACTGACTGAACTGCCTTCGAAATTTCCTGCTTCATGGAAATGTCTGATGGATAAGTATGGGCCTGTAGGCCGAAGATGGATGCCCCAACGGTACAAAAGAACTTTGGGTGACTGTCCAGGCAGTGAGATGTCTCTGTCATTTCTAGAGTTTTGGAAGTAGCTTACTTCTTGTTCACCTAGGTAATATTGTGTCCTTCTGGAGTCTCTGATGGAGTTGAAGAATAGATAGATAGTTATAGTTGTTTTCCTTTGTTATGATAAAGATAAAGTAGATATAAATATTGTAACTGTAATTCTTACTTGATAACTTGTTACATGTAATTTTGCTATGTTAAAGTTAAAGCCTTCCTTTTTTGTTTAAACAGAAAAAGGGGAAATGATGTGGGAGAGTCTTCTGTTTGAGTTGATTTCATTGGCTAATAAAGAAACTGCCTGGCCCATTTGATAGACCGCCCCTTAGGTGGGTGGAGTAGACAGAACAGGAAGAGGAAGTGAGGTAGAAGGATCAGTAAGATGCCACACCTCTCCTAAGTTAGGCAGACCGCCGTGCCTCTCCTCAGAGAGATGCGAGACGCGATGAAGCTCCAGCCCAAGATGGACGTATGCTAGAATCTTTCCGGTAAGACACCACTTCATGGTGCTACACAGATTATTAGAAATGGGTTAAAGCAAGATGTGAGTAAGAGGCTGAAAATAATGGGCCAGGCAGTGTTTAAAAGAATATAGTTTCTGTGTAATTATTTCGGGTAAAGCTAGCCGGGTGGCCAGGAGCCGGGCGGCAGGAACGCAGCCCGCAGCTCATTACTACATATTTCCTTTTTGGTATTACAGTGTAGGTTACGCAACATTTTAGAGTTGCTCGTAAGTTGCTCTCACAGACATCTGAATTTATGAATAGCAGAGCATGTCACAGTTTCTAATGTTCATATAATTATATGAGAAAATCGGGGCATAATTACTACTAGAAAAAGCAGGGACTGTAGGATCAATAGGTTTAACCATAGCATCAATAACAATCAAATACAACATGAGCCTTTGCACTAAGGAATGGTGAGTCTCATAAAACAGTGGTTCATCCTTACTGTTTGCTAGCAGAAAATTCATTTCAAAAAATGAAGAAAAACTATTTAATAGTTCCATCATTCAATTAGAGAATATCCTGATTCAATACTCTGACTAGAAAAGCACATCATCTTTTTGTCATTATTTGGCTCAAAAGAGATATTACGAAATGATATTTAGGTTCTCTCAATACCATAAATATTTTAGACTGGACAGAAATGAAGAAACCAAAGTATTAGAACACATTTTGTAATCTGGAAGTCATCCAGTTTAGAAGTCACAAGACTGAACAGGTCATGGTTGTGCACACCTTTAATTCCAGCAGTCTGAGGGAGAGGCAAGCAGATTTCTGAGTTCTGGGCAGCCTGGCTATACAGAGAAACCCTGTCTTGAAAAACCAACCACCACCAACAAAGTAAAAGGCAAAAGAGGTGATATGGGGAAAACATTGCCAGATATAAAAACATTTAAATACCAGTATCAGATAAGGTCACACACAAGGGAAAAGTTACATGCCCTACACATACTTCCTTTCTCTACCTCCACGCCTCTGTCAGTCTGATCTGCTGCCCTCCTTTCCTCCTTCCCTCTTACGCACTGGCATCTGCTGACACAGAGTTAGAAGATCCTTGTATCCAGTGTGATTCAAGTTCACGAACAATTTCTTGTCAAAGTGCCTCCAGGGCAGTTGAAGGCAGGACATATGACAAAGCCAGGCTCTCTCTTTTTTTTTTCCATGCAACCTCTTTTCTCAAGGCAAAAGAAGTGATATTAGAAGGTTTCACAGTTCTTAGTTAGACATCTCAACAAGAAAGTCTCACAGGTGTTTCCAAATTAACCTCTTCAAGTTCAAAGTCACCCTAATCATGCTGCAAAAGCCACCATTTTCCAAAAATGTTTCCAGCTACAGTTATTAGACCAGGGAGTCAGGAAAACTGGCTTTTTTGGTTGTTTTTGGCATTATATTTCATCTACCCTCTTCCCCACTCCCCACAGCCTGGCACACAATAATTACCAAGTTACAATATGTAAGAGGAAAATTGAGGAGAAAGGAAAATATAGAGGAATGACCAGATGAGAAGGAATGGATCAGAAAGAGGAAGGAAAAGGAAAAGAAAGATAGTGTGATAACGATGAACCCCAAACTCAGGGTTCCATTTGCATTTTCATCTAGATAACTTCATATACATAAAATTATGTTTTTACATTGATGTTACATTTAATGTAACAGCCTCCTAATAATTTCCTACTATGGAACATAATTCTCTTGTCTTTCAAAACTGCTTATCATACTATTAACTTTGGGTTTTTTTTAATAGTTTTTATGTTTCATTGCAGTTATGGTTACCCTCATTTTTGATTTATTTAATAGATTCTCCAGCTTATGAATATTATTAAAAGTGTTTATGTTAGAATCGATACTAAAATGTCATTGTTGTTTTTCTATGTTTTAATTCTCCAGTATCTAAAACTAAGTCCTTGCCCCTGTCTTTGGCTCACTAAAGCTGCACAGAGGCACAACACAGAAAGTTATATTTGCCTATGTTCTTTATGCTGTAACAATGAATTAAGTATCATAACTACATTATTTTCATCTCTACTTATTCAGATAAATCTCCTAATATCCAATACAAGTTCATATTCTTCAGTAATCTTTTCACACTTTTAGAATAAGAAATCCCATAATATTTGAAGGTCTAGAAAATTTTGTTAAGAATATTACAATACTGATTTAATGTAAACTCATATTTTGGTGATCAAGAAATCCCTACAGTATCATCAGCTTCCCCAGAGACTAAGAGATTCAAGCCCTCAGGAATCAGAATCCCCAATTACCCAGATCAGAGCCCAAGAATTCTTCAGATGTCCATGCAGTAGGGAAATGGTAACTTGGTTATATTTTTCTTAAATAAGTTTAAAAAAATCAAAACAGTATATATAAGATATAATGCAGATAAAACTCAAGCAATTTATTTTATGATACTGAATATAATATTGCAGGAACCCTCACATTTTAATAATCTCTTCAACATCTCTTTGAAACTGTACAACTTCAATATATATGAATATACCTAATATTATATTGAACTAGATCCCTTAACCATCTCCATACCATCTTCTGCTCACTCTACTTGTCCCTCTCATATCATGTCAAGAAAACCATATTTTAATCCTCTTAATTTAGTTAAGTACTCTCTGAACCCAGTACCCTCTGATTAATAAATTAAATTTGAACAATAATATTTCACTTATCTCTTACATAACTCATTTTGTTATGGCAAAATGCATGGGCCAAATCCTGTGAGAGAAGTCTATATAATTATCTGAAACTCTGCAGGGTGTAATGCAGAGCTCTCTCCCTGACTCTCTCCCTCCCCCCTTTCTCTTCTCACTCTCCACCCTTCACCTCTCTTTCTTCTCCCGTCCCCAACTGTTCTTCCTCCTTACCATGCCCAAGTCCTTAATATACTCTTCATAAATAATGGAGCCAAGTATATGTAAACAGAGAGGAGATTTTAAGGTCTGTACTCAGCAATGTCCTGAAGTAGGACTGAATTCAGCTGTAGTAGCCAACTAGATGAACAGCATAGCATGCTTTGCTTTTCTGCTTAGAAAGTTTCTCACAATGATCAGCGCTCTCACAGTCTCAGTGTGACTGTATTACCTGAAGGCACCATTCCTTTAGCATTGCTTAAATTGATATGTCTGTGTGTCTATTATCAGACTCATGTGAAAAAGGGATTCTCGCCTTCTGCACACAACATACACTCATGTGTAAAAGGACCTAGAACAAGCGGGCGGTGGTGGCGCACGCCTTTAATCCCAGCACTCGGGAGGCAGAGGCAGGCGGATCTCTGTGAGTTCGAGGCCAGCCTGGTCTACAAGAGCTAGTTCCAGGACAGGCTCTAAAAAAGCTGCAGAGAAACCCTGTCTCGAAAAAAAAAAAAAAGGACCTAGAACATCAAGGATAAGCAGTACACCCCTCTCGGGGTGGGGGGGGGGAGACACTAATCTCCTAATTAATTCTACAAGTCTTTCTCTTTTTTTTTGACTGATTGTACTGGTATCTGAATTGAGCACTATGAATATAAGTCAGGATGTACAGAGAGTAAGAAAAACATGGGGTATTGAAAAATAAGTAGAACTCACTTTACCACACAAAGCAAGGCATTATTTTTAATACAGAAATTATGTATGGAAGATAAACTGGACTCTCCAAATAACAGAATGTCTCCTGTTTTGTAATTCCAGCATGGCTTTACTGGGTATTTGAATTCTATAAACTGTTGGCATTTCCTAGTTCTTAGCCATGACGCCAGTAAAGTAAGATGACGCTTCAGCCACGCTTGGGTTTTAAATTGCTACCTCTCTAACCGTGTGTCCAAGCCATTAGTAATGTGTAATTGAAATCTTAATTCTCACTGACTTTGGCAGAGTTAAGCCACTTCAGGAAATGGTAATACTATCTGACGTGCATGACCTTTCTGATTAAAATAACTTGTCAGTTTGACAAAATGCCCCTTCCTTATCTCATTAGCAGAATCAGAGATTCCAGGCTTCAAAAAAGACATTGATTTCAGGAGATACCTGAGAAATTTGCTTCATTCTTGGAGGTGTTATTTAGACTATCAACTACTCATCTAAATGTCATTATTAGCAAGAAGAACTCCAGTATCTATAATGAAACACTATGAAAACTTAACAGCAATTATAAATGCAAACCCCAGGTTATCCAAAGTCTATATGAAGACCAAATCCAAATATATTCCCAATTTATTGAGTGCTCCAGATATGCAAATATTCACAAACTAATTAGACAAATCACCATCTAATATTGGTGTCATAATGTTGACTAACCTACAACTGTGTAGACATTTGTAGGAGATAATTAGATGACATTTAAATACACAGAGAGAAAGAGAAAGAAAACAATGAAACTCACGGCAAGAGCCATTTTTCTTCATGAGTTCTCATTGGCTATTCTATGCAGACTTGAATTCAGGATAATTTGAAGGAGGCACAGAGATCCAAAGTCACTGTATGTAAGGTATGTATATCTTGTAGTTAACTGAAATTTCTACAAAAGCATGGGCCAATGAGAGTATAATGGGCCATATGGAAAAAAATGCAGAGCAATACAATACCATGTGCTAAGATTTGCCTTTGTAAATTTAATCACAGTCAGTTGTTATTTTTCTTAAATGGACATTTGTAAATGTGAGGCAAAAATCAAAAGAGAGAGAGAAAAAAATATGGAAAGAAGTCACATTATTTCTAAAGTAGTTGAACACTTTAAAAGAATTTGGTTATTTAAATGACTCGAACAAGTCTTCACCTAAGGGATAAAGAATACAGATATTATTTGTAATACATTATTTCAACATCTGTACATGTGCATATGTGTTTGTGCTAAAAAGCAGAACTTTAGTATTCTACTTGCATACATGTGTTTTTATGTTTACTTATCATGTTCTCATGTTCATCCAGTTTCTCCATAAACCAATAAGAAACTTACCCTATATATCAATCTGTACAATTTAATAGTTAGTTGAAGGAAATTCAAAATAAGAATTCATGCTTTCATCCATAAGAGATATGTCAAGAAAGAAATAATGCATCTGGTGTTCAACAAAAAAGGTACTAGTGATCTAGTGTTTTTTTTTTTTTTTTTTTTTTTTTTTTTTTTTTTTTTTTTTTTTGGCTACCCAGGATTTTCTGAAAGTAGAAAGACATTTTTATACCCTTCTTCCTGCTCTGGTTGCCCAACTATGTCTGAAATGTGAACCCACTTAGCACTATAGAAACAAGGATATAGAGGATATGGCATTTGTTACTTTAACCACTACAGAAGGGCCTTGAGATACAGGGTACATTATTTCTCCTAAAATTAGCCTTACTTCTTAGGCAGCATATTTCCCCTGAATGAGATATATCTAACAACTCTACCAATGAGTTAGTCTTCTATTCTGTACAGATAATCATTAGTTAAAATGTCCCCTTATCTTAAGTATGGAATGGCTTTATTTCTTTGCAATTTTTAAGTCACTAAAAAGGATCTGATTTAAAATCAATACTAAGACTGTTAAAATACACTTATGAGTGGAATGGTAGAGTTCTTGTGCCGCATTTCCTTTGTGATAGTTCTGGGTGGAGAAATCCAGACTAAGATGACACATGAACAGAGACGATGACTATATTCCACTGCTGTCCTGGCCATCCTTCTCAGGGAAGAAAATATGCCACTGACAACACTGAAATGGTGCAAGAGAGATGTCACACTTTTATAGACGCCGCATGCTATATCTCTTCACACATTCTAAGCACACCCTGCTTCCGATGCAGTTGGATATCAAAGGCCCCCTGCCCTAATTCTTACCTGGTTTCAAACATACAGTATGTTATGGTTAATTCTTCACATCATCTTGGATGATGTTTTTGAATGAGATTAACATCAGAATGGGCAAAAAGAGTGGCCTAGTTCAATTAATTGAAAGACTAAAGAGAACAGGAAGAGGAGCCTCGTAGAGTATCTTGGCACTATCTTCCAACAAGAGTTTCTGAGGCGCTCCTGTGTCCCCTTCCAAGCACTCCTTACTTAGGGTTTTAAGCTTACAAGCATCTTTAATCCTGAAAACAGGTTCCTTACAAAGAGATGTGCTTCTCTCTATGTGCACCTTTCTGTTCTTGATATGTCTTAATGTTTGTGTCCCTCCACAATTTGCATGCTGGAACCTCATCTTACATATACCAGAAGGAGAACCTTTGAGAATATTAGGGATTTAGAGCGGCACCATGATGGATGATATTAGTGAAATCATCAAAAACTGATTGAAGGGAAAGCCCAGCCAATCACCTTGTTTGTAAGGCATGTCCCACTTAGGCTAATATTTACTTATAAAAACTTGCGGGTGTGTGGCCTGCCTTCTCTTTGTTTTCCTGTGCTCTTGGCTGGAACCTTGGCTTTTGTAAGTTCCCTTTTCTTTCCTTTATTAAAGCTGAATATTATATATTAAAGTTAGTCTGGTTAATCTTAACTGCCAATCAACCACGCCCCTTCAACTGACTAGAGACTAGCATTCTCCTCCACTATATGAAGGCATAGTTGAAGGCAGCAGTGTCTCTGAGAACCCAAAGCCTCAGAGAACAGTCTACTAGCACCATGATCTTTGACTTCCTAGGCTTCAAAATTATAAGGAACAAGAAACTGTGGTTTATTACTTTATGACAGTCCCCGAAAAACAACCAGCCAAACAAGTAAATAAACAAAGCTATTTCTGCAACTCTGGAGAACCTTACCCAATGCTCATTCATACACTAGTGACATTTCTAGTATAAGAGCTCTTTTGATAAAATGAATTTATTAATCCTCTAAGTTATAATGCTTCAGAATGCTCTTCTTGTACATAAAAATATATTTTAGCTTGGGTAAAATTAATTTATGTACATTCTTAGGCAAATAGAGTCGTCTTTCCCCCTCATATTCAAGTAAAAAAAGACAAACATAAATTGAGTAAGAGGTTTCCTGACCATCCCTACTCACTTTAAATGTGTGCATCTGCCTTTCTAAAGATATGTGTTTATACCCACTGTGCTGCTTTTTTCCTGCTGTAATTAAACACCATGACCAAGGCAACTTATAGAAGAAACAGTTGGATTTTATAGTTCCAGAAAGATAAACATCTGTCATGGCAGAGAAACAAGGCAACAAGCAACAGCCATGGCAGCTAGAGCAGAATGCTGAGAGCTCACATCCTTTTTTCTTTTTTTTTCCCCCACCCGCCACATCCTTTTTTCTAAGCACAAAACAGAGAGAGCAAACTCAAGTAGGGTAAGGTCTCAACTCTCAAAGTCACCCCCGGTGTTGCACTAGCAAGGCCATACTTTCTAAGCCTCCCCCAAACATGCCAGCAAGTATTCATAAAGGGTTGGGGGAGGACATTCTCATTCAAACTCAGCACCCGTAGGCACTCTCAGCCCTAATCAGAGAAACCTCTTTTGCAGCCAGTGATGGCGAATACAAAGACTCATTGCTGCCCATGCTAGCCAATTTAGCTAAAGAACAGAACTATGTTTCCCTACCTTGATCTTACAACTTTCCCACCACTGGCTTTTGAGGGGTTTAAAGTAATAGCTATGGATTCTCTTCTGTGGAAGTGGCCTAAAACTCAACCAGAGGGCAATTGATCACCACTGTAACGAACATGCAACAATTATTTATTTAAAAAAAAAATAAATAAATGTGTGCATCATAGTTTGTTCATCCTTCCCCACCTCCTTGTATGAGCTGTCTTATTTTATTTCAATTGTTATAATTTAAAAGAAGGCATAGCTAAGGAGATGTTCTGTATCTCTATTATTTGGGATGAGTTGGTGGCAAGATAGGTTAATAACTTTATTCTCTGCTTCCTTTTTAAAAAGTTTTTCTATCCCTTCCTTTTAATAACCAAACATACATTAAAATCCTGAAATGAGTGGCTCCAGATCCAGAAAATTAATTCTTTAATGATGAGTAGCCACAAAGGTCAAGCCAGCTAACTTTTCATTATCGGAAGCATTACAAGCGCTTTATCTTCTCTTAGCTTCTGTGGGGCTCACTCTCAGTGGAGCAATGAGAAATGCTAATGAGAGGCATGCAGTCTTCTCTAAGTTCCATTGTGATTCTCTGTGAGAATATAACAGACAGGAGACAATGCTTGCTACCACATCAGTGCCCTCCACAGAACCCCAGGGACAAGCATCACCTCAGTCACACAATCTTCCCACTGTGTTGCCGTTTTGAAAAGCACAATTCAGTGGCCAGTCTTCTGCCTGCATAAACAAAAATCTCTCAAACTAATGTTACACCACACCATGAGCTTACCCATGGACAGTGTCTTTGCTCCTACTCACAGCATCAGACAGACAAACATACAGAGATGGGAGCTCTTTTGAAACTTCTTTTTGGTCTCTATCAAAATCACTCAAAAGAAAAGTCATGCAAATTTTTTATTTTAACTGATCCAGTCTTTTTTTTTTTTTTTTTTTTTTTGAACATAAAAAAGTTTTAATCTAAAGAAAAACCACAGCAGGAACCAATAAAGCCTGCTGCTGTGATCACTTCAAAGCTTTATTTTTAAAAAGACCACATTTCTTGATTTTATTTCATCTTTCAGGGAAAATATCCTTTCTGGAAACACGACAGTGTTGCTGATTTGGGGAGGCAGCTGTGGGTGCACCTGTAACACTTCACGACATGCCTGGTCGATTTCCTTCCTGAGAATGTCCTCAGTCTGAACTACAAATACTCTGTAGGGGAGAAGTGGATATTACAGATTTATTTTCATGATGGATATGAGAACATTTCTACTTTTAGGCTTTGTTCCTAAAATCTGAAAGTTTTGTGTATTTATTATATCGAAAACTTCTCAGAAATTTCTTCTTTCTTAAGTTTACGACTAGAATAACCTCCCTCCAAAAGAAACTTGCAAGGGGTGTTTGTTTGTTTGGGTTCACAATAATTTGCCATCCTAAATTATTTTCTTGCATTTTAAAGGGCATGAATTATAGATACACACAAGAGTTCCATAAATAATGCTGCCTTTTAACAGTTCTACATTTTATTTTTTTGCCACTATTTTAACAGATTTATTACATCTCCAAGTGTGGTAACCCAAGGAGCATTCCATGAATGGAATCTTTAGACATGGAGTTGTTTATACAAAGAAACTCAAAATGCAAACGATGAGTCTTCCTATGGTGATGACTTCTGATTGCTACCCTCAGATGGGAGGTCTCTTAATCTAAACTGAAATGGTACATCAGTAATATTTTTCTCATCGATCCAGGCAGGCAAAACCTGGATGTACCCAAATAAGGTAAAAGCTATACATGCTCTATGATTTCTAGGTATTTTTACCTCCTTGCCACTGTTTGATATCTTTCTTCCTTTCTTTCCTCCCATATTTTCTTTAGCTTTCAATATTGAACTACTAGTAACAAATTATTGTAGTGATGAGGTGACGGGCTGCATTCCCACCTGGCTCCCGGCCGCCTGGCCCATCAGTTTCTAGCCTCCTTTTCTGTAGTAAGGGGCTGCGGGCAGGCCTGCTTTTCATCCCACCTAGCTCCCACATAGCTAGCTTAGCCCCAGAAATAACAACACACAAACTGCCTGGCCAATTGTCTAATTCTCATATCTAGATTAACCCATTTCTAATAATCTGTGTAGCACCACGAAGTGGTATCTTATCGGGAAAGATTCAGCATGTCTGACCTGGTGGCTGGCTTCATGGAGACTGTCCCAGAGAGAAGAGAGGCATGGCAATTGCCCGAGGCATCTGCCTTACTCCCAGCATCATGTTCTGTCTAGTCCACCCACCTATGTTCTAACCTATCAGGCCAAGCAGTTTCTTTATTAATTAACCAATGAAATCATCAGATAGATAGAAGACACACCTACATCAAATTATGACTTTTTGGAAAGATGATGGCTTAATGTTATGCTTGCAGAGACAGAAAAAATACAAGTTATGATGTTGACTTTACTATGGTTTACAACAAAAATCATGAGGGTGCCACTGAATAGAGTAAAGCTACTAAGTGACAAACAGTGCAAGTTAAATAATGGGAAGATGTTATTAACCAACAAGAAAATGCTACTAACACCTAAGATACTTATGGTTGTAAAACTGATTAACATTTTCTGTGAATACACAAGATGATCTTCTACAATTCCATAGAAGACTACCTCTCCCATGCACATCTTTCTTTTTTTAAAATATAATCATTCTGTATACAGAATGATTATATTTTAAAAAATATAAAGGAGATAAGTGGCAGTATTCTCAGTTACTCAGATAGTAATCCTGAGTTCCCTTCACCAGGTTTCACAGTAAATTAAAACTTTCATTAAGCAATTGGTCTTTTGTTATATTTTGTATCACAACAACACCTGAGTTTACTGATGCCCTAAAATCAAATATGTATTAAATATTAATGCTATAAAAATATTTTAATAATGTATTTTTACCTGGGACCTTCCAAAACAATTTTAACTTATTTTACAACCTTTTAAATATGTTTTAAAGCTTTAAAACTTGTTTACCTAGTTTCAAAGGTAGCAAGTTTTATTTAAAATAAACTAAATATTCATATAGGAAGTGGATGTACTCTGTCTCAGTATACATGAGATCTCATTCATCAAGGAGGCAGAAGAAGCTAAGAAAATGATCCTGTGGCCTCCTTGTACCTTAGATACACTGGCTCTGTATCTAATCAATGGGCAACACAGAGTCTTTGATGGGAACATGTTTCTTAAAGGAGAGGTGATTTTTATCACAGATATCCCAAGAATATGACTACAACTTTAGATGTGTAGGAATTAAGCCACAAATTCCCAATTCAAACTAACACAAAGTGATTGATTACAAAGCACAGAAAGGTGTTCATCTTGTCTAGACATAAGAGCTTTAAAGAAACGCAATGTGCAATCATAGAAAAAAATAGGTGAATAAAACCAAAGTAAATAAATGTCAACTTCAGGAATAATAAGATGACTATACTAAAATGGATGTATGCATGTATGATAAATACAGAATTATATTTTTTTCCAAAAATGGTATTTTGGGAAAAAATTAACTTCGGTACTCCTCTAAATAAGCCCCGTCTGATAAACCTTCTTTTATGTAACAACATTATCACTTCTAATGGCTGTTCCTAAGCATCACCACTTGCCCACCTACCTGTCTCCTCAACTAGAACCCCACCTTCACTCTGCTTATATCCAACCCTAAGGTTTTGAAATACAATAGGTATTCAGTAAAGGAAAATCAACTAAATAAAAGATTTTGACGTATTATAGATCACGGGATCACCACAGCTTATGGTTCTGATAAAACATATCTTATTACAGAACTTAAATACTTGTTTAAAGGTCCAATGCACAGACACTAGCAACACTAAGAAGACTCAGTGAGTTTTATAGGTGTGTGTGTGTACACACAAATTATAATAATACTAGTAATAGTTGTTGTGGCTAAAGAAGATAACTTGAGTCAGGAAGTAGGCACAGGAGGATTTTGAGTGGAGAGAGAAGAGTGAGAGGTACAAACAGTACACCTCTACAAAGTTCTAAAGATAAAATTCAACATTAAATGTTAAAGCAGTGTTGATAAACAGAAAATGAACCAGACATAAAATCCTCACCTCACAAGTAATAACTGATGATCAAAATAATATTTTTTTGAAATATAGGTTTTGCTTCTATAAATAAGAATAAAGTTTATTCTGGGTGGACAGTGGTGGTACACGTCTTTAATTCCAGCCTCGCGAGACAGAGGCAGGCAGATCTCTGTGAGTTTGAGGCCAGCATGGTCTACAAGAGCTAGTTCCAGGACAGGCTCCAAAGCTACAGAAAAACCCTGTCTTGAATAACCAAAAAAAAAAAAAAAAAAAGAATAAAGTTTATTCTAAACCAAAACATGTGTAGTCATGGCGCAGTTCCACAGATTCTGGTTGTTCCTAAAGACACGTATTTACAAAATACACTGGTGGACCACAGGTAGGCAGCTTAGTGACAACCAAGAGGGATGGACTCTACTGTGAATTTACAAGGTTATCTAATGACACTCTTAGCTTTGAGGTGAGTAGACGCTAGATATCTGCTAAGAATACACTTTACATATTAAGTTTTACCTATTAGTCTAATAACTATTTGTTCAGAGTCAGAAACCAAAGGGATTAAAAATAAACCCAGAGAATTTGGCTCTGGTTCTAGAACATTCTAACTGTCCACAATCACTAAATTCTAAATAGTCTTTCAGACATGTAAAATCCCTACAGAACTGGGCCTCCCACCCCCGTGGCAAAACTTACAGTCGATAAGTGCAGACCCTCCTCCTCATCTGAGATTCACACCTCGTCCATGTTTTCAATTCATGTTCTTTTGGATTTATTTTCAATGATGTAACTAAGTTTAAATTCTCATCTCTTTTCTTTTCGTTAACAATGCACACACACATCCAAAGCACAAGTTCCAAATCAGAGGAACTTTTTCCAGTGCCTAAGGAACTGCAGAAATGAAGGTGGAGCTCCATTTCTTCTTTCCCTAGTTCCTCTATCCAGTCTTATCTGCAGACAAGTGAGGTTGATCAGTATCATAAGTTCTTATTCTCCTGCAACCATTCACAAGTAAATATTTTCTTGTTTTGAAAATCATGGCATGACAGTGCAGATATTTGCTTTTCACCACTTTACAGTTTATGATATTATGATACATGATGATCTTTTTATATATTTATACTAGCACATATTCCATCCTATGAATGAATTCTTCATTTTTCTCACCTATTCCTCCACATAGATGGGTTTCTTTAAATTTATTTATTTCCATCAATTTATTTCATTTACCTGTCATGCTTCCTGGATAATTCAAACCCCATTTCTGATCCCCTTTCATCTTTCTTCCTCTATTAAAAAGAGTGGCTGTCTTTCCTCCCTTGCCCTCTATCTCCTGTAGTGGTTGCTTTAGGTCATTAATTTAGCCATTTAGACACTGGCAGCTACATACTGGGCCTGGCACTTACCAGATAAACAGACTAAAAGTCTTCGTGTAACTCCTCCCTGCCTGTTTCAAATAGACCAATGATATTTGTAGCTTGGGCAGACATGATGAAGTCAAAGTAATGAAAGAATAATCCTAAAGACTATGCAAATACTGCCTTTTACATGATTAACTTTGTGTGGCAGTGCCAACACTTGTGTGTGTGTGTGTGTGTGTGTGTGTGTGTGTGTGTGTGTGTGTGTGTGTGTATGATTGTCTTCCTTCTTCCTGTGGTTGGAGAAAAGCCATCCTCTCCTACTGGTTAGGTTTCTTTTCATTTGCAGCTGGGTTTTTTGTTAACCCATATTGATTGTTTCAAAATCACATTTGTTTCTATTTCCCCTTCCTTCACTTCAAGAAAACATTTTCATTCCCCCTTCTTCCTTATGAAAATGTATATTTTATGTTACATCAACTCACACCACAATGTGCAGAATTCTCACTATTCATAAATATTCAAGGTAAGGAAAAAGCAGAGGATGTTGTTATTCTTAATAAGGTAGTAATTGTCTGTACTGGTTTCCTTTCCTATTGCTGTGACAAAACATGGGCCACACCGACTTGGGGAAGGTATGGGTGTAAATAAACCCTTATATTCTCATATCATGTCAAAGTCCATCAGTAAGGGAAGTCAGGGCACTCACTGAAGCAGAAACCATGGAGAAACATTGTTACTGGCTTTCTGAACTACCTTTTGTACAACCTAGGGATGGCACTGCCATCACCATGCTGGGTTCTCCTCTATGAATTATTACTTAAGAATAAGCCCCAACAGACATGCCCTTAAGCCACTATAGTGGAGGTAATTCCTCAACTGAGATACCCTCTCCCCAGATTTTCCTATCTTTGTGTCAATTTGACAAAACTGAAATTATCACAATTCTAAGAAGTGAGCAAGAAACTAAAGACAATAAATATTTTTTTAAAACTGTATCCTGGGCTAGAGAAATGACTTAGTAGTTAAAAGCACTGACTGGTCCCCCAGAGGACCCAAGTTCAATTCCCAGCACCCCACATGGCAAGTCACAACTGTCTGTAACTCAATACCTGACACTTCACACAGACATACATGCAGTCAAAACAGCAATGCACATAAGATAAAAATAAATACTAAAAAAGCCAATTAAAGATGTATCTTTTCTTTTGCAGAACATTTATAGAGAGGGTAGTAAACTCATTTTCACTGGTGAAGGTTTACATGCCTACATGAGGAAAATCAATCTTGATTCTGACCATAGTTAATAAGAGGGAGACAGTGATCTGGGAGAGTAGCAAGAAGACTTCCAGAAGCGAATTAAGATTCTTCCTTGGAGAACAAGGGCTCAGAGGAGCAGCGAAGCAGCCTCATCGGACAAAGCGTCAAACACATTTACAGATGGAAGTGCTGTCTTTTGGCTTTGAGAAAGATGAGCATAAAGACTGCCTGAAACAATCACCGGTTATTACATTCCAGAATTAACCTTGAGCTGACCTTTATTGATGAACCAAATCTTCAGGTTGGGAGAGGTTTTGACAGACAGGAGGATGAGCAGGCAGGATGAGGCAAACACCAGGGTTATACCCCAGTAGTGAGAGTTTTAAGTGAATGAATCCTTAATGTGAGCCAGAATGTGCCACTGACACTTAAGAATCATCAACAGAACCATGAAAGTGATTTTTGAAATCATGTTCAAATGGTGTGAAATTAGCAAACATATATTTTCTTCTGTGCAAGCCCAGAGCATTGTATGGGATGTGTTCATGCTAAATGTATACTCCAACTTTCATTGTTCTGAATATTCAGTTTGAAATCATCCTGCTAAGTCCTACATTGGTACCCTAACGGATACTCTGAATAACGGTGACCTTGACTCCTATTTTTGGGCATGTGCTTTATTGAAGGACTGGATACAGAGACACTCTTCCTTCCCCACTCCGGGCCTCCCCAGTTTACTTGCTGTGACTGGGCAAATGATCCATTTCTTATTTAAAATCATCAGTTTCCTTCCTTTCTGCTCTCCCTGTATGACGATTATAGTGAAAATGCCTTTGATAACAAAAGGCCGGGTGAGAATTCCAACAGGTGTAATTAATGTCAAGTGCTCCAGCAAGTGGCTTCACTTTCCTGCTGTCTTCTCCACCTGCTGCCTTCTGTGACTGCCTTCTTCAGGCCGAGTCCATCTGCTGGAAATGAGCATTCAACATTCATCATTTTCTACCTTGAGAGGCACCTGAACCCTCTTCTCTTCTTAAGTGAGCCCTGAGAGCATCACTTCATAGGCATTAGTTAAGTGTTGAGATGCCATCGGAAGCATGCACACAGCTTCCTCATTTGCTTTCAGTATTTCAAGGTGGATTACTGCTGTCCCGAGAGATGGTACAACACTAGAGAAAAGAATCCCACTCGCATGCATTATGTGCAAGTAGAAACTTTAGGAACCAATATTGCTGTCACACATGTTAAATATGTAGAATAACATTTATGCACTTATATGAACACACACACCACCACCACCACCACCAGTTTAAAAAAAAAATGTTTCCTATGATGACACATTAGGTATCAATGCTAAGTCACAGAAAGAATTTTCCTGGAACTACTTCTGCCTCAATGAAATTTTGATATTAATGAGGAAATGAAAGGCTGAAATTACTGGTAGGACAAGGTAACAAAAGATAGAGAACAGCAGTGCATAGAAAGGTACATTTTAATTTTTTATGGTATTTAGCTGTGCACATTACTAGCTGGCTGCCAGTGATCGCAGCCAGATGCCATGAAGAAAAGCACGGTAGAAACTAATTAGATTCATAAATGATAATTGAATGTGCCTATCCCCTAAAGACTGTAAGCAACTTCAAAAAAATTCTGAGTTGCCATGGCTTGAAACACACACACACACACACACACACACACACACACACACACCAGTCATGAAAATTTATTCATGATGGTGGAGTATGAGCTAGTAAGGCAGACATATAAGGCAGGTAACAGAGAGAAGATACAGGAAGGCTCCCAATATTTCACAAGCATGAGGAGCATGTTCCCTATTTTAGTCTTAAGCTTAGTTTTCTTTGACATTTAGTGAAGAAAACTATAATGATAGGTATTCTTTGTAAAAACTCAAAAGGCCTCACTCTATTTTTAATCTATGGAAAATGGAGTGATTTTATGATGTTTACCTAGGCTATAACTTTTATTATTTCATAACTAGAGCAGCAATAACAGTCCTGCTAAGGATAACATGACTACAGTTTTCACTACAATATTCCTAATGCCTAGTGCATGACTCATGACAGGTTATTACCAAATAGCTATTTATGTGAGATTCCCTTCTGTATGCTGTAAATACCATTGGTTAATGAACAAAGCTACTTTGGGCCTATTGCAGTGCAGAATAGAGCAAGACAGAATATTCCAAACAGATAGAGGAGGAGAGAGTAGGTTGAGTCAGGGAGAAGCCATGTAGGCACCTCAGGAGACAGATGCCAGTTGGAACCTTACCTGTAAGCCACAATCACATGGTAATACACAGATTAATAGAATTAAGAGTAAGAGCTAACCTATAAGAAGCATGAGCTAATAGGTCAAGCAGTGTTGTAATAATATAGTTTCTATGTTTTTATTTCAGGTGTGGGTGGCCCAGAACAAACAAGCAGTCCTAGTCAAAAGACTGGCATGCCAATGTGGGTAGACTACATCCATATAAAACCTAAAAGAGCTGATAAGGAATTCTAGACACAAAAGAACAGAGTTAAACACAGCTTCTTGGTTGCCAGAATTTTTTTCAAGTGGGCTCTGTTTGCTGGTGGCAAGCAGGAGCAAGGCTCCTTTAAAAAAAGGCTTACTGACTCACCATAAGAAAAGGTGGCTTCCTGGTCCATGCTGTCAGCTCCTCTTTCAAGAGGCCTAGCACTTGAACAGTGTTTGTGGGCAGTTGTGATGCAAGTTACTTGGTGGTAACATGGACCACCTGGTTACCTGAGTTGAGGAGGTAAGAATGGCTCCCACCCAGAAGTCTCAGAGGCAGTAAACAGATCTCCACCATATTGGATTGGACAGGGCCAAAAGGCTAAGCCTCCTTAGTCCTAGCTACACAGCTTAGCATTTTAAGAAGTGCTCCTGGATGGAAAAAAATATAGCTATACAATAGGACAGATTCAGACATAAAAGACCTCTAAATGAGACACATTGTGTTTAAAAAATGTATGTAGGCTTGGGAGAGAGAAGAAAAAGAGTATAGAGAGTTATAAAGAGAATTAAAGTCTTTGAAGAGACAGTAAAAATAAAAGTAAAAGAGTACAGATCATCATAGTTTAAAGGAGTAAAGATAATAAAACAAATATTAAACATGAAGAGAAAGTAATAGAGTAAGAAAAATAAACCAATTAATAAGGATGGAAAATAAGCAGAGAGTGTGAATTATATATATTATTGTGTTTTCTTTGAATTTTTTGACTATGAATGAGCTAAGTACAGAGAGACATTTCATTGTACAGGCTGCTAAGCTAAACCAAAATACATACTTTAAAAGTATGTTGACTTCAAAATTTGGGTTAAAGGATATGTTATTTGGAAAAGAGGTTCTGCTTAATTTCAACAAGGGATGAGAATCTGTGGAGTCCTTCTAGACTAATCTGGTTTGATGGATGAAGACCATTTGAAAAATCTCCATGAACCCCCAAATTACTTCTCCCAACAAAAAGCAGGAAGCAGTTTGGAGAGATCTATGACCACATTCCCAAATATTGCTTATAGATGTTTATTTACATTTAAAGGGATATATCTAGATAGATAGATAGATAGATAGATAGATAGATAGATAGATAGATAGATAGATAGATAGATGTATGTATATACAGGAATACTTTGCATTGGCATGAACCTTGGTTTACTGATACAATTCTGAGATCAGTTTTGTTATATGTATATTTCTGCTCTTGATTGGTGTATTGTGTTTGTGCAGCTCATTAAAAAATATAATGCATAATTAAGAAACATAGGTTAATAGATAGTCATCTATAATAATCAAGCTTGTAGTCATGTTAGTTAGGTTTTCTAGATATACAGAGATATATTTTAGTTAGATAATCTTCAACACTTTCAAAGACTACAGAATATGGCATTTAAAATATTATAAAAACTAAGGACTGTTCATAATGAGACACATCTCCTGACAGCGCCAATTACTTCAAAAGGAAGATGGGCCTCAAAGAGGCTCCTTATGAGTTTGGTAGCCATTTGGGGAAGAAACTGCTCTTGATTACACTGCTTCATGGTATGCTGTATAAACTGGACATGCAGGACCCACCGCAAAATGACTGCTGAGGTTGCCTAAAGATAAGACAGTCCTTCAAAGTTCCTGCTTTATGAGAGTCTGTCACACACTCTGCAGGATACAGAAGAAAATTACTGACAAACTGCCAATGTAGGTTAAGCAGTCTTTCAAATTTCCTGCTTTATGGAAAAGTCTGCCAAATATTATGGGCCTGTAGGCCAAAGATAGATGCCCCAATGTTACAGAAGAACTTTTCGTGACTGTCCAGTCAGTGAGATGTCTCTGTTAATTATATAGTTTTGGAAGTTGGTTACAATTAACTTCCTATTTACTTAGATAATATTATATCCTTCTGGGGTCTTTGACAGAGTTGAAAATGGATAGTTATGGTTTTCCTTAGTTATGATAAAAGTTGAGACTTAACTCTAGAGGGGTTCCTAGGTGTCCAGGAAGACGCCCCCAGCTAGGTCCTTGGGCAGCTGAGGAGAGGGTGCCAGAAATGTCCAGATCCTATTGCCATACTCATGAATATCTTGCATATCACCATAGAACCTTCACCTGGCATTGGATGGAGAAAATGACAGAGCCCCACATAGGAGCACCGGACTGAGCTACCAAGGTCCCGATGAGGAGCAAAAGGAGGGAGATCATGAGCAAGGAAGTCAGGACCGTGAGGGGTGCGTTTACCCATTGAGACGGTGGGACAGATCTAACGGGAGACCACCAAGTCCAGTTGGAATGGGACTGATGGAACAGGGTACCAAACCGGACTCTCTGAATGTGGCTGACGGTGGAGGAGGACTGAGAAACCAAGGACAATGGCAATGAACGTGAACTCTACAGCATGGACGGGCTCACTGTGAGCCTTGTCAGTTTGGTTGCTCACCTTCCTGGACTTAGGGGGAGCTGGGAGGACCTTGGACTTAACATAGTGAAGGGATCCCTGATGGCTCTTTGTCTTGGAGAGGGGTGGAGTGGGGGTATGGGTGGAAGGGAGGGGAGGGAAGGGGGAAGAGGAGGGAAGGAGATGGAAATCTTTAATAAAAAAAATGAGGAAAAAAATAAATAAATTTAAAAAAAAGTTATATTAGATATAAAATTTTAGACTCAGAAAAATAGAATAGATGATAGAGTATTTTCCTTAATTTTTCAAATATAAATAGACTAAATATTATAACTGTAATTCTTGGTTGATAAATGTTTGTTATATGTAATCTTACTATGTTAAAGTTAAAACCTTCCTTTTTATTTAGACAGAAAAGGGGAGGTGAGGTATTATTTTCCTCTGTATGCTGTGAATACCATTGTTTAATAAAGAATTTTCTTTGGGCCTATTACAGTGCAGAATAGGGCAAGGAGAGAATTCCAAGCAGACAGAGGAGAAGAGAGTAGGCCAAGTCAGGAAGAAGCCATTTGGCCACAATAGGAGACAGATACCAGATGCCATATGGAATCTTACCAGTAGGTCACAACCACATGGAGATATACAATTAATAGAAATGGGTTTATTTAAGATATACGAGCTAGCCAATAGGAATCATGAGCTAATAGGCCAAGCAGTGTTTCAATAATATAGTTCTGTGTGATTATTTCAGGTGTGGTGGCTAAAAATGAACAAGCAGTCCTAATCAACAAGCTATAAAATAAAACACAGCTTTGTACAAAGCTGTTAAAAATTTAGAATTTAAAGTTGATGCTCTCGTGCACTAAACACTGTGCTTTGCTTAATTCTATTTGGGGATTTTGCTGCAGACACAGTGGACTATGGCCTTTTGGCATTTACCGTTATGGTTTATCTCCAGTTCTTAAAATGCCCAGTGTAGCCTTTCTGGCTCAGAGTATCACTTCAATGACAATTTCAATAGAGCTTTTTTTATTTTTTTAAAAAATGAGAAAACAATTGAACATGAGCTGACCCATTCCAACATCCACCAGAGGATACCAAAGACAATCACCAACAGTAATTAAATCTACTACAGCTAACCACATGGGAAGTCAAATTAGGAAGGTACATGATTAGTAATCGATCTCTCCTTGCTGCCTAGACTACTTCAAAAGAGAGGTTCAAAATCATCATTATATTCAAAGTTCTCTTCTTTGGGTGAGTGAGTCAATATGGAGCAGAAAGAGACACTTGGTGGCATCTGAGTTCCAGAAATTAGAAAGCAGGAGAACCCCAGCATCTCAAGGCTATTCCCAGGAAGTATTTCCTTGATCAATTGTAACTGGAGTATTCATCAAATGAAAGATTTCTAAAATTGCTACCATTCTCCACTTACCAGTCAACCACAGGACCTAGAAATATCACCACTGATAATTAAACTTTTAAGGACCTTGATTTGCATATGTCACCAAATTACAGCCAAGAAGTGAATAAGTTGATTCCAGCTCTTCCCTGGAAATGAAAGACCAGTTAGCAACAGACACTCAGCCACACTTTTTTCCTTAGCCTCACAAAACTACATCTTAACATTTTAAACATTTAAGAATACTTTGAACCCCTTTAATTAATTCAAAGGCATTGTACTTTATGACAATAAAGTCAAACATAGACTTGCTAAGAGATTCCAAACAAGTTAGATGTGAATTCATTTGAGGGTAAGTTCACATCTACTTGAGGGGAAGAATTAATCATAGACAAAGTGGCCTTTGAAATCTCCCTTGAGAACTAGATAGCATTCTGATAGAGAAGAGGGGGAAACTTCAGAAGCAGGCAACAGAATTAACAAAAGCTCCAAGGTGGCTCTTGTGGATAATTTTAGATAGAATGCAGGGTTCTTGTCCAGTAAAGACCAGGATATGAAAAAGACAATACAATAGGTGGCGATGGAAAGGAATGGGTGCACATCACACAGAGGCTTGCATATGTGGATAAGGACTGTGAATGAATTTTTGGCCGCTCTGAGGAAAACAGAGGTTTCTTTTTACCATGATGTGAGGGAAATTAACCTTGTAGGAGGCATGGTGATAGAAAAGCTCATGGTCTTAGCTATAATCTGGCAAACTATGTCTTTATATGGGAGTAAGTTCAATCGTGTGTGTCACCTGAGACTGAAAGTTGTCTTTTACCGGTCATCTCTTTATATCTTACTAAGAGTAGCTAAATCATGTGAGCCTAGCTTTGATTTTTGTTAGATCTGGTTATCTGAACATCTCCCTGGATTCTACAGCTGCCCAATTGACTCTGGTGGGGTTCTCAGCAAATGGTAAAGGGTGAACATGGTATAAAAAATAAGGCAAACTACTATATGTGCTATGTGTTCTATGGAAGACATTGTGAACTTAGAATGTAATAAAAACATTCTACATAAAAGACTGACAGCTTAAACAGGTGGCCAATAGAATAAGAAATAAAATTGTTTATAGTGATGAATTGAAGCCAAGACTCAAATTTAAACAAAAATAGAAAGTGAGTTATAGGTTCAGGGTGAGAAAATGAGCAGAAGGGCTCAAACAGGGGCCTGGTTAATGAGACCAGGAAACATATTTGCTCAGATCTGTTAGGTAAGAGTTGGATTCAGGGCTTACTCTTTTAAATGTGGGCTGGCTTAGTTCCAGAAACAGAAGTGGAGCTGCATTTCCAGATGAGGCAGGGAGAGAAGGATGGGTACCATGTGAATGTGGGCACGGAGTAGTAGCTGGGCAGCACTCCAAAACCATTTGACATTTTCTCTTAAGAATTACTTTTTAAAATCCTTAATCAATTGTGGAGCTCTTACATATGCCCTTTCTATATCCCATGTCCTTTATGTAATGAAATGAGGAAATTGAGATGCAATATAGAGATGAGAGGGAATTTGGGTCTGGATAGCAGAGATCACTTTTAAACAAAGATTTTATTCTTCAGAGCAGGAGGACTAAGAGTCAGATAAAAGCCATTGGATGCCATTCACACTGGCCTATGACAGAACAGAACACTGCTGACTCTGTTGATTGCTTCTAATTAAATCTAATGAACCTCAAGGTAGAACAGGCAATGTGTAAAAAAAAATTGTGGATAAATGGACAGGGGTTCTAAAAGCAAAAAAATGACTTTTTTAAAAAGTAGCTTCTAAGCTACTAGAATAAAGAAGATGGAATTCAAAGGTGGAGCTCTTAAAACAAACAATACAAAATTGATGTAGGTAATTTCTGCTGCTACCACAATGCATTCCTTATAATCACATTATAAAACCACTTGCATTTTCCCCAAGGAGTAATTTTTTAATTGGATGCTGTGTTCCTGAACAAGGATTCATTTTGAAATAAATCATAGACATGATCCACAAAATTTTTTAAAGGCAAAGACAGCATAAAGTTCAACCTCTACAATAGCTTAGACAATCACTATTATATCCTGATCCCATAAAATGGATAGAAATGGATTTACATGGTGATTACAAAGGCAACCAAAATGCTCAGTGTGCTGCATACAGCACTCAGGATCCTAATTTAGTTGACATATAAATTTGGCTAGCATAAAATAAATCTCCTTACGATAATGAACATTATTTAAATACTCCACCATAAATACTTGACTGCCTTTCTTACAGTTCACATAATTGTTCAGGAGAGATAACACTTGAACTTGGAAATCTGATGGGCCCTAATTTTCCTTGGATAGTTATTTCTGTCCACATTTCATACACTAAAGCGTTTGCTTTGGTACATCTCTGCTCTAGCCAGGGACTGAGGATTATTTAACAATTGTGCGTTTCAATATGAATAAACCCTTGAAGACTCATCTATCGAAAGCATGGTTCCCAGTGTAATTCTGAGAGAAGGAGCTTTTGAGCTCTGCCCTAAGCCATGGTTTAATCCACTGATGGACTTAGAATTGAATGGACTAATGGGAGAGCCGAGAACTTTGGGAAGTAAGGCATATTGGAGGATGCAGTTCTTTCAGGGTATCCCTTCAAACCCCAGATGGTTCTCCTGGTGTCTTTCTTTGCTTTCCAGCTGCCATGAGCTGATCATCTTTGTACTGCCATGGCTTTCTATCATCACCTTTCTACCTTGGTACCATAGCAGCCCCTTGCCCTCAGTCCCAATTGACCACAAACTGGTACTAGTGAAACCACAAAAGAAAACAAGTCCATCTTCCTTGGCACTTTTTCCCCCTCAGGTGTTTGTCCCTCAGGTGAGAAGTTAGCAAACACAACACTCATAACAATGCTAAAAATTAAGTATAACTACTTTGTTCATTCTATACTGAGAGAACAGAAGGAAACTGCTGCCATCCCCAAACAACTAAAAGGCAGAACCAAGACTCAAACTCAGCCTCTACATCTCTGTGGTATACTGACTTTCTGGACACTTACTTTTTCTCTCTAAGCTCGCCTCTGGCAAGAGGGAGCCTTCACCCCAATGACACCCATGCTCCCTCAAAGTTGAGATCATTCATCTCAAAGAGTTGCTTCAACTTTTCTTGTGAGACTTTGGGCAAATTTTACCTTTGCTTCTAAAGTTAAACTCTTCTCTCTTCTATTTCCTTCCTCCAAAACATTCACAGTTACCTGGAAGGTAACAGTGAGTCACAGGAAGGCAGCCTAAAGAATGTGTCTAGCAACTTAAGTTGCGTGGGCCCACACAAATACTCAGCCCCGGTTGGCAGGGTTCTTCCTGTAATTAAGGCATAAGCCTCACTGCCTCTACATGAGGTGAATAATCAACCTCCCTCTACACACTGTCTTCATAAAGGATATGAATGCCACCCACCACTGCAAGCTTCAGCTACCAAGAATGAAATAACAAAGCTAGTGAACATGAAGAGTGAAATGTCATTGTCATCCAGAAGTGGAGGGCAGCAAAGAAAGAAGCAACAGTAAAAGCAGAAATTCCTTGTAACACACCAAGTCTTCCAGAGGACTTATAACTCTAGCAGGCAATAGAACTGAAAATATAAATAAGCCTATAAAGAACTGAGGGGAAAGAACTATTGATGGTTAAGCACCTCTGTAAACAGAGATAAGAAAAATGGAAACAGATCTTGACTTTCAAAGGATGATGGTTGGATGTGTCCTTGGCAAACTCACTAAGAGCTCCATCCAGAACTGCACTTCAGACACAACACAGATTCTAATCTGCTGTGACGACTCCTGGGACTTCATAAGAAATGTACCACCACAATAAGATGTATTCTAAGAAGCCCCTTTAAAATTCATCCTTCCCGGCCTTCCATAATAAACAGGATTTGAAAATACACTAAAGGTTGGGTGAGTTTGATACTGTAACTAGTTTTCATTTAAAGAAATTAAATAAGACATTTACATATTGATATTCTCAAAATCAATTTTAGGATGGCTCTGATGAATACAAAATGTTTTATTTTTACTAACACCAAATGAAAGAGACGATGAAAGAAACAATATAAACACTTAAGCTGCAACAAAGATCTCTTTGCCGGGCGGTGGTGGCGCACGCCTTTAATCCCAGCACTCGGGAGGCAGAGGCAGGTGGATCTCTGTGAGTTAGAGGCCAGCCTGGTCTACAAGAGCTAGTTCCAGGACAGGCTCTAAAAAAAAGCTACAGAGAAACCCTGTCTCGAAAAAACCAAAAAAAAATAAATAAAAAAAAAAGGATCTCTTTAAAACACACCTGTATATTTTATATGCAAAATGACGTGCATATAAAATTTATTATAGATAATATACCTGATCCTATATAATTAAAGTAGGAAAATAATATTTCATTCTTGGCCACCTCTAATGCTACAGGCTTGTAATCTCAGCTACCTGAGACACTGAGGCAGAATGACCTCAAGTTCAATGGCTGCCTGCGAGTTTGAGGCTAACCTGGCCCAATATGAGTGATCTCAAAATAAAAAGTAAGAAGAGGAGTCAGGGATGTAGTGATGGTGATCTGTGCTTGCCTGCCATGTAGGAGACACTGCCTTTACCCTACTACTACATTAATATCACTAACATCAATTGTGAATATTAACAAATATCTGAAATGTATGTATAATTCTAACGAAAATAACTTATTCTGCATCTGTTAATTTCATATACATAGAAATAAGCATAGATTGACATTATGAGTGTAATAAGCATCATGGTTTTATGGAAAAAAATATCAAAGTCACTCATTTTAAAACAGGGTAGTATTTTTCAAAACACACTTTCACTAAACAAAGACAAAAGGGTTATTGTTCCTGGGCTAGCAATAAAGAATTTTTTGTTCATTGTTTATTGTGTCATAAACCAGATTCTAAAACTCCTTTCTCTGAAATGTAATGGAACTATGAGGAATATGAGCCTTTTAATGTGTTCCTCCATTTTCCCTACATAACTCTAAGCAGGTCATAAATCTAAGTATCCTCTCTTCAGATCACTTTCATTATTTTCATATTGACAACATATTTAAAATCACATCACACCCTATTTCATATTCTTTTTTATATATTGCTCCTGAGTATATATGTTTATTTCCACCTAAGAGACCAGCAGCCTCTATAGTAAGTTAACCTGATATCCCAACAAGGGTTTTGAAGTTGGAGAGTTTGAAGATATACTAAAATAAAGTCCTTAATTTCACTGAATAGATAAAAAAATAATTATGGACAAAGGAAACCACAGAAATTTCATTTCAGGACTGTGTGAATAATATTTCAACAGCTTATCCCTGTGTAGAGTAGTGTGTGTGTGTGTGTGCGTGCGTGTGTGTGTGTGTGTGTGTGTGTGTGTGTGTGAAAGAGAGAGAAAGAGAGAGAGAGAGAGAGAGAGAGAGAGAGAGAGAGAGAGAGAGAGGAAGGCATTTACAGAAGCTAGATGGAGTGCAATGGGCTGAGGCATAACAAGGAAAAATGGGAGTGCACATAAGTGGCAAGTACCTGCGTGTAAACCTTACATTAACATTACATTTGCTGTGCAGATCCTACTCATAGGGTATTCTATTATTGAAGTGTTCAGCAACAACATCAAGTGAATTAACCCAAAAGGAAATTAAGGAAAGTAGAAAAGTCTTTAATCCTATTTATTGAAAATGTTCCCTCCTATAATAATAATAATGATGATAATAATAATAATAATAATAATAATAATAATAATAAAACAGAAGGCAGATGTTCTAGGGCCACACATGCACCAACTCTCCAAATACAACCTTGACCCTCAAAATAAATGGATTTCACAAGGCACCTAATGTATTTTTACAAGCAAATATAGCTCAAGTGCTTACATAATCAGAACTCTATTAGGAATTTGTATTTGCATATGCCTACAGACATGAAATGTTCAGAAGGGGTGCCGAGTAGAGCAGGGACTGCATTATGCTGAAAAATACCCATAATAACACGCTGGCAATTGTTCTTGGATTGTTCACATTTCTTCTAAAGCACTTTTCTAGCCCTTGAGCATATGAACTTTAACAAGTTTGAATATATCCACAAATGTTTTTAATGAATCAGGAATAATAGGACTATGTAGCAAGCAAGACTACATACCGTTTAAAGTCTTATTTTTGCTGTTTTCTTAGCAAATGGCACATGAGAGAGCACTCCATGCATTTATAACACTAGGTTTTCGGTGTTTTTTTCCTTCCTTGTCACTGGAATATAACTCTCAGATTTACAGTTGCCAACGTGCAGTTCTGATCACTAAGAGTAACAGCGACAATTGTAGGCTGCGGAACTGTACGAGCGGAATGACATGTAGACATCCCCTGCTGTACCTCCGCTGTAGCATATGCTGTACACCAGGGAGTGTGCAAAAAAAGTCATCTTAATTGGTACCATTTGAGACAAATTTGACTCTAAACATGACTTCCAGTTAAATACAAGTTTTGGTCTACGTTGACTCCAAAACCCCACTACCTCAGCTGGCAATCCTCAAAAGCATTTTCGGTGTGAATGATCATATAAACATAATCCAGTCCTCATCACTCTTTGATGTGCTTAATCATTAGTGTTCCCATTCATCAAAGAAGATAATCTACCTTTTAATTTTCCAGGTAATAGATACAGAGAATTCATAAAGCAAAAGGGCGCTACACTACAGTGCTTTTAGTGTCCCAACTGTCGAAAGGCAAGGAGCTCAAAATCATCATTTTGTCTTTTTAGAGCCACTATGACCAAGAGAAGACATGCTAGCAAAAAATGTCCCTTTGGCCCTAGACTTCTTTACATTATCATAATACATTGTGGTTTGAAATGTTGCCTGCATATTTTCCTGCTTTGAAGCATGGTTAATCACTGACTTAAACAAATATGCTTATATTTAAAGAAATAAAGTTATTTTAGTAGTGTGTTACTTCCAACACTGGGAAACTATAGAACTTCTAAAAGTAAACACAAACATCACTTGTTTAACACAATTCAAATTACATAAATATAGTTATGGATACATAAATTTAAAGAAAAATTGTGTTAGGGCTGCTGTTATAATTACAGACCCCAAAAATAAGCAGAAATATAAACAGAACTTACAATTAAAGGTATTTACTCAAAATTAATATTTGCTCTATATCCTCTAAATATAACAACAAATGAGAATATTTTGTTTTAAATACGTATTCATTGGTTTTAATTGCAACCATGTGCCTAATGCATTTTTATTGGATTCCATGGAGCAAGGTGCTAAAGACGCAAAATTTAGTGTTAAAAAACCACTAAAGAAGTAGTTTTCATGAGAGATTTCTGAAAACATAAGAAACAGTACATCAATGGTTTGTCTATATATGTACGTATGTATGTATGTGTTTGTATATGCATTTGAGACAGGTTCTTCGTATGTAGTCCAAAGTTGCATGAAGCCCCAAATTCTCTAGCACTAGCTTTCCACTTAACTGGCTGGTAGGCATGAAAATTGCATGGCTTTCTGACTTCCTATATTTTAGTGAAGCATAAGTATAATGTTTCTATTGGTGCTATTTCTCTATATATGAAAATTTTTTTGTACAGTATGGTACATTGTCACTATCTAAATTGGTCCCATTTACCATTTTTCTAAACAAATGTTTGATTATAAACAGACACTTAATAGTAAAGTCCTGGAAGATTTGGTTGGTTTTGTTTTGTGTTCGTTATCTTTTGTTTGTTGTTATAGCCATTTCAGGGCCGTGACTCCTACCCAACTGCGCTAACTTGTTGTAGAGTATTATTTTAACTATGTAAAGATGTGTTACTTCTTTTGATGTGAAATATTACTTTAACCATGTAAAGGTATGTAACTATTGTTTATGTAGGCATTTGTTTAATTGTGGAAAATGTATTGCTATTTCATATTACCTGACTAAGGCATCTGATTGGTTTAATAAAAAGTTGAATGGCCAATAGGTAGGCATGAGAGCGTTAAGTACAGATGTCAGGAAGAAACAATAAACAAAAAAGAAAAAAAAAGGAAGAATGAGAGAAGGAGGAGAGAACGAGGGACACACCCATGGCAAGAAGCCAGGTACAAACCAGCTAGACATAGAGTCAAGGTAAGATATGCAGAAGTAAGTAAGTAAGAAAGGTAATATGCCATGAAAAAAAGGTATATGAAAAGAAACAGGTTAATTTAAATTAAAAAGATTTAGCCAGGAACATGCCTAAGATAGACTAAGCATTCCAAACTAATAATAAGTCTCTGTGTCTTTATTCGGGAGCTGATAGGTGACTCAAAAGAAAAATCCTGGCACATTAGCCTCTTGTCTATTCACCTGCCTCCACCTGACTCAGCCACCCACCTAAGCACCTGCCTCAATTAACTGCCTACCCATGAGACTCATCCTCTTGCCTACTCACCTGTCTTAGCCACCTGTCTACCCACCAGTCTTAGACTCCTGATTAGCCACCTGCCTTAGTTCCCTGCCTACCCACCTGTCTTAGCCACCTGCCTACCCACCTGCCTTAGCTCCCTGCCTCCACCTGACTCAGCCACCCACCTAAGCACCTGCCTCAATTACCTGCCTACCCATGTGCCTCAGCCTCCTGCCTACCCACCTGTCTTAGCCACCTGTCTATCCACCAGTCTTAGACTACTGATTACCCACCTGCCTTAGTTCCCTGTCTACCCACCTGTCTTAGCCACCTGCCTACCCACCTGCCTTAGCTCCCTGCCTATCCACCTGTATTGGCTTCCTGGGTAGCTGGAATTGCTGTCATTCATTATCATCTCTGGCTTCATGGAAGTATTTGCTTCATTTTTATTCTTTCTTACTGGCTCAAAGGAAGAACGTATCTTGATTCCTTGAGAAGAACATCAATACATATAACAACTCTGATGTGCACATCTTTTTTCTCTTGATTCCACTTGCCAATGGATGGAATCCTTACTCCTAAGAAATGATGAGAATCTGGTGAGTTGGAACTAGAATAAACAGATAGTAAGAGAGACCATTTCATGTTTAAACTTACTCAAGCTTCCTATCAAATATTAGACTGAAATACAGCATTTATATTCCATAATCCTGGTGCCGGAAGCCTTGATGACAGAGGCCCTTCTACCTGACTGGCAGACAGCACCCTCTTGTTGTGTTCCTTCCAGGCTCCTAGAGGCCCATTCTCTATGAAGCCACAGAGTTAAGTATGCCCTATAGCCTCTGTTTTATTCATTTTTTTAAAAAAATTGCTTGTTTCCTTTATTTTGCTCTTTATTTTTCCAATCAAGGTCTCCTCATGTTGCTCAGACTGGCCTTTAAATTCTTGGACTCAAGAAACACTTATGAGCTCCCTTACAAGTAGCTGGGCCTACTATGCATGTCACTACACAAAGCACTTCATTTCCCTGCAAGGATATTAGTCCTGTCCGATAAGTGTCTCACCCTTATAACCAAATCTAATTTTAATTCCTTCTAAAAAGTTCTACCTCCAAATACCTGAGAAGCTGGATTCAATGTGTGAAATACCACACAAATCTCCAGGAGCAGATATTATTTCCTGCAAAATAATTCTTCTCAACAATTTAAAATAATGCAACAATAAGTAATAGCAGAATGTGATAGATATTAAGTCACTTTCTCCTCAAGCTCTCTTCAGAATGCTTGACTTCATGCATAATGCTAAACATGCAGATTCAGCTTCAGGTAGGGAGGGTCACAGTTACATCAAGAGGATGTGGAAGTTTCCCATAAAACTTGCAATGTATTATTACCTCTGACATGCCTGCTAGAGCCTCCATCTGACTTTGAAAAGTCAAGAATTGCTGATAGTGAATTAGAATTCTTCACTTGTTTCTCTTCTCATACTAGTTGAGCTACAGACCCTAAAGGTTGTGGGAGGGCACTCTCTCTTTTTCTGTTCTTGAGGGTAGAAGCAAAGTCTGAAGGAATGAGACAAAAAGCAGCTAGGCAGGAAAGTTCCTTCTTGATGGTAAGAGCCACAATCTGAGCCTCCAAGGGCAAAGTTTGAATGCTTGAACTCAAATGATCAGCTCCTACTAGGAGAAGTGTAGTTGGAACTTTCTGTTCTGCCTAGTCTTTCAGCCATTAAGTCCCCAAAGAAACACACAGAGGCTTATATTATTTATAAATTGGTTGGCCTATAATTTCATGTTGTCTGTCCTGCCTGGTTCCCGCAATCGTTAAGTCCCAAAGAAATCACACAGAGGTCTACATTAGTTATAAACTAATTGACCCATTTCCTGAGGCTTCTTATTAACACTTATAACTTATATTAGCCCATTATTCTTGTCCATACAAGCCACAAGGCTCAGTATCTTATTCAGGGAGGCAGTCACATCTTACTTCTTCTGTGGCTGGGACAGGACTGCCAAATCTGCTTCCTTCTTCCCAGAATTCTCCTGTTCTTGTTGCCATGCCTCTACTTCCTGCCTGGTTGTCCCACCTATACTTCCTGCCTGGCTACTGGCTAATCAGTGTTTATTTAAAATATAATTGACAGAATGCAGACCATTGTCCCACACTAAGCTCATACTTATTAACTAGACTTTTACAACTCAAATTAACCTATAATTCTTGTCTGTGTTTAGACACATGACTTGCACCTTTTCTCAGTAAGGCACTCTCATCTTGCTTACTCTGCATCTGACAGGTGACTGACTCTGACTTTCCTCTTTCCAGAATTCTCCTCGTCTGGAGAATTCTGCCCTGCCTATATTTCTTCCTGGCTACTGAACAATCAGTGTTTTATTAAACCCATAAGAGTGATAAATCTTTACACTCTACAAGAACATTACCCCAGAGCAGGCAAGTGCCACTTCTGTAATGTCTGTTCAGGGATTGATGCTCTCTCTCTCCCAGTAGCCCCAGCATCAGAAAGTGCCCCTCTGTGGTGGGTGGAGTGGGAGTTGTTTGCTTTAAATTAGCACTTTATCCCAGAATAAAAAAGGGAAAGAAATATAGAGATTTCTTAGGAAATTCAAAACATAGATTACAGAATTAAAGTGGTTTACACTATCAGTTTTTTTTTTTCTTTCAAAGGTTTGCATTACCAGTGTGTGTTCTGTAGAGTTAGCAGAAATTCGGGAGGCCTTCCTATAATTCCAGTTCATTTTCCTTTTTAGAGTGTTATCAATGACACAATCATCAGACATAATCTGAAAGTTTCTTTTTGTCTTTAGTAAGCCATCTGAAAATGCAGAAGAGACAAGTTCCTTGAGCAAAATTTGTGAAATTCCAACAGCAATAATTTTATGAACAGAGTGAAGATTTTGAAGTTCATTATAAAATTAGGATCTAAAATTGAAAATTTTACTTAAAACACATTTACACTATCATGCATTTTGCATTACACTTCTTTTAAAAAATATAGTTTGATGATTTTGGTTACAAATGACATGTAAGAGAGAATAGACTGCAAATACAATTAAAAAAAGCAATGCGTGCCACTTGCCACATCAATAAAAGATTCTCATTAAAAACATTAATTAAATATAAAGCTATTTTTAATTCCAAGAGAAACACTTTGTTTACCAACCAAATTACTCATTAACCTAGGAGAATAATAGAGAATCAGTTTGAGTAGATAGCTCTCCATTTATTATTCAAATAAGGCTATACAGGTTCGTACTAATTCTGAAATAACTGTTACTAATTGTATATTATTCTCCAATGCCACAATAAAAATTGGATGAACTTGATAGTGGCATAAGGAAAACATGCAGCTTCAGGAAATAATATAGTATCAGAAACAGATGTTACAATGCACAACTGTCTAATAAGTTAAGAGCAAAATTGTGCTGAGGGCTCACTCATCTATAGTAGATATTCATGAACTAACCCAACAGAAATTGGGATTAAATACTCTAAATATGGCTTCATATAATTTGAATTACACTTAATCTTGAGTTTCATTTTTGTACAACTGATGAGTTATCCCAAATTCAATTGCTGGTTAGAAGCCATTCACTTGCACAGACAACTCAAGATAAAGCTAGTAGTCATGGCAATTATTTATAGCACAGGAGGGACAGAAGAAAAAGAGTCAGATATACACATCATAGCAGGCTGTGTTAAACCTTAGTTGTTATAGTCATATGTTATTTTAGTTACAGCCACATCTTGGTAGCTGAATCATAACAAGAACTCAAGAACACATGTTCACCTCCAGTAGACTACTGTGGATGAAGTTTGGATGCCAAACCTGAGACCAAGGGCCTTATATTTAATTTTAGTCAGAATTGCCTCACTGTTTGAAGATCTACAGATTAAGATTTGAAATTAGCTCTCTTTTTGTCTAACCTCATAGCACCAAACATGCTAAATTAAAGGATGGAGGGTTCACATTAAAACTCTCAAAAAAGTGATTTTATTTAAGAATATTGAACTTCTTTCATTTTCTTGATTTCTAATATACTAAGATCCTAAACAATAAAAGTTTCTGGAGCAACTGTTATCTATGATAGGCTGTGTTACACCCAGAAGTGGAGAACTGTAAATATGTGTAATAAAGCAGCCCAGTGTGTTATGTTTAAAGTGATATCTTAAGCACCACAGACAAATTATGGAGAAATATCTGATTTTAGTATGCCAGCTCTATCCTCCCAAACAATAGTAACAACTTCTTTGGACTAACACTGTTTTCTTGCTTTTACACATTTTGTGAAAATACCTAAAATATATACTTCTCCTAGTGTGATTTCCACTTAAAACATTTTATATGTGTTATATGTATGTGCATGTGTGATTCAATTCTTTCCTTTCATCGTTGTTGTTTTTACTTTGTTTATTCTGATTGAGTTTTTAAAAAGACACAACCACTTCTAATATGATAAATATTTCTAACTGTTTCACGTTGAATTAATGACGGCTCAGAGGTAAGCAGCATTCCTCATTGGGGTTACAGGTATGGCTACCCTGCCCAGCGGATGTGATTGTCTCTATAATGAAGCTTAATACTGTTTTTATCCCTAGATTTTTATTTTTAAAATACAAGGAAGGGTGAAATGATATTTAAAAGGAAAGATATGATTTTAATTTATGAAGATCAGTGAAAGATTTTTAGAGATAATAAAGCCTGGTGAATAAACCTAAGAGGTTGCTCATGGCTGAACCTGATCTATATACACAGTGAGCCTACATGACTGCCTCAAAGGTTTTTTTTAAGCTGATACTATGCTATCTTATTAAGCAAGACCCTCATTTCTTATTGGTTACAAATAACCTATGACTGAGTAAGGTCAGTATGAATTTGTTCATTTTTTAGGCAGCTGTAGTGAAGAGTACTGATAGGCAACCAAAAAAATACAAGTGGGATTCCAGGGGAAAGTTGATGTAAGGCTTGCCCTTTAAGGAGAGGAACAACTTCGAAGTCTAATTAATGATTAAGTGGGGATTCACACACTAGCACAGTATTAACCATGGGATCTGTGATCTGGAGGGGTGATTTAGTTTTAAATCTTTCCAAGGCAGACTGCAAAAAGATAGTGATACATTTGCTTACATCTACAGCATGCAACCCCAAACAGGAGGAGTGTCCAGAAATAAGGTAGAATAAGAAAAACACAGATTATTATTATTTTTTTGTTTTAAACTTCCAACAAATGTTTCAACAAAGTAGAGCTACCGGATAGGACTGCGGAGCAAACAGGAAATTAACCTCCCTGGAATCAATTATCACCTGCAAATATTTACCCAAGAAGCCATTCAATGATATCTGGTAATTAAATACTTAAATTCAATGAGAACCAATAACATGGTCCTGGCCCTGAGATTAGAATGTTGGTTTATATTTGTTTCTGGCTCTCTAAAACTAGTACTACATTGCTCAGCATTTGATAAATAAGTGAAAATGGTTTAATCAAATGGAAATGTTATGAGACCTATAAAGAATTTCCAAAGTTTTTTTTTCCAGTTTATTTGAATAACTAGAACTATGGAATAACCAAGGAGACTGGGTGTTCATTAAAGCATGATTTTAACTCAAGTAGAGATAACCTACTATCTTTTCATGTGCCAAGACTACTTCAGTATACCAACAGTGAGCTTGATACTTCATGCGTCACGTCCTAAAATTTCCTTAATAATACAATGCTATGGGCATTCTTTCTGTTTGAAACATTTGGTAAATGGACAAGTGGTGAACTAAGGAATAGGGGCAAGAACAGAGCTAAAGACATTAGTCAATATTCCTTTCCATGGAGAAATAAAGTAGCAGTCAACTCTAGGGAAAAAAATGATGTTTAAATACAGTCGAGTTACACCTATCTTTGAGGTTTTTCTAAAAGGACTCAAATACTAATGCACATCAAAGAAATGAAAAAGTTTTGAGCACTGATTTACGATCTGATGAAAGCAAAAGTATTTGAGGACTAAGTAATAGCCATATTTAATAGGTGATTAGCATCTTGAAAGGATATAGAAGCGCTGCTCAGGCTTACCAATTAGAGTTCAGAAATAACCATAAGCCCTTTAAAAGTCCAGTAGCTGTTAATGTATTATTGTGGTTTGTCAACTCTATTTCTTTCCAACACTTTGATGGAAACATGTAATTATTAAAACTATCAAATTAAAAGCATTTGAATGAAAGCAAACTATAGTGTAAATTTGATAGTCATACATTTTGTAATACATATGGATTTGAACAATGCTATAAATTGGCTGCTTTAGGAGGGAAACAAAATAGCTAAGAGCCTAGTTGTTCAAGCCTAACAATGGTTTAATAAGAGCACTCAACATGATTATTATATAAATAAGCACTCCTGCAGGAAAGAGCTGAAATGTGGTTACAATGGAGTCTTCAACAGTGAGTGAAACCTTCAGAGCAGATGTCAACCATTCTGAAGCTATGCGTTTGTTAATCTAAGCCACGGCTCATAGGATCACAGTTAAGAAGTCAGTGTTCCTCCATAATGACAAATCATGCCACAAAATTACCTTCACCTTAGAGTTCTTCGGCTGCAGCCAACAGAATACCAGCAATAAGAACTTCTCACATGCTACCTGTGGCATGGCCTAAATGAAGTTAAATAAGGCATTGATATAAAATATTAACCCATAGCAAAAATAACACTGAGCTTCAGTCTTGTGTCAAAGGAAAAAAAAAACTCAATGAAAATAACTTATAAAAATATTTCCAACAATATCTAATTCCTATGATTCAGGGTTTGACTCCAGGAGGACATTTTTTTTTGCTTTTATAATTTTTATTGTTTTACACACATAGTTGCTTTGCTTGCCTCTGTGCACCTTGTACATGTTTAGTGCTCAAGGAGGCCAGAAGAGGGCATTCAATCCCCTGGAACTAGAGTTGCACATGGTTATGAGCCCCCTTGTGAGTGCTGAGAATTGAAACCATATCTTCCAAAAGAGAATCTATTGGTCTTAGCTTACTAGCCTTCTCTCCAATCCCATAAAATTCTTTTTAAATATGTTAAGAAATAAGCATTGTGTTCTAATAAGACAATGTTAATATTTGGTATAAATTATAATGTAGACATAAAACTGTCTTTCAGCTCTATTCGAATCTGGGATTATACTCAAGATGCTTGTATAAACATTCTCAGTGGACACACTGCACCTGTAAGGGGATTAATGTGGAATACAGAGATTCCATACCTACTAATATCTGGAAGCTGGGACTATACTATCAAAGTGTGGGATACTCGAGATGGAGTTTGCCTAGACCCTGTGTATGATCATGGTGCAGATGTATATGGTAAATTTTTTCTATGTATTTATTATTTTGTTGTAATTATGATGCTTATTTTGTGCCAACTTGACACACACTAGAATTGTCAGAGGAAGGAGCCTCAGATGAGAAAAATGTTTCAATTTGATAAGATCCAGCTGTAAGGCATTTTCTGTAAGGCATTTTCTCATTTAGTGAGCAATGTGCGAGGCCCCAGCCCATGATGGGTAGTGCCATGCCTGGGCTGCTGGTCTTGGATACTATAAAAAGGTAGGATGAAGAAGCAATGAGAAGCAAGCTAGTAAGCAGCTCCCTTCCATGGCCTCTGCCTCAGCTCCTGCCTCTGAAATCCTGACCCATTTGAAGTCCTGTCCTGACTTCCTTCCGTGATGAACAGCAATGCTGAAGTGTAAGCCAAATAAACCCGTTCCTCCCCAACTTGCATTCTGATCATGGTGTTTTATCGCAGCAATAGAAACCCTAACTAATACAGTAGTTAAGTTGTATCTATGCTATTATTAATTTCATATTCTGTAATTTCCTCTGACAAGGGAAGTGACAAAATCCCACCTGCATGTGTACATATATTTGCACATAGTATGTATGTACATAGAAACATTCCTGCAGAATGAGCTTCACATGCTCTTGAATGTCATCTTAATAATCTTTGGCCATCTTTTGGAGATTCTAATAGTTTTATTTTATAAAAAGATTTGTTTTCTCCAATATGAAATAATGTCATTTCAAGATGGAATGTTGTGACTTATTTAAAAATACTGCATTGCTCAAAAAATAGGAGGACATATTTTTAAAAACATCGTTTTAGCTCTTAATATATTCTTTACTATCGATATTGTTTTCCCAAAAATTTTACAGGTTATTATTTTGCTGCTAAGTCTAATTGACATTATGTCTGTTCCTGTTAATATTGGTTATTCTTTGATCATTCCCAGTTCTCTGACTTTCATTCCATTTCGAAAGTGGCAAATAATTATGCCCATTATCATCAGTAAGAAATTTCAGATTATGAGGTTGTTGAGACAACTGTTTTAAGGATTCAGTGACAATATGCCAAAACCAGAGGGATGTAATTTTATGAAATGTATAAAATGATAAAGTTAACAAAAGTCAACTAGCCCTCCTATAGTGTCACATCTTGTTCTCATGCTCCGGTGTTTGTGCAGGAAACACTGAATAAAGTGAAGACGAATTAAAGCTGACGTCCCAGGGTAAAATCTGCAGATAAGTGCATGAGAACAGCAGAAGCATACAGCAAGTTTTCATGGGAGCATGCCTGAAATATGACAAGGGAGGAAATAATTAGCATCGCAGATACAGAAGACAATTGCAAAGGAGTCTTCTCCAGGGCTTCTTTTATCCAGACATAATGCTAAACTCCAAAGCAGAGCAAGAAATGCTCAAAGATACTTCAAGAGACTATGATTAGAAGAGAGCCCTAGGCTTAAAGGTCTGTATATATCAGAATGCATCAGATACATCAAAATGGGCCACACAAGCATGCTGATTGATGCTGTCGTGATAGTTGAATACTGTTTCTGATTCCTCTTCATATGAATGTCTGTATAGCACATAGCTCTGTGAATGTCACTTGTGCTTCAGTATTTTTGTATGATTTCATTTCAGTAGTGGTTAGTTCAGCATCCTAAACTGGAACTTCTGAATCATAAACACCAAACTGGGAACATTCTAGACCAGCCATCTACAGATTTATCCTGGGTGTTTTCCTAATGTGTTCTGTTCTGCCAGTTACTGTGTGCTCTAATAAGCGGGTTAGACCCATAACAACTAACAATAAAGACACAGTCTGATACCGGAAAACAATGTACTTCACCGGGTGTCAATATGTTCCTGCTAAATTGACTCCAGGTTACTGGCAGATTACTCAGTACGTAAAGGCACTTGCTGGCAAGTCTTATGATCTATCTTTTCTTCTGTTTGTTTTAATTTTTGTCCCTGGGACCCACATGGTGAAGGAAGAGAACTAGACAGCTGAAGGTACCCTCTAATTTCCACATGTGCCCTATGGCAGGCATGTGTGCAGATATGAGCACTCACCACCTTCCCCCATACACAGTGCGCTATCAAAATGAATGGATGAATGAATAAATGTAATAGAAAACTTAAAGATAGTTCTGAGATTTTTCTAGGAAATGGTTGAGTAAATAGTAGGTAAGATTCTTCTAGAAGCTCAGAACAGAAGAGACGCGAGACAGTATGATTAATAACACTGAATTCAGAAGAATCCAGGAAGCTGCACAGACTTGTATGACTGACAACCTAAAGAAAGTTTAGCTACAGATGCATAGGACTGTGTCCAAGTTTTCAGGCTTGTAGGACTTGACTTATTAACGTTTGATCAAATCAGTTTCCTGACTCAAGACAGTTCTTTGATGAAATAATAGAATGAAAAAAAAAGTTACAGCACATCATTTGTAACAAACTATTGGCCATGTAAACCTTGGCTTCATTATAATTTATGTCTTGGTGTATTGTATAATGCTTATCCATGGGACAGATTTTAAAAGGATTAAAGCTACCGGCCTCATGCTGAGTTAGCATTTGTAGTCTGAGAATGTATTCCCTAGAGTGGAAGGATTATGAAAACATGAATTTGACCCACTGGTGTCAAAAAGAAAGAAAGAAAGAAAAATCTCACCTTCAGGTCTATGCAGGGTAGTGAATTCCATAACCTCTGTACATTAACACCTCGTATGCCACTAAGATCTTTGTTTTATGGTTCCGATTTGGTGTGCTGAATTACTTCACTAGGATTCGATGCTTACAGAACCCAGTCTCTTGGTCATTTTGCCTACACCTTCTAGACTTTTGCTTACACTATCAAGATCAACTGATTGATACTTCAAGAGTCCTGCCTGTTCTGGAAAGGAATGCAAACCCCACTTCCCTTCTGACCCCCTGGCACCACTGACTACCTTTGTCTTACCCTAGAAATTCAGATTTTATTTCTTTGTAGATAAATGCTGTCTTTAAATATTCTATGCAATATTTAAATATTCTATGCAGGATTAACAAATGAACCTCTGAGGTCCAACCCTCACTGCTGATGAGTCTAACACAGCAAGGCCCACTCTGCTTCATGAGTTTAATGTTCCACAAGGTTTAGCTGGGCAGCCAAGTCTGACTGAGTAAAGGCAGATGAGATCATTCCATGATTCTTTAGCTGGGTTATGATATCAATAATGCCAGCCTATCTCTGGCCTGAATTGAAAAAAAAAACTGTATCTTTAAGAATGCTTCTTATAAATAAGTTCTCTTTGCATGACAACTGCAAATTACTCTGAGCTATATCTGGTGACTTGGCTGAGGAATTCTAAAGGGTCTCACAATGAACACAAAGTGCTCAAATGATCTGCTAAGACAATGATATAACTGTTGGAGTTTGTTTTCTTGGCTTTTCCATTTTTCGTCTGTTCTAAAACAATAAAGCTAACGCATGAGAAATGCATCTATGTACTGGATCCTATGCTGTTCTTTAATTTCTTGTCTTGCCTGGTTTAGAATGAGATTCTTTCATTCTAACCCATGTAAGGTTCCAACTATCAGAACACTTGACTTAAACTTAAGAAGGATGTTATCTAACTAAGTATGTTTGGGTAGATGTAAACACATATGTGTGTAACAGCAATTAATGAAAAAAAAGGCTACGAGCTTTAAAATGAGCAAGAGGAGGTATAAGAGACAGTTTGAGAGGAGGAAAGGAAAAAGAAAATGGTGTCGTTATATTACCTCAAAAATAATATATATTATATGTGTAACATATAACATATATGGATAGGATATCATTACTGGGTAGGACATCTATGCACGTGAGGCTGAGATTTCTAGGGTTCTCTTTCCTTGTGCTCATTTTTGCCATGAAACCGTGTGCATCACATTTCTACACAGTCGATGTACAAGGGGAGCAAGGCTGCTTGGAAGACTGTCTGCTCTTTGTCTGACTCTACCCACCACAAGGACATGAACACTTGTAGCAGCCAGGCTGGGTCCCATGGCCACCCATAGCTGCAAATAAAGCTGATAATGAAAGGACTGTCAGAGGTTGCTGAGAAAAATAACAGTGCATTACTTGTGCTGGACTTGCTGAACTCCAGGGGAAAACGGAGCTCTATTAAGAATGAAGACAAAGGAGTACCAAGATAGGGAACGAGGATCTAAAACAGGATGCCACTTGCAGTTAGAAAGCCAACAGGTTGAAGAAACACCAGTATTTTCCGTCTTTTATTTATAATATTGGAGATTTTAATAAAAAGTTTAAAATACCAACACTCTTTTCTCATGCAATTCTGACTCTCGTGGTTTAAAAGAAAGTATCCACGCTGATATAAGGATGATGTGGAACGTCACTGTAGATGACGCTGGAATGCCTTGCTTCCTGTCCAAGATGGCGTCAAGGACAAAGATCTGGGAAAGTTCAAGCCTTCCCTAGAGACCATGCCGAGCCCATTGAGAGTTAAATGGGATGTGGAAAATTTAATCTAGTGCTATGTGTGGTTTCAACTCTCCAAAGAAAACCGAGAAATGTTTCCTAATGAGCCAGATATTAAAATATCTATAGCACCACACTCCCCTGAAAACGTAGTATCAGAGTATTAATACCACTGGTGTGGTTTTGATGGTCTCATACATTTTTAGTAGTTGCCATGGGTGTGAGACATTACAGTGAAAGCTCCCTTGTCCCCTGTCTTCTCTTATTCATTCCCTCTCCTCTTTCTGTTCTGCAATGTCTCTTTCCCTATGTACTCCACCCCTCCCTCCTTCCTTCTTTTCTTCTTGTTCTCTCTGCTGGAGAGACATAGCCATACTACCTGGCTATCTTGGCACTTATTATATTAGTCAGATTGGCCTCCCAATTCACTGCAGTCCTTCTGCCTCAGTCTCCCTAATTCTTGGCATGTGAACTTGAGTCTCTACACTTGGCTTAATTATGTTCTTGTTATAACTAAGCTGGACACAATTGGGTTTTAGTTCTTACCAAGGCCTATATTTGAACAACAGAGGATTGCTCATATCTAATGAAGAGAAGCATGTTTTAGAAAAATCTGAGCACTGTTCTGATCACTTTTTTCTAACAGGATGTAAAAGTAAAGATGACATTCCGTAACATTTAGACAATTTGATCCTCTGCCTTTTGCTGTTCTTCTCATCTCATAACGCCCTAAGTTTCAGTCATGATTTCTGGAGATAAATCACAAGATTTATTGACATGCAGTAATCAGTACTTCAGTATAATAAGGCTTAAGACCAAAGTTTTATATTCTTGCCAGATGAGTAGTAAATTCCACTAAAAATTCATCTGCATTTTCATGCTTACCACATTCTCCCCATATTATTTCCTCCCTTTCTTTTGTATCTTCCTTAAATGATGACACATTGTAGATACAGCACACAGATTTCATCCCTGTCAGCATTATTATTTTTAGGACTCCTTTCTTCTAGGGCATATTTTTCATCACCACCACAGATATTTGAATGTGGAAATGCTACTTTCCTTTAGCTTTCTGTTCTTAAAATATTTTATGCATTAATTTTCTCCCTCATTTCAATATATGAAAGCAATAATAGGGGTAATTAATGTTTTGCTATTTTACTACTCGTGTATGCAGAATCGTCATTTGATTATCAAATCCATCCAGGATCTGCAATTAGGTCCCACTCTGTTTGCAGCTGCTCTCTTCTCTTCTCTAATAATGTGTGCTCCTTTTTTGGAGCTGTTGTTTTCCAGCATGTGTGATGTACAATACTCAGAACACATCTTCAAAACAAATGTGGTTTCCCTTTCTATCCTTCAGGACAAAATGAAAAGACACAACGTTGAGTGACTTGCCATGAAAGCGGTGCTCTTAGTACCCACGCTATTTGGGGACAGTGAAGGCAGCAAGCAGCTCTGTCAATTCATTTGTCACCATCACACTGGGCTTTCCAGATGTTTGCATAAAGAAATGGTATGCAATGTCAGTCCACGGATACACATTTTATGCCATTCTTCATCTCCAAACACACACACACACACACACACACACACACACACACACACACACATATATATACTCACAGGCACACACACAGTTTTCCTCCTTAGATTAAGTAGGATTTGGGAGATGGAGCAGTGTTTCAGTGATTAACAGTGGATTTTGCTTTTGCAACGATGTGAGTTCAGTTCTCAGAAGAACATCAGGCTGCCCACAACCATTAAGTCCACCTCAAAGGGAATCCATTGCCTCTGGCTTCCAAAGGCACCCCCATTCACTTGCACATACCATATACCATAAACACACATGGAAGAAACTGGGGGATGGAGGATGTAAATAAATTTATTTTAAGAAAACAATAACCTTTGTAACTATGGCTACCTATCTCCCTTTGCAATTAAAGAAAAAAAAATAAAAGAATCCCAAGAATGACATTAGTGATTATGGATGTTGCACTATTATACTTTAATATTTGAATTACAGAAGAATTGGAACTCTGAGATGATGTGTATGTACATGTAAGTGAATACATATGATTGGTGTAGTTATATTACTGGTAAGTAAAAAAGATACACCTATCTTATACTTCACATAGTATTGGAATATATCTTTTCTTTAAAATAAATTTGAATAACAAATAGCAAGATTTGAATTAAAACTAAGCTTTAACACAATGTCTTCCTACAATTTCATGAATACATTCAGAAAGCAATATTTAAAGCTGAAAAGGTAACTCAGAAATCATCAAAAACACAAATTGTTCACAAAATATAAGATTATTTAGTTACTAAGAATATACCTGTATGTGTGTGTTGTAGGAGATCAGTTTTTTCATGTGTGTTTACACGTTGTGGAGAAGCACTGTGTATGTATGTATTAGGGAGGACACAGGCACTATTCAATGCTACTTTATAAAGTAATGGCTTGGTAGTAATTGTGGAAATTACAAGGCAACAAGCAGAACAAAGCCTCCTAATTTCACATTCTTACAGTCAAGGTTTCTGTACACAGCTATTTATTGTTAACCAAAAGGCAAGCGCAATAAAATCTGATAAATTTACTTCAATTATATCTGCATTTCCTGCCTTCGAATCAAGTTTGCACATAGGGTCCTGAGAGTTTCCTCTTTAATTCGTTAACATGAATTTCTGAAATTTGTTGTCTTCAAGAAAAACTACTTAAGTATTTGCCATTCCCAGTGGGGAAAAGACACATTGTAGAAAATCAGCTTAACAATTCCCGGAGAGACTCTTAACAATTCCCAGAGAGATTCTAACAGCACTGTCAACCCATCACTTCTGAGATAAGGTTTAATTATTTCATTTAAATTTGAGATTTTCACATAAAAACCACCACCATATTGAATGACAAAAATAAATCAGGATGGAAATCCATTTCTAAAATAAGATATGATCCAATAAAATGAAGAAAGAGAAACTAGCTTAATTATAAATGTACTACCTTAAATTTTTAAAGCATTAATAATAATTCTTAAATCCTAGTAACATAATTATGTTAGACCTCAGGAGCAGAGCAGGCAATCAAGAAACACAAAACGTAATGAGGAAGCAGGAACATGGTCACACGTGAACAAGTAATGGCGCACGACAGAATATTACACATGATATAAATGGCCTCGAGCGCCAATGCTATGAAAAAATAAGTGGCTGAAGTATTGGGAATTGCATTATGAAGGATGCATGCATTGATGTTTTAAGAAAAGAAAGTATAATTAGAAAAAGAAAGTAGGATGGAAAAAATAAACATTAAAATTGGGGGACAATGTTGGAAACAACACAAAAAACACTAAGACAAAAATAAAACCAGAGATATCAAATAGTCATATTTAATCATAGCAAAGGTTCAAAGTAGGGAATATACTGATAAAATTAATCAATCAGCAATTAACAAATTAATTTTAATGATCTCTCATCATGGTGTTAGAACTACAGATATTGCTGCTAGTTTACAAAACCATGTAAGGGGTTAGTTGAGGTGGTGCCTGATTTCAGGTGCATGTCTCGGTGTATCACTTAGAATCTGATTCAAAATCCGGGGTGGGGAAGTGTACATCAACGATGTACCTAAGAGTAGATTTTCAGCTTCTTGAGCAGATGGGCTATGTAGTCCCACTTGCCCCCATGTTTACTTAATAATCGGTTGTTAACATCATCCCATTCCTGGTAATTATACATACAAGTTGTATCTGCTTCCATGTTCATCAGTCATTTACCATCGCCCCTGAGCATGAAACTCCAGTGGGCACAAAAGCTGTGTGACTTCAACGTAACTGTAGGTGAGCTAAAGCAGAAGGTAATAGCCCTCTCTAGAATGACGCACTGGGGATGTGGACAGTCATTCAGAGACCAGGCTTTCCCTTCAAATTTTGATGGCAAAAATCAAGGAATGTCATTCTAAGTGACAGTAATGAACAGGGTTGTCTCATATCCATTTTGGCTAGTATTACTTCTCTGCTAAATGCAGAGAGAAGAGAATAGAGGAAGGAATCTGCAGTGTGTTTTGCCTCCAGTCTTACTTATATAATAAGAACTGATGGAATCAATAAAATACAAATATAATTGAGATGTGTAACATCCCATAATTCTGATCAGAAAGAAGGGTATCAGGTATAAGACACAGAACACATATTGTTTAATGTCAACAATTCTGTATGAAATAATTGGCTTAATATTTGCAGGCAGAATAGTGAAGGTAAAACCCATGAAAATAACCAAACATTTAAGCTACTCACAACACAATAATAAAAAAAAGGTTGAATAAAAAATCAAGGCAAGCTTCAGTATTCTACCTTTTTTTTTGATTTTTTTTTTTTTTTCGAGACAGGGTTTCTCTGTAGCTTTGGAGCCTGTCCTGGAACTAGCTCTTGTAGACCAGGCTGGCCTCGAACTCAGAGATCTGCCTGCCTCTGCCTCCCGAGTGCTGGGATTAAAGGCGTGCGCCACCACCGCCCGGCATCTACCTTTTTTAATGATACCTTTTTCTGCTGTGGCAGAAGGGGCCCTGATTTTACTTTGTGCTGGTCCCTGCCAACTACATAATATATGGCTCTATTAGCCCTGTGATTGGGAAGAACAAGTCTACTGATGCTGGTGGGTGAAACAGAGAGGACGACTTGTTTCACAAAGCCTTGGTTAAAGAGACAAAAATGGGGTGAGATCTGAGAGATGTCTACTCCAAATTGGTGAGAACGGAAAAACTCTGTGTTAGTGTAAACGTAAAAGCAAGGAAAAGAAATAAATAATACAGGAAAATAAAACTGAAGGCAGAGTTGGCAATTCAAAATGGAAGAGAAAAAAGGGGAAGAAAGAGAGATACTGAAAAAAGACCTCAAATGCTAAAAACTAAATGAAAGGCCACAATCCTGAATTTGAAGGCAAATGTCTACAGCTTATACATATCAGTTTATAATATAAGAGAAGGAACAATCATGCTTTCTATATATCTAGGTAAAGAATAAGAAACAAGAGAAGTGGAAAGGTTGCTAATGTGGAGTAGTAGGTACTGCACAGCATTAAGAAGTAATTAAAATGAATGCTGCCTCTCTCTTCAAGTACTGGATTCTGTAAATGGGACAAGGAGGCGACACTGAACTGTTTCTGGTGAGGACACTCTGTAGAACGTGTGGTGGATTCAGGGAGTTAAGAAGCCAGGACTCCAGTGAAGAAGAAACACAAGAACATGTATGAGGGACCCTAAAATTATTACATCTGGAAACTTGGATTTCTATTGAAATCACCTAAGAAGACATAAATTCACAATAGCTAATCTCCTTCCTCTTTACATCTACCTCGGTCATTTGCCCTGCTGTTTCAGTTCTGAGGCTTGAGGGTGGCTGATTGCAAGCACATCTCATACTCAGTCTGTGCCTTTCCAAGTGTCTGCAGAGGGGTCTTTCAGCCAATCTTTCCTAATTCAGTGAAGGACTAAGAAGATACACTACAAACACATATAAAAAGAAAATTCTCCTATTAGTTTAGGGCTTCCATTAAATTAAATTGAATACTGAATACATGATTTGTTCAAACAAGAATGACAGCAATAGAGGTTGCAGAATTCATAATATATCCTTCATAGCTGAAGTGACATTTTATTTTGTCAGACTTTGAGAATTGCAAAAAATACTTCAGTTACATAATACAGCTCATTTGATGGAACTCTTGCCCCGTGTTCGTGAAGCAAAGTGCTCAGTAACCCAAAACTCTATAACACAAGATATAGTGGTACTTTCTGGCTATCCCAGTAGTTTATATTCAGAAGTAGGAGGATCATATATCTAAGGTCACTTGTGGATAAATTATAAGTTCCAGGCCAACCTAGTGCTATAGAGATACTGCCTCAAAAATTACATTACTATATAATGTAGTCTCAGGTTTAATTATTTAGCTGATGTACTTTTAAAAGGCAAGACTACAACATTCTATCACAAATTTTATTAGTCCTATAGAACATAAAACTAAAATAATAAAAATGAGTAAATAACTTATAATATGGAATTTTGACTAATTATATACTTAAGAAGAGTATGAATAAAACAACTACAAATATAATTCTGACAAGATTATTTTTAGGAAGTTTCCAATATTTGGACATCTATTTATAGTTCTCAGTAAGATTATAACTTTGCATGTCATTTAAGGCATTTATAATGCATATGAACAATTTATAATGTGAACACTGTCATTGTATACACTCACAAGATGGTAACCCCTCTCGTTTGAATTTTGGAGAGTTATACATTGTCTTTGGTTTTAATTGTTGGGTGGACTAGAAGCAACAAGGACATGATTTTTATGGATGGCTTTTCATTCTGAACTCTTCCATAGTCACTGAAGTTTGGACTGATAAGGAAACATCCCCCCACACACATTGGTTACTTGTTCCTATGCCAACTGAATGCATTGCATCTGCTACCCAATTAAAATAATACCAGGGACAGTGCTTTATAATGCTCTTGCCATTTTGCTTTCTGTCATAAAAATGTTTTGCCACTTAAACTTTCTTTAAAAAAGAATATATTAAAAAGTTGGATTTTTTTATTTTAATTTGTACTAAAGCAGTGTGGGAAGCAGGCTCACAAAAGACATGCCTTTGAGTCCTTAAATCTCTTCTTAGGTTTTGCAAAGAACTGCAGAGCTAGTGAAACTGTAGGTGAGCAGATAAATTATCTTTTTCTGCTCAGAAGCCTAGGAAGTAGCTGAGGATCAAAGATAGTGAAGATTTGTCCCAGGACACCTACCCAAAAAGCCATGTCAGAAAATTATAGCCACTTTGTTCTAGACAATTTTTCACTATAGTATACCAATCATATTTTCATGTATTTTTAAACTTTTTGATGAATTATAACATATACCTTTTATGATTTATTGTCACAATGTATGTAGCATACAATCAATTCTAAAGAGGGTATGAGGCAGCATGTACTTCCCCAGAGAGGCAACTTCTCATTCCCCAACCATTAACCTCCTTTATTGTAAAGAAATTACTACCTTAATTTTATAATTAGATATAAATAGAATAAGATAGAGTCATTTTAAAAGGGTTTTCCTTATTTTTGAAGAAGGGAAAGACATCCCTCTAATAATTTGTATCTTTTATGTTATTACTTTTAGGCAGTTTATTTCTTATAGTATACAAAATTCTATCATTTTAATACACTATAATTTATTTATGCACTACAGTACTGGTAGGAATTGGGGATTCCTCTCTAATCCTTTGGCCATACAAATGATATTATTTGGATACCTTTTTCCGTGTCTGCAGGCAAATACATTCATGCATTTTCTGTTGAACATAAGGTTACAAATTAAAGTATTGGATCATATACAAGACCATGATTTATGTGCCAATTAGAGTTACTATTGCTGTGATGAAATACCATGACAAAAGTAGCTTGGGGAAAAAGTATTTATTTGGCTTCCTCTTCCATATCACTGTCTATCATGAAGGAAGTCAGAGCAGGAATTCCACAGAGCAAGAACCTGGGGGCCAGAGCAGATGCAGAGGCCATGGGGGGCTTGCTATGGCTTATCCCTTATGGGTTGCTTAGCCTGCTTTCTTGTAGAATCCAGGACCATCAGCTAGGGGTGTATCCACACTGCAAAGAGATAGGCCCTCACCTCTAAACACTAATTAAGAAAATATTCTACAGGCTAAACTGGAGAGGATGTGGAATAAGGGGAACACCTACGTGATTCTTACACATTATCAAGTTCAGTGGCTAGGACAAGATACAACCTTGGCTGGTCACCTCTGGAACACAGCTTCTGTGTGATGACTCTCAGGAAACCGTTTCCAGATGATTTCTCCTCAACGCTGCTAGTCTCTGCTTTAACTGTTGCCAATTTCTCAGCTCCTGCTAACCAGTATCAGTTGTTCTAGTTAAAGCAAAGGGTTCATGTCAATGATGCTCCTTTTGTTGTTGTTGTGGACCATAGGTGGCACATCAGCCCCAGCTGACCAGACCACAGAATCTTAATTCAAAATAGCAAATATGCTGTTGCCCAGATAGTTCTTCAGTAACTCTCAGACTTAACTCTAGTACTTGACAAGCCAAGCCTCATCATCTGCAATTCTCTCCACATTGTGTTTTTTTTCCCAACCTCCCAGAGAACAATTCAACGAGCTTAGAACACTCAATGGCTTTTCTAGCTTAACGTTCTAAAGTCCTTGAACAATTCTCCAAAACCCAACAAGATCAGATCTGTCACAACAATACCACCCACATTCCAGGTACCAATTTCTTTCCTATTGCTGCGATGGACCATCATGACCAAAGCAACTTGGGGAGAAAAGTGTTTGTTTGGATTACTCTTCCACATCTCAGTTCATCATCGGCCATGGAGGGGTACTGCTTATTGGCTTACTCCTCACAGCTTGCTCATCCTGTTATATTATATGACTCAGGACTACAACCGCAAGGATGGCTCCACTTGCAGTGGGCTGTGCCCTCCTCCACCAATTACTAATTAAGAAAATGCTGTACAAAATTTGTGTAGCCAGATCTCATGACAGTGTTTTCTTAATTGAGGTTCCCTCCTCTCATGACTCTAGCTTCTGTTAAGCTGACACAAAACTGGCCAGCACAGTTTACCGCAGTGAACACTGCCAAGCTACTTTACAACATACTTAATCCATTCATTGGCCTGCTGTAATTATTGAAGAGCACAGTCACAGCGCTTTAAAGATTTACTAAATACCTATTCTATTCCAGAAAACATATTAATTCTTAAGACTGCAAACCAAGAAACAGAATCTTCCCATAAGGATGGAATTTTAGTGAAGCAACAGTAACAGACACATAAACAAAGAGATATAAAGGAAAAACAATAACTAAGTCCATTATTTTAATTACTATTATACAATGCTAAGATTCTTCACCACAGTAGAGTGGAAGAGTGTTCTAAAGGTATTGGACAAACTCTGAGTCCCATTCCAAGTCTGCAAAGACAAAGTAAATAAACAGACCGATAAAAATCTTCAGCTACTCCCATTGTTTCTGCTTCCATGGTGTGCACATCCTAAATCTGCTTATTCTAGTTCAGATTGACCATCTATACAGGACACTGTAAGCAGGTAAAAACTGAGTACTCAAATTTAGGGACATGAGGAAGTAAGCTACCATTAAACAACCATGCTGGGACTATCGTCAAAAACTACATTTCCTACTTATCAAAAGGAAAGGGCTCTTCAGGAAGAAAAAACTGTCAGAGCAATGTTGTCAACATTTCTGTATCCAGCATGCCACAAGTAAAAAACAGTTAAATAAGTAAAAAAAGAAATAAAAGTAAGACAGGACAGTTTCCAAATTAACAGTTATTTGAGTGCGAAGTTTGTGGGTGACAGTCACAGGTCCTGAGTCAAGATGGTCAGTCGTGGAAACCAGGCTGGAACAGAAACTGACAAGCTTTAGTAAAAGCCCAAATTTACAACAGCAAAAGGTAATTTCAATGGTGGCATCAAGAAGAATGAGGAGCTATCCAATGATATCCAATTTCCAGGGAGGGATGGTTTATTCCAGAATAAACAGTGTAACTATGAAGGCCTCAGTTCAACATTTTGGACTTTTATTTTGCAGGTAATGAGGAGAAACATTTGAGAAAAACGATGACGGCGACCACTCTTTGAATGGTGGAGAAAGGAAAGAGAACATGGTGATGATGAGCAAGAATAGGGCTAGGTTTTTTATTTGTTGACAGAGCTGATACAGATGGTCTTTTCACTGAGCAGGTATAACACAGAAGAGAATTTTGAAGAAAGATGATAGTCATCTAGAAAAGTTCTCGATTATATCAAGCCACAAGACATGTTAGTTTTCATTAGCTTCTTTCTACACATCCATTACTCGCCATCTCCTTGTTACTTTAAAAAAAAAAGGAATAAATAAGACTTAACTAAGCTCAAAGTCTTTACAGCATCCCTTGTAAGTAAGTATGGCAGTGTGAGGGGCTCATAAGCAGTGAGATTTGGACAGAAGTCATGCCTGTCACTTATCTACCCTGATAAGCTTTCCACTCCATCCTCCTGTCTCATTAATACAGAAAGGAACACAATACCAATTTCACAGTTTTACCATATGAAGAAAGGCAGTGCAACTGTAAATGACAGGATCAAGAAACTACCTTATTCAACAGAAGCACCATGCTTCCCATGTGTGTGATTGTGTGTACGCATGTGTGTGCCTGACAGATAAACATGTAAGTGCACAGGGGCATTCACCAGTCAAGGCCAGAAGAGAATCTTGGGTGTCATTCCTCAGACGCCTTCTACTTTTGATTTAGAGATAAGGACTCTACTGCCCTGGGACAAGTAGGCTAGGCTAACTGTCTATCAAACCTCAGGAACTCACCTGTCTCCACCTCCCAGTTCTGTTTGTTTTTTATAAGGTATTTGTGGCTCAAATTCAGGTGCTCATGTATTTCAGCGATCACTTCACTGAGACATCTACTGACCCCTGTATTGTAGTTTTGACTGTTACTATATGATAACCCTTTCTCTGGTATTACATTAAAACAGGTTAAATAATGCCCTTATGTAGGAAAAGAGAAATGGATAAGCCTGGTATATCTAGTGAGCCACAGTCCAGTTTAAAAAGTCCCAGACACAGAAAAAGAGATTATCTCATATCAGAACATGTAGATCTACAAAGAGTTCTTTGATATTTCTGGACAGATTCATTAACTGAAATGAGTTTTGAATTTTCTCCACCCTGCAAAGTGAAAATCCCTAAGAACAAATCAGAAAATCCATGAAAAAAAATAACGTGTAACTTAAAACTACACTGGGAATGTGGGGGTTAGTAATAGAGCATTTATGAGCAACCAGGATTGACATTGTGTGTTTCAGGTCATAAAAAAATACATGATACTAAAGGAACATTGTAGCTTAAGAGAAGTTTAAGTTATTTTCTTTTACATTTCTATAAAACCTTCTAAAGGAGTCAAGCTTTGTGGTTACTGCACAATGCTGTTAAATACTAATGACTTTATGCTGTCTACTTTCATCTTCTCCCTTACCAAAATGTTCCCTGGATTCCAATAAGTAGGAAAATAAAGAGAAGAGGACTTGTACTCCATGTGTTAAAGTCTAAGTCCCAAGACATTTCATAGCACCGTTGTCCGGAAGCCACACAGAATTTAATCACTCTGCTATATCTTAACAGTAAAGCGAGCTAATAGTGCTGACATATAGCCAAAAGAAAAAAGTAGAGCCAAGTTTTGCAGAACTACAGCATCTTCTTCCATATTCAGATAAATGAGGGGTCCAATAAAAGGAAAAGATGCACATCAAAAACTGTCTTCTACCAGACTGTGAAGGTTCTTAATGACAGGAACCAAAACAAGCTTTTAAAAACTGAAGAGGGTGAAATCACTGACTAGACTTCATGTGTAAAGGTTGAACAGAGATGAACTGTGGGTAAGAAAAGCTTTTAGTGTGCCACTCATTTACATATGAAGACATTTATTCAGTCTCTTCCAAAGGAATGACCATACAAATAAAGTTAGAAAGGCACAATGCTGGTAGCATCTTTGAACAAAATATGAAGAGTACTGGATGAACAGTGAATAGAAGAAATGATTAAAAAAGATTCAGGTTTTGCTTAACAAACTGAAACAATAAATACCACCATCAAAATCAAGGGACGTGGACAGTTAGATTTAAAACAGTACTTGGAGGTAAATATGGATCCTGATTATAGAAATTTCTAAGGGTAATTGATTATAAACATTTGAGGGGTATTTATGAATCACATGAAGCCAGTGATTCATAGAAACAATAGAAATGAAGTAAACTAAGAATGCTATAATCTGAATTAAGTGTGGCCCCTCCATTTGTATGCTGAAACATTATCACCAGTGCAATAGTGTTGAGACTCATTGAGACTTGAGACTCTGTGGGAGATAATAGTTCCACGTGGGGGGAAAACTCAATGAAGAATGGATTAGTGGCTTATAAAAGAGACCATAGAGAAGTGACCTGCCTTTACACCATGTGGGGACAAGTGAGGATGATATCTATTAACCAGAAACACAAAATGATCTTACCAAGCACAAAATATACCAGAGGCTAAAGTTGGGGCTGTTAGACAAGCCCAGAACATTAGGAAAAGTCTCCTGCTTCTTGCATTTCTGTTGTCATTTAAACTACTCACATTATGGTATTTCTGTATAGCAATGCAGACAGAACAAGAAAAGATGACTCAAATGTGAAATGTTGTTTGTAGGAGAGACAAAAAGAAACATCAATGAAAAAGTAAAGAGAGAATATACCAACCAAGAGGTCAGTCAGAAACTCTTGAGGAGAATATAAAAATGCTATGAGCAGAAACACACAGAAAGAGGGGTAGGGAGGGAGGGGTAAGAGGGGGAGAGAAGGGGAGAGAAAGAGAGGGAGAGAAAGAGAGAGAAAGTATAATGCACTCCAAGAAGTTTCTTTGCATGTAAACTAAACAAGGGCAATAAATTTTCCTTTCCATTTCAATTTGATGACTATATATTAATTTGCGGAGGACAGCTTGTAGAAACTAATATGTAAGAAAATAGAAGTGATGCGACTTATTCTAGCATCTTTCGTGCAAGAAAGAAATATAACAACACCCTCCCTGCACCCTCTACAAATCAGTCGACTCTATTCATAAGCAGGTTTGAACAGATGCCCAAGAGGGAAGTGCAAATTGGAAACAGCTCTAGTCAGATGCACTTTGTTTTATAGCTCTTGGCCATTTCTGAAACATTGCCAGCGCTCCTGGATCCAGTGCGTTTATATTAGGTCTCTGATCCTGGGGTCTTTTTCTTGAATACTAATTATTTCAACATAATGTTTTATAGGCAATTTTATGTTGGCAATAATAAACATGAGCTAACTGACTTATTTTGCAAGTCAACACATTCGTTCATTCATTTAGCAAATGTCATTACAATTACAAATAAAATTAGTACTTTAAATAAGTTAACCCACCATGGCACATACAGAAGTAAAGTTGATTTGACCACTAAACCAAAATCCAAATTTTCCTTCCAAATGAATATCTGTTATTTTCTATATATAATAAGCCTGACCTGTGTATTAGCAATTTTATATTACAAACTAATTTGTAACTACAGTAACTTACATGCACTCATTATACATATATATATAAATATATATATATATATATTCTTTTAAAATTTACATGCAATACAGATACATAGAATATTCTTCAGAAACAACACAACACCTCCTGTTTTGAAATACGTAGGAAGAGCAAGAATACCTGTGGCATTTTCTGGCTTAGAGCAGAAAAAACTTCTAAATAAAATTAATATGAAAATATACCGTAGTTAAAATTAGAGAAGGCAGAATCTTTGCATACCATTGTCATTCCATCATTTTTAAATGAAAGATTAGAGCCCCAGGAACCCCTGAACAACCGTGAATTTCCTAATTTCAGTACTATGCCTTTCTTACTTCAATACTTAACCCTGGATTCCATAAAATTATGCCCTGAGGCCAAGGGGGAACTTCTGCAGAATATTATGGTCTCCACACAGTCACATCCTTCTATAAACCCATAAACCACTTCTAGCATATAAAACTCTGATGTAGACTCCATGAGGTGTGGCCATGGAGTCCTTTCTGAGGATAAAGTCGCTGAAGCACTTGATAAAGAACAAAGTGACTTTATCCTGTGCTAAAATCACTTCCTGAAAGTCACACAGGCAGTTTTTCTCATACTGCACAACATATCTGTGACAGTAAATAAAAAATGAGCTTTAGACTACTAACTTATGAAAGTGAAGTCAGGACACAGAGCAAAGAATACCTGACATTTAGTTGCCCAGAGAGAAGTTTTAAACGATTTTTGGATATTAGGTAGTGCCTTACTTTCAGGTTGTCCTTGCAAGTGAAGCCATCTCCCTAATGACTTGAATAATTTTCAGATTTTTTTCTAACACTTCAATTGTAAATTAAAGAAAATTTGGTTAAAATTAATTGTAAAAATAATAAATATTAGATATCATTTTAACTATTAAGCATGCTATATTTTTTAATATTCTTAATATTGAAACATTAACATGCAGCCACATTGTTCTTTTCGGTTATACTTATGATTGCATGACTAAATGAGCCTGGCATGAATGCACTTATAATCAGTTATATGTGCCCAATGATATAAAAAAAACACAGTATTCTGGAAAATATTTCTCTACTCAAAATCTAATGGTGAAAAGTTGCAGATATCAGCTTTAATACAACAAAAAATGCCATAAAGTTTATATAATTGTTAGAATCATTTACATTGGTTTTAACTTTGATTTAACCACATTAAGTAGATAAACACAGTCTATTTTTTAAAACAACTAATACTAACATGGTCACTTATGAGTATCTTTGGTTTGCTCTTTGAATAAAAACACAAATTACTTATTCTTACAGACTCTGCTAATAGTGTTAGATATAATTCATTGACAGCAAACAACATGACTAAGATTCCCAAGAAAGACTCTCAAGTATTCCAACTTGGGAAAAATGAATTTAACCTTTAACAAAAAAAAGCTTCTGTAGGCAAATATTAGCTACATAAAAAAAGAAAGAAAGCACATTTTAAAGATTAAACAAAGTGTAATTCACAAAGTATCTGTATTTCATCTAAAACTTAGAGGAAACCAAGTTTTAACTATATCACAGAAAATGTCTCCAATATTTGAAATAACATTCGAAAAATAAATTATACTCTATATTTTCAGCCCATGTGAGATGAGAACTAATAACAGTTGTTTTGATTACCTCCTAATTTTCTTATCTAACATGTACTCCAAAGACAAAGGAATAACTAAAGAATAATTTCACATGAAACAATCTAAGTTTGAATTCCCTTGTTCTGTACACTAGAAGTTTACTTCATCAGCTTTTGGTCAGAGCTAGTTATTATGATGGTAGTATATCATTAAAAATCTGGAGGTTCTTTTCCTATCCCCCTGATGCATCCCCAAATTTCACAAAGACATACATAGAAAGAAAATTCTAGAATCAATAATGATGAGATACAAATTTAGGGAAATTATTAATATGAAAGTTTAAAATTTGTAGGAATTCCAGGCCTTAAAATAGTTCTACAAATATGGGTCAGCACTAGGAATTTCCTAAGACTCAACAGAATTTTTACATAAAAGCACGTTCGTTGTCCAACAATTCGCAGCATATTATACCAGTGGGGTTCAGTCCCGGGGTGACAATATTGGCATAGTCCACTACAACCTTCCAAATGCTATTTCCCAAGAATAATTTTAGAATTTTTAATAGACTGATCTTAAATGTATTCAACATCTGATCATAGAAGTTTGTTCAAATAGGTGGATATCTATCTACTGTGCATGTTTAAATTTTTTAATAGACATTCTTTGGAGTAGTGAGTCAAGCTGTTATATAAGCTTGATCTTATTATAAAACAGAGCAATTTGGATTGGTGTGTCTCTTTCCAAAAGTAGGTCTTAAACCCTTGGGTAGATTATTGGGAAACATAGTACAATAATTCCAATAGAATTAGACCAAATCATTACAAATGTTCAAAGCAGCAATTTTTTCGCTGGTATTTCTGGTATACTGATTCCAGAAAGTCCACCATTTGTACACAATAATGTATGAAGTACTGTGTTTGAATAAACTATGAATTTTTGCAAATATTGTAAATAATCTCTATTGTACATGGAAAGCTACTACAAGGTGAATTATGAGAATTAGCTATAGATGGTATTGTTTTAGAAGTGATAACATGAAAAATCATTGCGTGCATGTGAGTATAGTTACAATTATTTCATTGTTTCTCATCTGCAGGTGTAGAATTCACAAATCACTCTGTAAAGTCCACAAATAAATTAGTGCTGATTGCACTAAAATTCATCTACATTGGGTGAACTTTTTTGAAACACAGCAGTACAGAAAATAGCAAAAAAAAGTGATAATAGTTGTTGAAATTCTGCTATGTGGTGCATGGATGTAACCTCCTTAAATTAAAGATGAACCACAGGTGATAAAATAGAAAATTTTCCTGTTTTATAAAATAAGTCAGGGACCATCTGCTTTCCTTTCTCTACGAGCAAGAAAGAAACATAACAGAATAGGAGAATGTATGGAATAATGCCATCTCCTAAGAGGATGGTAAAACCAATACATTTATGTGTATACAACTGAAAAACATTTGAAAGACTTTCATGAGGAAAAGAAATCTGGATTCAGGTCCACAACTGGCATGCAATTTAACATACCAAAATTATTACTAACCATTTCTCTGCGACTAGAGGGGAACTCTGAAATAATACACAAAACATTCTGATAATTTCCAAAGCCAGACAAATATTCTAAACCACCGAATATGTCGCAAGCCATTAAAGGTAGATATTTGTGATAAAATTTATTTTTAAAAAGTGTAAATGTGGCTTTCAACAACAGAAATACATCTTATAGGTAACATAGATCTTGACCACACCATTTAGTGCCAAACCTACTTCCTCTGTGTCTGTGAATGTGTCTAGTCTGTGCATTAATGAACATTTAGGTGGACTGAAGTTAATCTTCTATTAATACTCAACTACAATTTCTGACTGACCTCTCTCTATATTGCTTTCTCATTTCCCCAAAGAAAAGAGCATATTTCCTCTACATTTTATTTTTCTTCCTCAAATTTGAATAAAAACCATCACTAAAGATGATAGATCAGGAAACTCATGTTCTTTCCTTCCTTTTTTTCCTTTTGCCTCATTCATATGACATATCATTCGACCCCACAATCTTATTCCAAATTCTAGAGAACAAATGCAAAAGAAGAAGTGTTCTCCAATATCAACTGGTGATGTGTTTGTGTATGAATTCATATATATGTGCAGATATGTATAAGAGCATATTCTTTTTTGATCTATTTTGTTATTACATTATTATGTTGTTTTACAATTTCTAAATAAGTTTCTTTAATGACACTGATTTGACTAAATTATTGCTTTGTTCATTAAAGTCATTTATATAGACAGAAGACATTTGTCTATCAATATAAAATATTTTTATTAATTTGGTAAAAAGTAAATATAGATAGTCAAATGTAAATTTTAGTGTTGCAGAGAAACTTAGTTAATATAAAGCATTATATTAATTCTTGTTTGGATGATAGAATTAAGAGAGCTAACAAACTTAAAACTGAGAAGCCTTTCTACTGTAATTTTGCACCACTTTATGCAGATTTTTCACATATATAAATGTGCAGACTTTAGTCCAGTCCTGTATGTCTGAAATTGGTGATCATCTGAACTTGCAATACTATAGGAAATATTCATATTATATGTATACATACATATACATATATATGCATATCCATATATATCATGATGTGCAGATAAGCATTCTGTAGCATCGAATTTGAATATAATTTAGGAATCTGCACTTACTTAAAGGGTTAAGCACTGAAAAGAATCTCACTTCACAGCTCATCTATACTATAAATTACTAATTAGAATCCAGGACTCTATTACTACCAGTGCAGAAAAGAAGTCCTTTTCTTCCAGCATTGTCAGTGCCATTGACTTCTCATACATGTCTTTAAACTGTTCTGCAAAGACAAGCCTGTCTACTTTGGGAAAGCCTAATCACCCCCTCACCCTGAAGAATAGTCCATATGTAAATTTTAATTCATATTGATTTTGCTTTTCCATCATTTTCACCTCAAAGTCAAGCCACGCAAAGAAAATCAATAACTGAGCATCCAGGCAGTACTGTTCATACAAAGAACTCGTGGCTGTTTTGCATATCTACTCATTTTAATATATTTTTCATATTCTATAATGCTGCAAGTTGAAAAAAAGTAAAACTGCATAAATTAAAACTGATATTCTCATGCCTTTTGAGAGAGAAAAAGTATATTAAGTCCAGGCGAGAAACCTTCCTTTTTCTTTTCTTATGCTCACCAGGTTCTTTATCCATATCAATGGCTTAAGACCGTATCATCCATGGCAGCCATGAAATGCTGGTGCTACAGCATTCGGTTCTGAAAGGGCGTTTGATGATTTGACAGGTGAGGAGATTATTAAATCTTGAATTTGAACGTTAGAGAGTTATGAGCCACATACTTCAAACAACTATGGAATCCACTCAAGCTACATCTTCCTTTAAGAGATATAATACCACCGTAGCTTTCGATGTTCAAGTGGTTCCTTCAGCTTTGAAAACCGAGCACCTGCAGTCATTCATGCACCTACTTTGCCTGGCAGTAGAAATATTCCAACAGCATTGTGGGTGAAAATCTTACAATTACTAAGCCATAGTTTAATTTTGGAGGATGCATTAAAAGACAGCATGCCATTGCCATTGAAATGTTCTGTTTTCCTATTTCAAATGTAAATGCTGGTGTCTCAATTCATGAGAATATAGTGGAAAACAATTTTTTCTCTGTGTTGAATATATTGGATAATCATTGGGAATATGTGAAAAGTGGCCAGCTGAGATATTTAACAAAATCCACAAGAAATTTTTTAGCAATTTATGTACAGGTTTATTTTATTTTTCTCTAAAAAGAGAAACTTGTTCATATAAAGATATATATATATATATAATTATGATAAATGCTACTGACTCAAAGGATATATAAATTAATTTCAAAGACATTATAACTCTACAAAACTATATAATATATATTTGTATATATTCAGTCAATCAATTTTCACAAATGCTTATGATAATTTTTAATCAAATGTAATTATAGTACTTCTATTAGCTTTCATCAGTGGAAAAAGAACAAGAAGATGTGAATTTAGCTACAAGACAGGGAAACAGCATATTAGTGTTTAGAGATATCTGTTCTTCAGGGGAAGATCTGTCTTTTTATGGTATAGTTTTCAACTGATTGTATAACAAACACTCACATATGAGAAAGTAATCAACTTTATTTAATTCCCTAATTTACATGGTAATGTCATGTAAGGAGAAAACATACTCGCACAGATACCTAGGATGTTGAGCCAAATATCTTGGTACTGTGGCTTAACCTACTCCACCCACACTTCAGCTGTCACATTAAGAGCCAATAGGGACAACTAACCAACTCCTGGTTTCTAACATTAGAGGGGATTTGTTCGTGGTTGATGTTTACTGTCATTACTAATGTTTTCCTCAGGAATTTCTTAAGTGTAGATGCCGGTAAAACAATCAAGCAAACTCTGAACTGTGGTGCAGGCTTGTTCTCATGGGACAAATACAGTTTGCTGTGGCTTTTCTCAAGGAAACTGCAGGATGTAGTTTGAGAGGACTTAACGGAAGATGGACCATCATATAATCAACCAACAAAGCTGTTCACAATAACTGCAAATGTATATACAGCATAATGATATATTAAGATAATTAAGACATGATATTTTTTTTAGTTTGATTTTGGTTTCATATGGATTTGTTTATATAATTTTATACTCAATGATATCTGTGGGTTAATTACTAGCTTATGAACATTCACAGCTCTTATGATGTGGTTGAGCTACAGAGACTTACTATCACCCTACTCTGGCCTAAACATTACTAGTGGATATTATTTTATGAAAATAAATATAAAGCATTAATGACCTTCCCCTGTAATCAGATTGGTGAATATTCCAACTATCATAGAGCCTTCAGCCAGTAACAGATAGAACCAGACCACAGAGATCCACAACCAAGTACCAGGCCTAGTTCCTGGAATCCAATTGAAGAGAGAAAGTAGGGAATAAATGCAGAAGGAAGGTCAAGATCATGATGGAGAAATCTTCAGAGACAGCTGAACCGATCTTGTGGAAACTCATGAACTCTAGACAGCTGTGGAGTCTCCATGAGACAAAACTAGGTCCACCATGTGTGGGAGACAGTGGTGAAGTTTGGAATATCTGTGAGGCACCTGGCACTAGGACCTGGATCGATTTCTGGTGCGTGAGCTAGCTTGTTGGAACCCATTCCCTATGGTGGGATATCTGCTCTGCCTTAATGCAGGGGGATGGGGCTAGGTCTGCCCCAACTTAATGTGCCAGGACTTTGTTGACTCCCATGGGAGCCCTTACCCCTTGGGAAGAGTAGATGGGGTGGGTTATCCAAGACAAAAGAACAAATGTGCCAGAAACTGGAAATTCAAGTGAGTGTGTCATAATGACTGCTTTGGTGACCAAAGCTGCAGGGGAAACATCTTACTATGCTAAGATTTATTTATTCTCATGGTTTCATTCTACAGTCAGGGTGACTCCCTTTCATGTGAAGGGAATAACAAAAGGTCAGAACACATGGCAGGGGGAATGGTTCAAATCAGGTAGGCAGGATTGCATAGAAATGGAATATAAAGGTCAAGGCAAGATAAAGCCTTGAGGGATGTGAGCACATTCTAACCATTATACAATGGCACAGGATATACCATTATCATTCACGAAAGGGAGCATAGTGAGGGACATACTGGACCACAGTAAGGACTGAAAACAGATGGGCAAGTTCTAAACTACATCTCCAAAGGTCTGATGTCAAAATGCTGTTCAGATCTCCAATTCCCTTCGACCTTTGTTGACTGCAAAATACTTAACCTGGGCTGGTTCTACTTCCCCTCACCCAGCTTTCCTTGGCAGCTATACCAGGGCTCTTGTATCCTTAACATTTTGGGGTCTCAAAGGCAATCCAAGGTTTCACCCTCACAGCTTCACACAATGATCTTTCCAGGCTCATTCAAGAACAATGCTGACACAGATCTGGCCTCAGTGGCTTTTCTTAGTTATAGAGAGAAATTTCATGACCCCTTTTTTTGACTTTAAAGTAAGAAGCCTTTGGCTGAAGCTACCAATTCTTCTGTATGCTGAGGCTAGAACATGGTCTCCGAGTTCAGCTACATCTTCACCAGCTTCCTGTTTTGAATGGTTTCCTTCATTTCCTTAGAACTTGGTCTGTAGACCAGACTAGCCTTGAAGATCCACCAGCATCTGCTTGTTAAGGGCTTGGATTGAAAATGTGCACCACCACCCCTGGCCCTAAGCTTTTCTTTAATTCATTTTCCATTTTCTTTAATTCCTTTTTACAAGTGAAACCTTAGCTGGGATAGGATCTGTTCTGAGGTTACCACCCCTTTTTATTCTACTTAATATCAGACTTTACTTCCCGAAGCCCCTCTTTTCTTTAATCAGCTTGCTCCATTTTCATTGAAGATCTCTATAAGATGAACACTAATAAACACAAGAGTTGTATAGGATATTTGAGATTTCCTCTGTCAATTCAGTTAATCTAAAACTCTTCAATCTAGCGTTAGGCAGATGCTTTGGACAAGGGCAAAACGCAGCAACATTCCTTGCCAATATATCACAAGAATGGCCTCTAGGCCACATAATAACATTCATTTTCTCTGTAACTTCTTGAGCCAGGACCTCACAGTTCAAACCACCCTCACTGTCTTCTATCCTTCTCCTAGTATGGCCCATTAAGCCTCATTTAAAGCATTCACTGCTTTCCTAACCCAGGACTCCCAAAGTCCACATTCCTCCAAGCAAAACCATGGTAGGGCCTATCACAGCAATATTCCAGTCACTGGTACATCAACTTCTGTCTTAGTTATAATTTCTATTTCAATGAACGAGGACACCATAACCATGGCAATTATTTGGTTTATTTTTTTATATTTAAAAATTTCCATCTCCTCCCCTCCTCCTCCCCCCTCCCTCTCCTCCCCTTTACCCATACCCCCCCCCCCCCCCCCTCCCTCCCCTTTCAGGCCAAGAAAGCCATCTGGGTTCCCTTACTCTATGTTAAGACCAAGGTCCTCCCAATTCCCCCAGGTCCAGGAAGGTTGATTAACCAAGCTGAGAAGGCTCTCACAGAGCCTTGTCCATGCAGAAGAGTCAAGCTCAGCTAGTTCCTTGGGCAGCTGAGGAGAGGAGCCTGAAAGGCCAGTTCCTATAGCCATACTGATGACTTTCTTGCATATCACCATAGAACCCTCCACCTGACGATAGATGAAGAAAATGACAGAGCCCCACATTGGAGCACTGGACTGAGCTCCCAAGGTCCTGATGAGGAGAGAAGGAGAGAGAACATGAGAAAGAAGTCAGGACTGTGAGGGGTGCGTTCACCCATTGAGATGGTGGGACAGAACTAACAGGAGGTCACCAAGCCCAGTTGGAATGGGACTGATGGAACATGAGACCAAACCAGACTCTCTGAATGTGGTCGACGGTGGAGGCTGACTGAGAAACCATGGCAACTTTTATAAAGCCAAAACATTTTATTAGAGCTGGCTTACAGTTCAGAAGTTTAGTCCATTGTCATCATGGTTGGGAGCATGGTGACTCACAGGCATGCATAGTGCTGGAGAGGTAGCTGAGTTCTATATCTAGATCCAAGGCAGCAGGAAGAGACTGTGAGACACTGGGCCTAGCTTGATCCTCCAGGCCTCCGAGCTATGCCTAGTGACACACTTTCTCTAACAAAACACACCCACTCCATCAAGGTCACACCTCCTAATAATGTCACTCTCTATGAGCTTATGGGGGTCACTTTCTTTTAAACCAGCACAAGGAGGAATGCACTCCTCATGAGAGTTTCTAGACAAATCATGTCTAGAAATTCCATCACAGACATACCCAAGAGTCATGCATCATTATGCTTCATAATCTACTTGAGTTGATAATAATATTAAGTCTCAACAACTACCCCTTTATCTGTGGCTATGTGTTGTTATGCCATCTCTGCAAATATTGGAAGATTTCAACTGTTGAGTTTTCCTATAACTAATTTAAAGTTAACTTAACTGGAGTTGTTTTGTAAGGTGTTCATTCTATGGATGCTTGATATTTAAAAGTAAAATTCAAGATTCTCTTAGGATTCAAATTTTTATATTCATTTTTGAAGAACCTTTACCTTCAAAGGAAGCAAGTAACTTAAGGCAACATGTGGATTTTTCTTTTATTTATGTATATAAAAGAAATGAAGTAGCAATGAAATCCAAGTTCTCTGCACTTGCCTTCATTCAATTTATTAAAGAGTTTGTCCCTTCGAAACTTTGGCAGGCAGGTGCAAAGCCTGTCTTCTTAGAAAGAACTTCTAAGAACACTAATAAAAACGACAGACTTGAAGGAACCATAGAAATAAAAGCCCCACAGGCTCTAATTTGTGGAGTGCCCCTGTCTTCACACGCAGCAGGACATGGGTCTGCTCCTGCTCGGTAACTCAAATTGAAAGAGTTTTCGAGAAGGCCCAGCTTATGTCATCAATCACAGGTGCCAAGACGGGTTGTTCCTGAGGATGATGGCACAGATGGGTAATTTAAAGGTATCTTGACATAAAATACACAGAGCAGAACAGAGGACAGATAGTCTCTCTCTCTCTCTCATACACACACCACACACACACACAACTTCATGTGTATTTCCTCTCCCCTGTCAGGACTAGCATCTGAAAAACATGGTAAGGGTCAGAAAACCTCAAAATCTTTACCCTGTATACTCACCTTCCCTTCTATTACATTTTCCATCCTTGTTCATTCAACACTCATGTTCCCTTCCAGGACTTAATTCACAATATCCACCCTCATACCCTCTCACCAATTAAACCAAAAATCTCAATTCTAATCCTTTCTTAATATTCTCAACTCAAAACACATGCTATGCTTGACCTCTACTTGTCTTTCTAATGCTATTACAGCCGAAGTCTTCTATTCATACCTTTTCCAGGAAAGTTCTTGTACTCTTAAAAAAAAATTCACATCCCTTAAAAGAAAAAACATATACCCCAACAGATATGTGCACATGCAAACACACACAAACACACACTCACCCCTCCTAATGCTGAGGGATTACGACAAAGAAGAAATCAAAAGAGGCTAAGAGCCTAAGGCCCTAGGTGAATACAACGAAACAGTGTTTTCTGGATATAGGAAGGCAGCTACACATATGAGCTAACAATGATTGGGACAGCACATGTGAATCCTGTGCAATCCCAAGCCAGACCAAATCCCAGGATGGCAAGGGTAATTGTACATACATTCCCAACTCTAGCCACGCAAACTGCTGGCAATTGCGAGCTACTGTGATTGACCACTCTCTAGTGGACAACAACAAATGCAAAAAGAAAATTTGAGGCACAAAACTTTTCTTGAAGATTTGAAATAAATAAAAGAGTACACAATCTTGGGTGGATAAGGGAGAAAAGGTGAATCTGAGAAGAGGTTGGTGGGGTAAATACCATCAAAGGCCCATATGAAACTCTCACAGAAACTAATAAGGCAGGTAGATCTCTGTGAGTTTGCGACCAACCTGGTCTACAGAATAAGACTTATGACATCCAGAGATACACTACAAAGTGAACCCTGTCTCAAAACAAAACGAAATCAAAGTCGGGAAGAGGATATGAGTTTTGAGCACTCCTTTCAGCATTCAGGAGGGGGAGACAGAGGCAGGTGAATCTCTGTGAATCTGAGGCCCGTTTGGGCTACAAAGGAATTCCAGGACAGCCCAGGGCTGTTCTACAGAGAAACTCCTGTCTCAATCTCACCACCAAAATGGAACCATGAGAAATTAAATACCAACTAATGAACAGGTGCACACTGTGGTAGAATTCTTGGTATGGGAACATGGAAAGAACATCAACACAACTATGCCAAACATATGGGTCATGCTATTAGCTTCATTGAAATTAGGAGTGGGTCAAACTGAAGTCCTTTTCTTTCCAGAAGTTCTGCTACAATAAATGTGTGCTGGTCATCTCCCTTTAGGAGAACAATTCAATAAGTTTCCAGTTAAGACCAATAGAAAGGGATGGAAAAATGGATCTATAACTAAGATGACTTGCATTTGATTTTCAGGCATGTTGGCAGCTCATAACTACCCATAACTTCAGTTCCAGGTTAGATCTGGTTACCAATGGTCTTCTACAGGCACCTGTAGTCCCACTCCCAACCCACACGCAGACACAAGCACACACATAATTAAAAATAAATATTTAAAAAATGATTGCAGAACTTGGTTTGCAGTATATCTTGGTTAAGTTCTTTGTACCATGTGCATTCTTGGGGTGACAAACCTTAGGAGTTAGATTTTCAAAAAAATTCTGACTCCCATTCCATCTATCAAAGCCCCAGGAATGAATTCATGCTTTCTATGCCACAAGAAGAGCAAAGACAGAAAGAAGAGGACAAGATAGGCTGTCCTCTATGAAGCAGGATAGGCTAACCTGCTTTTAGGAACAGACAAGCAGGGCCTGATGTAGTAAAGAGAGTGCAGTTCAGTTGTAAATAAATGCGGGTAGCTATTAGGAGGGAGTGGCCAGACAAAAGACATATGAAGAAGTCAGAAGAAAAAGAAGCCCAAAACTCAAGGACTGAAAAATATTCAAGCTAGTAAAGTATGAGACATTAAGAACTATCCATTGGTTTGTAAAATCAATTACCTAAAGCAGAATTTCTTTCCCTTGAAGAATTATTTTTATTTTTTTAAATTTACTTTAATATATTGTTTTTATTTTGTTGAGACAGGGTCTGCCTACATTGTTCTGCTTTTCTTAGAACTCATTATGTAGATCAGGCTGGTCGCAAATCCACAGAGTTCCTCCTGCCTCTGCCTCTCAAGTGCTGGGATTAAAGATGCATGTCTCCATGCCTGGCTGAAATAAATTTTAAAGGGTTTCGTGCATATCAACTTTGTGCATTAAGTAAGCGATTAGCCATGATCCAGTGTCGTACTCAGACATGAATCATCTTCAAGAACATGCTTCTAGCTTAAACTGGGTGCTTTTTTTTTAATCAAACAGTGGCTACCCATACTAAGCACATATGATTCATTCAGAGAATACTGTTTTTAAATGCAGTTAAAACTATTGCTTCTCCTCAGTAAATGACAGGAATGGTTGGAAGGCATTTACAAGAACTAATACATTCCAAAAGGACTGATTGGAAACTAGTCAACAGAAGCAGAGCTCACAAAGCAGGGAAGTCAGTTACATCCTGGGGTAAGCTCATTTTAAAATCTTGTAACTGGGATTTAAAAATGTTTTTATTTATTCTTTGACAATTAAATACAATACATTTGAGCTTCTTGTCTAGGTGTGGGATTTTTGTGCTCCCCTCCTCCATACTGGGATTTTGTCTGGCTTGAGCTGTTACAGAATTTATACATGCTCACAAACATCTTTAATGATGTATTGGTACCCCCTCCTCGATCAGCGCATCACTCAGCCTTCATCAGAGTAGCCACTTCCTGCAGTTAATGGTAATGAATACCGAGACCCACATTGGACAAAGTGCAGACAGTAAGTTTAGTACTCTGTCCTAAAACGGATGTCTATATCACACGCCTCCCCTCGAGACTCAGGGATCTGTGGAGAAGAGAGGTCAGGAAGGTTGTTACAATCGGAGGTGGTGGATGGCTTAAAGGAAACAGCATTTCCAAGATGCAACCAGTGTATATGTAAATGCAAACTCACGGAAACCATAACTTGGATTTTAAGTATGAAAACCAAATCTTCTCAGATCAGAACACTTTCTCCTTTCACATCCATATCACAAGGCCTCTCACCCTTTTACCTTGGCCCTGTGACCTCACTTTAGCAAAGAGAACAGAGATACAATTAAGGATAGAAAAAAAGGGTGGTGGCACACGCCTTTAATCCCAGCACTTGGGAGGCAGAGGCAGGTGGATCTCTGTGTATTCGAGGTCAGCCTGGTCTATAAGAGTTAGTTTCAAGACAGGCTCCAAAGTACAGAGAAACCCTGTTTAGAGAACAAAACAAACAAAACAAGAAAATCACAAACAACAACAAGAAAACAATTAAGGATGGGGACTTCAGAGATTCTTTCTGGGCTCCAGTCCCAACTTAAATACTTACTACTGTAACTCTAGTAAGTCACCACACCTTCCACTGTTTCTGCTAATATGGTATAATCACAACAGAATTTAGCTCGCAGGGTGTTTTGAGCTGAATGATTATGTAGATCTCCCATGTAGAAGCCACATTCAATACGGCTGTTTTTAGAGCAAACGACTCTAAAGAAATTTTGAAAGGTTAAATGTGATCAAATGGAAGGCTGTGAGTCCTTAGTGTTGATATTCTTTCAGGAAAAGGCATCTCAAAACTTCTACTTGCTGTTATTCATCTATGAGTGCATCATGAAGGGTTGACTACTGCAAACTAGGAGGTTCTGAACCAGAGCTCCAGTGTGCTGACACCCTAATTTTACACTTCCACCTTCCCAAATTTGTAACAGCAAGTGTCAATTTCTTGAGCCACCTATTACATGGCCTTTTATTATGGCAGCTTGAACCATACTCAGAATGTCACTATAAAGATAAGGTAATATGTAAACGTTATTATGACGGCCCAAGCACCAGAATAAATATTAACTATTGACTAATACTGTTAGTCTTTCAGAATCTTCACTTTAAAGATGGGAAGACTTAGTATGTTAATTGTATTTACCGAACACCAATCAATAATCACATAAAATTCAATTATAGGAGAGAATAAAACTACTTCTCTTTTCTTTCACTAATTCTGAAAAACTGTAAAGAGCAATGCCTCTTTAAATTATTCTCAATATGGCCAATAAAAAAATAGGACTCTAGTTTTGTTAAACTTTTAGGCAAATGTTCGTGTACAAATAATGCTTGGATAAGGGAAATAAATCCTTAGAAACTGTGCTGGCTTGTTTCATGTCATATTTGAAGACAGAATCTCAATTGAGATGATGATTTTACCATATTAGCTGTGGGGCATTTTCTCGATTAATAATTAATGTGGGTGGGGCCAGCCCTTGGGAGATGGTGCCACCCCTGGATGTGTTGTCTAGGATGCTATAAGAAAGTAGACTGAGAAAGGCAGGAGGAGCAAGCCAGCAAAGATAGCACTTCTCCATGGCCTCTGAATCAGTTCCTGCCTCCAGGGTCTGGCCCTACTTGTTTCTGCCCTAATTTCCCTGGATGATCAACTACAAACTGTAAGAAAAAAAATCAATCTTTTCTTCCTCAGTTTGTTTTTACCCTGTGTGTTTTATCACAGCAGTAGAAACCCTAACTAAGATAGAGCCATATTTAATACTAGTATTTTTTAATATATTCAGATCTGCAAACTGAACAGGGGAGGCAATTGCTTACCCAATCCTTGTAAGTACTGAAGAGACCTATGTTTCGTTGTTTGGAAGATGTATTGGCTATTCTTGATTGTCAAGTTGATTACATCTGGAATTCACTAAAGACCAAGCAACTGCGTATACCTCTGAAGGAATTTTCTTGATTGAATCATTTGATGTGGGAAGATCTACCCCTAATTCCAGATCTTTTGAGGTGGGAAGGTCCACCTTAAACCTGGGCCACCCCTGATGGCAACTATATAAAGGACATGCAAGAAGGAAGTCCTTGCTTTTGTCTGCTTCCCCTCACCCTAGGGGCAAGTACACTCCTTAGCTGTTCTTAGAGCCTAGTTCTCCAGGATTATGAATATATTGAAAATCAGGTGTGACATCCAGCCTCATGATCCAAACAACTACTGAAATCTTGGACTTTCAAACAGGAGACATCCATTTTTGGAACAGCAGGACCATAACCTGTAGGCCAGTCTACTAAATCACTTTTCCATATAGAGGGACCATTTTATCAGTTCCGTTTCGTAGAGCACCCTGACTAACACAGAGGGGATGATGATGGTAAGGGCACAAAGTGCATCACCATCAGAGGGGATGATGATGGAAAGGGCACAAAGTGCATCACCATCAGCCTTTGCATCACAGCAGACCTAGAGGGTGGCAGCAGGTGAAGCCTGTTTTCATAGCGGATAATCTGATATGTAGAATAGCACTTACATTTTATAGTTTATTCCAAAAATGTTATAAAAATTACATCCATAACTAACAGAATGGGCTAGGCCTATTTAATAGTTAAGCCTCATAAATATGCTTTACAGTGCACACTCCCATGCACACCACCTGCAATTTGTGACATGCCAGAAAATATATTTAGAGCAGGGAACAGATTTGGAAAGATAATTAACTGCTTGACTTTGCAAAACTAGGAAATGACAGTGCCCAACCAAATATATAATGTCCTCGACTTGCAAATGATAAGATACATTTTTTTTAGTTAAGAAAATTCCCAAACCATGTATTCTTAAAGCCTTTAAAGTCTACTGAAAATGATTTCTATGTTGTTTGTCATAGCAAACTTTTTTTTATAACAGTCAACCTTAATGTAGTCCTGGCCAACTTCACTGTCCTATTATTGTTCTTTTAAAACAAGTAACCATTGCACACTGAACTGCCAGATGCTGAAGACACTGTAGAGAATAGAGAGAAAAGCCAGTATTTGTGGAGCTTGCTGTGGTGTGACACACAGACCCAATCAAAACAAACCAGCCCATCTAGACTTGCATTGTAAGACAAGAACAGTCAAGGAGGAGATGAGGCTTCCTCTAGAACAATTATGGCAGTCCTGAGAAGTGGATGCTGACAGGTGAAAGGCAGGGCATGCGCAAAAGAAGCTCTGTAAGGTGGGCAGAATGCTCTATGCAGGGAAAATTTTGCATATGCAAAAGCCCCGTGGAAGAGAACACATGGGACTTGCCTTCAAGAAATCCATCCTGGTAAGTAGTCCTGAGAATCACCACATAGCCAGGCTCAGGGAAAAGTCTGGTGGGTGGCAATTAGCCTTGCAGTCCTTCCTAAGGATTCTGGCCACCTCTGAAGCAGAGCCACAATCGTTTAAGCTGGATGGATATGGGAAGTTATGCCTTGCATTTCAAGGTTGTAGAAGACATAGAGGTGGCAAGAGTAAATCCCAGGGGAAAGACCAGGTTATAAGCAGAGCCCAGGTGGAAGAAGTGTTGGCATCCAAAGACACTGCAGTCACAGAGACAGAAAGAAACCAGATCCAAAGTGTCCATATGATGTGATCAAGAAGAGGGAATGATAGCTGCAGGTAAGGGTGCATAGGTAGAGGTAATGCAGTGAGATTTACTTAATTAGTAAAAAAAGAAAAAAATCTGGGTGAATTCATAGGACGTCTGTATTCACAAGAGCTAATTGATGATTCAGGTTAATTACTGAATTACACGTTGAATTTCTGACACAGCTTCTGTAAGCATAATTGGACAACACAACAATGGCAGAGGCTGGCATACCAAAATGAATCGCTAACATATGCAATTAAAATAAATGTCTATAAGATGTAACTGTCAAAATAGTAATTATGACTTAGTGCGCTTGGAGCCATTTTCAGACTTATTTGAAATTAAACTCATGTTCTCTATACACACTCAGCACATTTCAAAATAGGGATTTAAGAAAATAGTCTTTTTATTATTGAGTATTCGATATGATTTAGGTAACTTCATAGAAAATTGTAAAACATTTTATGTAGTTAAAAATTTAAAAATCATGTTCATTTTAAATGTATTTTAATCTTGAAGAAATAAAAAAAAATCTCTCCTCCTGAAAGATTTCATGATTGGTTATGACATTCATTACAGTTAAATAAGCTTTGTGAGGTTAAAAAATGCACCAAGCACCATGCATGAATATGTATACTAAGGAGGACAGACAAACTCTTAGATTTACCAAGGTTTAAAAAAGGCAAAACAAAACAAAATAAAACAAAATAAAACAAACAAAAAAGGGAAAAAAAAACAATAAGATCTACACACAATCTGGACTCCCGCATGAATTTCACACTTTAGATGTGCTAGCAAAATGTATTAGTCAAATATATTTAAAGTATTCCATATTACACTATTCAAAAACAAATGTTCTGTATGAAACAAGAAGTAAATGAAAACGGTGTTTCAACAATATGAGAGCCAGATTATTACTAATTTAGATACCAATATCTCTGAAACCAACATGTCTTTAACGATGGCTCCTCATTAGTGAAGACAAAGACAGGTTATCCTCTTCCTGACAGCGTCATGAGCATTGGTGGCACAAAATATAATGAGCGTAATGGCATTTTCCAGTATTTTCTCACTGGAGATAGAGAAAGTTGTTCACCCCAAACAGCAGAGTGACAAGGGAAAGGCCAGATCCTTGCTCTCACCAAAACACTCATCAGTAGATCCCTACTGACCTTCATGTATAGAGACAGCTATGCTGGGAAACATAGAAAGGCATCCACGAGTACATGAACCTGACCTTCATGCTGCTACTAATCATTATGTGAAAGGATTTCCTGCCACGCTCTTCAGTGTAGAAGGACATAAAAAGGCACCAGACCCATTATAACAGAAGAAAACGCGTCAAACCAACAAGAAGCATGCATGAGAGATGGGTTTGAGACGTGACTGAGTCTACCATGAGTGAAACTTTAGAATTTCTCAAATACTTATTATCTTAGTGATATGTAAAATGATGCTACATCTTAAAAATTAATGTCATGTTAGATGAAAGGCAAAAAGAAAGTTAAGAAAGAGCTATGAACTGGCAGGCAGAAAATCAGGATTCTGGTCCCTGATTATAAAATAATAACATGGTTTTTTTTTTTTTTTCTTTTTTCTCCCTCATTTGATGAGTAAGAGCCTAAGGCAGCTCTGGAGGTTCCTGGATTGAAATATTTTTTTTTCTTAGCAATGCTTTGAGATGTAACTTGAGAGCCACCAGAATGGTGTATATGGCTAATATTAAGACAATCCATTATTTAATCACTTAAGTAGCTGGTGCCCACACTTGGGTGTGTCTTTATGAGACCCCCCTTTTCTCTTAGCCTGCATGCTTAAAACCTATAATAAAATAAATTTAATGAAAAAATAAAAATAAAAGTCAGTCAGCAATTAGATGCCAACTGTAAATTTGTCATTTGTAAAAATATAGTGTTAGGTTGGATTATCATTTACGTCAGTGACTCTTACACGTTAATTATAGTTATAAATTATTTGATATCCTCAAGTCATTATATATTATTAATTATGAATTTTTAATAATTGTGAATTTACGAGTATACATATACAATAAAGCTTTGTAGGTCGCTGTCCTAAAATTCACATTAATTTGAACAGCCAATTACTATACAATTCTTTTTTTTCTCATTTTTTTTATTAAAAATTTCCATCTCCTCCCCTCCTCCTCCCCAATCCCTCCCCTCCCTTCCACCCATACCCCCACTCTACCCCTCTCCAAGACAAAGAGCCATCAGGGTTCCCTTCACTATGTTAAGTCCAAGGTCCTCCCAGCTCCCCCTAAGTCCAGGAAGGTGAGCAACCAAAATGACAAGGCTCACAGTGAGCCCGTCCATGCTGTAGATTTTCTCACATATTTTTCACTTAAGATATTTAATGTAAAACATGACAGTGACTATAGTAAAAAGAAACAAGTGGAGGTGAAATACTTGGTAAAGAAAATATAGGGTCAAACATCTCATGCTGTGAAAAACTTAGAAATCACCTCTGTTCATAAAAGACCACATGGAAAGGATTACAACTGGATTCACTGGCATCAATGAACAATGCGATCTGATTGAAGCTTCAGTTTAAAGACTACTTGTCTTGGAGTCCTTTGAAAACTTGTTAGAAATGCATTGTTTACCATGCATGTCTTAGTTTTTGGTTAGCTAGAATGTTAGTTAATATGAATGCTACCTCACTCAATAATTTTCAATGAATGAAGAATGATTGTAAAGCAGCTTAATGTAAAATGTTATTAGATTAAAAAAAAAACTCATGGAACACACAGAAAGGCATAAATCAAATTTGACTATAAAAGCATAGTTAATACAAATAGATAAGGAATACAATAAAAGTTTAATGAGGTACTGCCTAGGTACGATAACCTCCTACACCATGAACTTCCAAATGTTTTATAATACCATACCACATTCAGATTCCCTCCTACAGAGTGGGCCTCAACTGTATTAAGTGAAAGGATGGCTCACCCCATGATAGCTGGGGTACACTGTGGCACAGGGTCAAACCACCTTGTAAATATGCCACCTTGTTCTATGCCAGCAGTTCTCAACGTGTGGGAAGCAACCCCTTTGCGGGGAGGAGGGAAAGAGGGTTGTCAAATAACCCTTTCACAGGGGTTACCTAATACCAATGGAAAACATAGATAATTACATTATACTTCATAACAGTAACAAAATTAATGTTATGAAGTAGCAACAGAAATAAGTTTATGGTCGGGGGTCACCACATATGAGGAACTGTATTGAAGGGTCGGTTGTAGTACTAGGAAGCTTGAGAACCACTGCTTTTTACCCATAGACAATTATCACTTTCAGTCTTAATCAGAAAATCTTCTTGTGCCAATCAATAGTGATGAAGAAAGAGACATAGTTGCTCAGAATAAGTAACTGAGTGTTGATGCTCAAACCACGGATATAGCATCCCCTCCAAGGCCCAAGAACACTGGGGGAGGGGTCATAAAATGTCAAGAGCCAGAAGGGTTTGCAATACTATCCTGCAGGAAACACACAGCCAATGTAATCATATAGTCTCAACAAATACGTACAACCACACTGGGTCTGTAAAAAGATGACCATGTCAACATCAGGACAAGATAATGGAAGGAACTGAATCACCTTTCTCTGCTTAACAATTTCTCTACAGATGAATTCTGGGCCAGAGGGAGTCACTGTCCTCTTTTCATTCACTGCCCAGTTATGTATTCACTGATTACCCCACTAGACACCAATAATAGTTCCAATTCAGTAGTAACACAGATGGCAGTGAATAAATTAAATGTATCACACAATACAGTCAAGTCATGAATCTGGGAAAATGGACAGGTGGCCATGAAGATGTACTGATGCAGAAGAGAAGGAAATGATAGAAGCGTCAGCGAGCTTAACATGGAGACATCACATGTGTTTATGAAACTGTCAAAGAACTGAACATAAAAATCTGAAGTATTAGAGAGCCATAGTAAGAGAGTGCTTCTGGGGAAAAGAGTGTTCTAACTACTTAGAAAGTGGCCATGAAGGTCAACAAATTATTTAGATGTAACTATTCAATTCATTAAAAGATTATGCAAATGTCAAGTAATTTTTAAAGAAAATTCAAAATGTGGGACCAACAGAAATTTTAAGCAGACCTACTGATTGTTATATGCTTAAATATTTATTTTAGACTAATCTTTTCCCTTCCCCATAATGAATTAATTACAGGACTTACAATAGTGATAGAGATTGTTAAGGGAAAAGAAAACAAGAAAACTCCTGTAACAGGAGCTTCTCCAGGGGTGACATAAGCTATCTGTATTCTGCCATGTAAACCCCAAAGAACTTAAAGGGATTCTAATCCATTCATGATTTTTATTGTGCTGTAATGGGCAAAGCCTTTGTCTCTAAACTAGGATAACTATAACTTCAACCGGTGCCATACACACTACAGAATTCTCAACTATTAATGGGAACTAAAGCAAATCTCAGATTGGACCCTGCCTGTTATCAATGAAATTTATGTTATTTCTCACTCAACGATTAAATTAACTTCCCTAGCCATGTTTCCATTTCCTAAGGGTTTTTAATACTACAAATGAGTAATTAGTATTTATAGTATATCATTACTCATAACTATTAATATAAAATGATTAACTGCATAGTTACTCACTCCTTAAAAATACAATTTGCCAGCCATTTACAATCAGAAGGATGAAAATTTACAAGACCATCCATTAGGACATTGTTAAAGCACATGACCTACACTAATCCAGATTCTCCTCTTCATCTCCAGGTAAACTAGTTAATCTTATACAGATCTAGGAAGATTATTTTTCACTGAATTATTCTGATGGGGTATTGTTAATCAACAGCCTAGAGAAGGCATTTAGCATGTCATTTCTGAGTTGTCAAAACAAACATATATCATGGTTGCGGACATATTCACTGTATGAAGAAGCTATCTACTTCATCATAAACTTCCCACCCACATGTCCATATATAAACCTAAATAACAAGAACAAGTGCCACATTAAAGATGTAGTTAGCGTTGTATGAAATGATTAATAATGAACAAAGCAAGAGTGTGAATAAGTTACCTGTGAAATTTCCAGGTAATAGGCAAATCTGTTGTGCTGTAATATGGGAATATTACAGTTCTATGCACAAAAAACACATATAACAAACATTTGATAAGATAAATTGTGACAGAATGATAACATGCCTTTGGAACTTGACAATATTTTTATAAAATTCCATTAAGTACCAAATACATGGGAAAAAAAGCTGTCAAAATTCTGCTCCTGTAACAGAAATATTTAATTATGTCTTATTTCTTCCCTGAACATTCCATGTAATACATTGAAATAACTGTGGAGTTCTTGGGTAAAACCCATCAGCCGTTATATTTTAATGCATGAGTTTTCACCATATAATATTTCACCATGATAAAAGAAACACAGCTATGGCTTATTAAGAAAATTTCATGAGATAGTTAAAAAATTACTAAACTTGGACTGCATACTCAGTAGTTTTCAACCTCAAATATATCAAGTAAATATCAGAATACATTGTGAATCCTCTCTTGAAACCTGTGTTTCTGATAGTTTGTGTTAATCAGAATAAATTTCAAGAGCAATTCTTCTGAAAAGAGATTGGGGTGGGGACGTGTTGAAAAACACTGCATGATAATTGTCAAAGTTACATGTCCTTGTTTTTATCCTGCAAAAGAGCCATTATTATCTACTTCCTTATAGAAGAGGCCTTGCCAAGCTTTGATGTTGAACACTACCAGGAAACTTAATACCCGTCACAAAATAGTATGTGCTGTATCCTTAGGTGACTAAAGAAAATGCATTCATTCTCTTTTTGGCAGGGATTTGAGGGAAGGCAACTTCCTCCATCAGCAACACTGTTTCAGATTCTTGCTTCTTTCATCTATATCCTATTTTTCTGCTGCAAGGAATAAAAGCAATAATTAGGAAACGGTTTCTACGGCAGGAGTTTTGTGATAAACATCACTAGCATAGCTTCCCAGTAGCTGGTACAACAACCATCAGAGGATAATGACTTTCAGTTACTATCAATCAATAAATTATTCAGTTACAAATTCCCATAATTCATTGCTATTACTACCAGTAATCGAGTTGCCTCCTTTGTTTCTTGAAATTAAACTTGAACAAAGCCGGATGACTAATTACTGCTTGCTCCTCAACAGTTCCCACCAATAATTTGCCACTTTGGACATTAAGCTGTATTGGTAATAAATGGAGGCTCTGTATATTTTGAAGTCACGCTGAATTGCCAAGTAATTGCACTCATATTGCTCACCCTGCTATCAGTCAAGAGCATTACGGTGCCTAGATGATACTAGATTAAAATCAATTAAGGAGATGACTTGGTTTTGTTTATCATGTACTTTTAGAATTTATCTTCCAGCTGTTGCTCGGAGCGCTTTGGATGAGGAATGCACAAGAAGCAAACAGAAGCCCTTTGAAAAACTTGACGCTTTTCAAATCTCCATTTGGAATGCATTATCTACAAAGAGAGCTGCTAAATTAATTCTGCAATCATAACCCTCAAGATGGGCCTAAAAACTTTCCAAACTTCCAGACGTGTGCCTATGCTTAAGAAGAATAAAACACATGACTGGAAGCAAAGTTTCTGGCATCAAAAGAGCAGGGAAAAGCCATATTTCTATGGTGACATTGAACGTAAAAATACTCATGAAAACTCTTCTCCCTGGGGAGGGTCAGCTTCCTAGTCTATTGTAGATGGTGAGGGACAAGGGGTAAGGGGCATTTCTCCAAAGCCCATGCCTCCACACAAGAGAGGAGTAGTAGGAACAGCTTTCTCACACAACTTCGGGGCTGGCTCACCCAGACTTCCACAAACAGGGTTGTCTTCATTGTGTGAGCTCACACACTCAGGGATGGCTCACACACATTGTTGTCTACAGGGTCAACTTTACTCTGTTTCCCATTCTCCAGATTAGTGTAGCTGGTGAGAGGCTGAGTCAGGTCCCCCACTTGCTGAAGGTGTCAAGGGATGAGGGCATATTCCCCTCACCTATGCTACCACATGGAAAATGAGAGGCGTGAGAACTGCTCTCCCAACCTCACACCTGCATGGCCAGCTCTCCTATCCCCTTGTGAACAGGTTGAGCTCTGTATTTGCTGCCCAGATGAGGTGTATGGCCCTCTCTCCTGAGCTCTTCAGTTGTAGAGCAACAGGATCAGTTCTTCCTAGTGTTGCAGCAAGAGAGGGGTAGGACCAGCTCTGTACAGCTCTATACTCTCTGCCCTTGGTGGTATCAAGGACATTGGATATCAACCTAGATTGTGGTTCTAGCATGGCCACGAACCTAGGCGTGGGCTGCCGGATAAGCTCAGTGAAATCACTATGTCACTGAGTGGCAATAAAGTCACCCACCTCACCCCACTCCCTATGGCTTTCACTTCTTCAGATATGCATCCATCCATATGATAAGAACCATTCTCCCTCTCTATCTCTCTCTTTCGCCCTCTCCCTTCCTCTCTCTCTCTCTCTCTCTCTCTCTCTCTCTCTCTCTCTCTCTCTCTCTCTCTCTCTCTCTCTCTCTCTCTCTCTCCCTCTCTCCCATATATTTGTTCCCCTTAACACAGCCACATCAGTGGGATGCCACAAAGTGCTGGGCAGGCTCATGCTTCTCCTCGAAGTCCAGGGAGGGCCTACACAGTGTGCTCTTTGCCCTGCTCTGAGTGCCATAGAGCTCAGCAGGAAAATGCTTCTTCCTCAGAGCCCAGGGCAGTTCGCCCCGAGCCTGTATGTGGGTCTCTTGGGCATCTCTTATTTTTCTTAAATGTATCAGTCTTAAGCAAGCTCATACCAAGAAATCTTATCACTCCTAACTTAGTCTTTACATTTTAGTATTTTTAAAAGGTATGGACCTAAATAGATCAACTTACTGTGTTTCTCTTAATGGTACTTTGTAAAGTACTTAAGATCTATTGCAATTCAAAATTACAGGACATTTTTCATGAACTGAACATGAACAGACATTTCCATTCAAAGCCTCTGAAACACGCCTACAACACACAGAAAGAATTTTGTGACGTTTCAAATTGGCCCATTCAATACATTTTTGTAGAAAAGTGAAACACATTCAGAGGCAGCAGGAAGATAAATATCTATTAGAAACTTAACTTTGTCCCAGAAGGAAACTGCACCCTATTTTTCAGCACTAAAAGAAAACTTATAGTCTCTATTAAAATTGGGATGTTGGAAAAAAATTGTATGTTCCCTTCTGAATTTGAAGGGGAGAGGAAAACAAAAGAAATGTTTAGTCCAGTGATTCAGCTGGGTTCAGAATTTATGAAACTTTCCAAAAACCACCACACAAGACTCGAGGGAGAAGTCAAAGCATGTACCCAGACTTTGTCGCAGTATTATGCAAAAATGAGACGAGTAGCCATCTTGTAAGAGTATCTCAAAATGTGTTAATTTATATACACAACAGAAGGAAGGTCCATTTGTTTCTGTTAGCTACTTGTTTGTTTAAGATGTATTATTTTTAAGTAGTCCTGGATAACTTTTTATACGTGGCTCAGGCTGACCTCAAATATACGGTGATTCTCCTGCCTCTAACCCAGGAGTACTAAGGTTATGGGCAGGAGTTAACATGCTCTGATGAGACGTTATTACTTTGAATAGCAACTCTCCTCCACAGAGAGTGCCAACAGCAGGGCCTTTGGAAAGCAAAGAAAGACCTGGAGGAATCTGACAATAAACATTGTGGGTAGTAACATGGAGTGGGGAATACCTAAGCAGAAGAAACATGTATCACTGAATAAGAATGTAAAAACAGGCAAGGGACAGGAAATGGGGAGAATCCAAAAGTCTCTGAAGAATCCAACAAACAACAGAAAGCTACAAAAAATGATACAACCACTGTGTATCCCAGCAGATCATTGCTAGGCATGAAATTCTCGCAGAAGGGTTATCCAGAAGGGTTTCTCTGAAGCCAGGAGGAGGTTGCTTGCTTTTGTTTCCGAGTGGCTATGCAGAAACAGAGGCTAGAAAGCTGCAAGAGTGAACCCTTCTGTGACGCAAGAGGAAGTCTGTTTCAGTAGGCCTGGATTATCACATCTGTGGAATTGGTGTATAGTCAGGCTAAAAATCACTATGATATAAAGGACTGCGACCCAGCTAATACCTAAAACTGGAGTCTATTTATATAAAGCAATGCCAACTTATGGAGAATGACAATCATGTTGATTTTTAAAATAAAGCCAAAGTTTTGACAGATGAAGTAAACAGCATAAAAGAGTCACCCCTAAAGCAAGTTATTTCCCACTCAGATATATCTTGTGAAACATTTCTGCATAAGGCAGCAACATTCTCAAGAGTATACCACGAGAAGTATCTCTTCAACAATGCAGATAACGGAAGATTCATAAGCTTTTCAATTGCTAAGGACTGGCCTAAACTAGATGATAGGACATACAATGGAAGAGGAAGGCTGAAGTGTAACGCAACAATAGCAGGAAATTCTCAGGCCATGTTTATTGAGTCAGATAGGATCCATATAGATTTATTGCATGGTAAACTGCAGGTATGCACTGAAACATGTAATATAGTGTGCAATGCAAACTTGGGGACTCTTGAAAAAAACAAATTACTTAATTTAACTTTTAATGTTCTGTGAAATATGAAGGGGAGAAGAATAGAGATATCTCAGCTTTATTATATTGGAAATTGTTTTTTAAAAACTACATTAAAGAGAAATAAAAATGGCTAAGATCAAAATTCTTCAAAGAAACTAAGCACGAAATAGTGAATTGAAAAAGAAATGTCAATCATTACTTGGCCTTGTGGCTAAGATCAAGTGAGAAAGAAATGTCTATAAGAAGAACCAAAGCTGAGGCATTCTAAGTATGTAGCCTTGGGCAAGTCACTCTGGCTCCATGAACTCCAATTTCCTCAAAGTATAACTTGAGGATAATCATATATAGTTCACAGTAAAGTAAGTCAAATTGTGCACAGTCACACACAAAGTTCGGTTATGAGTCATTAAGTGTGAGTGAAAAAACTCTTTAATCTAGACATGAAATATTCTTATTAAAAAGCAAGCAAGGAACAGAAAGAAGAAGGAGATATCAGTTTTAAATAGAAAACTGAAGAAATGTGTGATGTAAGGCACAAAATTCCGTAGGAAAATGGATTTGAATTTTTTGGTTAAAAGGTGACAATTTCCTTAAGCTATCAGTTCCATGAAGATTAAGCAGAGCTGCCATTCAGCTTTCTGCTCCTATGAGCAACTGCACAATAGCTCATCTCTTTCCAAATTCGCCAAAACAGCAGGGATCCAGGCAGACTTAGCTTTCTCTCCATCACAAATCTTTACTTCTCCAATGTACTATACCAGACGTAATACAACGCTTTCTTAATGACTCAGGGTTATCGTTATGAGCATCAGTTAATGTCACATGTCTGATATGCAAATGTAGCTGCAAATGTAGCTGAAAGAACATCAGGTGAAATGAACCTCTCATGTAACACACAGTGACCTGCCTAATTTTGTCACAAGCACGATACTGAATTGGAGATGATTTACCAGGCATGAAAAAATGGGAACAGCTGTCTTTCTAAGATGTGCTATCATCCCCGCAAAATAACAAATGTCACAATGGTCTATCCACCTTCCAAGACCCACATATGTGTTCTCATACAGTTCACATAACTTCCTTCTGTGTCTGATCTTGTATCTTACAAGTGAAGCTTAGAATTTGTCTCACACCACATTGCACTCTACAGCACAGTTATTTTTTACATTTGGTTCCACCCTCTTGCAATAGTCCAAAGATTTAGCCCTATTAAAACTTTCAAAGTATCTCTTCTGACTAAGGCTTGACCCCAACCAGTACCCACCTGGTCTTGGAAAGATAGCCAATTCGTAGCCTATGACTTCATCTGTGGACAGATCTGGAGGGTGCTTTCAAGCTAACTCAGCTCCATTCTGTTTACAGAATGTATAAAGAGAAACAATGACCCACGGTGCCAATCAGTACTGGTAGTGACAAAATGACACTATAGGACATATGAAATTTGGAAGGAACTAGAAACTACAGATGCAGAGAAGAAAAGGCGGGGAGCTGTTGTCGAACAGACATGGCTAAGATGTGAGAAAGGAGGGGGATTGCTGAGGTTGTGTGAGAGGAGAAGAGAAGCTATGGAGGAAAGGGTCTAAGGAAGGGGAGAAGAAAGAGAAAGAAAGATAACAGCAAAAGTTAGAAGCAGAAGAATAGACAGTGGGATACGGGGGAGCAGATAAAGAGAGAACAGGTGGAGTATAAAACACCAAAATTGCAAAAGATGCTGATACTAGTGTCTTCACAGATTACTTCCTGTATCTATTACTTGCAGTGCCTTTCTTTTGCCTTGAAGTACCTAAAAAGACCTTTTCTTTCAATTTAGTCTGACTGATACATTAAAATAGTATCAAACTCCAGCTATCTACAGCGCCTTATTACAGATATGTGTTATGCATTCCTTTCGTGAGCTGGGCTGGTTGACATGGTTCCTGAAGACCCCAGATGAAGCGAAGGTGAATCACTTCTCTGTGTTCTACCTCTTCTTTCCATCCAGTGCTTTCTAACATAAAACTACATTTTTTTTTTAATACAGTTCCTCGTGTTGCGGTGATCCCCAAGCATACAATTATTTTCATCGCTACTTCATAACTATAATTTTATTATCATAATGCAAATATTTTTGTTTATCAAAGGGGTTGAGACCCACAGGTTGAGAGGCAGTGCTTTAAAAACGAATGAGATCTATTTCACAGCCCATCTAAGACTCTGACATTTTCCTCCACAGCAAGCCTTTTTTACTGTCACTAATCTTTATTCTCTATGGCTGCTTCTGTTGCCCTCCACTGCTTTCTTTTCTGCTTCTCTTTCTCTCTTGGCCTCTGCCCCATTCCTTCTTTGAATAGCTTTCAGGCTTGGCTTACCCTTTGAAAACAGTTGTAGCCTGTGCATGTGACGTCCAGGGCGCTTCTCAAATCCACACAGCCTGCGCTGCCCTGCTATTTTTGTTGCTTCTCTTTTTCTGAAAAGAAATGGATCCTGGGATCTATTCACTTATTATGAAAACTTATGTGACTCTGAAAGTCTGTAATGATTCACGAGGTCAGGATATGGGAAGCTGGAAGTTCACACAGGGAGATCTTAGCACACTCCTCTGCCTGTGGTGAGTAGTCTTAGGGGCCATAGAAACATCCAGAGCAGGAGAGAGTGTTCATAGCTCCAAAAAGTTTTAAGTACTATTCATCCTGAAACAGTTGCAACACGAAAAATAAAAAAAGAAATAATAAGAAGCAAAACAAAAATTTTAAAGATAATAAGATTTCATGTTTATAGTGTTCATGTATGTAAAACGAAGCTAAAGGTATCGGGCAATGCACGTATACAGTCATAAAAAATGCAAAATCTGCAAGAAATGTGACCATGAATTTTCAATTTTTTTGACATTATTCTTCTCTCAGTTCTATTTTTCAGTCTCTGGAGCTAAAGGGCCTCACAGTCAAGAAAGATCAGGTGCCTAAATTTAAGATTCAAGGCCTTTGGGGACTTGAGATGGTGACCAAATGGGCCTCCTTCCTTCTTCTATGCTAATATGTGAAAGGCATTTGAAGAGAAGATAATGATACAAGAGCTAAGAATTGGGTATGGTCTGATATCACCAGAGCTCTTAATGACCAAGATCTAAGAAAAGCAATCGGAGTACATGAATCTATTATTAACTAAAGAGACAAATGGACTCCAGAAAAATAATTTGACCAACCACTAAGTGATCACATAGAATTGACTTGGCTAACCAATGTTTGTCATTGAAAAAAAATCTGCACCAAACAGTTTATATAAGGTAAGTTTTGTTTTCACCTGGAGTTTCAGACATTCTAGTTTATAGCAGGTCTATGTAATTCCTCCTCATCCAAATTACAAGTTCAAATACTACATGAAAATCTAGATGTTTTCCCTTACAATTCTGGAAGTTTGAAACAGGAGAATAAACTAGCAGCTACTCTGGATTGGGGAACATTAAAATCACATACTGCTCCTTTATGGCCAGTGTTGGGTAAATAATGCAGTTTATGCTGTCCCTAGCTTCTCATTATTTCTCTTTATGGTTTAGGAATACACAGAGAAGAGCTTATTGCACATATGTAAATATGTATGTATATATGGATGGATGGACAGATGGATTGATAGATCCATGGATACATAGATGGATGGATAAATGGAAGGAAGGAAGGAAAAAAGGAAGGAAGGAAGGAAGGAAGGAAGAAAAAAAGGAAGGAAGGACGGAAGGAAGGAAGGAAGGAAGAAAGGAAGGAAGGAAGGAAGGAAGAAAGGAAGGAAGGAAGGAAGAAAGGAAGGAAGGAAAAAAGAAAAAAGGAAGGAAGGATAATGAAATAGCATTCTTAGTTTCATTGGGTCGTCTGAGACTGGATGGTGAGTTCAACCTCAGCAGTATGGAGAAGATGGATTTGCCTATAAACATGCCTTAAGGAAGTATGAAGACCAACTAGGCTTTGGAATAAGTCTCACCCTTTTATGCATTTTGTTGGAGTGGAGTCCTGCTTCACGTGAGATTCATTTGATATTCAAAAATAAGACTACTGTTTTCACCTTTATTGCATTTTTGTATCCCATCCTTTTTCATTCAAAAATATAAAGCAAGAGATAGAGTCAGGGGCTGGAAAGATGGCTCAGAAGTTTAGAGCACTTACTACTGCAGTTGCGAGGACCTGGGTTTGTTTGCCAGCATCCATGTTGCTGATCACACCTTCAGAACCTCTATATCTAGGGGACCTGACACTGTTTCTGATCTTTGTTGGTTCCTACCTGCACAGACATACACTCAGGCACACACACTCAAGCACACATGCACATACAATTAAATAGATAAATATTTTTGAGAATAGAAAGACTTGGCATTTTCTTCTATATGTCAATTTCTATCTAATTCTAATATTAACTGAGAAATTGTAAAAAATAGAAAGCACAGACACACAAGGAAATATATATTTTGTTTTGCCTTTCATTTACTGTTGAAACTTATAACTGCAAAGTTTTCAAAGGCATATCTCTGTTTTCTTTTTAACATCAAAGGTCTAAAGACAACAAGTTTTCTGTGGGTAAAAAGTATAAAGGAGAAGCCATCAGAATGTAGCAAAAAGTATTGATGGACAAATTAGACCAATGCTCCAAAATTGGTTCTTTGCTTCTGTTAAAGGATAAGAAGAAAGAGTGAAGACAGCAGTTCCTTGGTTTTTGTAGCTTATTAACAAATTAGTGAAGTCACTAACACATAGTTTCATGCCATCTTTGTATTGCTTCTTTGTCCATAGAATTACAAAGATTTAAATGTTTGTGCTAGTTACAAATTTTATATTGAAAATCCTTAATGAAACAGTGTTAAAAGGCAGGAACATTAATAGATAACTAGCCTATGAGTGCTTTGCATATACAAAATAACTCAAAGGTCACTTAGATCCTTTTTGGGGGCTTCTTTGCCTTCTGCCCATGTTATAAGAATGTCTAAAAAGTGGAGCACCTATATAAAATAAGTTTTCTTCAATCTCTGAACATTTCGATTGCTTAGTTTTGAGCTTTCTAGGAAACAGAATTGTGAAGTAAGTTTTCTTCTGTTTATAAAATGACAAGTCACAGATGATCTGTTATAGCAGTGGAAAAGGAATAAGAAGACATAAGCAAAATTCATGTGGCATAAAATATATAATTGTATGGTTTATAATAAAAAATTCAGGGGCATTAACAATGTTGGCAATGTGTTGTAATTATCACCACCATTTCCATGGTGTTTTATCATTTACTGTTCATTTACTGTTGAAACTTATAACTGCAAAGTGTTCAAAGGCATATCTCTGTTTTCTTTTTAATATCAAAGGTCTAAAGACAACAAGTTTTCTGTGGGTAAAAAGTATAAAGGAGAAGCCATCAGAATGTAGTTTTATCAACTGGAACAGAAAGTATGTACCTACTCAATAGAATAAATCTCTCAATATAGCTCAATTCAAGGTAGTTTCTCAGAAATATAGAAGTCAGTCTACCTCAGGATCCAGCTATACCACTCTTACGCAAAGGACTGTTTATTCTTTGAAAGAGATACATGCTCAACCATGTTCATTGCTGATTCTTCAATTACTGAATGGGTAAAGAATATGTCACACATTTACAATGGAATATTACTCAGTTGCCAAAAATGAAATCATGAAATTCATGGGAAAAGGATAAAACTTGATAAAATTATCCAAAATGAGGTACATTAGCCTCAGAAAGACAAATATAGTATTAAGACTAAGTCCATTTGAGAAGTTTTATTAAAACCTAGTGCAGTAGAACCTTCTTAAAATATATACATATATAAAAGCAATCTAAATGAAATCATCAAATAATTGGAAAGACAGCACCACCTGGACAAGTCTCATCACCTGATATGGAATAATTGTCTGTATTCTGTCAATTATATTTTAAATAAACGTTGACTGGTCAATAGCCAGGCAGGAAGTATAGGCAGGACAGCCAGACAGGAAGTATAGGTTAGACAACCAGACAGGAAGTAGAGGTGGGTCAATGAGAATGGGAGAATTCTGGGAAGGAGGAAACCCATTCCTCAGCAGTCCTGACCCTACCACAGAAGAAGCAAGATGTGACTGCCCCGCTGAATAAGGTACTGAGCCACAGGGCTGTCACAGATAAGAATAATGGGCTACATAAATTATAAGAGTTAATAAGAAGCCTAAGCTAATGGGCTAATTAGTTTATAACTAATGTAGACCTCTGTGTGATTTCATTGGGACTTAACGATTTCAGGAACTGGGCAGGATAGAAAATCTCAGTCAACAATCACCAAAAAAAAGCTTCCAGGACCATTAATTATGGTATCTATTCATATTCTTGATAAAGGTGTCTCATAGGAACTCCCAAACAACCAAGGATATTGCCAAGTTTATTGGTTGCTCTCCACAAACTAATGGTAAGTAGTGTGGTAGTAAATGCAGTGGGTAATGGTAAATGTGGAGACCTGCGAATAGTCAATGCAAAGTTAACAAAGACTTTTGAGTGGTCAGCCCTAAATTAGACCTCAAAGGCTAATATTAACCCTCAAAGGCTCAGGAACCATCAAGGAAGGTAGTACAGAAAGAAAATAACAGCAAGATTGGAGAAACACTGTGAAATGTTATGTAGAATTGGCAGGGTTGTTGTTCCCAGCAAAAATGGCTAATTGAATAGGACCTAAATAAGACAGTGCCCATCAACATTCCATCATGGATATGGTGGGAGTTCAATGGTCACCACCCTTCCCAGAACAGTTATATACATATAAAGATTAAAGGGGAAGGACAATAGTATTCCTCTATATTATAGCCACTGGTAAATAACTCAATCAAAGAACTCCCACCCAGCTGAGGCAGTAAACCTAATTAAGTGCAGGGAAAAAAAAAGAAAGAAAACCAGTCATATGTGCAAAAATAAACAAAAAAAGACATGAATGTAGGAAAGCAACTTGGGAAGAAGGAAGGGATTTCATGAAAGGGAAAAGGAGATAAGAGAGAATAATGGATAGGAGACTTTGATCAGTGGATATTATAAGATTATGAAATTATAAAAAATTTTTAAAAGATATACTGTTCCTAAAATTGTTTTAATTGTATATATGTAAGTCTCTGCTTTCAAATTTTACATATATGCCTAGAACTGAAACTGCTGGATGATATAGAAACCTTTGTGTAGCTGAGAAATGGCCAAACACATATCCTTAGCAAATTCAGCATTTTGTATTTCATCAGAAATGCTTGAGGATCCTGTTTTCTTTATATCTACATCCACAATTTTGTTTTCTGTTTTTCTTTTCTTTCTTCTTTTTTTGCCTGTTTTCCTTTTTATTTGTTTTGGGTTTGGTTTTTTTTTTCATTTTGTCTACTTTAGTACTGAGGATAAAATCAGTTTCTCATACAGGCTAAGCAAGTCCTCCACCACTAAGTGACCTTATCTGTCCTTTCCATTTTATTTTCTTTTAAGAGAAAGATGCTGTTAAGTAACTCAAGCTGTGGTCATTAACATACCAAGTAGACCCTGAACTTGCAGTTTTCTGCTTTGATCACTGGGCTGGGGATATTAGCTCATTGGTTTTAGCTCCAATTCTCAGCATCACCACCACCACCATGTTCCAAGGAGGAGGGAGCCACTTATTGGTTCCCAGCCACTTACCCCCAAAATACTCACACAGAAACTATATTAATTAAATCACTGTTTGACCCATTAGCTCTAGCTTCTTATTGGATAACTCTTACATATTAATTTAACCCAATTCTATTAATCTGTATATTGCATGTGGCTGTGTCTTACTGGGTAATGTTCCCAGTGTCTGTCTCAGGCAGAGGATCCATTGCTTCTCTCTACTGTGCCTTCCTTCTCCCAGCATTCCATTTAGTTTTCCCCACCTACCTAAGTTCTTCCCTGTCAACAAGCCAAGGCAGTTTCTTTATTCACCAATAGTATTCACAGCATACAAAGGGAAATCCCACATCACCACCAGCAAAAGCAACAAAAATGTAATAATCACTGAATAGTGGGTTGTTAAAGCAGGCCTGTTTCCATTATTTTCTTCTGATTAGCAGTCATCCAAATGAGGAAAGTTTCTCATAGCACTTCTGACTTCAGTAGAAATTGGTGATTGCTTGGTCATTTGGCTTTGATGAGCATCCCTAAAGATTTTTATGTTAACTAATGAATACCCTAGTGGCTGCCCTGGGAGGTGGTGAATATTTACCATGCAGCGGATAGAGAGGATGGTGAGTGGGAAGTTTTCCTGGAAGTGAGGCATGTCCTTGAAGCTGATAGCAGGATCATCTGCATGCCTTCACTCTAACTCATGTCTAGGCCTTGAGAAGAACACATGACCTGCCATACCCACCAAAACAATGGAGCCAGCCAATCAAGCTCTGAAGCTTCCAAACTATGAGCCAGAGTGTTTTCTTTTTACATGTTTTCAGGGGTTCTTTCAGTTCCTTGAAGCTGATGACATGGCTACCCAGAATGCATCCCTCCCACTTCCTGGGTAACTCCATTTTGCTTAGGTATTTTCACTTCTTCTGAATTATTAGGCATATTCCCAGATCCAGATGGTGATGTTCCTAAGTAAGCCAAGAATTCATAGTATTGCCCAATACTGATTTTGTTCAGAATGGATTCAAACCATCTTGAAAGATGCCCTTTTCTCTTCTAACTCTATCTCATCTTCATCAAAAAGAATATGCAAGAGCACAAAGACAGAAATGCCCAAATCCTTGACAACATACTGAAGTCAAATCACAGGAACCTAGATGTCACTCTGTGACTATCATCTAAGAGGAAAAGGTGAAACAAAATTAATGTCTTAGCCTGAGCACAGTGTGTTTCTGGTACCTGAGGACAGAAATGCCTTAACTGGTCTTCTGCTACTAACCTCTATTCTGTCTTCAAATTATATAATTTAGTCATCTATTCAGTCATAGTTATCTCTGCAGAAAATATTTCAGTAAAAAGCTGGATTGAGTCTCTTTTTTGAGTTGTTAGCTACATCAGGCAAACTGGATGTTCATTTACGATTTAGGCCTCTAGTATTTCCCCATCATCCCCATTTTTTTTTCTCCCTCTTGCCTGGCATTCGGTTGTGTTTTATTCACACAGAGAAGGCCTGTTCTCATCACCCTTGGCAGATGCATTATACAGTCCACTCTTCTTATCTCTCCTCTAGCACTTGGAATAAATGCCAAGAAACCGACATTTTGGCAAAGTAAGAGCTTCACTTGCTGCAGAAAGAACTGACTTGCCCTCCATTTCAGGTCATTCTGGGGTGGAAAAGGCCAAAATTTAATAGCCTCCCTGAAATCATGCTTAGTGACTGAAGCGGGACCGCTCATTTAGAATACGCCATTCAGATCAACTCTCCACATATGTCAACCACAGTGCCCCCTGGGAGGCACTTAGCCTAAGTAATAATATGAGGAAATGCTCTATCACGGGATGCGATGGAAGCATGAAAGCCTGAGATATAAATGACTCCTCTAAAAGGCTCTGGTTTGGATTTATGATATACAGGTCAAGCATCACTTTCAAGGCACTCAGCAAGCATTAAAATAGAGAACATAATATCTCTTTGGGGCCTTATCCTTTCAGTGACATTCGGCAAATTGTTCTTTAAGGCCAGGTCTACACTTGAAAGTGTGTGATCTAGCTCACCCTCCTGTAGCCGCTGTTAGACTCTTCCCTTGGTTTAGAAGCAGCCAGAGCTGAATATAGATGAGGACTGTGACAAGCACACGAACAATGTAGTTGTCATTTAAAATATGCACACATACATACAAAAAAAAATGTTAAGCCAGAAGCTATTTCCCTCAAGTCTGGACAGTTCCTAGGTAAAATGGTTAAAAACATCTCCCAAAATACAGTGGAAAACAAAGGCCATTAAAATAAAGAAAACATGCTGGTTTTTCATAACCTTCAGTTACATAAGACTACTATCTTTAAACTAAATGAAAGAAAACCAATTCTTACTTTAATTTGAAGGAAATCTATGGAGACAGCACATCCTATAGGAACTTCAATAGTGCTGTGACCTTGTTTGTGGGCTATACCAGTAATTCTGTTTAGGGATTATTATAGGTAAAGACAAAGCTAAACCTATTACATATCCAAATGCTGAACTGTGAAGCACAAAGTGTCACCATTTTTAAGCTTTAGAGACAGCTTAGCACCCCTCTGCCATGTTCATTCTATACATATTGCAAGTCTTAAAAAGCATCTCTGTTGCGTAAAGGTACATTTTAAGAACTATTGATTCAAAAAGGGCTCAATTTAAAAACATGCAAGAAATGGAAAAGTAAGCTATATGGTTAAATATACTGGCTAAAGATAAGAACAGCATCACATATGACCCTGATTAATTGTTAGGACATGTGTGACATCATGGCTGTGTTTTCTTTATATTCAATGAGAGGCATGAACTCAAACATTAATATAAAAAGGCATAAACCAGGAGTAACATGTCTTCTCAGCAAAATAATTCTTTTTCCTCTTGGCACATACATGAAGAAAATTTCTATAACATTTGGTTCACTCTAGGCATACTATCTTACTTATCTAATTAACTATTTTGTTGTAATCAGCATAAAATGTGTTAGGTTTCTCTATGGCATTTTTCAAAGAAACGTTTGACTTTTTTGGTTCTCCTCCCCATTCTCTGTATCCTTCAACCTTCAGTAGCCTCTTTCCACCGTCATGTTACATGTGCTCTATTTTTCTTCTCCTTCCCTCGGCATCATTTTCCCTTATCTTCGTCTCAATTCTAGTTTCATAGACTATACTCCTACTCCCCCCTCTCTCTCACACACACAGAAAACACATATACACATACACACATAGGTGCACACACACACTAGATTTATGTAAAACAGAACGCATTCAGAAACTGTCTTTCTGAGTTATTGTTACTTACTTTAATATGATAAATTCCAGATCCATACATCTTCCCTTCATATGCCCAAGCACTATTTCATAATCTTAAACATGTGAATTATTGACTTTTCATAATCACCCCAGGAAAGTCATAGCATTATCTTGGAAATAATGGAACTGATGAACAGCGAGGTGAAGCCATTGGCCCAAGGTCACAGAGCTCACAATAAACAGGTCTACAACTTGAATCCAGAAAGTCTTGCTCCTGGACTGTAGTTTTTGATCTCTGAGTTATTGAGTGTCTTCACCCAGAGCTTCCAGGGCAGAAGAAAATTATATTTAACTAGGCAGCAGGAAGTCCAATTTAAATTTTGTTACCCACTACATGTGACCTTAGACAGTTTCCACAGTTGCCCTGAACTTCTGATTAGGAGGATGGAGACCTTCATTAAGATTGTGCCTCGTCTAAACGTCTGTAATTCTGAGGGATTGGCCTTTGATGTATTGACATCAGAATGGACATCAGAGTGCCAAATGTCTGGCCATGCTAATTCTAGTGAAATCTGAAAGGACATGAAGAAAACAGCAGGCCTGTTTGTATAATATTACTTTTACTGTTACAGCTTTTCACAAACTTAGTCTAAAGCTTTAAAAAGAGTTTATCATAAAGGTGATTATCCTAAATCGTTGTTAATGTGAAAATCCATAGGAATAAGAAACACACTAAAGTAAAAACAGATAATAGCTTCCTGTTCCCTACCATGGGGAACTACAGGATGCCACATAAAGTGCAGAACTGAAGACAGACAGAGTGTTTCCATCAGATATCACAATTACACACATCTCAGTACAAGCAGCTTGGAGAGAAACTGCAGAACTGCCCATTCTACTTCTAAGTGTCCCATTGAAAGAGAAAATACTTAATGCAATTAATGAATTTGTCTGTAATACTAGAAGGAAATATTAAGATGATAGAACAATTACCAAACAATCCAACCAGCTTAGCTGCTCATTAAGACCACGCTAAACAATCTTGCAGTATGACGTTTATAGTGTAAGGAATTTTTTAGAAAATATATTTGCTCACAGAGAACACCAGCAGCAGCTATTCACAGTAGATATCTGCAAATCAATGCAATCTGCATCATAATATATTGTCTCAATGAAGCAGAAGGATTCACTTTAATGACCTCCCACTGTTTTCTGTTACTGTTTCACTGAACAAGTAGTTTTCTGCAACATTTTACTTTCTTCAAAACCACATCTCCAGCCAGGCGATGGTGGTGCACGCCTTTAATCCCAGCACTCGGGAGGCAGAGGCAGGCGGATCTCTGTGAGTAGGAGACCAACCTGGTCTACAAGAGTTAGCGCCAGGACAGGCTCTAAAAAAGCTGCAGAGAAACCCTGTCTCGAAAACAAAAAAAAACAAAACAAAAACCACATCTCCACAATGGAAAGGTAGTCTGTCAATACAGACAACTGAGGAATCCCCTGACGTGGAAATTCCCTCTGTTTGCTGTGGATATGTTTTATTACCATTGGTTAATGAAGAAGCTGCTTGGGCCTGTGACAGGGAAGAACATAGCAAGGTGGAAAATCCAAGCAAAAATAGAGGAAGAGCGAAGGTAGAGTCACAGTGATGGCATAGAGTTGCCAAAGGAGAAAGACTCAGAAGCCTTACCAGTAGGCCACAGCCTCATGGCAATATATAGATTAATAGAAATGGGTTAATTTAAGATGTAAGAGTTAGTTAATAAGAAGCCTGAGCTAATAGGCCAAACAGCATCGTGATTAATATAGTTAATAGTTAATCTGTGTGGTTTTTCGGGACTGGGAAGCCAAGAAATGAACGAGCAGTCTCCATTTGCAAAAACCAACAAAATGTTTTACTGTTCTGAAAGAATTCATCAGGGGATCGATTTTGTTTTAACTAAACTGATTTGTGGACAACTTTACCAAAAAAAGTAATAATTTTATATACATTCTCTCCTTTCCCATACTATGCAAATGAAACACTACTTGCTTGAGTTTAATTCTAATTTTCATTTTTGTTTATGAGCAATTTTCATTATTTTCTACAATTAAAGTGTGTTTTAAGCAATCTATACTCATCAAGGCATAGGGCATAGGCCAGGTGCATGATGTATTTCTTCTGCAATATCCTACAATTTACATGTCTGTAGGCTAAAGACACAATGGTATAGATTTTGATAGTCTTTATTATGTAATATTATGTAGTTAACATATTTCAACTCTTTAATACTTTTACAAAATACGATCTTCGTGATAGTAAAATATGTCATCACTTAAAAGTAATGCAGCACTATTAATAAACATTCATTAAAAATAAAACACTTGCTGTATATATGTCAAATGCTTCCCCAAGTGTCCTAAAATATCTTTACTCAAAGACAGGAGCATTTTAAGCTCCTGTTAATTTTGCCAACATCTGAAGCCCAGAGTTTGGCAAGTACTAGCTGGCCAGCCTACCTCCTATCATCTCTGAAGAACATGCTTTTGTCGTGACTCATCTGCCTGGCTTATGCTGAGCAAATTTAAAGCTTTCCAAAAGTTCATTATCCAATTACACTGCTGAGTCTTCAGGTTGCTAATTTGCTACTAAGAATCTTTTCCTCCTCCCCCCCCCAGTCACTATCCTTCTCTTTCTCTCTTCTTCCTGCTCTGTCCCTCTTTTTCCCACTTTCTGTCCCTCTCGTTCCCCCTCTGTTTCCCTCTCCTTCCCTCTCTCTGTCCCTCTCCTTCCTGCTCTCTGTCTCTCCCCTTCCCTCTCTCTGTCCCTCACCTTCCCTCTCCCTGTCCCTCTCTTCCCTCCTCTCCTGGCTCATTCTCTCCCTGCTTACCTCGATTACTCCATTTCTCTTTTCTTTCTCTCATCACTGCTTGGCCTTAACTGAATTTTTCACTTTCTTGACCTTATGTCAAAGGCAGCATGAGATCAAAATCAATGACTATACTCAGCCTTTTCCAACATTCCATTTGTAGAGATCATCTCTCTTATCTAAGTGAACAAGATGTAACATGTACATTAAATAAGCAGCAACTGTGAGCTTAAAGTAACCTCTGATTGGTAATTTACCCATCTATGAAGCTAATAAAAGTGCAATAATGGCAGCTCCCAATGATGGAAACTCTGTGTTGTGTCTTCTTAGAATGGTGGCTGTTCCTACATCACAGAGAAGCATTTGTCTCAAATACAGAACAGTCTCTGAGAAATAGAGAAATACAGAAATTCACTGCTAACTGCTATTCAAGACAAGGCAGACAAGATCAGGTTATTATCAAAATAATTGTTTCCACCTGAATATTTACAAGCTAAATTTACATATTTCTAGCAGAATTTTCTGAGAAAAGTAAAACATAAAATGTGATCAATGAAAAAATGTTCTAATTATCTTTTATTCTTTTTTCAATATCAATTCACAAGAACTTACAAAAACCATAGCTACTGCAAAGGGACCATCAGAATAAATGTTAAGAGATACCAATAGATGAAAGCTAGAGGTGAGTAAAAATCTGTAGCTGCTAATCAGAAGCAAATTTTATACAAAGCCAGCCTGTAATCCTAACAGAGGCCAACTGTCATCACAGACAGCCTGACTACTTAGTGAAATCCTTTGACACTGTTCAGAAAGAAAGGGATCCAGAACACAATGGTGGGAAATGCACAGAGAAAATGCTAGTAGACCGGTATGCAGGAAAATCCATTACAAGACAGAAAATCCACTGAGGGTGTTTTAAGAATCTCACTTATCTCATTATCACTTTCTTCTGTCACTTAAAACTGAATCAACCTTTGTGAATTTAGTTAAAATTGTTTCTGATTTGCACATAAGATAAAGAGAATTTCAATATATAGAACATAGACAATCAATAGAATGAACTGTGTTTACAATCAGTTATCCATGAAAATAGACTCTATTAAATGAAAAAAATGAAGATGTTGCTCATCTGAAATGTAATCTAAGGTACCATATGGCACTATTTTTATCTTATGGCTGCCTTGGGCCCCAGTTTTCCACTGTTTTACATAGTAGGATGACAGTGGGCATAGACTGTTTGCAGCAGATTGCTGTCAAGAACTATTATCTGAAGAACGTTCTGAACTGTCATAATACAAATGGGAGACATTTTCTATGTTATCTATTGACTGCCAAATTTCTTTAACTTAAACTAAAGTTTGTGTTTGAGTTATTGTGTATGAGAGATTCAATTAAGTCTCCACTCATGCAACCAAGTCTTCAGTAATACTCATTCAACCAAGTCTCCACTCATGCTCATGCAACCAAGTCTCCACTCATGCTCATGCAACCAAGTCTTCAGTAATACTCATTCAATCAAGTCTCCACTCATGCAACCAAGTCTCCACTCATGCTCATGCAACCAAGTCTTCTTCACTCATGCTCATGCAACCAAGCCCCCACTTCTGCTAAGCAAGTGATGTATCACTAAAACCTGTAGCTCCCTTAATTTTAAATTTTTAAGGTGTGGTAAAACATGTAACAAGATACAGGTGTGTAGAGTCTCCTTGCATGAGAATTTTGCATTGCTTGTCTTCTTTATTGAAGACCTGACTTTTTTTCACTTTTACAGGATTGCAACATCATTATATAAATAATTATAATCAATGGTTATAAATTTTTGCTTTACAATTCCTTTTCTGAAGTCTTTATTTACTGACATAAATGAGACTATAACAACTTTTTGTTATAAGAAAAAAATTTTGTATTTTTGTTCAGAAAAAAAGATGCCTCCTAAATATACATAAATATATGCAAACCAGATTTGAATATTAAAACAAAAATTTTATTTATATAACATATCATATTATTAAATGTCAATTTAAAATACTACATACAGTATTGATTCTTAAACTCACTAACAACACCTATAAATTGGAACATATTTATTTTATTTAAAGATCCATACAGTATAATTTCTATTATCAAAAACTTAAATTCATTTCCTTTGTTTAAATAGATGAGTTAAATTAAATTTCATTGTATAAGGTGAAAGATAATCGCTTTAGCCTTATATATAAGGCAATAACTTCTTTCATAATGATCAAAGTATTATAATGCATTGGAGCTGAATTTATGTCTGATAAGTATATAATCATATTTTTAAACTATGCAATGGATATCTTTTGCTATGCAAAAATAGATGAAAACAACTTAGAGGAATTTCTGAAAATGAATACTAACCCAATGAACATTTTTATCACTCTATAAAAAATGTAGGGTTTTTTTTATATGAAAACAAATATACTCAAGTGTCAAGTACAAGGTCATACATTTTGTGAAACATAGTCTGGAATTCATTTTTATGCCACATAGAATTTTTTTATTGCTTTTATTGAGCTATATATTTTTCTCTGCTCCCTTCCCTTATTCTCCCCTCCCCTTCTACCCTCTTCCATGATCCCCATGCTCCCAATTTCCTCAGGAGATCTTGTTTTTTTTTTTTCTACTTCCCATATAAGTTAGATCCATGTATGTCTCTCTTAGAGTCCTCATTGTTGTATAGGTTCTCTGGGATTGGGAATTGTAGGCTGGTTTTTCTTTGCTTTATGGCTAAATGTCACTTATGAGTGAGTACATATGATATTTGCCTTTCTGGGTCTGGGTTATCTTACTCAATATGATGTTTTCTAGAACCATCCATTTGTCTGCAAATTTCAAGATATCATTTTCTTTTCTGCTGTATCACACTCCATTGTGTAAATGTACCACATTTTCTTTATCCATTCTTTGGTACAGGGGAATTCAGGTTGTTTCCAGGTTCTGGTTATGAAAAATAATGTTGCTATGAATATAGTTGAGCACATGTCCTTATGGTGAGATTGAACATCCTTTGGGTATATACCCAAAAGTAGTATTGCTGGGTCTTGAGGTAGGTCATTTCCTAATTTTCTGAGAAATTGCCATACTGATATCCAAAGGGGCTGTACCAGTTTGCACTCTCACCATCAATGGAGGAGTGTCCCCTTTACACAAAATCCTCTCCAGCATAAGTTGTTATCAGTTTTTTTGATCTTGGCCATTCTTAGAGGTGTAAGATGGAATCTCAGAGCTGTTTTGATTTGCATTTCTTTGATGGCTAAGGATGTTGAACCTTTCCTTAAATGTCTTTCAGCCATTTTAAATTTCTCTGTTGAGAGTTCTCTGATTAAATCTAGACCTCATTTTTTATTGAATTATTTGTTCTTTTGATGACCAATTTCTTGTGTTCTTTGTATATTTTTGAGATCAGCCTTCCTTCTGATGTGGGGTTGGTGAAGATCTTTTCCCATTCTGTAGGCTGCCTTTTTGTCTTGTTGACCATGTCCTTTGCTTTACAGATGCTTCTCAGTTTCAGGAGGTCCCATTTATTAATTGTTTCTCTCAGTGTCTGTGATATAGGGTTATATTTAGAAAGTGATCTCCTGTGCCAATGCATTAAGTGTACTTTCTACTTTTCACTTCTATGAGGTTCAGTGTAGTTGGCTTTATGTTGATGTCCTTAATCCTTTTGGACTTGAGTTTTGTGCATGGCAAGATATATCGATCTATTTTCATTCTTCTGCATATTAATATTCAGTTATGCCAGCACCATTTGTTGATAATGCTTTCTTTTTTATTTTATATTTTTTTGCTTCTCTGTCAAAAATCAGGTGTTTGTAGGTGTGTGAATTGATATCTGTGTCTTTGATTCAGTTCCTTTGGTCCTCCTGTCTGTTTTTATACCAATACCAAGCCGTTTTCAGTACTATAGCTCTGTAGTAAAGTTTGAAGCTAGGGATTGTGATGCTTCCAGAAGATCCTTTATTGTACAACATTGCTTTGGCTAACCTGGGTTTTTTGCTTTTCCATATGAAATTGAGTATTGTTCTTTTGAGGACTGTGAACAATTTTGCTGGGATTTTGATGGGCATTAGATTGAATCTGTAGATTGCTTTTGGTAAGATGGCCATTTTTACTATGTTAATTCTACCTATCCAAGTGCATGGAAGATCTTTTCATTTTCTAATTTTAGTAATAATGGTAATGTTGAATTTTAAACTTGTCCTTTCATTACAAACCTATACAACGTACCTAAAGCATTTGCCTATTTCACTTCCATCATTTATTTCAGAAGGTCTCACTACATGCATGTTGAAGATTCAGGAAAATATCATGGTGATGGCTTGGAGGACTAAAGTCCCTTTCACATCTCCATCACACTAGTCACTCACTGGAAGATGGAAGATGATCCCCACATGATTTAGCCTTTGAATTCCCATTCTTGTTATTATCATTATGGAGCACTATATATGAAATAAACAAATAGGAGATATTTTAAAATGGATACACTGAAAAGCATCTGAGGAGATGAGCCTTCTGAAAGGTAATTGTATTTTCTTTGGGATGGGTTGCTGTCTTTATAGAGGCCAAACCAATTAGGTTTTCTCTTTTTTTCTTTTGCGAGCAATCCTAATTACACCACTACTCACACTACATCAGGACTCGCTGTAAACTGCCTCGTTTCATGTAACATATAATACTGCTTCTCTTTCTGTCCTATTTGAGTTCTCATCTGGTGAACAGATGCCATGAAACCATGCTTGATGTCTACAAACTTGTTTCTAATGTGTCTTCTGAGTCTTCTTTTAGGGGTATGTGTGGCATGTTTGTACACTGAGTGTGTGTGTGTGTGTGTGTGTGTGTGTGTGTATGTGTGCACATAGGTGAACGGACAACTTTGGCATCCTGTTTGAACCTGGAGCTAAGGTGGCAGCCAGCAATGACAAGATTCCCTCCTATCTTCATGTTTCACAACGTTGGGATTACAGTGGCAGGAGGCCATACTTGGCATTTACATGCATGCTAGGGATTTGATCTCAATTCTGCATACTTGTACAGCCAGCTCTCTTATTGAGTTTCCTAGGCAGTCCCCAAGTTCTTTAGGATGAAACACTTAAGTCATATCTTATTCAGTACATCGTTAAGGAGCGTCATTAGGAATCACTTCCTGCATGCCACCTTCTATCTTATAACTCAGTTTTGATTGAAATCTATTGAATTATATCCTGTTATTCTTTCTACTTACATGAAAGCTTACCAAAGAACCTCTTCAAATGAGGTGCTTTTATGGAAATATTTACCACTCTGACAAAGATAAATTTTCATGTTAGAATAGGCACTGAAGATAAAAATGAGCTACAGATTTTTAAAGTAAATTTCTTTATTTTCCATGATTATAGCTTCTGAAAACCGGCACTTCATCTTTTGATTTTAACCAGTTTATCAACAAAAGTGCATCCAGATATATTATACAGTCACTTCTTTTTTATGCCTGTAAGTCTCAGTTAATTGGTAGTTCTAAAATAAAAGCAATTGTACATGTTCTGTACTGATACACATTTATAATTAGTTTAAATGCATAAAGGCTATATTGTGCCTTCTTAACAATGTAGGTCTCTAAAGCTGCTAACAGATCGCCAAACTACATTCCCTCATACAGCACCAGTGGCAATACACATACTCAGCTACAATTTAAAGTCTGCCATTCCGATGACCCAAGTTTATCAAAGTCTACTAGGATTAATGTATGAACAAAAGGACTACGCATTTGCTGTTTCTAGACATGCAATCTCCCCAATCCTGATTCTACCCCTCTTTTCTTTCTTTGTTGCCAGGTGCTCATGTAACCTTGACATATTAGCTGACAATATAAAGACAAAAAGAAAGAACCTGAACATTTAAATGATGGCCAAAGGCATAGCTGGACCAGGAAATATAGACCATTCCAAAAATATGAGATCAGGAAGATGCATTTATATGATCCTTAAAAGTATTATTATTACATTTTTATTTATTACTTTTTATTGGTGTGTGTGTGTGTGTGTGTGTGTGTGTGTGTGTGAAAGCATATGTGGGGGTCAGTTCTCTCCTTCCACCATGTGAGTCCCAGGTATCAAACTCAGTTCATCAACATGGCAGCAAGAATATATACACTGAGCCATTTTACAAGTCACCATATTTTGGCAACTTAGTCTTCACTGCCATACAAGATGTAATTTAAAAAAAAAAAAAAACCACCAAACACCACACAGAGCATGAAATAAAAGTCTGCACCATGAATTTATATTTTATTTTTACCTATTTCTAAGAAATTAACCTTGTTTCTGAAGCAGACAACTCAAGTGCTTCATCAAGAGTCATGTTATCTTCTGAGTAAATCGGAAGCATGGGGACCTTCGGGGAGGTTTGAAGGGGAGTGGAGAGGCAGGGAGGGGAGCAGAGAAGAATGTAGAGTTCAATTAATATCAGTTCTAAAAGAGTCATGTTATTAGGACTAACAAATTTATAATAAATTTCATTTGATCTTAAAATGATGTTAAAATATGTTGGCTTCCTGGAACCAAATTTCTCAGAAGCAAGCCTGCTGTGGGATAATGCTGGAGAGATGACTCAGAGGTTAAGAGTACTGCTTGCTCTTCCAGAGGTCCTGAGTTCAATTCCCAGCACCCACATGATGACTCACAGCCAGCCATATATAATGAGATCTGGCACCTTCTTCTGGCCTGCAGGCATACATGCAGACAGAACACAGTATAAATAATAAATAAATATTTTTTAAAAAAATAAAAAACAAGTAGTCGGGTGTGGTGGCACACTCCTGTAATCTCAGTACAAAGGCAGGCAGATCTCTGTGAGTTCAAGGTCAGCCAGGTCTAAAGAGTGAGTTTCAGAACAGCTAAAGATACACAGAGAAACCGTCTCAAAAACCAAAAATTAAAAAATAAAAATAAAAGAAATAAAGTATACACAGAGAAACCCTGTCTCAAAAATCCAAAATTAAAAAATAAAAATAAAAGAAATAAAGTTTTTAAAAAGCTACATAAAGATATAAAATACACAGAGAGTCTGAATAGTGTGTGTTATTGTGTGTTTTTGAATTGTTTGACTTATGAGGAACAGCTGCTAAAAGACATTTGATTATAAATGTTGCTAGATTAATCTATATATTTAAAAAATGCCTTGACTTCAAAATTTAAGTCAAAATATATGTTACTTTAGAGAAGAGGTTTTGCTTTTGTTTCCACAGGAAATGAGAGGCTGGAGATTCATTCTGGGTTAAGAAAAATAAGGTTTGATCGAGGAAGACCCCCCCCTGAAAAATCTCCAGTAGGGACGGATGGCCTAGATAATCCAAGGTTTTAGAGCACCTCCGTTGTAGTTCCCTCTGAGTTCTAAATCACAGCAGACTCAAGACTCCTGGATGAGATGATCCAGCCTCACAGAATACTCAAGTAAGGACTTGACTATAATTGTAAAAATATCACAGGAAGAAAACTCCTCCTCCTCCTCTTCTCCTCCTTTTCCTCCTCCTCCTCCTCTTCCTCCTCTTCCTCCTCCTCATGATTATCATCATGATCATCATCATCATCACCACACATATCTCTAAGGCATGTGTGTATATTTATGTGTGTATATGACTGTAAATGTGTATATGTATATATGGGTACATGATGTGTATGTGTGTATGTGTGCATGTGTATATATGTTTGAGTGTGTATATATGTGCATGTGTGTATGTGTATATATGTGAGTGTGTATATGTGTGCATGTGTATATATGTGAGTGTGTATATGTGTGCATGTGTATATATGTGAGTGTGTATATGTGTGCATGTGTGTGTGTATATATGTGAGAGTGTATATGTGTGCATGTGTGTGTGTGTATATGTGAGTGTGCATATGTGTGCATGTATGTGTGTATATATGTGAGTGTGTATATGTGTGCATGTGTGTGTATATATGTGAGTGTGTATATGTGTGCAAGTGTGTGTGTGTATGTATGTTGTCAGCACAATGGAGTAAGTGTTGAACATGGACACTGACAGTATAGTACAAACAACCACAAATACAAAGTGCATAATCTGAAAAAATTAACAAAAATTAATTCAAGTTTAAGTAAATAGATGATCATGTTTACAGCTTAGAAACTCCACATAGAGTTTGGTCTAGAGGGAAATAGATTTTTATGTTTTAAAAGTCCAGACAGCCAGTGTCCTGACAAAAGAAAACAAAAATGGAATAAAATCAATGGCAATTAAAATAGAGATTGGAAAAGAATAGAAAGGTGTGATGTTTCAATGACAGGACTTGACAACTAGCTCAACAAAGATTCTGATAGTCTTAATAATAATAATCAAACCTAAATAGAGTTTATTAAATACATCTGAAAGTTTCAAAGACCATACTACATAATTTGATTCAGTTTACAAAAATGGGCCTAATTTGTTTGATGAGGCATACCACCATCTCTCCTCAACAAAATTTGCTGAAAATTCATTAAAAGGAGGGAAAAATGAATATGCAAATACAGATTCCACTGTGTTCTATTACTATATTTACTCTCTAAAACACGCTACAGAGGACATGAATAAAAGTGACATCCTATACTAGTTCTCAACATATATTTATTGATGTAAAAGTGGATTATAATTGGTGTGAAATTATTTCCCATAGTTTTATACACATATCCAATTCTGATTCTAGTAGATACTGTGTTATAGTGTATAAGTAATCCAGACTCAATAATAATAATAATAATAAAAATAATAATAATAAAAACATGTGCAATGCCACAGCGGAATACATAATAGCAATAAAAGAAAGTCTAATATTTAAAAATCTACAAATTCATTGTCAAAATACTATCTCCAAATGAATAGAAACAGAACTGAAAATGGCACTTAATACTTTAATATAACTTTTTAAAGAGAATTAGAAGAACATATAGGCAAATACATACAATATTTGCCTTTTTTGTGTCAAAGTTACTCACTCCCACTAATGATGAGTAAGTGCCTGGCTTACTCCACATCCTTGACAGCATGAGCTGTTATTGATGTTGGCCATTCTGACGAGTGGAGAATGTAATTTCAAAGTAGTTTTGATTTGCATGTCCTATAAACTAAGGATATTAAACATTTCTTTGCAAGTTTCTCAGTCTTTTACATTTCCTCTGTTTAGATCTGTACCCCATTTCCAATTGGATTGTTTTATTTATTTTATTTCATATAGTTCTTTATATTTTGGATAGTAGCACTCTATCAGATGTGTAGTTGGTAAAAATATTTTCCCATGCTTTAGGCTGCTGCTTTGTATGACAGTATCATTTGCTTTTTAGAAATTTTTCAGTAGTCCCACATATTCATTGTTGATCTTACTGCCTATGCTAATGGTGTTCTGTTCAGAAACTCTCATGTGCCAATGAATTCAAGGTTAGTTCACACTTTCTCTTCTATCAGGTCCAGTATATCTGGTTTTACTTTGATCCATTTGGAACTGAATTTTCTACAGAATGGTAAGAATGAATTTACTTGCATTCTTATATATGCAACATAGAATTTGACAAACACCATGTGGTAAAGATATTGTCTTTTTATCCAATGTGTATTTCTGTTGTATTTATATAAAAATCACTAGGCATCCAAAAAATGTAAAAAGATAAAAGAAGCATTTAAAATAAAATCAGAACTAAAACAAGCATACTATTTCATACATTTCTAGAAAGTTTAGTCGACTGATGTTTTGAGGTGACAGAGTGAGAGAAGCTGAGGGCTCTGCCAACACTGGATGGCATCACACAATTCCTAAGAGCCTGAGTGAATCTGTGAAGGAAGAGACGATTCTGGTGACTGTGCCCCCTCGAGCTCGAATGACAGTCTCCTTCAGCCACGCTCCTGTCCTTAAGCCTTCAGGCCTGGACTTCTGTGCCCACCATCAGCTCACTGCCTTTCAAGTTCTCCAACTATAGCATAAGGTTTGCTTGGCTCAGCCTGCAAACATTGACATACAAATCTCACAGCCTCAATTACCATGAGAAATACTTTGTAACAAACCTCGTGCTTTTATGTGTTTATATATAAATTTAATTGTATCAGTGGTTATGTTTCTGCAACAGTCTCTAATACACTTGCACATGTACAAACACACACACACACACACACACACACACACACACCAATATGCATTTAATATACTACTTGACAATATGTAAAAAGCTAATGATTATATGTTCATCATGGCAAAGAAGCTAACTTCATGTTTTGAATTGATGCAAACGAAATGGCTAGGCATATTTCCACTATAAAACTACTCACTTAGCCTCATTTATCAAAGCATTTTACAATCCTAAAAGTAATAGAACAACTACAGAGCATGTAAGTAGGAGAATAAAAGTGTACTATGGTTTATAAAATATGCCAAAATGTAATTAAATTCCTCCTTTTTACCTGTAATTACATGCAAAAGTGGTACTAACCAGAACAGGTTGCTACTGAAGTGTTAAGTTCTTTACATAGTCACAAATATCTCATGTCTATATAGATTTATTTATGCAAAAGTATACATATGTGTTTATTGGTAAGAGCAAAATTTCCAATAACAGCAACAATAATTGTCTTTCTTCAGTTGGATTATGAGCTGTTTATATTTTCATCTTTACAACATCATGCATTTTTCCAATTTTCTACAATTGACATACTTTTATTATGAGAAGAAATGATAAAGAAATTTATAAGCCTATTCAATTTTATGAACCGTTCTCCACATAATATTGGAATAAGAATCAATAATTCTGAAAAAGGACCATTTCTAGAGCCGTGAGTTATATTTTTAAAGTGCACTAATAGTTTTGTTTCTAAGGAATTATTTCACGTAGTGACAAAACAAGCTCCTTTGGCTTTGTATTAAGAACCTCACTAATTCACAGGGCCGCAGGGGTGCATTCAGAAACAGTGGAAGCTGCACACAGCTCCCATTACCTCTTATCATGACTTTTCCTAGTTAGGGTGGAAACAGGTAGACATGATTCTGAGACCACAATGTAGCACTCAAAGACAAGAGGTTGCTTAGACCAACTAGACTGCCAGAGCAGTTGCTTGCTTGATTTTTTTTAAGCCAGAAATAGCTTATAAATCTGAGTTGCAGACAGAATTGAATGTAAGAATGTAACACATGAGAATTTAGGAACCCCACCTCCACTTACAGAGGAGGAAAGGGAAGAATCTCTTTCCTCAAACCCAACAGTTGTATTCTTAAAAGGTCTCCCTGTGGGGAAAAAAGTATTCTATATAGTCTGATGACCAATGGCAGATCTACTTTATAACCCCAGTTATAACCATCACTGTGACAACAAAATTGGCATCTATGAAACAAGATATTCCCTTGGAGAATTTTCATGAAAGAAATTAAATAGCAGCAGATGGCATGATATGAGCAAATTTTTTCTTGGTCCTCTGTCAAAAATTATTGCAAGCAAGCACAATTTAAAAGTGCGTGGTGGGGGGAACAAATGTTATCAGCCATTAAACCCAAACTGAGTGGATGGCACACACTTGGCTATATTTAAATTATAGGCATTATGAAGCACATGAACACCCCTGACACACGTTTCACGATAAATACATGAATAAGAGAAGAAGAGCAAATGGCCCTACAGCCCACGAAGATTCACCTATCAGCGCCTCAGAGTATTCAGCTGAGTTCAAGCTGTGCTCCATCTCTGAACCATTGCCATCATTATGATCTGTGAATGTAAGCCTAAATAATGTCCTCATTCTACCTACCCACCAAAAAGCTCAGGACTTTTCGAGTGTACACCAAAGAAATGACATGCTTCTGCTGTCTGCATGCCTTTCCATGCCCACGTTTTCCACAAGAGCTAAAAGAATCTTCCAAAATGTGAAGCAAATCATGTCACTGACCTTTTAAGAACACTTCAGTGGCTTCCGGAGGCTCCCAGAGTGAAGGGAAACTAGCCCGCAGAATCACTCCCCACGTCCTGGGCTCCCTTCACTATTTATCCTTGCAGAACTCTGAGCTCATATTTCCTTCTTGCCTTGACACTTCAAACAAGCCTGCCTTTGGAGGATTCAATACCCCAGACCTCACATTCCCCTCTACTGGAGGGTCTTCCTTTCTGGAGCAAAGTTTCCTCTATGTAGAACTTTTCTGGCATCCATTCCTTAGCTTCAACATTTTTTTTTTTTTTTTTGGTTTTTCGAGACAGGGTTTCTCTGTGGCTTTGGAGCCTGTCCTGGAACTAGCTCTTGTAGACCAGGCTGGTCTCGAACTCAAAGAGATCCGCCTGCCTCTGCCTCCCGAGTGCTGGGATTAAAGGCATGCGCCACCACCGCCCGGCTCAACATACATTTTCAAGGTTTTCTTTCAGCACTCAAGAAAAAGTAGCTTTTTAGAACTGCTTACTTTTTACTCTATTTGACTCATAGTGTCTATAACCTGATATTTCCAGGCTCACTGTACAATTTCATTAATATTGGAGAACGTGACTTCCTTGCTCAAAGTGTTGAAATCATGCCAATAATTGTACAAATTAAACCTACAATAATTACTTTTATTGAAAATTATTTCCCTATATAGTGTATTCTGATTAAGCATTCCCCTCACCATATCCTTCCGGTTTCTTCCCAACTCCCCTCCCATCAGGATTCATAGCCTTTCAGTCTCTTCTTAGAAAATAAACAGAAAAAAATAAAAAAATAGTAATAAAATAAGATTAAAAAACAAAGGAGAGAAAGAGGCAAAAACTGTACAAGAAGCACATACAAATGTTGACCCACAACACACATTTGCACACACAGGAATCCCATGCAAATATAAAACAGCAAGCCATAATGTATGTGCAAGGGACCTGTAAGGTAACAACAACAACAACAACAACAACAACAACAACAACAACGAAAACCCCTGACTTAACATTGTGAGATAAAGAACACCCACAGCTGCCAGAGATGCCACTGGGTTTGTTTTGTGTTGGCCGTCTACTGCTGGGCATGGGGCCTACCCAAGCTTTGTTTCACTTGGAGAAAACTAATTTTTCATTTCCAAGTGGCTACCAGTTGGAGATAGTTTCTGGATTCATTTCCAAGTGGTTACCAGTTGGAGATAGTTTCTGGTAGAGATGGAGCTGTATGTTCACCTCTCTTTTCAGCTCTAGGAACCCTAGAGCTAATGCAGTCCTGTGTCGGCTCCTTGCATGCTGCCACGGCCTCTCTGAGTTCCTGTGTGCCAGTCCTGTTGTGTCTAGGCCTTGTTTCCTCAGTGTGCTCCATCCCCTCTGGCTCCTACAGTCTTTCTGTGTCTTCCACAGGGTTCCCCGAGTTCTCCATTTGAGAGCCCTTGATAGCCTTTGGAATAGGCTAGGTTGTTTGGAGGTCCCCATGGGGCCTTAGCCAAGAATTTGATTATATGCAACCCATTCCTGGAACTGAAAGCTTTATTTGGGGACAAAAGATGCCCACCTGGAGCTCTGTATATCTCATTATTTGGTGATTTCATTTTGCTCGTCATCATATATGAGTATATTTTAGGACACTTCTCTTGATTGGGTTTTTTATAAGACCCCTCAAATGGTCCTTGATTTTAGCAGTATCTCCCTGAATTCCATCCCTCCTACTCCCTCACACTCCCCATTTTGTCCTCCTATTCCAGCCATCTCCTCTTCCCATCCATAACTATGTATTTTTCCGTTTTTATGGTGATTCTTCCCTCCCCACTAGTCCCTTACCTATGTAGTTATACAAACTGTGCCTTGCTTATTAATAATTTAACAGCTAACATTCACATTTAAGTGAGTATATCCTGAGTCTCTGTTACCTCAAGGTGATTTTTTTTAGTTCCATTCATTTACCTGTGAATTTTATTATTTAATTTTTTGATGTCTCAGTAATATTCTATTGTATAAATATAACACATATTCTTTACTTGAAATTAACAATTTCAATGATTGATGGATTCTAGGTTGTTTCTAATTTCTGTCTTTTATAAACAGAGCAGCAATTAATATGGTTGATCAAGTGTCCCTGTGGTAAGATGAAGTATCCTTGGGGTATAAGCCCAAGAGTGTTATAGCTGGACTCTGAGTTAGATCAATTCCCAGATTCCTGAGGAATCACCACACTGATTTCCACAGTGGTTGTGCAAGTTTGCACTCCCACCCACAATGGATTAGTTTTCCTTGATCCACATCCTTGCCAGCAGGTCTGTCAATTGTATTGACCTTGGTCATTATGACTGGTGTAAATTCAAGTTGTTTTGGTTTATATTTCCCTGATGACTAAGGATGTTGAACAGTTCTTTAAGTTTTCCTTGGCCATTTGAATTTCCTCCTTTGAGAATTTTCTGTTTAGATTTGTGCTCCATTTTAAACTGGGTTATTTGTTTTCCTGATGTCTAGTTGTTTTTTTTTTCCCAATTTCTTTTAGTTCTTTACACATTTTGGATATTAGCCATCTATCAAATGTGTAGCTTGTCACTTTGTCTGAATCATGGTGTCCTTTGCCATACAGAAGCTTTTTAATTTTATGAGGTCCCACTTAATAATTTACAACAAATCCTTTTTGAAAGAATTATGCAATCATTCTTTTAAAAAGATGTCTAATTATGCAACAATAATTTTAGATGTTATAATACTGAGCCTGGAGAGCCAAGGATGTTAGAATCTTGTAATTCATTATACTTGTCTTCTTACACAATAGTGGTAACAGACATAAAACAAGCATTAAACTTTTTGTTCCTCTTCTCCTTCCACAAATTGAAAAATTGGAGTCAAACCAATTTAAGGGCTTTGAGTGCCTGGCTAAGACCAGAGCAGTGTTTCTTCAGCATCTTTAATTACTACACACTTTGTAGCTCATTTGGCATCATAGGACATCCACGTTATTGCAGGTGATTTTTTTAAATAAAATTTGCCCGCATATGTTCCCATCATCCTTCATACTTTCTAGCCCTCTTGGACCATTCCTGTGAACACCAGTTCCTGAAGTGTGCTGTCCCAACATCAGCTCCTATGACTTCTGGCTAGAGAGTTAGCTCAAGTTGTTTTGTCCAGTTGTAGCTTATTCACTGACAACTTGAGCTTTAAGGACCTTTGTCCAGGATGGAAACCCACAAGGTAAATCTGGATCCTGAGACATAAAATCTCCCAGTAATATCTCTCTTGTCTCTAAAGCTTTCCTTCTGGACTAAACTTGGTACCAAATCCTTGCTTAGCCACCCTTTATTTCCAGACCAGACTTCTCTGTTTCATTAAGTTTTTCCAATGGACACACCCCAATAAATTACAACTGTGTCATCTATGGTGTTATAAAATGAAACATGAAAACATCATTATTGTTGGTTTGGGTTTCAATATAGCACATAACTGTTGGGATTTTTTTAAAAGAATGTTTATAATAATATTATATATTATTATATAATATGATATAATATTATTATAATAATAGTGAGAACATTTCACTATTATTTCTAAATCCTGGTGCAGTCAAGATCAGCAGTTGGCACAGACACAGACCACAGTACACTTCAGTGATTTCATACTGAGTCATTTGTGTGATATAAAGGCACATTGTACTAAGAAAAAAAAAGTGTTAAATTAAAGAAAAAAGATCTTCACAGAAAGTTGCCTAACGGGAATGGACATGTGGAAAAAACTCTACCAAGGAGGAAAAATACTTTGAGTGTTTCATGTGAAAGGATGACAAGAAAGACAATGAGAAATTCCTATTCAAAGAAAGACCATGGTCTTATGACAAATATTGCCAAAGAAATGGACGGTTACATGTTTTAAATTAAATTAAATTTTAATGAAAAGTAAAATGCTACCTAACATTTGAACATAAACTTTAAACTTAAAAAAATTACTTTGAAATCTTCAGTAGTAAATAATTCCATACTACAATTTTCTATTCAGGCAAATACCAACATGAACGAAGCAGACATTCAGGCATGAAAAGTATCCAGACACATTATATATGCACCTTGACTTGGAGAGTTCTGGATTTGTACTCCATCAAAAGAAGAACATACATAAAGCAAAATCAAGGAAAATCTGGCCATCCAAAGCAGAACTCAGGTGGCTTAAAAAGAACTAGAAAGCACTCACCTAGTGCTACTATGGATGTTGGCTCTGAATCAGACCTGTAAAGCAGCCAAGCTCAGCTACTGCTAATTAAAAAGATGCAATCCAGAATCTATAAGAGACAACAAATTGGAAGCAACTGCATTCCAGGAAATTTTTCTGTGTCTGTTTTCTCTTCACTCTTCTCAGTTCTTCTCTCCCTTCCTTCCCTTCTCCTCCTCATCTTCCTCCTAATCATTGCCTTCTCCTTTCCATCCTTTCATGTCTCACTCACTCCTCCCCTTAGCTCCTTCTAGATCTTTCTTTCAAGAGTGGGCATTGAACCCAGATTCTTGTATAAGCTAGGCAAGCACTCTATCACTGAACTATACCTGTGAAAATATTTCTGAAAGAGAATTTAGCAGTAAATTAGTGGATGAAAATTTCATGGTAACAAAAACAAGTATTAATAAGAAAAGGAAACAAAGCATAAAGAAAAATATGTATGGTACAACTTCAAATAATGCTTCAAAATTAAAATAACAATGCTAAATTTAATCAAACATAATTAAGTTTGTAAAATATAGGGTAGACAGTTTACAACTGGTAGCTTCAACAAGCCAAACTCTCAAATCTTATAGTGGGAGATTAATAGAAAAATGTTAGTCATTGAAAATGTAAGTGGCAGCCATGCAAACCAGCTACTTAAATATATAAAATAAAGGTTAATAGAAATAGCTGAAAGAGTGGAAAGTAGTTTCTTAAGGATGGAAAATATAGCCCATGTTTGTGTACAAACACAACTTTAGTTGTGCCATGCTAAAAAAGAGAAGGGAAAAGCTTTGGTCCATTTCTGTCTGATCAAATGTTCAAGCACTTAACATGTATTTACATCACTGGAACAGGTAAATATTTTCCATTACAGGTGCCTAATTCAAGAGTAACTTTATAAAGGCACTAGTGAATAGGGTTAAACTTAAATAAAGTTATCTGGAAAAACAAACTTCAATAAGAACAAAAAATATAAGAGCTAACATTTGTCAAATACTAATTGTTTACATGTTATATATGGAACCTAATTCTCCCAATATCTTAAAAGCATAGCAGCCTCAAAATTACACAGGAAAAAAAATACACATCTTGAAAATAACGAACTCCCACATCCAGAATGTGACAGCAGCAATATTTTTACTTTCTTTGGTAGGAATACTTACTTCACACAAATCCAAATGTCTTCTCCATATTCTAAGACTCAAGTAGGTGATGACTCTTGGAGAAACTGAGCTTCATTGAACTGGAAATCAAATCTCTGCTGGCTAGTTTGCACATTACTAGAAGGTTCTATGCACATTAGTGGAGGAGAAATCTAATCATCAATTAGGTGTGAACTCTGCATGGTACATTAATGACTGGGCTGTCAAGACATAATATTCCCCCAGTGCAATGGAGGCTTGAATATCATGGGAGTAACCCACGATTTTCTTACTGGATTTAAAGCCAGCTCCACAAGATAACACCCGTATGTGGCATAACTATCAGACTAAGAAACTACAGTTAGACAGGTAAGGCCCTTGGAGAGAACCTAATAATATTATTCTGTTAAAGGGACATATTATCTATACAACTCCTAATGACATTAATATTACCATTAACTAGGTCCTCCATCAATCATAATCAAAGATATTTCCGTTTGGAATAGATGATGATCAATGCTGAGACCCATAACCGACTAAGGTGCAAAAAATAAGAGACTGTACGTATTTCAAACCTAAGGGAACATATATAAACTGCATCCCAGTCGCTCCACTTCAAAGGCTCAGGGATCACTGTAGAATGGCAGAAAGGGTGTAAGATATAGTGGATGACTACAAGCAAATTGTCTCTTCTGGACACAGCAGGGGAGCTGCACGTATGCACTCACAGTGGTTACAATATGCACAGACCCAAGCCAGATCAAATCCCAACATCAGGGGAGTTGAGCATGAAGTCCCACCTCTGTATGAGGAATTGTCGGCAGCTGGTAGCTGCTGGGAGGGCATAGATCAGTTTTCTCTCAGTGTCTAACCCCTGATAAATTGATCTTGCTTGAAGTTGAAGTCCACAGCACAAACTGGACTTGATGAGAATAAAAACGGTGGAGCGGGGGCAAGTTGAGTGAAAGAGTGAGGGAACAGACCTGGGAAGACTTGGGTAAGTTAGATAAATATGATCATACCTAATTGCAGGAATGCCTGAAACTAAACATTCTCTGTCTCTCTGTCTCTCTCTTTCCCTCTCCCCCTCTCTCTTTTTAAATTTTGAAACCATCTTATTTTACATACTAATCCCATTACCCTCTCAAACTCCCCACACCTTCTCCCCACCCCATTCTCAATCCACTCCTAGGAGAGAATGAAGCCTCCCATGAAGAGTCAACAAAGTCTGTCACACCACTTGAAGCAGGACCAAGGTCCTCCCCCTTGTATTTAGGCTGAGCAAAGTATTCCTCCACAGGAAATGGGTTCCAAGGAGTCATTTATCCCAGTACATTCACTAGGGATAAATACTAGTTCCACTGCTAGTGGCCTTACAACCTGCCCATGCCACATAACTGTCACCCACATTCAGAGTGCCTAGTTGAGTCTTATGCTGGTTCCCCACCTGTCAGACCAGGATCAATGCGTTCCCACTAGCTCAAGTAAGCTGTTTCTATGGGTATCCCCATCACAGTCTTGGTCCCCTTCACTCATAGAGTCTAACCATTTTTAAAAAATCCAGATCGCATGGAGTTCTATAATTTCTGGTTATATGAGAATTTCTCTTTCAACTATCCTTGAAATGGAAACAAATTTCTTATATTTAAAGCTGATCTTTATTTTTCTGTTGTGGTGGTCATTCCAAAGCACTGACCTCTTCTCAAAAGCAACCACAAGGTTGAGGGTGGCATGAAGAGAGGAAAAATGCTCTCAGAAAGGAGTTTTCTGTTAGAAAATGAGATAGAACAGCACATGCCCAAACTCTAAAAAAAAAAAAAAAAAAACCAGAAAATATAATGATGATGTAGTCTCTGAGAAACAGACATGAATATAAATTTCTTAGATGCAGATCAAAACACTTTATAGAGCTTCCATTTAGTGGTGGTGGTTTTATGTGCTTAAAATTCTTTCTACAATACAAATTGTAATGAAGATGGTCTTATGATTTATGAAGTAATGATTGGGGTGTTAAAGGTTGAAGATGAGAATAAACATATTCTGTTATTTAATACAATTAAAATAAAGTTTCAAAACTATAATATATTTGTCTAAGTGGTATAATGCACTTCTGAGTCTATAATCTTTCACGGGTTTCACAGCTGTATGGAGATAATACACAATGCAATAACTCCGGCAGAAGTGGATCACTTTCCTTCTTGAACACACTGAGCACATGCTGTTAAGAGGTCAATTAAGGTGGAGGACAGAGCTAGTATGACCTACTTAATGGATACAAATGTCACTGCCGTTGATGGGAAATGCTGAAAAAAAATTATTTCCCAAAGTGTTCTTCTTTCTTGGTTTAGAAGTTGAAAACATCTTCATTGGGGTTCTTTATTTGAATAATCTTGCTCTTCAGGATTGTCTGTTCCTTTGATGTTTGGAGACTTAAAAATGATGCAGGGAATATCCTTTTATTTGGTGAATGAATATTCTCTTTGCTAAATCATTGTACTTGATTTAGTTGCTCTCTTCTTAAAATATACTTTTTCCTTTCTTTTATAAATATTTGCCATCAAAAAAGTACAAAAGGGTAACAGTGAGATGTTTTATGTAATCATCATTTTTAGAATCACTCCAAGCTTTGAGTGCATGCAATCATGTTCACATGTGAAACATTTCTCCAGGAAATTTGCATGACCTAAAATAAGGAAACCGAGGGATGACTTGGTGATTAGCTCTCCTCCTTTCAACTATATACAGGATGGCTAAAAGTAAAGACAGAGACATGCTAATCGTTGTAAATCTTGACTATTCTCTCTCATATCCCAACTGCCTATTCATAGTAATCAACCCAATGGTCTTACTTCCAAACCATGGATGCTCTACTAAAAACTAATTTTACTGGGTATAGTATATTAATCATAATTAGTAGAAAAAGATTGATTTTCATTTGAGCATTCAAAAATACATCACTTTTGATAATAAAAATGTAAATAAGTTTTAAAAAAGAAGTGCTAGAACTTTCTTTAATGGCAAATGAGTATGAAAAGATGCTCCTAAATACAACATACAATTTATTGCTGCTCCTATATAGATGAGTTTAGGGTTGACCACTTGGGACTGACATCCTCTCAGAGGGTTTCTTCCTGGAGAAGAATAGATATCCTTCTCTCAGGAACCTGTAGCTCTTTGTCTAAGGATGGAACCAGGTGAGAATTTCTCCATCCACACTAGGATATCAACTCGTGTTATCACTGTGCAGGTCTTGTTTAGGCAATCACGTTGTTAAGATCTCACGGTGCAGCTCCCTGTCATCTATATAAAAGACAACATCAGGTTTTCTGCTCTTACAGTCTTTGTAACCATTCTTCGGAGTTGTTCTATGAATTAGAATGTCACTGTTGTATTATCGCTGAACACCCCACAGTCAGTTGCTCAAGTTTCAAGTAGTTTGTAGGCCAGGAAGAAAGGGGTTAGGGTGGAGTGAGCCTAGAGAAAGCTTCTGAGAAAGGAAATGTTTAAACTTCAGTGATGGGGTGGATGTAAGAAAATGCTTTATGTAAAATTGTACACTTTGAAATAATAGGATACAACGCAGAAATTACCTACAATTCGCAATGTAAAGTATTTTTGAGTGCCTACTTATATACCAACCACACAACAATATGAATTTAATGTAATAATATTGAAAAGTAACAACTTTTACTTTTCCATTTTTATGAAGAAAGGTTTGGAAGAATGATAAAACCTTTGTAAATTAAATAGAATTTAAAACTGATCTTGGATGAGCTGATTCCTCAACCATGATTCTTAACTGCTAACTAATATACTGATTTTCTTATGGCTAGTGAGAAAGCAGCACATGTCCATATTATCATCCTACCCACAGCGTAGAATCACCTCTACCCACAGGAACAAGCAAAAGACCAGCTCAAGCACCATCGTGAGACTTTGCTTCAAAAAAATTTAAATACAATAAAAATTCAAATTACAAAGTAAAGTGGCAAAAGAAATGGTATCAAATTTCTGGCTTCATATATCTCAGAGGAACATGACTTGTTTGTAAAGACATAACCAAGACAAGATACATACGACAAGATACAGAGAGGGCACTGTAATGTAAACTACAAAGAAAGCACCATGAAAATCAGTAGAGATGAATGAAAGGTGCATCATGTGAGGAGATGTTCGGGAGTTAGAGTAAAAATATGCACCTGCTTAGGTAAGAACAGCTAAAGTGACAGGTGAGACATCAGCCTAGCTCTGGGAACAAGGTACCTTGGAGCCTGTAGGAAATTTGAGCTAGCAATGAGACATTCCTGTGGCAACTATGCAAAATCCTCAAAATCAGGAAAGGGAGTGACAAAAAGTGGAATAAAAATTCCTAAAAGGAAATTTTAAAAGGAGAAACAAAAAAGGAGAGGGTACGGTGACAAAAGTCATCAGGCTGCCTGCCGCAGCTCAAGCTGGAAAATAATTTCTGTTTCGGCTCAGAGCCCTTTGTTCACTGAAGTTTCCAATGGTATATTAGAATGGGTTTCACTGCATCACACTTGCCTGCACTCCCTTCTGACCAGGTTCACCCTTCATTACACCCCTCTCCCCCTCCTATTGATCCTGTTCTCTTCCCAGGTAGCCCTCCTTTACTTTTATACTTCATGTCTCTCCCCTTTTTATGTAAACATAAAACAGCTGCACTTGCTTTTCAAGGTATTACCACAAAATACATGAAATTGCTGCAAATTAAGTTTAATTAGGGTTACCTACAGGAGAATGAGTGAGGGGTTAGAAGCCACAGTGTAGCTCGTTTACCTGTGGCTATGCCACTGAAGAAAATGTCTCTCCCTCCAACACCATTTAGATGAACAGTCGACAGTCAACTCCTCCCTGGGACATGAGAAAGACCTTCTTAGAAGCTCTAGGGTATCTGGGATGGGAATATGTGTGGCTAGATAATGAATGAGACAGGATGGAGATTTTAAAGTGTTTACAATTCTTTGAAAAAAAAAAAAGAGGTATGCCAAGCACAAGAGGAATCCAGAGGGGAAAGGCATGTGAGGGTAGAATTTAATGGGAAATGGAAACATTCAGTTTTGAATAAATGAATAAATAAATAAATAAATAAATAAATAAATAAATAAATGGAAGGGGCAGCACTAAAAAGTAAAAGCCTGGAGTAAGATTAATGAAGGACTTTCTGTAACTGAAAGAGAGAACAGCCTGGTAGGAGTAGTCCAATAGGGGAAATGGGAAAAAAAAAAGGCTGGGGGAGAGGGGTTTCTGAGGAAAGAAGAGGAAAGTTAATACAGAAGAAGATGGGTATACGGTAAAGGGGAATGGCTGGATAAAATTGATCTGATGGGGGCAATAAGAAAAGGTGGGTTCTCCTTAGGAAGACATGGTAACTTACATGAATGGCTGAATAAGCCACAAGGAATCATTCTGTTAACTATTGACACCTCCAAAGAATAAAGCCCTATAATATATATGTTATATTATATACATATCTTATGTACATTTTTTATGAAAAAGCCTTTACATTAAGGTTCTGAGTTGACAGCAGTCCCTCCAAGAGACAAAGGTCAACTAACAAAAACCCTAATGCCAGAAATAAGAAACCCTTTTTCAAGGCACTGGTGTTGGTTTTCTATGAGACTATCAAAACATCCAGCCCATTGCTTTTTCCTCTTTTCTCATTCCTTCTTTTTTTCTTCCTTCCTTTTTTCCGTCCTTCTTTCTTTTCTCCCCAGAAGCAGAATGTACATCTCTATTACTAAAGACATGATGTATTTCAAAAACAAGGCCCAGAGACCCGTAAGCTGGAACTGACCTGAATGCCCCCTCCCTCGGGATTAGTTATCAAGGTAACTCAGAAGCTTCTGAAGAAGAAAAGCAATCAAAAGTACCACCCAGTTCTGATGCTTATGAACACATTAAGGATCAGAAAGACATGATAACCTACTAGTGCAGTAGTGGCAAACACACCTAGGCAATAACCAACTTCCTTCTAATTGGACTTAAGTCACACTCAACAAGAAAGAAATTTGAATTAGTCATAAAAATAAAAGCGTATTTGGGAAAGCATAATGGTTAAGTGGGTAAAGGCACTGGCTGCTCACACTGAGAACCCGAGTTCAGTGTCCTGGATCCACACATTGGAAGTAAATAACTGATTTCTGAAAATGATCCTCTGAAGTCTACATACATATGTAGCATGCATACACAAAACACACGTACACACATAGGCAAATGCAAAATAAATAATAAAGAGTATTTATTCCACATTCAAATAATTAAAATTTCTGCTTAATAGATCGTGTAGGACATGGAAGTAAAGTACACACTATTCTAGAGTTGCATTTTCTTCAAGACTTCCTTGGAATAACTGAAATTAAAAACATTTTATGCAGATGTAACTTTTTCTTATCTTTTAATGACTTCCTGCAAACTTTTATAATATTTATTGCTATAAAATATCAGGATGAAATGACCAAAATTTCTAAGTGACTGCTTCCATAAGTGATAAAATGGTCAGGTTCACATCAAGCTGTAATACCTAGTGACAGTTTTAGGAGATTTTAAGAATACTTTTGTTGTTGCTGTTTAAAATTTTAATGATGAAAGTTTGGTGCAATGGCTGAACTTAATTGTTCCCTATAACCAATTAACATCTAGGAGGCTGAGATTCACCTTTTATTTCTAAAGACAAACAGATATCTATGTTTTAAATGTTAAATATATCCTATTTTTGCTATGTGTTACATTTTTAAAACTTTCCCTTATTTCAAGCATGTTCTTACTCCCGGGTCTTTTCACTTTTTATTCACTTTATTGTAAATTTCCTGCTCCTGGGTATCCACACAGTTTCTGCACCCCTTGACACAGGATGTGTTTAAATGTCACAGGTACCGCATGCTTTGACTACTCTGGCTGCAACTGACCCTCCCTGCTTTCAAGCATCTCAACATGCTGAAAATTAGTTTATGATGTCTTTTTGGAACAGAATCTTGTTTCGGCAAAAGCAGTGACTTGGTTTTGGTCACCAGCCACAACTCCCATACCTGGAGTTTAACAGTAAAAAGAAAGAAAATCTATGCAATGAGCTAATGTTACATTTTAAAATCTAGAGGTGGAAACATGGTTTGTTGACTTCAGGAACCACAGAGTTGGGAAAATTGAATTTCCCTTGTGAATAGTCCATATTGTCTTGACTGTTTATTTTTACTGCAGTATTCCAACATTGGATCATGCTAGTTTCTGGGACTCTTATACAATTTAAAATGTGCAGGAAAAACTAGATACAGCCTCTAAAATATAGTTAACCTCTCATTTATCATTCTTCAACCAATAAGAGCACAAAATATCATTCAACATAAAGGAAAAGATGACCTACCCCAGGAAAAGTTCTATCTTTAAAAGATTACAGATTCTCTGGTATTTTACTCTTTAGAGCCAAAGTTGGGGAAACCACAGAGGCACATAAAATAAAAGTGAAAACTACCATTTATTTACTAAATATATATTTACGACAATATTCTGATTGCACATTTAACTAGTTTTTGTTGTTAGGGAAAAAGAAGACAGTGCTGGCAAATGAATCCTTTTGTCACAGGTGGTCAATAGAGAATGGAGGCCAAATCCTGATGAGGAGCAGAGGATGCCTCCATCAGCACACTTCAGCATTGTTCCCAGAGTAGTCTGTGGGCACAGGCCCAAGGGTTCTAAGTCCAGGGAAACATCAGCTTTTGTCCCATGCCATTTATGTCCCCTATTATCTAATTTTCGAGGATGAGTGGAAAGTTCTTAGACATTTTCATAAGAATAAAGTGGTGCAAATTGATAGTTTGTCTGAAAATGACAAAGAAAAGGGATGGAGTGGGAATAGTTAAAACTGAGTCCAGAATAAGTTATTGTTACAATTTTATCTGGGTCACTGCTGACAGAATTCACACTGACCAAAATGCAGCAGTTCAGTTATAAAAGTAAAACCTCTATGATTTCATTTATTCTTTGTTCAATGCTTGGTTGTTCAAAACAATGAATATCAGACTGTCCTGGCAATTATTACGCAGTCCAAGTTGGACTTCAGTTCACAGTGTTCCTGTCTCTGTATTTCTAGCACAGCAATCTGTTGGTCACCTCATCTAATTCATGTTATCCAATGTTAGGACACACACCCAACCCAGAAACATCTCCTTCCCTGCCTCTCACAATCCTGAAGTTCTATGGATCTCTGGAATTTTCTCAAAAGATCAATCAGCTATACCCATACTCACTTTTAAAAATTTCCTCTGAATATTGTGAGCTCATAACTCCAAAATCCCACGACAGGAGTAAGAAAAGGTGGGGACACTTTGTGATGGAGCTATTCGATAAATCAACTATTCATTGGCCACCAGCTGTATGCTTTCCTGGATGCTCTCAGAAAATAAATGTCAAATAACATTCTGTATTTATCTGATGAAGATTTTACCCTATAATAAGAGGAGGAAATGCCAGCTATAATACCAACTTAGTTCATACTGGGGAAAGATAAAACATGTGCTGTCATTAAAAGTAAAAAGTAATCTAAAGGTTCAAGACTTTGGAAGAAAATATTGTAATCCAAGAAGAAATCATAGGAAGTGAACAGACTCCCGGCGTGGGCATTAAACACGGAAAGAACCATGTTGGAAAAAGCAGAGCGGGGATGAAAACACAAGAATAAAACAAGTTCTATTTAGGAAATTACAGAGTATAAATGGCAGAATACCAGGAAGCAGACTTGGAACTCACACTGTAGTGACACATGGGTGTGAAAGATTTAATACTTGACTCAACAGACAAAAACAAGCATTAGAGAAATTATGAACTGCATGCCACCATGTAGGATTCTGGGAATGAAGAGACAAGGAGTCCAGATAAACATCAGCATGGGTCTGGAATAAGGCACTGATGACAAAAATATGAAATACCAATACATTTCAGGGTAGAAAACTTGATTCATCAGCTCTCTGTGAATGTTGGAGAGGGCGTTTTATTGACATCTCTTAGATACTGAGGTTCAGTGACATGGGAGTGGTGGTGGAGGGTGTTAGTAGGCAACCTTGCAAGCACACTATGTGCTTTATATCATTCTATCCTCGCTCTACAAAAAAGTAAACAATCCTACACCATTTATGAGGAAATTGAGCTTAAGAGAAAACAGGCAACTTGAACGGCAGTGGTGGCTGAACCCCACACAGGATCTACACTGAAGGTCTCGGGTTACATTACAACCTGTAGAAGAATGGGGGTGGGTGGAAAGAGTAACAGCAGGAGTCATAATAATTAATAGATATCTTTATTTAAAAGTTATAACAAGATAAGTAGACTTATGACTGGCATCAATTTATCAGATGTGTGCATTTTTATTCTCTCCTAATTTCATGCTTTTCTCCTTTTTTTTTTTAACAAACTGTTAAGTGACAAGCATATAGTCAGTGCACACCAGGTATCAAAGCCAATTAAAAGGTAATTAGATCAGAGGAAGATTTAATAAGAGATATGAAATGTGTATGTCATTCACTTCCTGATTTAGGATGTCTAGAAAAATTCAGAGGAACGAAAAAGGTTACCTCTCATATTATAGACAGGTTCCAAGCATAAGGACAATGAGAAAAATTATTTGCATATTTATTAGAAGGTTAGCCAACAGAATTAGAGGGACAGCTACTAAGTATAAGTTATACAGGGACAGAATCTGGGAGCTCAGTATGGTTCCCACATTGCAGTTTCGAGGCTGAAATGATGAGTCTGTCTTTAAAACTTCTCAGCCTCTTCCATCAGTACACCTTTGGAGCTGTAAACTAATGCGACATTGTATCATGGCGCTTCATAAATTCCTTCCTGAACACATGAATAAAACATTTTACATTATTGACCTTTATAGGTTGAATTAATTTTGGACACACATACAATATAATATCAGACCCTGAACAGATATTTATAAAGCCGTGCTCCTGACCTCTAAGAAATGCTATTGAAATGAAATAGACTCTCTTATTTGTTTCTGGCTTCAGTTTACATTTGCTTTGCTTCTTTGGGTTATGATTTATTCAAAGTATTTATTAAAAGTAGACAGAAGTCTTATAGGCCCTGGTGGTAATTGTAAACTGGGCAAGTATATGAAAAATCATCATCTGTCTGAGCTAATTTAATAGGCACAAGAGGAGGGAGGATGCGGGAAGAAAACAGACCTGGGAATCCCTCAGTGTAGAGCCACAATTACTCCTCTGAGCATCGCTCTACCTGCACCACACACCTCTGCCACGGCCCACCTGACCACGCCAGGGGTAAGCATTGCACTCTCCAGGCACCCCAAATAGCTATTATTTGGGGAAAAGTCACCTGAAAGGGACAGTCCTCGCTGGGCCGAATTAGAAACATTTAGTGGAAAGAAATTTGTGAGAGGGAAGTGAGTTAGGGGTGGGAAGGAGAGAGGTCGCTTTTCGTGAGCAGAAACTTCAGAAAGTTTAATAGACATTAATTTCGAGGACACACCTTGTACTCTAAAGGTTTTAAAAAGAGAGAAAAAAGACAGGTCTAAGTGGAACTGAGAGTGGGGGTAAATATGAATGAAATACATTATATAAAATCTCACTGATGTAAAAAACTTTTTCTAAAAAGTAAGCAAAAAAATTTTCATGTGATGATGCAATTGGTTTTTAATCAAATCCATACCTGAGCATTACTTTTATTCTTTCTAGAGGTTATATACCTGGGGGGGGGGTCTTTCATTTTCATTTTCATGAAAAATTTGCAGCACAAATACATGATATAGATACAGTTTTTTTTTTTTTTTGCTTTTTTTTGTATAGATGTCTCAACATTTCAGCTCAGGAGTATGGAAATACTCTGTTGATAACTAATAACATTCTTGAGACCAAATACCATCTTGTGACAATCTTGCCTCATATGATTATAGAGACATAGTTAAAATATTATAATTTACAATAAAACACCAACAAATCCAACCATCTTAGTATGTCAGGTCCTCTGTCCTCGGTACCATTCCCAGCACTTACACCTGTTGTCCAGCATAGATCATAACACCCATTGCTTCCCAAAATTTACTATATTGACCTCAAGTGCACCCACAATTCTGAACCATCACAAATATGAAATAATTTCCTGCTCATTGTTTTCTTTTTTAATATTATTAATAAAAATAAAAATAATAATAATTATTATTATTATTACAAATTTTCACCTCATCTCCACCTCATATTTCCTTCCCCCTCCCCCTCCCCCTTTCCCTCCCTCTCCAGTCCAAAGAGCAGTCAGGGTTCCCTGCCCTGTGGTAAGTCCAAGGTCCTCCCCCATCCATCCAGGTCTAGGAATGTGAGCATCCTAACAGACTAGGCTCCCACAAAGCCAGTACCTGGGGTAGAATGAAAACCCAGTGCCATTGTCCTTGGCTTCTCAGTCAGCCCTCCATGTAAGCCACACTCAGAGATTGTTTTCACAGAGTGGCCCAAACATGTCTCCAATTTTTGACCCATATGGTCAGACTTGAGGTCCTTTAGCGTTGATTCTTGACCAAGCTCTGTCACCAGAAGGTGACATGAGCATTTTATTTCAAGGAAAACTAGCCTGAATGCTTCTCTATCTCTATGGTTTAAAAATATAAAAAAATCATTCTCCCTTACATATTCTTGTCTGTAATTACTTATTCCATAAAAACAGGTTTGAAATTAAAAGATATTTTCAGAGAAGGTGGTTGAGCACGCTATATGTGGAAATACATACAAATTCCTTTTTTCTCAGGAAAGGACAGTTTGCTCCCTCCGTTTCACATCACCTTATACACTCTAAAAACTGCACGGGAAACACCACATTCACACTATCTGTCCAAGTCATCAGACAAAGCTGCCACGTCCTTGTTTATCAGGTCAGCCTTGTCAGGGCAATAATCTACGCCATTCCCACTCTTCAAATACAATAGTTCTGACATGGGGACAACTGACTATATTTGAGAGAGAAGGGTTAAATAAAATAGCAAAAGCAGAAGTTTTAATCCTGTGGTCCATTGAGGTAGCCTAAGAATTATCACATGTACTTACTCATAAGTGGTTTTTAAACATAAAGCAAAGAAAACCAGCCCACAAATCACAATCCCAGAGAACCTAGACAACTATGAGGACCCTCAAAAAGACATACATAGATCTAATTTACATGGATAGTAGAAAAAGACAAGACCTCCTGAGTAAATAGGGAGTATGGGGACCTTGGGAGAGGGATAAAGGGGAGGGGAGAAACAGGGAGGGGAGCAGAGAAAAACATAGAGCTCAACAAAAATCAATAAAAATTAAAAAATAAAAAAGAATACATTTGATAGTTCTGCGCTTCAGTACCCGTGGTCTCTTGCCCTAAGACATTTGTTGTTTAAACTGTTCTCTGTGTTGAACCTACAAACAAAGCTGGATTGGTAAAGACTCACATATTTTGTCCTAGTTACATTAACATTTGAACATTCAAAATATCTTCTCAGGTGAAAGTTTATTATAAGGATTTCCTAGGCAAGGTTTTATAAAAATTTTTATCTGTTTAGTCTTCTGAAAACATGAAACCATTTGAAATGAGCATTAGTAAGTAAATGTAATCTTTAACAATGAATTTTTAAAATTTGTGCTGTTATGAGGCACTGGAAGGGTTTTGTGGTTTGTGTTTTCTGGAATTGCAGCTGCACGTGCTTAGAGTTCCTCCGATGTCATTGTGGACAGACAAACAAATGCTTCATACAAAAAAAAGTTCCTGGATTCACTGTCCCAAACAGTAAGTCTCTCAATCGCAGACTTATTTTGTGTGGTCAGATATTAATGGCTTAGATTTCCTATTTTTATAGCCCCTCTGATCTCTTGTTATACCCCACATTCCAGACAACATATCCAAACAGGTACTGGGCATCTTCCTAGCCTGAGATTACATAGTTTTCCAGAATAATTAATATAATCTATTACACTCCTCCAACAAATATAAAGATCAAAAGCATTATATTTCATTCAAAAAGAATAAAAATTTAGAAATAAGATATTAATCCTATACATGATAGTTAAAGTAGAAAAAGAAAAGCAGGGGCGTTCAGTTGTTATTGTTTTGATTACTTGCTTCCTTGATTATTTTACATGAAACTTTCCTTTTGTCTATGTGACAAATCTTACCAGAATTAAAATGACACTAAAAGACATTAGCTCAGTCACTTCAGGGTGACAACAGGGAGAACTACCTGGGCTCCCACAGGGCTTTCATGACGCCAGAACCTTTGTGCTGGATCAGTATAGTGTGTTGGAGATATGGCATAGTCCATAAACACCTGGAAATACTCAGTCCTTCCAACTCATTCAGTTCCTGCTCAAATTGTTAATTCAACATTGTAATTTGCATGCCAGGTACCCACCCCGACCCAAGATTCTATTCATTGATAATTTTTCCAAAAAGCAACTGAAGTTCTTGACTTGACTCTGTAATATAGAGTAAATCCATGAAAAGCAGAACTTTCCTTTGCCAATGGCTACTCTTGATAATTTTCAGGGTATTAAATTACAATCCAAAGGTCATTTTATTAAACATGTTAGGAAAGAAATAAGCATAAGTATATATGTTTTAATTCTCATAAGTAATATAAGACTCAGTATTAACCAGGAATGGACTTCTTATTATATTATCAGGCTCAGTTAACACCAACATTTTTATTATATCAGTGTTATGAGGATTATAAGATCACACAGTTTGGGGAAAAACATCTTTAATTCACAACTACTCATTAGTCCGCTACATCTGGGAGCAAGGAAAGATGGTTTTACTGAGAGAATAAAAGAAACAAACCATATATTTTCACAACTTATGGCAAGTTAAAAAAATCAAGGCTATAGGCATCACTTTAACAATCATTCCTAATCCAGTATGTGTAACTAGCAGGTCATAAGAGATTGAAAAATCGTGAAACATATCATCAGAGCTTACAATGCCCTTCACTGAAAAACTTCAAAATGATGTAACCCTGATAATTGCTAAAAAATGAATTTACACCCTGCAGGGTAGGAGTAATAAGGCCAAACTATCATTCCTCAAAACACAGCCATCATGCTAATAGCTCCACCATAAGTCTGAACGATGCAATTAATTCCCTGGCATTTATGCAAGTTTTCTACGATGAATCCATGTGAACTCAGACATCATCAGGCAATATTTATGTGCTGGGTACACAAATAGCCTTGCCACTCACAAACTCCCTCCTTAATGCAAAAACACCAGCATATCTGTCTCATTTACATTAGCCTCAGACATGGCACGTGCCACACATAAGGGTGGCTGACAGGAGACTTCAGTAATGGTAGCTGCCCCGAAACAGCCTGGCAAAAAGAATTTGTGGCAAACCTGGCATTCTGATAAATATGGAGATACCCAACTGCAAGGAATCCGGGATAGATAATTCTGTTTTCAGACATTATTTCTGGGTCATTTTGCAATAGTCAAAGTCCTCTAAAACTGGCACTCATATAAAAAAAAAAACCACAAGTTTAAGTGTTCGCTATTTAAATTAGTCTCCAGAATCTTCAGGAAACAAGATGTCACCTTGGCAGCCTTTTGCATGTGCCACCCTATCTTTAAATGTCAGACTTAAAACATCCAAGAATATTTCATAATGTTTCCCCCAGCCATATGTATTGTGATAGAATAATATTTGTTCACAGTATTTTAATTTGTAAGGATTAGACATGAAACCCCTTTAGGAAAATTCATAAATGCAGGAAATTGAAAGACCATGCTATGACTTGATAAATAAGGATCTTAGACTTAAAATAAAATTGTCACAACATACCACATTTTATTATAGAGATGAATGCACAGATGGTAGTTCCTTGTATACTATTTTATGACATCCCAAACTCAACAACCTAACTGACTTCAATAATAGACTACACAGTAAATCTTTCATAGGCATTTTAGGTTAGCAATGGTCCTAAAGCAGGAGGATAATGGATGGTCCACTCCATCACTTTGAGAGAGGGAAAACCACATTCACATAGTGTTCATTAACAACCATTGTTAGATTTATGTTATTAGCAGTAATATATGCATTACAACTTCTAATGCATATATTAAACATTACCCTAGGCTTCTGTAAACAGGAAAAGAGATTGTGCACACATACAGTGTTCAGAGCTACCTGCAATTTAATTTGGGGCTTGGAACATATACTCCAGAGTTACGAGGAGACTACCATAAGAACATTCTGGACAAAACAGAGGTCTAAATGCTGCATGAAGACAGTATAGATGGGGAGAGAAAAGTGTGAAGGGGAGAATGGGGGGAGCTCGGAGGAATGGGGTGCTTGGGATATAGGAAGGGTGGATATGGGAGCAGGATATATCTTAATTTAAGGAGCCACCTGAGGGTTGTCAAGAGACTTGACCCTAGAGGGGTTCCCAGGTTTCCAGGGAGACGCCCCCAGTTAGTTCCTTGGGCAGCTGAGGAGAGGGAGCCTGAAAAGGCCAGTTCCTATAGCCATACTGATGAATTTCTTGCATATCACCATAGAACCTCCACCTGACGATAGATGAAGAAAATGACAGAGCCCCACATTGAAGCACCGGACTGAGCTCCCAAGGTCCTGATGAGGAGCAGAAGGAGAGAGAACATGAGAAAGAAAGTCAGGACCGTGAGGGAACCTCTATCTGGCGATAGATGGGGAAAATGACTGAGCCCCACATTGGAGCACTGGACTGAGCTCCCAAGGTCCTGATGAGGAGCAGAAGGAGAGAGAACATGAGGGAGAAACTCAGGAACTTGAGGGGTGCGTTCACTCATGGAGACGGTGGGACAGAACTAATGGGAGATCACCAACTCCAGTTGGAATGGGACTGATGGATCATGCGACCAAACCCGTCTCTTTGAATGTGGCCAACAGCGGGGGCTGACTGAGAAGCAAAGGACAATGGCGCTGGGCTCTGATTCTTCTGCATGGACGGGCTCTGTGGGAGCCTTCTCAGCTTGGTCGATCACCTTCCTGGACCTGGGGGGAGTTGGGAGGTCCTTGGTCTTAGCATAGAGTAGGGAACCCTGAGGGCTCCTTGGCCTTGAGAGGGAGGGAGGGGATGTATGCGTGGAGGGGAGGGGAGGGAAGGGGGAGAAGGAGGGGAGGGAAGGGGGAGGAGGAGGGGAGGGAGGGGGAGGAGGAGGGAAGGAGATGGAAATTTTTAAATATAAAAAAATAAACCATAAAAAAAAGACAGTATAGAGAATTTCTCCATATGTGCAATAGGACTGGACCAAAGTCAAAGCAACTGTCACTATAGTTCTTCAGGGGCACAATGAAAAACCAGAAGACTCAAATTAATGACCTTAATATTGTGCCCCAGAAAACCTGAAGAAATCCACCCATGCTAGAGCACTTTGTCTGAGCACTCACTCTTTCAATGGGTTTCAGGTAAGCTTATGAAGCCAAGCCTCTTCATATAAGCTGTGGCCCCTGATGACTTTCCAAGGCTGCCTTAATTGGCAGTGCCTGGCAATACACAGTACTTAGGCCCATTAATTTTTGTTTAACTACTAATATAATTGTTAATACTTTTTATTTTCATGGAAATATTTCCAAAGGAAAAAAAAAAATCCCCATTTCTAATAAAAAGCCAAACATTGCTGTGGTGACATTTTCCTCCACGAAGAAGATAAAGCCAGACAATTTGGCATGCAGCATACGTTTTAAAACTGTACAAACTACCAAAGACGATAGAAAGGCAGATGAGAACATTTTAAAAATTAAAATGTCTTTTGATTGCTCTGGGTTGTGTCCCGTATTACAGAGAGGAGCTGTCAGCCTTGGTACCTTTATAAATGATGGATTCTGTACAGCATAGAGTGGCATGGCAAAGATATTTCAAATTTTATTTTGAAAGCATTGATTCCCATACATCTTTGAAATTAAATTTCCCTCATGATTCGACTCTAAACCTCGTACCCTACACTAAGAAAAAAACAGGAGAAGGAAAATTTCTCCTTTATCGTCTAGCCAAACATAAACTACAGGTAGAGGGTAGAAATCTCATGGATTAAGCATTTTATGAGTCTGATTTTTCTCTATTGAATACAGTCTTTCTTGTCTTTTAAAGTGCCTGGGTATGTCTTGCATTCCTTCTATTTCTCCTACATTTGTAAAATACAATGAAAAGGCTAGTGTGTCTAGCAGTGTGCTTTGTTTCTGCTTATCTGATATTGCACTAGCCAAGATTTCATTATAGCATAATAAATGTTTGCAGAATGAATGAGTGGAATGTCAGCTTCTAATTCTCTGATCTCCTTTTTATTAATATTAAGTTTCCCAAAGGTTTTCTCTTTTTTGTGCCCACTTTACTTGGGAAATATTGAACAATCCTTATGCAGATTATTTTGCTATGTACTTTGCTAATAGGCAGAAAATACCATTGAGTCTTTCCATCATAGACCTGTGAATTATGTATAAAACCAGCACTGAGTTTTATTGAATTTTGATGCTTATCCATTTATATTTAGAAAGCTAAAAATGAAGAAAGATGTTTCTTCACGGGGCTAATTACTAAACTCCCACTGTCATGAAAGTCATTTTTCCCAAAAGAAAAGCCAGCCAGTTAAAGGAATATGATCAAAAGAAAATGTTTGCCCTTCATACTACAGCACATAGTTTATTATAATGTGGTGCACAGTGTAAATACTATGGTCATGAATTAATCATGGCACTTATTTAGGCTCTATCAGTAAGGACACTCAAAATGATAACAATATAAGATTTTAGAATGCCTAAAATATGATTGTAAATCTAAGAGATAATATAGATTGTTTAAAAGTTTAATTACTGCTAAATAATAGGAAATATTTGGTTTATTTCTCACTTGATTTCAATTGTATGGAATGCCACCTCTGCTCTCCACACTGCATCCCTTCAAGAATTTTCAGTGAACCACTATAGGGACAATAGAGGCTGAAAGAAACTAAGAGAGGTGAATTCAACAATTAATGAAACCAAATAAAGTCTGTCTTTCTGAACCTAGTCTGTTTTGTGTCATGTATGTATCTTCCAGTTTATGTTGTTGCAACACTAAACAGTATCTTAATCTGTATATATTAAAGACATTGTTGATTGACTGGCGTGTGGATGAACACGTAGCTTGATTCTATGTCTTGGCACTGTATTAATTGTGCTGCAATGATCCTGAAAGTACAGATATTTCGTTGACTTAGTGATTTTATTTCCTTTGGACATATTCCCAATAGTGGAAGTGCTGGTTCATATGGTGTCTCTCAAATGTTTGTGGAATTGTCAAAAGTTTTTCATAATGGTTCTATGAATTTGAATTTGCATTTTGAGTAGCAGAGCAACAAATTTACTTTTTTCTTACATCCTCTCACACACTCATTATCTTTCTCCTTTTGGTAACAATTATTCTAATGGGGATGAGCTGACCTCTCCTTGTCTACAGCTTTACATGTCTGCAGTGAAATATTGAGTATGTTTTATGTAGTCGTTGTTTGCCAGCATGTGTTACTTTAAGAAATGTCTATTCAAGTCCCTTCTTCATTTTTAAATCAAGGGGGAGAGAGAGAGAGAGAGAGAGAGAGAGAGAGAGAGAGAGAGAGAGAGAGAGAGAGAGACAGAGAGACAGAGAGACAGAGAGACAGAGACAGAGACAGAGACCGACAAACAGAGACAGAGAGACAGAGACAGAGACAGAGACAGAGACCGACAAACAGAGACAGAGAGACAGAGACAGAGACAGAGACAGAGTGGAAGACAGAGAGTGGGAGAGGGACAGACAGACAGACAGACAGACAGAGACAGAGAGACAGAGACAGAGACAGACAGAGTGGAAGAGAGAGAGAGTGGAGGAGGGAGAGAGAGAGAATATGTGTGTGTGCATGTGTGTATGTAACTGACCTGTTAAGAATCCCATCTGTGTTTTAAATATTAAAATACCGTAAACTGTGTAATAAGTAAACACTGCCCCAAATTGTAGTCTGCTTCTTCACTCTGATGATTATTTTTTCATTCCACATACAGAGGTTTTAAGGGTCTGGTTTTTGATTTTGCTTTACTCTTATATTCTCTGTGCTTTGAGGTAATATCCAAAAGTCATCACTGACTCCAGTGCCATGGAGCTTTTCCTTCGTGCTTTCTTCTGATAATCTTACAATTTCAAGTTATACATTTGCATTTTTAGCCACATTCTTTCCTTCAATGATATGATGAAAAGAGTTAAGTTTCTGCTTCTAAATGTGTGTACTAAAGAGACAGCACAATGTTACGGAAGGTATATTCATATGAAATGTCTAAATTAAATAAATCACCATATATATATATATATATATATTATGTAGAACAACTTCTTTACCTTGTCAAACTTAAAGTCAACATTTCACCTATTACAAATACTTCATGATCTTATTCTATCACCTGAAGAATGAATCCAAACAAGAGTTCTTCTACTCTACTTCTATTAGTTGAGGCAGTGAAAGGTTGCTGGTAAAAGTTTAAAGTACTCAGCTTGATAGGAGGAATGAGCTCAACATATCTGTTCTAGAGCAAATTATTACATATAGTGGCAGTGTACTGCATCTCAGAGCCTTAAATACTCATAAGAAAGAGAATATATAGGAAATAATGAATATATTAATCAGCTCCACTTAATTATTTGCCAATGCATATGTTTCAAATAACATGCTGTAAAATGACATGTATACATGTGTGTACTTCATGTGTCAATTTTAATAAATATCTAAAAGATAAAAATATGTACACCATGATATAATATACACGTTTTAAATTTGTACTTTAACAAAAAATAAAGATTTTAGAGTATAAACACGTTAGATGTGAACTCTTGGAAAAGGGACTCTGCTGAAATATAAGGGAAATATTACTGCCAAGAAAGTGATAGAGAAATGAAGCACTAAAAGGTTGTTCTTACCATGAACACATATGTAGTGTTGATTGGTTATTCGCTGTACTAATTTAAAAACACCCCTCTCTCTTGGGGTCATTAATTTTTAGATCATAACACTGTAATTTTGGAAAAAATTAAGTGCATCATGTTAGGACCCTTCAAAGGCTATCCTCAGCAATTATTTTGTGGTCCTCTTCAATATGAGGAACAAGATTTAGGCCTCTCTGTGTTATCTTAAATCAGAGCCCGTGTAACAATTTCAGTTCTCCAGTCAGTGTGATGTACAGGAGGGGCCTGGTGTCACAGGCATAGACAGCGTCACTAGTGCACATGCTCTGTGGCTTGATGTGCAGCCTCATCACACACATGGGATATATTTTAAAAAAATAAAATGTAGAGTGTAAAAATAAAAATAAAATACTGACTCATCTATCCAATCACTGCATAAATATTTATGAAGGCACTATTTTTACGATATTGGGTAAGGTGTTATAAAATTTAGGAATAGAAAATGGAGCAACATACTTGCTTCCAAGAAGCCTCCAACACAAAAAGTAATTCAACAAGGAAGCTAAAAGAATATTGCTTGTCTGCCCATTTCCCCATGGACTCCTTTTCCAGATTCCTGCAAGTCACGCCCTGGTACACTCACCCCTCAGCTCAACTCCAATATTTCCTCATCTGAGGTGGCCCACAGATGGACAGGACAACTTGGCAGATGGTCCCAGGGAACTTATATCACTTTATCCCCCAGCCTCCATGGTTAGGAGAATAGGGATGCGGGCATCCATTCTAGCCTCCTAGCTGCTTCCTGGACCATTCCAGGACTGGTCTGACTATTTTCACAGTTACCCTGCAGGGCTGTCACGTTAGACCCTCTGCTTGCTTGTCCACTTTATTCTCAACGAGATTCTAACACACCACTTTCACATGAGCTTCTTTGCAGAGTCAGCTGCTAGAGACAGGGAGCTATAATTAGTGTCTTTCCTACAGAAACTGCACTAGTTAAAACAAATACAATAACTGAGATGCTGAGCCTGAAAATTATACAAAGGGGGGAGAAATGAGAAACTGAGCTTTGGGGGGACAGTGTAAAAGTCGATGAACAGCTACAGCAAAGTTCAGGAATATAGTTAGATTTCCAAAATCTTGAAAGGATCTAAATGAAAAAAATTAAAATGGAATGACATCAACTTTTTAGAAAACTGGAAAATATGGAAAAGTTTCAAGTAAGGATATGATCTTTAAAACTCACCTTATGATTCACTCAGTAGGTAAAGTCATTTCTTGCTGCCAAACATAATCAGAGTTCAACAGTTAAGAACCACATGGTAAAAGGAGAGAACTGACATCCAGTTCTCCTCTGATCTTCACACATGCACCACACACACATAAATGCATGCATATATGAATAAAAGTATATTTAAAAATTAAAGATTAACTAAATAAATCAGAATAAATGCTACCACAATATTCCTGAGCATCCCCTTCCCTTATAAACACAAAAGAGGATAACATTAAACTTGAAAGACATGCTGTGCTAATATTTTACCCTTTCTCCTGGAGGATGAAATGTATCAAACAAAAGCCAACCCCTATCAATATGCACATGAGTTGTAAAACGTAGACACACTCTGAAAGGAAGCTCACATCTCTGGGTTCCAACCCATTACTTCCAACCCTTTAAATCAGTGCTTCTCAAATATTCTAATCCTTCAATCCTTTAATACAGTTCCGCATGTTGTGGTGACCTCTGACCTATAAAGTTATTTTTGTTGTTATGTCATAACTGTAATCTTGCTGTTGTTATGAAGAGTAATGTTAATATATTTTAGGGAGAAAGGTTTGCCAGAACTGACAGGTTGAGTACTTCTGCTTTAAATGAACAAAGGCTGTCGACAAATATTCATTTTAGAATTACACACTCTTTTATCCTCACCATTCCATTTCTAAGCATGGCTCAGGATCAGCCTGTGATATGTAGACCCAGTACATATTGATACAGTATATCTCATTTTGAACCACACAATGATAGCAATAGTTTTTGAGCATTGATGCATACAGTCTCACAACCATATGTCACAGTCTCCAGGGAAATATTTTCACCTTATATAGTTTGACCTATAGTGATGCTCAATAATATGATGGCTTCCTAATAAAGATTATTTACTATTTCTTGGCTCCAGATAGTGTTAATTGCTCTAGGAAATAAAATGTTGCTATCAGACCACTTAAAGGTCCTTAGTTTGGAAGGACTTGACATTCAACCTAGCAGTTTTCCCCTTAAATGCACAGTAACTCATAAGAAGAGCTTGAACATATGTTCTATCCCTTCCCAATTACCAAGGCAATGGTATATTAAATCTCTTTAAATAATTATTTAATACTTTTCCTAATCCCTCGACCCTTTAATGCAGTTCCTTATGTTGTGGTGACCTCCAAACACTAAAAATTATAACTGTAATTTTGCTACTGTTATGAAGAGTAATGTAAATACAGGAGAGATCGGATTTATACATTAAAACTGAGTTTTAGTTTATTGTTATCTACATAGTTGTAAGAGAAATGATAAGACTGCATAATTTTTGGTAGTTGAATAATTCTTACAAATTTGTTCATTAAAGTCGGAGTGTATTTTAGTAACTTTAGACAAAAAAATAAATTCTTCAAAATTGTTGATATATTCAAAGTCTGTTGAATTTGTAGTGTCCCTGAAAGGTCATGTCTTGAAGGCTGGCCCTCACTCAGGAGCGCTCAGTGGGAATTTGAAAAAGCAACTGGACAGTGCAGGTTGTGGTCTCTTTTCTCAATTGATTAACCAACTGATGAGTTCAGAATTTGCTGAGGTATTAGGATATATCTTAGATATATGTGTGATATCTTAGACTATAAGACATTGTTGAAGGCAGTGGAACTCCCAAGACAATATCTTGTCTCTAGCATAAGCTCCTTCTCAAGCTTGTTCTCTGTCTCTCACTATCCATAAGATGAGCTGCATTGCTACACCCCGTGCTTGCCACCAAAACCAAGTTCAGTACACCAAGCCCAGTGAAACAAAGGCGCCATGTGGCAATGTACTGTAATTGCTGAACCACAACAAAAAGTAAAGCTCAATTTCCATTAAGTCTATTTTCTTCTATATTTTTAAATTATTTTTATAATAGTATTCCTATTATAATTTGAGACTTTCATAAATAAATTTTGATCATATTCATTCTACTCTATCAAACCTTCTCAAATGTGTGTGTATTTGTACACACCCAAATTTCCTCTTCCTCTCTCCTTTAAAAAAAAACTATTGAGTCCAATTTATAACAATAATGGGGCAGATGTGGTCATGCAGTAATAAAAAATATTACTAGTTTCCTGATGTAATTTCAGGATTTACCATCTATCATTATAAATGCTACTTGGATTAATATCTTAAAATAAATCTTTCTGTTAACTTTATTGAATAATATAACAACTTTGCACATTATTTTTTTCTGTCTTTCTGTAAGACTTTGATATAGCGTAATTAAAAGGATGTCATTATTGCTGTAAGATCCAGTGGCTTTTCACCAGTTTTAAGCTAACTGGTAATCCAATTACTGAGAATTTCCTCAAATAATCTTATGATATAATCTCTCCAAAGGATATAGATTATGTTTCTTTTTGCATAGATTAATTAGCATGATGTATGCTTGATCACTATTATTGAAACATATGCATCAATATTTTTAAAGGCTGTTATAGAAAGAAATGAAAAGACATTATTTTAAGCCATGTTTGAAACTATTTATTATTTTTTAAATAAAGCATGAAATTCTTAATTTAAAAATTGTGTCCTATCAACAATTTATCTTTGTTCTTAAATGTAACCCTCCTGCAGAATGATGAGGTCTATGTACCATAAGTCATTGTCATCCTTGTACCCTTATCTCCAATTCAATACCTAGAATAGACAAGTCACTCTCTGGATATTTGCAAATAAAATAATAAGTAACCAAGGGATAGTGTGTGTGTCTGTTTGTCTCTTTCTGTCTTTCTGTGCATACATGTTTGTGATGGTGTGTCCTAAAATGGATCTAGGAGGTATTTCTAGAAGTATTATTAATCAGTGCCTCATTTGGTAGCTGTATTAAGACTATTGAAGTGACAAGGAGTCCATCTGTAAATGCAGCTTGCTATATTGCCTTTAAAGCATTTTATGCTTTTACAATCTGCATCAACCTAATTACCTCATTTTCCTTGATGCAATGTTGATATAAATTCATTTTTTTATTCCTATTAACATGCCACTTAGTTCATGACCCTTGAGATAATATCAATTCTAACATGCAAAACATAAATCATAAAGGATCACAGTCTATGCAATAAATGTCTACAAATTAGAAAGCCAGTTTTAACCAAACTTCACACATTAGAGATTTTAAATAAAACTATGCCATGATAATTAATGATTGATTTTTATATAGATGATGATCACAATAGATAGATGATAGATAGATAGATAGATAGATAGATAGATAGATAGATAGATAGATAATTTGTTATTTGGCTTCATAATGTATAGAATTAAATGTAAGAGTTGTGCTCACCTTTTAAGCAAAGAGGCAAAACCGCCTCTATGCTTCAGTGTATCCAGAGAGGGAAGACATCCTTAACCAATTACCAATGGACTAAACACAAGTGTCATGGTCTTTACTCCACACTGAGCAATCTATCAAGAAATGATAATTTAAAAAAGTTTGATTCCATCTCAGCATATAGACAATGAGTACTGTTCCATGCAGAAAGCCAACGAGATGAGTCTCATATTATTAAGGAAAATAGATACATATTAAACACAATGTGAAAATGTAATCTTTCAAAGTAAATGTAAATTTAGAGTAGGCAGTGATGTGGGATTCCCCCTCTGTATGCTGTGAATACCACTGGTTAATAAAGAAGCTTTTTTGGGCTTGTGATAGGGTAGAGCAAAGCTAGGTGGGAAAAACTAAACTGAATACTGGGAGAAAGAAGGCAAAGTCAATGAGAAGCCATGTAACCCCACCAGAGACAGATGCCAGCACTTTACCCAGTAAGCCACAGCCTCATGGCAATACGTAGATTAAGAGAGATGGGTTAATTTAAGATAAGAAAAGCCATGCAAAGATGGCATATACACAGAGAGTCTGGATTATATATATTATTGTGTTTTCTTTGAATTTTTTGACTGTAAAGGAGCTAAGCACAGAGAGACATTTCATTGTATGAGCTGCTAAGCTAAACCAACATATATACTTTAAAGGTATCCTGTCTTCAAAATTTGGATTTAGGATATACTGCCTTGAAAAAGAGGTTCTTTTGTTTCCACAAAGGTTGAGAACCTGTGGTTTCAGTACAGACTAATTTGTTTTGATGGACCAAGAACCCCCACCAAAAGGTTGCTGTGAACACACCCAAAAATACTTAATCCAATAAAAAGTAGAAAGCAGTTTGGAGAGAACTATGCCCAAATTCCCTAAATGATTGTTTATATATGTTAGTTTACATTTAAAGGGGGATATGCCATAGGAATTTCCATTTGTATGGATCTTGGTTTATTGATACAAATTTTAAGTCAATTTTGTTATACATATTTCTTCTCTTGATTAAGGTATTGTGTTTGTACAGCTCATTTAAAAATGTAAAGTATTCTTAACACATATTAAGAAATATATGTTAATAGATAATCATCTATAATAGTCAAGCTTGTGGTCATGTTAGTTAGATTTTTCTAGATATATAGAGATATATTTCAGATGAATTGGCATTCTTCAAACCTTTCAAAGACTACAGAATCTATCATTTAAAATGTTTTAAGAAGTTAGGACTTTTCATGACAATGAGACACACCTGCTCCTGGCAGCACCAAGCTACTTCAAGAGGATGATGGGCTCCAAAGAAGCTCCTTATGTGTTAGTTAGCCATTTGGGCAAGAAACTGCTCTTGCCTGGACTGCTTGATAGTGTGGTATGAACTAGATGTATAGGAGCCAGAGAGAGAAATGACTGCTGAACTTGCCTAGAGGTGAGATGGTCTTTCAGGATTCCTCCTTAATGAAAAAGTCTGCCAGATATTCTGCAGGGCACAGAAGAAAGTGACTGACAAATTGCCAATATAGGCGGAAGTGTCTTCGAACCTTCCTACTTCATGGAAAAGTCTGCTGGATATTACTGGTCTTTTGGTTGAAGATGGATGCCCCAATGTTACCGAAGAACTTTGGTTGACTGTCCAGGCAGCGAGATGGCTCTGTCAATTCTAGAGTTTTGGAAGATGCTTACAATGCACTTCCTGTTGACTTAGGTAATATTCTATCCTTCTGGAGTCTTTGATGGAGTTGAAGAATAGATAATTATAGTTTTCCTTAATTATAATAAAAGATAAAGTAAATATGAATATTGTGACTATAATTCTTGCTTGATACCTGTCTTGTTATATATAATTTTACTTTGTTAATGTTAAAACCTTCCTTTATATTTAAATATAAAACTAAGGTTTTAGAACACACTCTTCAAATTCTCTTATTTGCCACCCATCACAGAAAGGGCCCAGTCCTAAATGTAAAATCAATTTTTAAAATATACAGCTTAATATCATATCCAAGGTAACTTTATATGCTATTTTAAAATAGTTTTGTACATAAAAGTGATGTCATCTGAAGAGTTTTAGATTTGTGGATTTTTTTCTCATTTTTTTTATTAAAAATTTCCATCTCCTCCCCTCCTCCTCCCCCTTCCCTCTCCTCCCTTCCATCCATACCTCCACTCCCTCCCTCTCCAAGCCAAAGAGCCATCAGGGTTCCCTTCACTATGTTAAGTCCAAGGTCCTCCCAACTCCCCCTAAGTCCAGGAAGGTGAGCAACCAAACTGACAAGGCTCACAGTGAGCCCGTCCATGCTGTAGAGATCAAGCTCATCGCCATTGTCCTTGGTTTCTCAGTCCTCCGCCACCGTCAGCCACATTCAGAGAGTCCGGTTTGGTTGCCTGTTCCATCAGTCCTATTCCAACTGGACTTGGTGGTCTCCCGTTAGTAGCCATCTTTTAAATAAAACTAGAGCCCTCATCAAAAATGCATGTCGGTTCATCCCTCACTGCTGTAATAAATACATATTCTGTGCTCAACCCATTCTGTCACAACTATGTTACAATAGTCCATGCACATCAATGTATAAAACAAATTCATCTGTGTATAATTTCTCTGAAAAAAAAACTGAACAAAAGCTACTTAAATTGGTTCTTGCTGCTAAAGAAAATGAACCAAATTGAATAGCTACAGATATCCGTAGACAGAGTCTACCAAAAAAAGTAGTGAACTAATTAAGATAGCTAATTCACCCACTGAGGAATTTTCCTATTACTTATTAACAGCACCTGACAATTTAGAAGCCCTAGACTAGAGCCCCTATTGCTACTATGAGGACTCATCCTCAAGCTGTCATTCCTCAACTCAGGTTGTAGCTACTTTCCACAATGCCTGACAGAAAAGGTTACATAATAACTGCTCCAGGAAAACTCGAGCCAAGGTCTTAACAATGATGAAGGGTCTACAGTTGCTGCTGCTGTGAGCATCTCTAATTTCTCCGTCTAGGGAAAATGATTGAATTGTTCTAACAGGACTCAGAAGGCTGGCTGCTTGGACAATCTCATCATCTTTTGAGGCGAAGTGGTCCCTGTGTTATTGCTGTCTTCAGAAGATGAAGATCACTACCAAGAGTGTCATAACTGTAAAAACTCCTCAGACTGTACACAATCCTCTTATCGATGGATGTATGGCATAAGAACAAGTCACTGATTTGGGCATTACCAGCACACTGAAATTTTCCTTGCAATTCTAAAGGCAATAGATCTGCTACCTTTTAAAGAACCTGCATAAAATACAGTTCTAACCAAGGTCTATCTTGAGCTGTATCTGACCATATTTAATTATACCTTAAATAAATGTTCACTGTATAGAGATCTGACAGTTCACTGTACCAAGCCTGATTATATGGTAGAATTTGTTATTGGTTCAAATTATATTGAACCACATCCAGGAAAAAAATCAGTAAGGCTTGTTTTGGAATGATCTTACTCATCAATTGGTTTCAATGAGTGTTCTATTGTAAAGCTTCCAGAAATATGCTTTTCTTGTGTGCCAAAAGGAAAAGGTACCTGCTACCTCCTTATCTTCTCCTCTTCTATACTAATAACTCTCATGGCAGTCAACTTTCTTAGTGCAGAAGATATAGGGCACCAGTACAGTGTATCTAGAATGTCTGTGTTTGCTGATTTCTATCTGACTTAGCACTGTACTCAAAACATACAAAGAAACGCCACCCCTGTGGTTTGCAATACAGAGCAGCTGTGAAATGGAAAGGACATTAATAATCCAGTGATCTCAAAGAAATAATATATGCCCCTTCTGCATAAAACATCAAGATCTCATTTGACTTATAGTTCACATATTCTTCTAATAGCCTTGAATGAATACTAAGGAGAAGTTAAATTAGTGGTTTAAAGTATCTAATGCAATTAATGAAGGGGACGCAAAAAATATCAGAGTGATAAAATGTGTCACTGCATAAATTTTTCCTCTTTTGATATCAGAAAAAAAAAACAAAGTGAATTTTGGATGTTCAATTAAAAAACTCTCTTAACACAACTACATTTTTTGATTGTATCAAGTACAACAATGTATATTTAAAAACAGAAGGGCTGGAGAGAGACTCAGCTGTTAAAGGCAGGACTCGCAATCAAAAATATAAAATCAGAAATCTAACCAGACTTCCCAAACTTAATGTACGAGATCAGTTTGTTCTTTAACAACGACACCTATCTGAGCCCATAGTGAGAATCACACAAACCAAAGCAACTTAAAGTTATGTTTGCCTTCAATCTTTCATTCTTTTTGATTGAATTATGTCACTTTCTAGCTTATGGTTTGTTTAGCTTAAAATAGATCTGTGACCAAAAGGAAAACCTGGGTTTCGCTTTTCTCTAGTGTGTTATGTAACTTTTTGGCACAAGAGGTATAATTTATAGAAAAATTTATGTATAAGATTTTATCATTTTAAAAGCAAATACATATAACATCATATAATCTTGTAATAATATACAAAGAATACAATGTTTGCCTAAGTATTCTGCATAATATTAGTAATTAAACACACACACACAAACATGCAAGCTTTGACATGTGTGTACAAAGCATCAGTTTCTGTCATATTTACTGAATGATATGTACATATTTCAAAAAAACCTATGAAGAAAAGATCTTAGAGATAATGGGATTTCATGCAAAATACTTCACAAAACATTGACAACCATGCAAATGAAAACAAACACTACTACAAAACAGTTTATCTTAAATACATTAATTCAAAATTTTATACATTGCAATAATTCTCTCATGACACCTTTATTTTCTCTTTCTTTTTGATACTCAGATCTTGAAATATCATAATGACTATCAAGAAATATCTCCTTTTACAAACTGAAGAAACAAACACGGGGACAGTCCTCTTGTCTTTCTGGGAGGATGAATCCTGATATGTACAGTTGGTTCCCCTGGCAGGCTGAGTTGGCTGTTGTCCCTGGTTTTAAAAGCACTCTGATTCTTGGACTTGAAGCAAGACAAGACTACTGACAATATTGATGGAGTATAGAAACCAGGTATGACTCAGAAATCACACAGGTAAAATTTTAGAGTGTCTCTCCATCCAGTCCTAGAAAGACCACTGCCAGCAGCATCGTTACACAGGCCAAAAAAGAAAGAATGCATTCTCTTCCTAATACTGGGAAATAGCTTGTCTTTTTTACGGTTTTCAATATGAAACCTTCCACTCATGTCAAAATACACTTGATTTCAAATGTATATTCTAAAGGAAATTACTGCTTGATGAAAGATTCCCAGATTTTTGAACCCTTGAGTAGAACTATAATGAAAAACCAGTTTTTTAAAGTAATGGTCCCTCTATGCACTGTGTTTGCTTTCTGAATGTCATTTGACAGACTGTTTTGCCTGAGGCACATTTATTTGACTCTGAATGGGAAAGGAAATAAATATATTAGCTATTTCTCATCGAATGGCATTTTACAGCATCATTTTTTCCAAATATAAAATGAAAAACTTCCAAAATGTAGACATTTTACATACTCAAATAACAACTGCATTCTTCATTCTGTGAGAAACAGGATGAATAAGATTATAACTTTTATATCAAAGATTGGCTTCATCAACAATAGAAGAAAATAAATCCTTAAATAAAATGAGTCATATCTTAGAATTTATGAGATAAAAAGGGAGGAAAATACAGATCTGTAAATTCATTCAACACCATTTTAGTTAATATTTCTCTTAACTAAGAAGTCATTTCCTCACTTCAGGAAGTGGCTTATTGTTCAATGTTTATTTAAACACCATATTTACCTTATTAGAATTTTTGTCTCCAGGATAAGGAGAAAATTTTACATTGTTATTGCATTCATGAGAAAAAAAACAGTTGTCATTTCATTCCTAAAATATTTACATGAAGCATTTTACCTTACTTTCCTGGAACCTGACTAAGGTGGATTTTCCTATTATGACCCATGGATCAAAGAAACCCTTTGCTTTTCTGTCTAGATCCTAGTGTCAGGATAATTTCAGAACTTTCTAACATTTTTCCTTCTGAAAGAAATCCAAGTGTATCCACCAACCCCCCAGTCACCAGTACCATATGCATAAAACTTGGTGAGACTTTCTGAAAGGCCAACCCCCCACCATTTTTCACAAGACATAGTGTCACAGTGAGCCAACAAACAAAACTGTCTCAGATCCCCTCTAAGTGGTTCAAAACTACATTCATGTCGACATGGACGGGCTCACTGTGAGCCTTGTCAGTTTGGTTGCTCACCTTCCTGGACCTGGGGGGAGTTGGGAGGACCTTGGACTCAACATAGTGTAGAGAACCCTGATGGCTCTTTGGCCTGGAGAGGGAGGGAGTGGGGTTGTGGGTGGAGGGGAGGGGAGGGAAGCGGGAGGAGGAGGGGAGGAGATGGCAATTTTTAATAAAAAATAAATAAACTGGAAACAAAAAAAACTACATTCAAAAATGAAATGGAGATTTTTTATTTATTCTTGAAAATGTCATATATGTCTATTGAAGAAATTAAATATATGTATACAGTGCATATTAATCATATCTATTCCTCACTCCCCACCCAAATCTCCCCAGAACCTATCCCTCATCATGTCTCCCTCCCAGCTACATATCCTCCTTTTACATCTGTCTATCGTCTCTCTCTCTATATATATATATATGTTTATGTATATATACATAAACATATATATATATATATATATATATATATATATATATATATATATATATTGCTGCCCACATATGCATGGGTATAAGGTTACTGACTGGAGTATGAGAACCTATAACAATACTTGTAAGTAAAAAAGACTCTTTCTCCCTAACAATTATTTCAAACTCTCTTTTATATTTATTTATTTGATGGTGATGGTAAGGTTGATGATGTGTGCATGTGTGTCTATGCATTTTTATCCATCAAGACAATAAAATCAAAATATTTTACAAAGAAGAATGTCAGAGAACAATAAGGACATTGTTTTTTTGCTTGCTTGGCTGGATGGTTAATTTGGGAGGTCGGTTTTTTCAGACAAGGTTTCAATGTGTAGCACTGGTTTTCCTAGAACTTGCTCCACAGACAAGACTGACCTTAGGCTCACAGAGATCCACCTGCCTCTGCTTCCAAAGATCTAAGACTAAAGCCCATGCCACCACTGCCAGGCAAGGACTTTGGTTTTGATAAAAAGCCACCAGTAAGGCATTTGGTGTTGATCTTACATAAGCATGTTGATTTGTCAAAACATGAAATCACACCAATACCACACTATTAACTAAATTACATATTCAGTTCTTGTTCCAGAAGTTTTTTGCACCTTTCCCTTTTTCCTGATTGAGGGTTGCAAAAAGGATTCCACACAGCATTCATATATCAAACCTTTTCAGTCTCCCTGCAAATAGAGACAGGTCTTAACTGACCTCATTTTTCATGATCTTGGCATTTTTAAAGTCTAGTGATTGGGTTTTATGTAGTTCTGACACGAATTTGTCTGATATAGTCTTTGTTAGAAAAAGGTTGTAGGCTTGGAGACAGATGTCATAGCGGTACAGAAACCTCACACTATATACAAACTATAGGATGTTCACATGACTTTTTATGGTTATCACAGTGTAAGATGTCTTACTTATCTTGTACTTAACTCCCTCCCAAAATTTACTATTTTCCCCTTTTTATGTTTTGAAATGAGTCATCATGAAACTCAATAATATGGAAGTAAGATTTCTTTTCCATATCAAAGAATGAGTCTATCTATCATCTTTCTATGATCTATCTATCTATCTATCTATCTATCTATTTGTCATCTCTCTGACTCTTTGACATTTTAAAATTATTTTATTAAATATGTAAATATGTAAAAATCCTCTATCACATCCACCTTTCTCCCTCCCCAAATCATATGGTCTTTTACACTATCTTGTTAGATACCCAGGTAGTTCATTTAATTCCTTATGTGCATGACTATGATATATGTACCAGAGCATGGTTACCTTCTCAGGGAGCACATCCCTGATGAGACCAGATAATCCCTCTCTCAGCATCATTAATATCCAGTAAATCCGCGGGTAATGGTAGGATTCTTTGCTTACCTCCCCCATCTATCCTGGAATTTTTAACTGGCTTCATCTTATATGAGTCTTTTGCATATGTGTTTTCTCTAAGTAAGAGTTGTGATATTTCCCTATTTGTCATTTCACTAGTACTAATGTGAATTCAGTCATATTAATGCCATTCTTTTTGTTTTGTTTTGTTTTGTGTGTTTTTTTTTTTTTCAAGACAGGGTTTCCTTGTAGCTTAGAAGCCCATCTTGGAACTAGCTCTTGTAGACCAGGCTGGTCTCGAACTCACAAAGATCCACCTGCCTCTGCCTCCCAAGTGCTGGGATTAAAGGCATGCGCCACCACCACCCAGCTTAATGCCATTCTTTGTATTATAGTAGATTGTATTATTTTTACTCTTCTAGCAATATTGCAAGGTTGAAAGGACATATATATTTTAAAAATATTTCAGAGATAAATACATTATATGCTAATAGCCCTTATAATTCACAGAAAATTCAAGACAGCATTAACACCGTATACTATCCAATCATAAACTGTTTGTGAGTATCTTAACTATTTTTGATTGCTTTGATAAAACACCAAAGTAACTTATAGAAGAAAGACTTTATGGTTGCTTAGAATTTCGATGGGTAAGTGCATGATCAGCATGGTAGGGAACACAACAGCAGTGAAGTAGGCATAGAACTGGAGCCGGAGCTATGAGCTTACATCCTGATGAATAAGCACAAGGCAGAGAAGAAGCTTTCTCGGAATGGTGTAAATTTTTAAGGCTTAAAGGCCAGCCCTAGTAATAAGACCTCCTTCAACAAAGCTACACCCCCTAATCCCTCCCAAAATAGTTCAACCAACTGTGGATGAAACATTCAAATATAAGAGCCTATGAGGGCCATTCTCATTCAAACCACCACAGGGAGTCAGATAAGGGACACTAAAGTAATATAAGCAGAAAAGAATTCAATGAAATAATACTTAAAGGATTTGTGCAGAATTTTAGCCAATAGTAGCAATAGATGAATCTGCCAAGCTTTCTTAATGACTATATGATGTAGATAGGCACACTGTACATAAAGCAATGCCATTTTCTTATTATTACTAAATAACAACTGTGAGCAGGATGCATTCAGAAATATATTCAAAAATATGGGCATAAGGAAGGGCTTTATAAGGTCATCGGGCTATTAAAAATTAAAACACAAATAAGTAGAGATTAATAAGATTAAAATTTTGGAACTTAGAAGAAGATGAAAGTCTAGCAATCTGCCTTAATTTTCTAAAAGACTTTATCTTTTACTTTTTTCATTATTTGATTTTATTGTTATTCATTTGTACATTCATTACTTAGGTGCTACTGACTCAAATTTCCCCTTATTTTTTAATTTTGTTTCATACGTATATAAAATTAAATGTATTAATGTAAGAAAATTAGGTCATTGCAAAGACAGCTAAAAAACCTATAATCCATACTCTAGCTAAATAAGAAATGATAATATATAAGTCACTTTCAAATGTATAAAAGGAGATCTTATAGATCCTGTAGACATTAAAGGGTTAATAGAAGACTACAAAGAATGATTCTTAGCCAAGTGAAATGAAATGGAGCAATCCTTTCAAAGATACACATTACCATATGACATAGAAACTGGATAGTACAAATAATTATATATCTATTGGTGAAAGGACATCAACAGTCTCCAAATATCAAAGTCATGTGATCCAGATTGGTTTCCTAGTTAAATTTAACCAATCATTTAAGAAACAACATTATACTAATTCTTTACAATCTCTTTCAAAAAATGAAAACAGAGGAATATGAATTGTGTTCCTTCTATAGTGCCAGCACTACTCTAATATCAAAACCACACAAATATTTTAAAAGAAAGCAAAAATGAAGGATAATAACTCTAATGCTCAAAAATCTCATATGAATTCACAAAAACTGTGAAAACATGCACAGGACCTGTGAGTCTGCCTAAGGCAGGGTCCCGGTGCTGAAAGGAATTGAGGGAAAAAGTCCCCACCACTAACACCGACACTACATCCAATTGATAATTACTCACAAATGAAAAACAAATTCTCGCCAACCGTCTCACTGGGCATACAAACCAGCCTTAAGTGCAGCCCCCTGGCCCAGCAGTAGATGGTGAACAAGAAATGAAATCAATGGCATCTTCAGAAGTCCTTTGTCTATAAGATTTAGAGAGGGCTGTACTTCTGTTTTTTGATTGTTTGTTTGTTTGCTTGCTTGCTTTTGATTTTTACTCTACCAGTCATTTGTGCATATATTATGACTTCTGGTTTTCTGGTTTAAAATTCCTTTGGTAGGAACGTGTGTGTCTCTGCATCTACATATGTATTTTAAGCTTTTTTATGCTCTTTTTCTCTATTGTTTTGTCCTATTCTTGTTTGTTTGTCTTAGTCTTACCTTTTTATTTTTATTATTATTCTTTACATGTCTGTTTTCTAAGAAGAAACAGATAGGGTGTGGATCCACATGGGAAGGGAGATGGGTAGAATCTCAGAGAAATTGGTGGGAACTGCGATCAGAATATAGTGCATTACAAAATATCTATTTTCATTAAAAGAAAGAAAAAATGCCAAAATATATCAACAAAACATTAGCAAGTTGAAACAAATTAAAATAGTAATTCACCATAACTGAGTGAAATTTATAAAATATAAAAGATGATTCAGCATTCAAATATCCATGTTTGTAATCCATCATTTCAACAGGCTAGTAACTCAATTGTAATATTGTGTCAATAGTTTAAGAATATTTGATTAAATGTAACATTCACTCATGCAATGAAATACAGTAAATTAAGAATAGAGGCTAGATTTTTCAACTGGGATAATGAGTTTATACACACACACGCACACACACACACACACACACACACACACACAAAATTTAAAACAAAACCAAAAAAAAGAAAAGAAAAAGTCAACCAACCAACAAACAAAAAACCTCCATCAAATATCACACTTAGTGGAGAGGGACCATAAGGCTTACCGACGAAGAGCAAGAATGAGATTAACTACTTTTTGACAACACCAAATAAAACAATATTATGTTAGTCTGTTTGTGCTCTTAAGACTGAAAGGGCATAGGTTACAAAAATAAAATGAAAATTAATTTTTCAACATTTCTGGCAGCTAGAGAGTCCAAGATTGAAGTCCTGACATATAGGCAGGGATTTCTCACTGTGTCATCATTAAGAGTTGAAGGCAAAACAGCAAGGAGGCAAAGGGACCCTGAATGCATCCATTTTAGTGGCATCAATTCCACTATAGATTAATCACAGCATTAATCCTTCGAAAAGTTCTGGTGCTTAATACTGATATGACAACTAACAAATTCCCATAAGAGTTTTAGAAGAAATAGTCAACATAGGGAAGGTATAAAGCTATCATTTAAGTATTCTGGAAGGAATAAATAAAAGAGTCTTTGTTTCAATGGCACAAAATCCTATGGAAACATTCCAAAAGAATCAACAAAGAGCAGTATTTTAGAACAAAGAAGGGATAATATCATGATTGCTGTATATAAAGAAAACGTACAAAGGTCAGGCAATGGTATTGTTATTTGGTGACAAAGGATTACACAGTATCCACCACGGCTGGCTTCAACACCAGGGCGAATGCAAACAATCACTTCCTTACATACACTGGACAAGCAGGGCTTGAAATTAAGACTCATGACATTAAGTACTTCAAAACTTTTAAAATCAGGGGTTGAATGAATCTGGATTGTAGATTGTTCCTCAAACGGATCTAGTATGATCTTAATATATGACAAAACTAGACGACACTGATGCATAAAACACTCAAAATGCTGCATAAATGGAGAGCTATTTCATGAACAGGATCTACACTGCTCTGCACCAGGTCCTCTGTGGATAGATTATGGTGGCTTCCATAGTGTTTTTATGGGATTCATGGGTTGAACAAGAAGGTCTCTGTTTCTTGGGTCTTTTCTGGAGCTCTTTTCCTTCTCGTTGTTTGTTTTGTCCAATTCCAATGTCTTAGTTTTTGTTTTATCTTATTATAATTTATTTTATTTTTATTTTTAGCCCTTTTTGTTTTCTGTGAGACAGAGAGGGAGTAAATATGAATGGTAGAGGAGGACTTGAGGAACTGGGAGAAATAGAGGGAGAGAAAAGCATAATCAGGATATATTTTCTAAGAAAAGAAATCCTTTTCAATAAGAGGAAAATATATCAAATAAGGAAGACAGCTTATTTTTATTAATGAACCAAAGACATTAACAGACATGGCATCAGCAATGACTACATACAAGTGGAAATTAAGCATATGAAATTATGTTCTATATACTAAATATCATCAGGGAATGAAAATGAAAGCAACAGTTAAGATACTGGTTCCCATTTGTTAGAATTGTCCCAATACAGAGCACAGTTAAAAGTCAAACGATGAAAAAATAGCAGACAACAGGAACTCATTCCTTGAGGGTGGAATACTAAACAAAGCCAGTTGCAAAGAGTTTGGCAGTGCCTGACCAAACTAAGCCCATTTATATCATACAACCCAGTAGTCACATACTTGGTAGTCTTCTAAGGAATTTAAAAGGTTTTAAGGTCATGCATAATTATAAATATTTAGTGAAATTTTATTCACATTTACAAAAACATGGGATTGGAGAGGAGCCCGGCATTTAACAGCACTTGCTACTCTTGCAGATGACCCAAGTTCAATTCTCAGCATTCATGTGCAAAGCTTACAATCACCTGTAACTCCCAGACCAGAGGATCTGAAGCCCACTTCTAGGCTCTGTGAACACACACACTCAAGTGCACATAGTTCATGTGAGTATGCACATTCACACATTCCATACACAAACACATACACAAATTTTTGTAACAAAAATAAGCAATTATGAAAATGTAAGCGCAACCTAAATATCCTTCTGCATGACGGAAAAGCCCTCTTAACCAAACAAAGTAACATGACTCAGTGCTAAACGCAATGAGCTAACAAGCCGTATCAAATTCACCATAATACTCTGCTAGAATATTTTACACATACTAGAATGTGAAAAGTGCCAACCTAGCAAAGCTTCTTACTGTGTGACTCCAACTACATGACTTTACAAAGCAGAAAATAAATAAAGGAGATTGTAATTGCCAAGCGATTTCAGAGGCTAGAAGGGGAATGAGAGGAAAAAAGGACGGGGATACTATAGAATAAAAATTCTGCTCCTTGTTACTGGTGACGATCTGTAAACTTTATCATCTATCCAAACTCTGCAGTGGACCTCGAGTGGGATCTGTCATAGGAACTAACTTTGGAGCAAGAGTGATGGATCAATAGAGGTTCACCAAGGATGTAAATACACCATTCTGCTGAGGACAATGATGGCAGAGAAAGGATACCTTCCTGAAGAGGAAGAGAAAGAAAACTGTACTTTGCATGTTCATATGAACCAAAAACTGCTCTGAAAAGTAAGTTTTTAATTAAAACATTAAATTGAATCTTAAAAAAACATAGTTAAGACTATGTATTCAGATACTTAAGAGAACTTTTCTTAGAAATTAGAAATATATATGTTGTTGCTAAAAAAACATTGGGGATCATAGCTACATGAAAACTAAATATTGTACACTATGAATACATATTATTTTCTGAAGACATCATGCATATGTACATATATATTTGAAAATGCAATTGCAAGTATTTTATTTCAAAATTGATTTTTAAAAAGCAGTCTTTCAGCAGATACTATCTGTATATTGCCCTACGATAATGGTAACATGTATTGCTAAGAAGCCAAGTGAGAAGAAGAAAAAAAAAATGTTCCAGCCATGTAAAGATTCGCTATGAGTCTCCAAGCAGAACAAATTCATTTCTTGTCTTTCTGCCCTGACCTTTGCAAGACTTGCTTTGTTCCACAAAGCAACCTTAAATATGCAACTTAGAAAAGCCTGTAGCTACAAATATATATCAGGGATGGTTTGTTTTTAAAATGAGTATCTCCACATGCCTGCAGAGATATAAGCTGCTCAATTCCAAGCTGGTAGAATCTTTTGCTCACTTGTCATTTCCGATTCATCCACTTAAAAAATGCATATTAACATTGATCATTTGGCAAACACTATGATACAGCCACCAAGAGACGAAAACTAAAGAAAATATAGTTGAGAAAATAAAATCTAGTAGAAGACACAAATGTTTCCCTGTTGAGAAAATAAAATCTAGTAGAAGACACAAATGTTTAGTCAACATTCACACAGGAAACATGGAAATTTGATTATCATCAGTTCTACAGGGGAGAAATGCAAGTTGTCTTAAATTTTAATGGGTTTCCAGGGAGACGCCCCCAGTTAGTTCCTTGGGCAGCTGAGGAGAGGGAGCCTGAAAAGGCCAGTTCCTATAGCCATACTGATGAATTTCTTGCATATCACCATAGAACCTCCACCTGACAATAGATGAAGAAAATGACAGAGCCCCACATTGGAGCACCGGACTGAGCTCCCAAGGTCCTGATGAGGAGCAGAAGGAGGGAGAACATGAGAAAGAAAGTCAGGACCGTGAGGGAACCTCCAGCTGGCGACAGATGGGGAAGGTGACTGAGCTCCACATTGGAGCACTGGACTGAGCTCCCAAGGTCCTGATGAGGAGCAGAAGGAGCGAGAACATGAGGGAGAAAGTCAGGAACGTGAGGGGTGCGTTCACTCATGGAGACGGTGGGACAGAACTAAAGGGAGATCACCAACTCCAGTTGGAATGGGACTGATGGATCATGCGACCAAACCCGTCTCTCTGAATGTGACCAACAGCGGGGGCTGACTGAGAAGCAAAGGACATTGGCGCTGGGCTCTGATTCTTCTGCATGGACGGGCTCTGTGGGAGCCTTCTCAGCTGGGTCGATCACCTTCCTGGACCTGGGGGGAGTTGGGAGGACCTTGGACTTAGCATAGAGTGGGGAACCCTGATGGCTCCTTGGCCTTGAGAGGGAGGGAGGGGAGGTATGGGTGGAGGGAAGGGAGGGAAGGGGGAGACGGAGGGGAGGGAAGGGGGAGGAGGAGCGGAGGGAGGGGGGAGGAGGAGGGAAGGAGATGGAAATTTTTAAATATAAAAAAAAAATAAACCATGAGGAAAAAAAAAATTTTAATGGGTGAAGCTGACCTGATTAGAGACATGAGGAAGTGACACTTGTTCCCTTTGACAGCAGGAGGGTTCTAATGCAACCCAGGTGTCAAAAGAGCAATGGATTTTTAAGGTCAGGTACTACTGAACAGATTAGCATGGAAAATACCAGAAGACTTTGAGGCAGACGTAGGTAGAAAATGATAGGAATAGGATGAGTAAAGGTAATAGTCGGGCTGTGCGTGTCCTTACAAATGAGGTTTTGTCACCTTTATACCAAGAGTGATAGGATAGCTCTGAAGTGTTAATAGCGTGCGGGGGGGGGGGGGGGGGGGGGAGGTGATGGACAGGGACAGAGACAGACCATGTGAATCCATCTGCATCTGCATTTGAATACTCACTTCTGGGCTATGTAAAGAAACTTCACCTTCACTTTAATGGTCTTCATTTTCCATGATTCTCTCCACTAAAGCATCAGATCACCTACGGTCATCGGATAAAGGTCTCAGATGTGGAGGGAGCAGTGTCATGAGCAATACCAATGCCCTAGTTATGACAAAATGTGGCACTGAAGTAAGGAACGCTGAAAGAGAACCCTGGCTCTGTTTCACTGGTTAATAACCAAGGTTCTTTAAAGCAACTAGATTAGGTAGCTAACTAGACACTGTCAAGTGACTTGAAAGTCACTGGGACTAAGCCCTCCATCATAATCAGCAGCTTGTGAAATCAGAAACTAAAACTCAGAATTTTGACTACTAGTCAAGAAAATGGGGATTTGAGGTATATCTCTGGCCCTGGGTAGAAACATGACTTTGTAAACTTCTGAAAAGGTCGTAAGGTTACTATCTCTATGGAGACTTCCTGGAAAAGACTAAAGATGTTCTCTTGTCCCTTCCCTTAAAGCAGCAGTTAACTTGTTGGTCGTGACCCCTTTGGGGGTCAAACAAACCTTTTACAGAAGTCACCTAAGACCATCAGAAAGCAGAATTACATTTATGAAGTAGCAATGAAAACAATGTTATGGTTGGAGGTCCCACAACATGAAGAACTGTGTTAAACCACTGCAGCATTAGGAAGGTTGAGAATCACTGCCGTAAGGTTTAATCTAAATGGGCCTGCCAATCATCTACATAGATAAGTGCCCCCCACAAGGAAGCTGCTTATTCCAATGAATTTCACAGTGTAAAAAAAAAAATCTTCTTTAAATTAGGGTGGTCCATGAAGAAAGTATCAAGTTTTATTTGTGTTAGACCGCTATAATTGGGGGTACTTTTTGGTAGTTTTTGGAGTTTGATATGCCCTTGATACATCTATTAGAAGTGTTCAACCAGATAATGGAGCAATTCCCCTAGAGCTCTGGAAGACCAGAACAACAGTTGTGAGAGTCATCTGGATAATGGTGATAGCAAAAGCTCTAATGTACAAGATGTCTCAGGGAGAAAATACAGAAGGGAGAGACACTTAATAATGAGCACTTCAGTCATGCAAGCTGCGTGGGTTGCTTTTCTCACTGCTGAGTCAAATACCTGCCAAAACCAACTTCCTGGATGAGGAGTTTTTAAGAATTTGAGGGTACAGTCCAGAATGCCTGGTAAAGCATGACAGTGGGAACATGAAGCATCTTGTCACATGGGTAATGCCAGATCCGCTGTGTGAGAGGACGGAGAAATGAACGCTGGTGCTTCATGCCCTTTCTCATTGTTTTTTCAAATACACAATTCAAGCTCATAAAATGATGCTGCCCACATTAATGAAGGCCTTCCAGTGTCAGCTAAACATCTCTAAAAATGTCTTCTAGACATGACCACAGATATGTCTCCAAGATGACTCTACATTCCATCTAGTTATCAACCGAGATGATCCATCTCAGGACATGCACGATGGCTCACCCAGTAAAGGGATCTGTAGCCAGGCTTGATGATCTAAATACAATACCAAGAACCCACTTGGTGAAGGGGGAAAAGCTGAATTCTTTAAGTTGTCCTACAATTTCCATCCATAAGCATGTCATGGCACACATACACACACACACACACAGAAAGAGAGAGAGAGAGAGAGAGAGAGAGAGAGAGAGAGAGAGAGAGACTAAATAGCATCTGCTAAACAGTAGGAAGCTAACTTACTATATTGCTAAGAAGGCACCATCACATCCCCCAGCCCATGGGACAATGGCATCATTCTGTTCTTTCTTAAATGATGAAGGAAATGCTGCTTTAACATCATCTTTCCCAGTAAATTTCTAATTCTGTATGTCACTCCTGGTTTTCAGTGTTTGGTGTAGCTTCAGAAAAAATAGATCTGTGCATGAATATATATATCCTCAGAAGTTGAATTAGAACTAAAAATTATTACACAAGAGCTAGAATTGAAGTTTTTTTCACTCTTGTACATTGAGGATGTATGTTGCTCAATAACGCTAAAACTTTCAATGAAGAGACCACGATTTGGCCTCTTTCCTCGGGAGTTCATTGGGGCAGTGGGGATGAGCTTTTCAGAAAATGGAAATACAGTACAATACATCAAGACAGCTCATTGCAAGGAAGACAAAAACTCTTAAATGGTTTGTCTAAGTTTTTCTAGTGCACATCTGCTAAATACAGAAAGGAACAGGATTGCTTCAGTGTTTAGTAGCAACGAATTGCAGAACAGTGGTAAGTAGTTGGCCCAGCTTTCACAGCAGACTTCAGATGGTCGATTTTTTTTTTCCCAAAACAAAGGACATTTTGTTTCCCACATTCGCTTCTCGAGTGCAATTGTTTTCAGGGCCTTAAGGGGTTTCTAACTCTTTCTCTGAACTTCAAAAGCAGTGAAAACAGGATATTTATGGGCCATTAGCTACACTAGTGGTTTGATTTCATTCAATCTTACCAGTGCAAGAGAAACCTTCCAATGGATACTTATGGAAGCAGGGGCAGCTCTGGGGTTTGCCCAAGCAGCAGGTTTTTCTTCTAAAATACCAGAGCAGCACAGGGAGAAATGCAGACTGGTTGTCCAGGGCCAAACAGGTGCCCCTGAAACATATCTCCAAGTAATGTTATATGGACTCAAGGGTTATATTTGGGAATATACATGTATATATATGCAATAATAATTAACAACCGATATAAAAAGAGGACATGCATTTGAAGAAGAGCAGGGAGAGTTATTTGGGAAAATTTTGAGAGAGGATAAAGAAAAAGAATTGTAAAATTAAAAATCAATTTCAAAAGTAAAAATAAAATGAAAATTTAAAAAAAGGAAGAAGTAGGGGATAAACAATTGTATTGAAGTTTTCTTAAATTGTTTAGGATTTTACTCATTTTTTTTCTAGAGCCCTAGGATATGAGGTAGAAGATGGCAGCCAATTCATGGCATCATGAATGGATGAGCTTAATTCTTCTCAGACACCATCTCCTTTAGAAACGTTTGCCTAAGAATTCCTTATGCTGAACAATGGATATTATCAGAAAGCATGTTCTATAAGAGTCATGTTTAAAAAGTAAGCCGAAATCCCATATTTCTTGGTCAAATAGCTGATATCTAATATATCTCATGTTCAAGACATGAACATATGGAAGTTGAACGACAACATTGCAGTATTGATGTCCAACCTCTTAAAATAACAGGGCCACTTCCTCATGTGTGGAAGTGGAGCTGATGCCCTACCTCAAGAGCTCCCCTCACCAACTGCATTATAAATGTACTTTAGACCTGAAAGTCAACTCCAAAGCCGCTTTGAACTTTCTTACAGATGTGCTTTCATTTTCCTGATCCTGTCATCAGACCCCAACATGCTATTTGGGTCAGCTTCTCCTGGACAGTCTAGCATTTGACTGGGAAGTTGTCTGTCTTTCCCCATCTACACATCCTACCTTCCCTCTTCATCCCCTCCCTTCCTTCTTTCCTTCTTCCCTCCTTTCTTCTCCTCCCCCAATTCAAATACAACATTCTAATTTTCAAAGGCAGAAAATTTTGTAGGCAATAAAAATAGCATCGCTTTAACTGGCATTTACTGACAATTACATTAAAGAATCTTCAAGACATAAAGTGAAAGAATCATATCTGGGTATCTAAATAAAAACACAGTTAAATGGAATGCTTCAAATGTGTTGTCTGATGTGATTACAAATCTTGACAGACTACCTCAAGTACCACTCCATTCTCCAGTGCCTCATCTAGCCAGTCACTTCTGGTTCAAAATACTTGGTAAAAGGTGTTGAAAAGGCTCTGATTTTGTGCAACAACGACAACAACAAATAAAAGCTAAATGTTTTCACTAAATAGTAACCTTCTATAGGCAATTTAGAAAACAGGGGGTGACTGGGCAGTTAAGATGATGGCTCTGGAGGAATTCTTCAATAGCTGGACAACCTGAGTTCAATTCCCGGACTCCACCTAAGGTCGGGCAAGATGGCTCAGAAGGAATTCTGCACTAGCCTGACAATCTGAGTTCAATTCCCAGACTCCACTTATAGAAGAAAGGAAAGAATTGACTGGACAGAGGTGTCATTAGACCTAAACAGCCACACTCATCCACAGCGGAAAGCCATGTGCATGAGCGTCTGCACATACAAAGACACACGCACTCACACACACACACACACACACACACACACAGAGAGAGAGAGAGAGAGAGAGAGAGAGAGAGAGAGAGAGAGAGAGAGAGAGAATAATATAAATATTTTAAAGGAGGGAATGTGAGCCCTCTTGGGCAACCACTTAGTCCCCAAGGAAACCAATTTAGTCTGACAGTTTCCTAGGCAACTTTACATAGAGTTTTCATACATGTTTTGAAAACACACCAGGAATTACCTTTCTATAACCAAAGAGAGCACACACTTCACATGGTGTCTGTTTTCTATAACAATTTTATTACTTAAAATTTTAATCCTGGATGCAATTTATTTTTATCTAAAATCACTGCAAGAGAGAATGTTAGTAGAAATTCCTGTAAAGTAGTTAGAACTTTACAGTTCTTAAAACTGCTACTTATTAAAGCCAACACCCATTAGTGTAATGACACTTTAAAGGATTTTTGTAAAAGTGTTCAAAGAACAAGCTCCCCAGAGTAAGAAATTCAGTGAGGTTTGTAGCTTTAAATAGAGATTGCATATTAATTGTATCTGTGGTCCAACTTCAGCTCTACAAATAGGGCACCTGACCAGCTAACAGTAAATGGAAGGAATGTCCCTCTTCCTGTTTGTTTCCCTTATAGGGAGCAACTCACCCTATTCTGTTAAGTTACCTTTTAACTATAGGGAAAGATGCTCAGGAACTACTACAATAAATTAAATTTCAATTTATTTATTTAATTATGTTTTTGGAATATTTCTATATCACTAACCTATAATAGTGTTCGATTCAGTATTGATAATGTATATTTGATTTATTTCCTTCTAGTAATTTCAATGTTTCTGATCTCACAAAATATTCCCTCAACGATCTTCAGCTAATTACTATAAAGAGTTAGACACAGGGATCTTCTTTGATGTTTCTGTATGTAAATACCTTGTTTTCCCAGAATCATTTTTCTGTGTAACAATTTCCTCCAATATAAGACATTCCATCGTGAAGAGACTCTCATTAATGCTTAGAATGTTCTAAAAAGGGGTGATGAATTTCACCCTTCAAGGGATCTCACAAGTACTCAGGAACTTCTAAAGGGAAGATTCTTGAGACTCTGAAAGGAAACAACTCAGAAGCTTCAGGAAGTTCCTGAAAATGACCAGACACACTAAATCCCTCCTTCCCAATACTTTTATAAGCAGTTAGGCCTGATGAAAAGACACTTTCAAACCAGGTAGTTTTCTAGAAGAGGCTCAGATTAACTGAGCTACCTACAAAAGACACTCTGCAAAAAGTGCAGCTAAATGAACACTGTGTAGTGCTCTCCAAGTTCTTAGCTTTGTTTTGCTGTCACACATGATAGGGCAGCTTTTGCTGAAGCTGCTTGTCTTTGAGTCCTTCCTGCTCCTGAAAGTACCCCTCACCCACAGTCCAGTAAGAAACTAAAATGAAACACACTGATGCACCAAATTGGTTTTTGACAGTATCCATATATTGGTGTGTTGCTGACTCCCTACTTGAAATGAGTAGACATTCGTTTTGTCTCCCCAGAATACTGTCACGAGCACATGTGTCAAGAAGCAGCCTTTTTCCAATGTATGTTTTTTTTGGCACTTTTGTTAATTATGTGTAGATTTACATTTTGGATCTTCCATTCTTATAATAATAGTGATCTGTATATTTGTCTCTGTGCCATTACTATGGCTCTGTAGTATAACTTGAAACTAGGTGTTGTGATGTCTCCAGCAATGCTTTTGTGGCTTGGGATAACTGTGTCTATCCTGTTTTGTATCTGTTTCTGTATGATATTCCAGGTTTCTTTTTTATCTGTGAAGAATATAATTGAAATTTTATTAGAATTATATTGAATATGTAGAGTTCAAAGTTTGGAAAGGTTGGTTGCTAAAGGTGTGGGTAGAAGGAAGAATTAGATTTGCTATATATATGGTTTTACTTTGGCTGAACAAAAAAATACATTAAAGAGAATTATGATGGCTGGCTAACACAGTTAGTGTACTTGTCACTTCTAAACACTGTGCTTCAAAAAAGTTAAAATTGTAAATATTATTATAGTGTCTATTCAACAAGAATTTTAAAGATATAATGAATCATTAGACCTTCTCCTATTAGAATAAAATTTAAATGACATTTGGAGGGCATTGCAACAATTTTTTTTTCACATTTCTCCTGGATGTTTTGGAGACAAAAAAAAAAAAAAAAATCTCTCCTTAACCCTGCCTCTGTTAATGGTGCTGACCGAATGGCCTTGCTGGGACATCCATCAGCAGCATTTGCATACTACTCAGGCCAAAGAACACTGCATAATGGAATCAGCCCACTAAACCCCTGCCTTTCTGTGGATGCTAAATGTGCTACTAAAGCACTAAACGCAGTCATGTATTTTTAAATGCAGAAATTAATGTAATTCAAAATAGTATCTATTGGCAAACCACAGAAGTTCTTAATCATGCTTAATCTACGTCTTCCACAAAAGTGCCTTGGCTGATTTGAGTTACCCACTGTAATGATACTTATCCCATCTCTCCCAATGAGTTGGGCAACTGTTTGAAAACACACTCACCATTCCCAGTACTGCCTAAGGCTTTTATCATTGTTTTTAGAGCCCAGGAACTCTTGAAGCACACAGCATGGGGTCTCACTGGATAGCAAAATGAGCTGGGCTGCTGATTCATGCAGCTGAGTCAGCTTCAGTGACTAGGAAAGGCTCAGGTTAAAACCATGTATTGAGAGAAGTGAGTCTTCCCATTTTACCCCATGTTGTGTACTCTAAGGATCCTTTCCAGGGAATCTCAGAAAACCTAAACTATCCATTTTGAACATTTTAAAAAAATGTATAATAGTTGTCATATGTTGGCCTTGGTGAGTGAGCATTAATTTTTTCAGAATTAGGATATTTCATTATTGTTGTTGCTCAAAATAAGTGGTAATGACAGTCTATCTGAAAACAGACTATTAAATAAGCCTTTTAATTTATCTTTATTCTTGGCTAGAAATATCTCTCGAACACAATCACTATCTCCATGATGGGAGACCGTTCCCTTTTAAATAATTTTGTTTAATAGCAATGAGTGTACTGTGATCTGAAAGACCCCCACCTACCCTGGAAAATATGTAAATACTAAAAATATAACTTCAAAATAGGAAGAATAATTAGAAGACAGGGCCTTTGGGTCATGAGTGTAGAATCCTCATGAATGGTATAGCTCAATTTAAGATCAAAGAGAGGTTACTCCTCTCTCTACTACGAATGCACCTGGATGGAGCCATCTAAGAACCCAAAAGCAGGTTTTCACCAGCACCCAATCTCTTTTACATTTGATTTCTTCCCAATCCTGAGAAACACCTTTCAGGAATCTGTGTCTTAGCTGCATACCGTGTTGCTGCAAAATGCTTGACAAAAGCAACTTAAGAAAGAAAGAACTTTTTACTCAAGTTTGCTATACAGTTGACAATGGTAGGGAGTCATAGCAGCAAGACTGAGGAGGCTGCGTCTATCACACTAGTAGTGGGGGGGGGGGTCAGAAAGACAGGACATTGATGCTTAGTTGGCTTTCTCCTTTCTATGCAGTTTACGGCACCCCGTCCCCAAGAAAGATGTCATGAACACTCAGGGTGTTTTTGCCCACATGAGTCTCCCACAGACATGCGCAGTGGTTTATGTCAATGCTTATTTCAAATTCCATGAGATCAGAAATCGAGATTAACCATCACAGTTTATCCCCATTGTCAAATTGGTACCTAAACACATAGCTATGACGGCATAGCTATAACCCCACATGGTTGCTTAGAGCATTCAGAATGGGTTTAAGGAAACCTTTAAAAATAAAAAGAATGAATGTCTTGCTTTCTGGAATAGAGAATAAGGAAGTCAAACTGGTATAAAAAACAAACATGTACCTGGTACCCTACCTGGTATCCTGAATAGTAAACCCTTCCCCTTGATGAATGTGTTAGGAAACTTTTAAATCATAAACTAGTGCCAGGGAGATGACAGACAGGTAGGGACATTTGCAGCCAAACCTAATAACCTGAGTTTGGTCCCTGGGACCCACATTGTGGAAAAAGAGTATCAGAAGAATATTAACTGTCACATTTGCCCCTCTCTTTCTGTGTTTCATGTATCTATCTCTATCTCTCTTTATCCCTCGGTCTCCCTCCCTCTCTCCTTCTCTTCTGCCTCCCCCTCTCTCTCTTTCTCTCAGACACACAAACACGCACACACATACACTGAATTAAGCAATTAATTAATAGTAAATTTATTAAATTTTAAGTTTCCAAAGTAATAGCCTCAAGAGAAAGGCAGTAGCATGGGAGCTAATGATAGTACCCCACTTCTGCTCAAATCTGTCCAAAGTTCTGTACTCCTTAACTTTTTCATCCTGTTTCACATCTTCTGTCCTTTCAAATCTACTGGCAGTTTTAATTTTCTGTCATCAGTATAGCTGCCAGAAAGATCTTGCTTCACCCTTTCTCTTCAAATGGTCTGCGTTCAGCCTGCCATTGCGGTGTGTGCTTTAACCCGAGCATAGGCAAGCAGCTCTCTGTGACTTCAACGCCAGCCTAGCCTATGTAGTGAGTTCCTACACAGGCAGGGTAACATAGTTAATCCTATTTCAAAAACAGACAAACAAAGAAGACCGAGCAAAACAGACTACATTGCTTTACAGTGGATACAGGCTCATAGATATTAGTGTCAATCTAGGTGGAAGGGGGTTCTAGTGGCAAACTCTGCTTCAGTCTGACTTGTGAGATGCACAAGCTTATTTCTGTGGGTTTGAACCTTGAAAAATCTGTCTGCTTTGATGCCTAGGGGACTCTTCAAACTGTTTCAGGACTCTGAACATGTGTGGTATTTCTATATACATTAAATTGTTCAAAGGTCAATAGTAGCTCCTAAATCGAAAACAAATACCTATGCGCAAACAAATTCTGTTAATTACAGACACTTCATCAAAGGTCACACAGCAAAATGCAAATCTAAAACTATACCCCCAGAGACCCGGCCTCTTTCCTCAAAATGGCCCATTTATCATGCTCTTTCCCAAGCATTCATTTCTCCCAAACTCCCAGATTACACTGATTTTTTTTTTCCACTCAGACAAAACTGCTTTAGCTTCACAAGGGCTCGGCGAGCTTCAGATTCAAAGCTTTCCCACCCCTCTCATTGACAGTCACTTCTGTGTCTCACTCTCTGATCAGTCTTTCTCCTACTGTTGCCACCTGCCTGGATTACTTACTTCTCCAGGCACTGCACATAGATTTTTGTTTTCTTCAACAATCCCTCCTCCATTCCAAATTTTATGAGAGGTACTTTTGAAAAATATGCCCCTCAAAGCCTCGTTTCCCACCTAGTCCTATCAGAACTCAGTCATCAGAATTGTTAAGTTTGACCTCTATACAGATTCTACAACTGCCTAGGGACATGTCCATCACCATTAAAAATGCTGCTTTTCATTACCTTTACATTGCCACTCCAAGTGCAGAGAAATTCAAAACAAGCTCCTAGTCACTCTGGCTTAAATGGGTGATCTCAACCACCCCCACCATGAGTCTAAGCAGCAATGATTTCACTTTTCTTCTTCTTGGGGGTGGGGGAGGAAGACCAGAGCCTGCTGTCCTCTCAACTTTTCTATCAAACAGTGTCATCACGTGTCAGCTAGTATTCCTCTGTTTTCACCCTTAGAACTGGTGGAACAGAAGATTCCTCACTTTTGAATTGGTTTATCCACAGAGCCACTTTATATAAACTCTGGTTTATAAAAAAAGTAATTTTTCTTAGTATTACGCATCACATTTTTATAACTACTATGCTACTCTCTCATTATCCTAAGACATGGTACTTTTTACAGTAGCTTACTATGTGGTCTCCTTGACTTCGGTCCCCTCTATCTGAATTGTTCCTTATGTTTTCTCAATACTTGTTCTTCACTGTTGCCTTGAACTTGTCTACAGAATAAGGGAATTATTCTGACTATATGTCACTCACTGTAGATTTTGAATCCTTTGCAGATTTCAAAACTCTTGACAAAGCAAAAACAGCAGGTCAGATGTATTGCCTATTTATTTCCTCCAATGGCTCTATCAGGTTTCAAACATCATTATCATCTTTGTTTAACCAAGGCATAGAAAACTCAAGTTACTTAAGCCAAGCGACACATATTGCCAAGTCAGGATTTGGAAATCTAACTCCAGTAACAAGGCTTTAAAAACAGCAGAATGTTCTAAAGCCCATAACTTCACGTCTATTCATTCACAATCCCCACTACACTTTTGCAGATCCTTTAGTCTAAACATAGAAATCATACACCAGATTAACACAAGTTCTTTTTATATGCCCTATGCAAGAAGGAACAGACCTTATTAAAGAAACCATATTTCTGATAGCTTCCTCATCTTCCCAAAGCCTGATCCATTGCTCCAGCCATCAACCTTCTGTCTGCCACATCCATATACTCACAGTAGACACAAAGGATAGACCACCCATAGAGCACAAGGAAAAATAACTACTTTTTGTTATCTAATGGAAACTTCCATTTTCAAAGACAGCTAATGGTGTTGGGTTTGTTTGGTAACATTGCAAGCCAGTCCAGAGTCTGCTGTCTATAGCTGCAAGACTTTATGACTTCTCACTCTGAGTGTAACACAAACGTCCAATCCCAGATGAAAAATAGGTAACTTGTTGATCAAGCATGATCAATTTAGGAGATAATAATTCCCTCCATGATGGAGGATTCTCATTGGCTAATAAACAAACTGCCTTGGCTTTTTGATAGGGCAAGATTTAGATAGGTGGAGTAGACAGAACAGGAAGAAGGAAGTGAGGTAGATGCTTCAGGCAATTGCCCCGCCTCTCCTCTCTGGCACAGTCGCCATGACTCTCCTCAGTGAGCCAGATGCCATGAAGCCAGCCACCAGGTCAGATGTGCTGAATCTTTCCCGGTAAGATACCATTCATGGTGTTACACAGATTATTAGATATGGGTTAGTCAAGATGTGAGTAAGAGGCTGGAACTAATGGACCAGGCAGTGTTTAAAAGAATACAGTTTCCGTGTAATTATTTCAGGGCATAATCTAGCCTGGTGGCAGGAAGCCGGGCGGCAGGGAAGATGCAGCCCGAAGCTCCTTACTACACCTCCGTACTCTGTATTTGAAGAGCACCTTTCATGGACATTAGTGCTGTCAGAACCTGGCCTGACATCTACTTTCATCCTACAACTGAAAATAAATGCCTGCTCTAAAAGAGTGAAGGCCAATATGCATGAGCCATGATTCCTAAAGGAGTTATTTTTCCATGACAAATGGAAAATGAAGGACACACATATGTAAACATCCATGAGATATATCAATGCTTCATGTCTAACAGCTTTTCCTGTCAGGTTAGTAATTTTTATATTCCCTTCACGGTCGATTTGTATAATATCTGATAGGCTGACATAGAATATTACTCATTAAACACAGTACCAATATTAAACAAAGTACCAATACACCCAAATGGATCCTGAGCAGTGTTGCTGGGACAAAAACATCACATGCTTTTGCTTTTTTTTTCCAAAAAATCAGGCAACAAATTGTTTATTTCTTCTATGGTTCAAGTTATATTCGCTCAAATGGGTTTGTGTAAGGTTTAGTCTGCTCTCTCACTGTTTTTCAGTTCGGTTGCCATGCTGTTCTAGGCAGATATGGTTATAAAGATGCAGACAACAACTAAAGTCCAGGCTATTTAACTTCTAAACATCACATCTTAAAGTCAGGACCTTATCTGGAGGACATACTCTGAACAGTCTGCCTGTCTTTTTCCTAAGGCATTTTCAATTCTCAGGTCCTCATTTCAAGTCCCCCTAAGCTCTTACTTCTCCTTCTGCTATTTTGACAAAGTACTGTTTGCGATGAAAACTAAGGAATGCCTCTGAGGCAAGGAACAAACTATTTGTTTTAAATAGGCACTACTGGTCATGTGGTCGAAAACTCCTTTCTGGTCCCAGAAGTACTGCAGGGACTGGCACGGACTTCTACGCTTCAAAGCTAACTCACTGGTGTCTCCGTGATGTCTCTTTATGGGAAGTATATCCTAAATAATTACCTGGCTGGTATGGGGTATCTCTGAAGGCTTGTCTAGGTCCCAGCTTTCCATTTTGTTGCTTTAATTGGGTTCTGTTTTTCTTTTCCCCACTTTCTTTAAATTATCAAGTAAGACTGGGAGCCCTCTAGACTCTGTTTAGACTCTATTTTCTAATTAGGTGATAGGAAAGCTTTAATTAATAAGATGACCCCAGCATAAAAATCAGGTCATATTGTTAAGCACTTAGAACTTACAAATTTTAGCAAGCACTGACTTTTGCAAGTCAGCCAACTTTGTTAGTTCCCAACAATTCTTTAATTAGGCTACTCAGAGAGGAGCATGCTCTAATGTGTGTCCTGGCTACATTCCAAAAGGGGGATAATTGCAATCTGGCCTACCTACACTTCCACTTGTTTCAAGTGAATACAGTAGGCTTCTCCATTCCCTGTCTCACTTTCATTCTGCATCGACGTTTCATGGAAGGCGGCAGATGGAAAGCCCGCCCTTGATTTCCAACCTGAACATTCCAGATCATCAGTTAAGAAGACCCGCTGAACACCCACCACATTCAGAATAATGCGACACATCTTTATAGCATCCTACTCGGCTGAGCATCCAGAGGATCCGAATATACCTTTAGAGGAGAGTACTTAATAGCCGAGAAGACACTCAGCTCTTTCTAGGTCTGACCTCCAGGGTTTGTTTTGCTCTTCCTTCTTTCCTTTCTTTTTTTCCCTCTATGGTTTCGGTTTTATACTGCTCTTGTTTATCTTAGAGGAAAATGCACCAGATGATACATTAATTCTCTTTAATCACCATAAACCAGAAAAAAAAAAAAAAAAAACCTTTAGCCTGGTCCTTCTAGAGAAGGGTAATTTTAAAGTGCAAGATTTAATCATAAAACCATCAAGCTAAAAGGACCTTCAAGAAGTCCTGTAATTTACTCCCCTTCCTCCAGGCATGCAAATTAGAGTTTACAAAAAAAAAAAAAAGACTGTTACCCAAAGAAATCAAGTTGAAACATGAGAAATTTTGCAGCAGATAGGACCATTTAAAAGATAAATCTCTGCTGTTTACCTCATTTCTCTGGTAACACCTAGGCTTTCTGGTGAGTTGTGATATCAAATATTAAAATGCTCTTTGACTATTCCTGGGTTCAGGGATTATATAACGAATAGCAATTACTTAAGTTTTCAGATGAAAGTTGCTAACAGGCCGTGGTGTGTATATGTAAGTGTACGAGTGTGTGAGTGAATGTGTGTGTGTAATTTTATGTGAGCATGGTGATGTGCAGGTGAAGGCATCTGAGGATATGAGAGTGAAAGTGGGTGCGCAACCATGTGTGTAAGTTCGTTTGAACATGTGCATGTGCATGTATGTATGTGTGTTTTTAAGTACAAGTAAAAGTTAATAAATCCTTTAGAGTTTGAAAAAATGAATCTTTCTCATTGAAAATCAGTCATTAATGCACAACAAAGTCTTTTATAAAATTATAAATTCATAATTTTCCCTAAAACCTCATAATCAGGAAACAAATATTTCACTTAGCGAAAACTATGATATACATGGAGTTCATGTATATTCTTTTTTTAAAATATTTTTCAATTGAGAACTCTCATAAACACACATTTTATTAACATTTTAGCATGCTATCAGATGTGGAAGTAAATAAACTAAAACTGCTCCTTATCTCTCAGTATCCTTTACTGGCATTAAAATAAAGGTGACATTGACTGGGCCTTAGATAAAATCTGCCTGGCTCAAACTAAACTGAACGAAACAGCCAAGGATGCTAAAGGCTTGGTTGAGCACATAATTGGTCAGAAAAAGTAGCTTTCAAATAAACCAAGACCCAACTTTGGCTTATAATCAATAGTTCCACAAGTCCTTAGTCAGCACCCCATCCCTAATGTATGTCTCAGCCGGCTTTCCAATCTCTCTTCAACACACACAGCTTTCCCCCCGCTCATTCACTTGCTTGTTCTCTTTGTTTGCTGCTGATGTGGAAACACACTGGAATTATTCAGAGTTTTCTAACTGCTTTCCTGGATGTCTAGCCTGTTTCCTTGGCTATTCCCTTTCCGCGGAATTCTATTCTAATTCCACTTGATGGCTGGGAGGTGGCTGGCAACAAGTTCTAGTAGTAACAGACAGGATGGCCTTGGATGACTTTGCCGTTTTCCATAGTGCAAAAGGCCACAGGGTTCTCCTCTTGATATCCTCTAAAGTTTCCCAGGCTACCAATGCCCACAATCGCTTGCAATTCTCTATGCCCATGCCAAAAGACAACAGAGATGTGAAGGCTGGGCAGGAGAACACTAGCTTGGTTCCCTTATGTATTTTGAAGTAAACCTTGCAATACCCAGGGATTTTGTGGAAACTTTACCATCTATTTTCTAATTCTGCTCTATTAGAAACCGAAACTGTTCAAACTTAGAGCTTACTGCCTTCTTCAGAGTGTTGACAATTAAATCATACATTCTGTTGAAACAAAACAAGACAAGCACAATTATGCTACTATGTCAAAGGTGCTGGGTAACCTGAATCAGATATACACATAACCCTTATAAATCTAACATATTTGTGCTGTACCCTAGCCTATCCCTTCTGCTGAGCTCTTACAACTCAGAATCTGTTGTGAAGGACAGTCCCTACAATTTCTATGTGTTCCTTGCTTTATCTCAGCTCATCTCATGGTCGGGGAGGATAGATGTTTGGTAGTTTCTAGATATTTTTGTTGTTCTGAGTATATATCATTTTCACCTACTCTACACAGGCAAGGGATATAGTAAAATACTGTAATGTGCCAGACTATTGAGTTCTTACTACTGATATTGTCAAAATGAAAGGGAAAACCTCATTTTTTTTTTTTTTTTTGGTTTTTCGAGACAGGGTTTCCCTGTAGTTTCTAGAGCCTGTCCTGGATCTAGCTCTTGTAGACCAGGCTGGTCTTGAACTCAGAGATCCGCCTGCCTCTGCCTCCCGAGTGCTGGGATTAAAGGCGTGCGCCACCATCGCCCGGCGGAAAACCTCATCTTGAAGCTCAAATTTATCTTTCCCCATTCAGTCCATCCACACAGAAGAACGTCTATTCTTCCCAAAGCATGCCATCCCAGCGCAGCTCCCTCTGGACATGGTTTCCTAACCATCTTTATCTAGATCTTCAAAGAGACATTCCCTAGATTCTCAACATTGTGTAGAAAACACAGAACAACCTTGCTGTCTTCAGTGCTCTTCTCTGGTCCCTTATTTTCAATCATCCTTTGGAAGTCACAATGCACAGTGATGACCCTCATAACATGTGGGCCTCAGTGCCTACAAACACTACACACCAGGATGGATCACAGGATGTGATGTAAACCTACATCCTCCCCCTTCCCCCGCAATCACTCTGCTCCCGTCTCTGTCCGCTTCCTTGCTCTCAGCTGTCTTCACTACCATTCCAGTTATCTGACTGGTCCTTCCCATTCCAAAATCATACTTATTTAGGCCTGCAGATATCACCGAATGCTCACTCACAGGTGACCTTTTCCTCCCATCCACAGAGATACTCTGTTTGCCACTTTTCCATTCCAATTCTTGGAAAGCTGAATACTGATAGAAAAGAAGCAGGTTTGTCTACAAATGCATGCCATCTAATTTCACAAAGACCTCTAAAGAAATCCTTGCTCTTGACCCTGTTATTTTGCCCTCGCCTTCTCCGTATGCTTGCAAAACTCAGGCATTCTAATTTCCTACTGGTGAGCACTCCGTCATGAAACCCGATAGCTAAACTCTAAAGAGACACAAATCATATCCTGCAATGTTGAGATTTCCTTCAAAGAGGTTCAAGTCCATCTCTGAAACAGACTTTTATCTTTGAAAGTTCTGCTTCTTCTCTCCCTGCCTATTCGCAAACAATCTGCTTTGTCTGCCAACACTGCTGCATTCTCATCTTGATACTGCTCCCATGCCCTTCGCCTGGTTTGTTCTGTTCTCCAAACTCACTGCAACAATGTGGTCTCTCATGTATCAGTCTTTTACACAATGGATGATCAACTTATGAGGCTATCACTAATCCGCCAAATAAATCACCTCAGAATTGTATTCTGGAGTCCCTATGTTACACGTCTAATTTGTTTCTTCCACAGAAACTTTCAGGAGGTTTTCATACTTCACATTATACACACACACACACATGCACACAGGCACATATGCACGCATGCACACACACACACACACACACACACTCACTCACTCACTACTCACAAACATGTATATGCCTTTAAAGATGCAATAATATATGCCAAATATGCATATGATTTATCAATTATGATAAAAAGATGATAGGCAAAACGTCTCATAAAATAGAAAACCTCAAAAAATTATTTTATGGTTTATGATTTTCACCCACATTTGATGGATTTACAAATGGGTATCAGATGCTTGTGGGACCCACAATCAGTGTGAGTACTTCTCTGGTTATGAATAAGTAGCTTTTACAGATTTGCCAAAAAGTCCATGATAGTCACAGTTAAAACAGTTCCTACATAAACAAAACATGAAGACAGAATCTGCTTCGTTACTGTTGTCTTTATCTAGCACAGCCTCTCAAGAAGCCAACTAAATAATGTTGTATCCATTGACTTATATAACACCAGATAACGACACAGAACTATTATAAACTAACTACTTAAAACGTGAGCAGAAAACAAGAGACTGACAAACTGGCTCACTTTTATAAGCAGCTGAGTCTCGGCAATACTGATCCTATTTAGCATGTGTTCAAATGTGACTTCATACCACAGTATGAGCAGAGGTCAGTGAACCCATTTTTGTCACTAACACAGTCAGTAAGTGGGATGGCTCAGCAAATAAATAAGACTGGATCAGCTTGCAATTTAAACTAATTCTAAGTTACTACAATCATTAGATATTAGATTTATGACAGAAATGTGGCTTGGCATTGCTCTTGGTTAGCTCTTACTCCGGTTATCAAAGGAGAGGACAGTTTACTCAGCACATTTTCATTACACCAATCATATGCAGACATTTCATGAATCATGAAGGGAATAATCTGACAACTGAATCTCCTCCTATCATTTATTTGTTCAAACACCCTAAACTGATCATCAGTGTAACACTGCATGTTCAAGGTGAAAAGCCACGAGCAACCTGACCCCCAAGTGCTGCAGGTGTGGGAATAAAAGGTGCTCAGGGCAGTCCTTCTAGAGGAGCCAAGAACACAGGCACCAGAACATCACCAGCAAACAAATTTCTCTTCCTATGGCACCCAATGGAAATTCTTTCCACATTTATCTCCCAGTGGTATCTAAAAATAATACTCAGTGAGATCAATCTTGCATATCTCTTCTTGCTGGGAAGCTTTGAGATTAGGATCAGATAAAGTCCATACTATTGGACAATTCAGAGCTAACCTTGACCCCCACATCATCTGACACGCAGCTAAAGTCTTCAACATACCTCTTTGTTCTATTGTGTAGGTAGCATAATATAGATGTGCACAAAGACTTCTGTGAACAGAAAAGGGATACTGAACTGATACTCGCACTCCACACTAAGGCCTATTTGTTCTCAGAGAATAAAGCATTGTCAGGGATTTTAAATGTGCTACTGTGTGGTATGCATGCATTGATGAGAAAACAATGGTTAATATGAGGAATCTCCATCACCTGCTCTGCAGAGGCAAAACTGAAGGAAGCAAAGCTTGAGGAGCAGCTCCGGTTCAGACCAGTTAAAGATGCAGAGCCCCATCTACCACGATGAAAGGAAGGGCTTCACATTCTTCTACTACTGTGGCATGCCATACTGTTGGCGACATCGGCAAACAAACTTGACTAAATTTCAAGCTACGCTGCCAATTTAGCAGTTGAAGCATGATTTCCAGAAAACCAAGGAAACTTAATAAGCAATAACTAAATATCTGAAAAGAATAATGTTCTAGTTCTTTAAGCATGTGATATTTGATAATATGTGATGATGGGGTATTTATTTGATGTATTGTTATTTGTTAGAAAAATATACAGTTGTTTCCATATTGAATTTTAAACTATAAATACTATTTAGACAATTAATGTGATATTTACTATTAAACATATCATTAGCCTAGAATAATATTTTGCTGAATACTGTTGCTGAGAATAATAGTTCTGTAGAGTATAAGTAGCAACTATAGCAAAACCAGTTTCTTACATCATGGCAAGCACTTTGTGAATATCAGGTGCAGTAAGCAGAATTAAGCAGAGTTTCTTTAAAGCAGGATTTATGGGACTCTTACTATACTAATTACTATACTGATTTTTGAAGAGCAAGACAGAAAAGCAAAAGAGTGTTGGGTTGGTAGAATATTTTTCAAGTGTTCATAACAATTTTAGAAACACTGAACTGAAATGCTGACTGCGTTATGAAATCCAAATTTAATTCTCAATGAATACTGAACAGTGTGCAGATCCATTAACAGGTGACAGCTTCTAGGGAAAGAAGAGTCAGTTTTCTTAATGGGTGTGTCCCCTGTAGGTTTTCACCTGACTGTCTATAGTGAATGGTCCCACCCATAAGTATATTGGCAGCACAAATTGGTCTTGGTTATTAAAATAAAAGGGAGGACTCAAAGTCAGGAGGTGGTCGGGAGCTGGGATGGATGTAGAGGAGCAATAAACAACAGTGGATGTAAATATGACCAAGATAATATGTATGAAATTCTCAAAGAATTAATCAACTATTAATATATGTTGATCATACATGTTACATATTTTTTATTCTATTTCAAACTACTAGCAGCTGATGTTACAGCTCTTTATATAGCTGCCCAAATTTGTGGGTGAATGAATTAAAAACTCATTTAAAACAATACTAGTCTTTGCTACTAGGGCCGCACTTCTTTTGACGCAAATAGCAATGTTAAGTAAACACACTTAAAAGTACTCCTAGGATCCCTAGATGTGAAGTTGTGAAACATTAAACCATTAATGATTATTACAGTGATATTTTAAGCATACTTCTTCCCCTGGATTCTCCTAAGCATACTTCAAGATATGTGGGTCAGGAATGAGTTGCCCCCTTTTCCAAATGAGAAAACACAACCAAAACTATAAATGGCATGAACAACACGAGACAGGGCAGAGAACAATCTGGCTTCTAACTTAATCCTGTGCTGTCTCAACACATCTCTCCTTTCCCTTCCAAGGTTGTGCTTAGCACAAGAAGGAGTTATTTAGACAGGGGGCTTCTCCAGTAAATAATCCAGTTCCATTCCAGCATTGCCAAGTAGAAGACTGCTTTCAGATTTGCCCATGTCCCTGTTGATTGCAAAGACACTAAAACTGTAAAAAAACCTTCCATGTCTCTCATGGAAACCTCTGAATAGGACTAGGCTAGAAGTGAGAAGCAGGCATACTCTGTCCAGAAGACAAGCTTTCTTTCACAGCAGTCACAAGCCAGAGAAGAAAACACCCCATTCTCTAGCTGGGTTGGAAAATTTCAAGGACACATGTATGGACTCAAGAACACTTTTAAGTGGCCAGAAGTATTGAAGGTCAGCTAAAGGCCATAGAAAGAATATGTGCAAAGTCCTCAGAAATTTAGAATACATTAGGACATCCATGTTACAAGGTCCTATATAGATGCAAATGAAAATTTAAGTTCAAGACGTGTTCTCTATGATAATAGTAGATATTATAAATAATGTACTTACTTCTGCCTTTCCATCTATCCACATTCAGTGATGGTTTAGATGAATGCAAGATCTTCAGACTGGCTTCCAACAAAGTGTCCTGCATTATCTCTTTGTCAAGGACTTATTTTTTAAAAAAAATAACAAATTTAAGAATAAATGAATGCATTTCTTCTCCCCAAGAAGTGAGTTGTGAGCATGCATACCAATGCTCCAAAACCATGTTCAGTGGTTATCTGTCAAAAGTTAGTCAGAAATGACAGCAGCTATAACTCCCTCACCAACTGAAAGGAAAACAGACACACAGGTAGGAATTGCTTCTCTGGGTTACCACAGGTATCTTTCATGGGTTTTGCGCAAACTTGTCCTCCACGTGGAAGAGCGCAGGATACCTACTCAACACTGGCAAGTTTTTCTTAAGCATATTCTATGGTGTATACACCAACAGGTTCTATCCGTTAAAAGCTCAGATTTATTGGATAGGCAGGTTTGGACAGGGCCCTGAAATCCAGAGCCTTTCTAAGCCTAAGTAGTATGGTGTGAACTATTATGGCAGAAGGAATGTAGTTGGTAGAAACTGTTGATACTGTTTTCTTACATGGAAGGGAGGCAGTGAGGAACAAAGCCACAAGTTCAAAGTCCTATATATCTGCATTTGAATCCAAGATCTTCCCCCACACTATTGGGTGACTTTAAAACCTTTATTTCTGGAGAACAATGGTCTTAATACTTGTCACCTCTTTCATGGGACTACTGAAGGAAATTTAAAGTGTAATGAAACAATAATAGTAGTTACAAGCAAGCTCCTAATAAACATGTAAGATTTCATTATTGTTTAAATATTTATTAAAGCTAGATTTTTTAAAAAATACCATATTACAAAACACACAATTTGAGAACTAATTCATCTGAAAACACACATAAAATGAACTTCCTTGTAACTTTCAAATAAGTGTTTTACAGACGCCAACATTAGCATGTGGCCTCCAAGTAGTTTAAAAAGTAGAAAGTACTAGAATTAAAGGCTATCCTTTCCTATTTCAGGTTCAAAGGACACACAAAAAGTGTGTAATTTATAGAATATTGAGAAGTAGGTGCTCCTATACCTTAGATCTGCGCTCTCTCTCTCTCTCTCTCTCTCTCTCTCTCTCTCTCTCTCTCTCTCTCTCTCTCTCTCTCTGTGTGTGTGTGTGTGTGTGTGTGTGTATGTGTGTGTGTGTATGTGTGTGTGTATGTGTGTATGTGTGTTTAGAACAAATACAAAGAATAAGGAAGATGCAGTTTTCAGGAAGGTGAGGTAAGTAACTTTGCAAACACTACCAGTTCTCTATCTGAATACACCTGGGGCACCAAAGAGGAAAGCTGGCTGGCAATTTCACTTTCCACCCCAGTCAGATAATAGAAAATAACATCGTTTCATGTTGTTCTTTCATAATTTTTAAACACCTTCCAGTTTCTTGGTGATGGTAAGAAAACACACGACAATTTTACTCTTTTATTTATTAGAGACCTTAGGTGTAAATACAATTTCATCCTATCACTATTATGAAAGACAGGTTTAGAAAAAAATCCCGTATATCACCCCAAAGTTGTCTGTGTCCATAAGCTGCAGACAAACATAAAGCCATGGCAATATTATACTGCTTGCTGTGGAGCAGGTGATCCATGCACGTTTGTGGAAATAAGTTCTACAATGTTCACACAATGAAACGACCTAATGATGCCTTTCTCAGAATCTGCCCCCACTCTTAAATGACAAATTATTGCAATTCACTGAGTTACAAATAACCATAACATTTCCATAGGGAGGAGGTAAAAAACTTAAGGATACTGAGGGGGAGGACACATTTTTCCTATGTTGGTTTGATTCTGACACTTGAGTGTTATCAGGTATAGTGATAATTTTAAAATTACCATGCCAGGCTGTGGTGCTGGGTGCCTTTAATCCCAGCACTCGGGAGGCAGAAGCGGGTGGATCTCTGTGAATTTATGGCCAGTCTGGTCTACAGAGCTAGTTCCAGGACTTGTCTTGATAATAAAAAATAAAATAATTAATTAATAAAAAACTAAAATTTACCTATGGACAGATGACCCTGTACAAATTAAAAATCCACCAGTATAAGTAAAATATATTCTCTAAAATTCCTAGGCACTAGTAAGAATTAAAAATATTTAATCCAACTGATGCTAAAATTATATTTTGATTTGTGTTATAAACCAACGGTGTGAACACTTGTTTCTATCTCTGAAATTGTAATTTTCCAAGACATGTAATATCCAACAATAAATCCGTGCCCCCCAAAAGAGAGCTTGCTATTTTGAGGCATCCCTGACTTATTTTGAAATTCTTGATTAGGTCAGTAGAAATTTCGAATCCAAAGTAAAGAATTAGGGGAAGGAGGGGGAAATGGCCATTTACATTTCTGAGACACCAACTACATACAGGCTCCCCACTAGAGAACACTCTGACCTTTGGCACAGAGGGTACCACCTAGCCAAGTCTTTGTATGAGGAAGAAGGGAAGAATTCTACAAATTGACTTACTGAAATGAGATATATAACATCAAACAGTTTGACACTTGCTTCTTTTTTTTTTTTTTCCTTTTTTTGGCACAGCGCTAGATGGCATGAGAACTTTCTATCCTTTTCTTGATATACATTAGATAAAGAATAATTATACTTAATTACAATAGATCATTTTAAGATAAAAGATATCAAAAATGTTTTTGTACATGTGTAGAGAACATTGCAAACAAGAGAAGCTATTTTTACAATTTAGAAACCCCTTAGAATGTTTCAATTTCACAACTTTCTAAAGTGCCATATGGGAATTTTCACTCTCCTTCATGAGTTGGATCTGTGAACAACATGTCAAAGGCAGTACCCCAAGAACACCATCACACTCCACCTACACGTCCCAAGTCACCTCACATCCATGCTTTGATGCTTTTCCAAAGTAATGAAAAACTCGCCAAATAATGGTGAACACCACATACAAATCACAATAGATATAGCACTCTGTAATTAAAAGAAAATTGTTTTTTGTATACATCTGTGGCTTTTTTGAAATACATGTCCACCTCTTAAAATGCAAAGTAACTGTGCAGTAAGAAGCAGCTATCATTCTTCCCTTTCAAATGTGTTGCTTCACACAGCTGCACACACGGCTTGCTAACCTGATTGCTACCGGCACCTGCACCAAGTTAGTCATATTTCATAGATCACATGGCAGGAACGTCATTGTCCAGTGGTAATCTGACGAACGCCAATCTAGACCTCTTTCAGTAGTTTATGAGAGCCACACGGGACTCTGATGTAGAACACGTGTGCAATCTGGAGCTCCCTTACTTGCAAACAAAGCTGTGGCTTCACTCTAAAGTTACGTTCTTCAATGATATAACTGGGTTATTTCTGTCAATAAGACGTATTAGAATACTTTCTTCTTCCACATTTATATGACGTCGTCTTTGACTCAAAAGAAAAGCTGGGTGGGGGAAAGGTAGATTCTTTCCCAAGCTGTCTGAAAGTTGTAAACAAGAAGTGAAGTTGTTCTTGGCCTGCACTATTAAACCCGTCACTGGAAATAGAGTGATGACTTCTGTACCTATCTGAAATCTTCCGTTTCTGAGCCGTGACAGCAACAATGGTAACAAGGAACTCGCATTCTAGCGATTATGAGCTCAAATTCTAGCTCCCGCCTATGGAGAAATCTCTTTCCGGAAATCACACTCCTTCTTGCAAGAATCACCCTAATATCTGAAGCCAGTTAATCACACAGCTCAGAGATTTTAACTTTTAACACAAGCAGACACTTTCTTATATAATGCAAGTTTTATACTGAATTATAAGAGTACAGAATTGTAATTTATCTTAAGATCTGATATCTGGTTTCCAGATAGTCCAATAATACATGTTTATTTATGTTTACACGCTGTCAAACATTAAGATATAAAAACATTTTACACAGTTCACAGCAAGGATATAGACTCCTGGCCAGAAAGTGCCAGCTTTTCACCCTGTTCTTCCTATGTTAAATGTTCAAAATACCACATCTGCTTTGAAAATAACCCAGGAAGGGAGGCGTCTATTTCTACAGGATTTAAAGATACTACATCCTTTCCTAAGATACTGTAAACTGATGTAAACTTTCAACTAAAACACAGTATTCTACTTATCAGGCTAAAGATTAATGCTTGTAAAGACTTAATAAAGTTACTTAATGCAGAAAAAGTATTTTAAACTCAGCTATCTTGTGCTTCCTGCAGTTTTAACAAATCTAAAGTACAATTAGGAAATTAAAAAGTGTCCAAGCGTCCTAATACAAGCCGAACACTTCCAAAGTCAACAGAACTTAGCAAACCTTTGTGTCAGCCATTGATACACAAGTCAAAACTTATTCTGGGAATCTGGTTTTCATGTAAAACAAATTTCCCTGAAAGTAGCTCAAAGAAGCATAAGGATTTTATATCTATAAAAATAGAGGAAAACATCAACTTCCTCTCATAGGTGTTCTACAACTATTTGCCAAGACGTATTTTATGTAAAAGATCATAAATATCTCTAAGACACAATCAACAAGAATCTCTTAGGTCCTAAAGGGTGTGATAATTTCACCCTATCTAGACAATTAATTTTCTTTGTTATTTGTTTTTCATTCTGCCTCCGCATTAACATGGCTGCTAATGATACTAGCCTGGTGACATAAAAGGTGGAAATGAAAGGACACCACGATTCTCGCAGAGCACAAAACGTGCCCTGGCTTAGGCTGAGTGTTCCTGTCTTGCAGACAACTCTATTTAGTTGGAGAGTTTAGCCATGATTCAGGTTTCTTTTCCATTAAGTATCGTAGCTCTTCTACAATACACGGTTGCATGGATGCATATGCACGTGCACACAAACACACACACACACACACATGCACAAACACAAAGAAAACTACAGCTGTATCGTGTGTGTAAACTTACCTTCCTCACTGGCATATTTATATTTTCCAATTATTTTAAGAATATATAATAGTCACACAAAATGTAATTTGATCTAATATATACAACTGCCCTACTGCATTAATAAAACCCCTCTTAACATTAAACAAGTAAGAATTAATTTACATTTTTTTAAACGGGAAAAAAACATAAGCATGTGTTACCCACCAACTTATTCTCAGTTTTATAATTTTACACTGTGAATATGCAAATATAAAATAATCTACATCATATACAAAAATAAAAATGTTTGCAAAAGGTAATACAACTTGGAACATTTGAGCTGTCTAGGTAGTTTTACAAAGTAAACTCTGGTTAACCCTATCATTAACGGCAAAAGTATTGTGCTGAAAAACTTATACGAATCTATGGAAGAGAAACAGAAGCTGGTTTAGAGAGCACCGAGAAAACATAAACTGTATCTATTGTTCTATCTTCTTTTTCCTTACAGCCAAGTCCTGAGTACACAATTCAAGATTCAAGAATACATCGTCAGGGAACTTTCCTTGAAAGGGGAAAAAAATCCAGAGCTGAAATGACTCAAAAACTCTACTTTAGCTAAATAAATAATAAATAAATAAATAAAAACCTTCCTGCTGGTCTTTGCAACTGATAAACAGTGAAGAAAACTTGAGAAATTCTTCTGTCAGTTTCCATAGAAAATTGCTATTCATTTAAGCACTTTGTAATGACTAGGCTTTCAGTAATCACCCTCTGTCCTACAATTCTCTAGTCTTTTTAAAAAAAAAAATAATCGAGGCTAACTAGATTAATTCATACTTTCTATGGACAGCTACTTGGTGCCAATGAAGCAAGTACCTCCTACCTCAAATTAGCCATTTGTCAGTGTCGTAATTTTTCCCCTCTACATCCCCTCAGCCCCTCCTTCCATTGCCCTTAGGAATTGGAATTCAGAGGCATTATTGGCTTTTTGCCTTTTAGCAAGTACAGGACATTCCTCAAAAAGTACATACAATTCTCCATCCTGGGAGATCAGACAATAGTATCTATGTCGGTGGCAGTACCATACACAATGGAAGACAAGCTATTTTTTTTTCTTGGGATTGTTGTAGCAATTATGATTTAAAGGTTACTGGTCGACTCTGTAGCAATGGTATTGCAGAGTTTATCTAAGTATTTCTCTTCAAACTACATACTTTGAGAACTCGGTGTGGCTTCCTAGCTCAGAAAGCTGTAAGAATACCATCTGACCTAAACAAGGAGTTTTTAAGAGCATTATAATAAAATATTCCCAGAAAATATCAAATGACAATGAATAAAGACACTGCCAAACAAGTATATTAAAGAAAAGTCTGAGGATCTGTACGTTCATTTAACACATATATAGTAACGTATATACATGGCAATCACCCTCTTTCACTAACAGGAATGCCAAGCATAAAAGAAAAGCTACATCGCAATTCCCTTAAAGAAATTAAAGATAACAAGTTTAAGCCGCACCTGCAAAACTGTCTTTAGAGGGACAGATATGGGGGAGGGCACAAAGGGTCACTTCTCACACCCCTAAAATCATTTTTAACACAGGTGATATATGTCACCTTTTCTCTTTTCTTTTTCCTTCCGTCCTGCTCAGTGGCAGAGACCTCTTACTACACTCCCTGGCCACTCTCTCAAAGGCACATTACAGAATAAGAGGACCCAAGCGTCACTTACCAGTTGCATGCCACAGATAAAGATAAGCGTGCACCTGCCACTGCAATAACCCATGGTTTCCGAGACCCCTGCCACAGCCAGACTGTCCCACGTCGGCCACCGTCGAGCCCCCACTTTATCCAATCAGATCGCCGGGAAGGACAGGCAAACCTGCCCAGGGCTCGGGGGCTCCGAGCTGCCGCTGCCAATGTCCTGGGAAGTGACAGGCATTAGGACCTGCCTGCGCGCCAGCGCCTGCTCCAGCCGCGCCCGCCACACATACCTTCACTTGCTCGGTGCACACGCCGCGCCGCGGGCAGCGCCGCCCAAGGAGGAGACGCGCCCCGGGCCCGCAGGGGCGGCAGCGGCAGGCAGGCAGCGCCGCCGCGCCGTGGGGCATCTGGCCCGCCAAGTTGCGGCCGCCGCCCGACGCGCGCTCGCCCCGCACTCCCCGCGCGCGCGCGGGCTCCGGGGGCGGCAGAAACGCGCGCCGGGCGCTGCCTTGCCTCCCTGCGCGCTCGGCGGCGGCTGCTCTGGCGCTCCGCGCGGTGGCGGGCCCGGGGGGCGGGGCGGGAGCGGGGGTGGCGGGGCTGTGTGCTGCCCCGGGCTGCGGGGCGCGCGGGGCGGTTGCGGGCTCCGCGCACAGAGAGTCCCCGCGGCGTCCCTCCCTACGGCCAGATGTGGGGGTCCTCCTCCGATGCCCGCTGTCCCCTCCTGGGCGACAACTTCTTGGAGGTCGGAGCCCGGGCTGCAGCCTTGGCCGCTGCGGGCGTGGTGTCGCGGCGCGCAGGAGCTGCGGCGGCCGCAGCGGTGGTGGTGATGGGGGTACCGGGAAGCATCATCCGGCCCGAGGAGTCCGGGCGGCATGGCAGTGACTTGCTGGGTTGGTGTCGGTCTTGCTCAGGCAGCCCAGCCAGAAGCACTACACGTAAACAGGCTGCGTGTGTGTGTGCCTGTGTCTATGAGTGTTTGTGTGTTTGTCTATGTGTGCGCGTGCTTAGGGGAATAGGGTTATGGAAAGGGGTGGTGGGGTAAAATTGGAGTGCAGCTAAGGCATTCTGCCCCTCTGGAAAACCCGAAAGGAGCAGAAAGCCTAAGGAATTATGAGGGCAAAGTGGCCACCAAACCTTCCCTGCGGGCTCAGCACCCGGCTGCCAAGGACAGGAAAGGTAGGAGCTTCAAGAGTTTCCACACTGACCCTGCTATAGGGAAAGAACAGAGTCGCTTTTTGAAGTTGGGAAATTTAGAGAACCAGAGGAAATTCATGACTTTGCTGTGGCTGCTTCAGACTGCTTTTTTCTCAACGATGGAAGAATCAGACGAAATTTGAGCACTTATCTACCCGACCTCAAGGACCATCCTGCTGGTTATGGGCCATTCCTGGTTGGTGACACTACAGAACTGATGGCAGCATTTACCTGCAGCCACGCGCTCTGGAGCCCGCTGCTGCCACCTGCGGGCGGAAAGTTGAAGAAGGAAACATGCTGGAGCAATTGATGCTCACTGGGGTTCAGAAAAGGGAGTTGTATTTGCAGCCACATCAGCTATGGAAACCATTCCTAATCTTGCTACCGAATGAGGGTATAGTGTTGAGATCCATTTACTCCAATAAAGCTATTGAAGTAAATTGCTGTAATAAGAACTGTCCACAGACCTAAAAAATACCGTCTCTCACTTCCTGACTTTAGAGGTTTGAAACTGAAAAACAAAAAAACAAAAAAAAAACAAAAAACAAAAAAAAAAAAGGTAAAAGCTAAGCGGCAAGCCTCCTGTGGCAAGTGGGACTTGCCCTACTTAGAAAATGACATTTGTGCAAGGCAACTTTGACTTGAACATCCAATAATGACTTCTTTGAACAAGCATTACATTTCAAAGTAAATAGAGTTTGCATGGGTCATGGGGCTGTATTCTCGAGAAGTTGGACTAGATACTCAAAAGTGATTTGCCATCTTAGAAAGTCAAGGGGATTTCATCTTATAAAATTATTAAAGTTCATACTTTAAATTGTAATGAGTGTCTGTTTGAATTGCCGCATTTATAAACAAGTTTTCCTAATGTTCTCAGAACTGCTTCGAGTGGTTAATGACATTCCAATACCTCAGTGTGTATTGTTCCTCGCCTTTTGGAGCCTTCACATTTTTGCATTAAACTGAAGCTAAGGATATCTAGTAGCATTTCATTTTTATAAATTCCTGTCACTCTGCTTTACCCACACGTGCTGCCCATATCTGCTTTATTGTAGATATTTTGCATGGACAGAGTAAATAAAGGTAAAACTAAGCTAGTCCTGTCTGTTGAAGAAGCTGCTTCTGTGTGGCCAAGTGCTCTACCACCTCCTTAAATTGACCGGCGTACCAGGCATTTGTATGGATCCAGCCCTAACCTTGTAATAGTCTCCCTGCAGGAAGAATCAGCTTGAGAAATCCTTAGCCTATACAGGAAAGCATAATGCCATCTTTCTCTCCCTCATTCATAATCACTGAACTATGACTTTTCAATATATGGCATTCATCTTTTTATAAACAGAATGAACTGTTAACTAAGTATAGGAGGTGCTTGGCTAAGAAATGAAATTATTTCCTCGAGATCCATCTTTACCAAGCAATAGAGGAAAGGTGGGGATGATGACGTCAGCTTTCTGAGCACACATACAGGATATCCTCAAGACAGACTCGTTCACGTCCTTGGCATCCCCACCAGCATCAAGTCTCGATTCTCTGCAGTGGTAACCATCCCCTTTTATCATCTTTCTGCTTCACTCCTCGAGATTCCTGGGACAACTTTCAAATAAAGCACTGGACTGAAATCTTTGTATTAGATGTCTGCCTCTAAGGAAAGCCAACTTAAAAAAAAATCTTCAAGGGCTTTTATTCTTGATCTTTTATTAACCTTTAATTGGTACACTATTTGAAGAAGAATAAACAACAATGTAACCAATGTTGAGTCTGAATTGTGTGCAAATAGTGTCTACCTGCTGGAGCTACATCACAGTGTCACAGTGTCGCATTAATTACAGGAAGCCTGGAAATTGGTACGATGCAAATTCCCAAGAGAAAGAAACTAAAATATAAGGCAGGTCAAGTATCTCTATGAGAGGTTCCCGTGTTCTCAGTGCCAGAGCTGTCAAGTCTGAATGTTCATCTTCCGTAAATAAAAACCGGTGTTCCAGAACCATTGTGCTACAGGCCCTCGTTGTTGATATTTTAATGTATTTCTCAGTCCTTTCTTTCCAGTTTCATCCAGTCATGACAATAAAAATATTTAAAGGGTTTTTACATATTAAGTTTCTTATCAAGTACATTTCCATTATGTCCTGTAGATACAGCATAGCCAGTGTCTGACTTCTGGAAAGGTGCCCTAGTTAGGGATGCAATTCCATTCCTTACGGTGGCTGTGCCCTTCTTGTTCCATTTCTTCTTGTCCCTGGAACTAAATGCTGTGGTGGAAGAAACATTAATCACGGCTGAGGATCATGACTGTTCCATAGAGGGGCGCAGAGGGGAGAGATGTCTCGAATTGGAATGTTGACTGCATTGTCATTTAGAAGGAAGGTCATACACTATTTAGCTATGAGGTGCCGAGGGCTCCCCTTGACTAGTCCAGAGACATAACTATTGTTAATTACCTTGTTTCTGTGGGGGAAATATGCTCCACAACGCATCCCTCCATCTGGGCTCACCTTGGCATCCTGCTTTAAAGTACCTCTCAAGGTTGATTCACACCCACTTCATTTATCTTTCAAGACAACTCATGGGCTGTCCTAAGTGCAAAGCCTTTAAACCAGCCAGAGCTGCCTGCACACTCAGCTACAGCAAAAAATTCCCGCCTGGTTGTGCATTCTCCACAACAGTATTACTCCAAGTTTTCACAGTCTCTATTGTATTTTAAAAACAGATCAGCAACAATTATCCTCACGGTGACTAAAATAACATTTAATTCACCGGGTATCTTAAACAAACTTGGATGTCTCACTTCTCTGAATAATAATAGCTATTAAATAAAAGAGTGTATTAAAATGTTTATAGTAAACAAAGTGAAAGTAATCACTCAGCCTTTCTACCCATAATTTTTATACAAATTATTCTTTTTTACCAAAATAGGATTTTGTTAACAGGATATATTTTAGCTTGATGCTTTTTGTCGATCATGATCATTATTATTAAGCTTATGAACTCTGAAATCAGACAGGTTGGATTCCTATGCCAAATTCTGTCATTTACCAACCAATTCTGGGCAAAAGTGCCTTAGTTTCCTTAACTGTATAATGTAAAGAATAACAATGCCTGCACGTCTTAGAACTGTTATAAATGTCAACATATATAAAGCTTTCAGTACAATGCTTACCACATAGTTGCTGTAAGTTTGTTAGTTATGATTCTGCCCATCACCTATCTTTATCATGGTGCACAATGTCAAATCTCACAATTTTTTAATTCACAAGGTTTGTGTTTCACTACAGTTTTGTGGGAGACGTTAAAATAATCATTCCCTAAATGTTTCTGTGCTGTAATTATTGGAACCTGTGAATCTCCAGTAACTATGTCACACCACCAATGGCACAACTGGTTTTGGCTGAACTGGTTAAATAATATGACTGACTGTGTGGATTATCTTAGTGGACCCAATACCAATTAGAATCTTTAAAATCAGAGAACTTTTCTAGGCAGATGTGGGGGAAAAGCTTGTATTAAGTAAAGAGGCAGTGGCCCAAACATATCCTTTAGTAGTGAGAAAGATGAAGGTGAAATTGATATAACCTCCAGAATGAATGTCTTAATGCTGACAGCTTAACATACAACTATCACAGATTTTTGGCACATAGACATATATATATATGTGTGTATAATGATTTTAAACTACCAAATCTATAATTTCTTATAACATTATTGAAAACCGTTGAAATTGGTTTTTAATGCTTAAATTTTACAAAAGTAAATTTTAGGTCTATTTTTTTCTGTACCACCTTTATTTCCTTATGAGTCAAGAAAAACCTTCCCTCTGAAGGCAGTCAATCAACTTAAGATTAGCTTTCTTACCTCCAACCCCTCCAGCAATGAATATTTTCCTTTAAAGGACCTGTTTCATTCTAATTCACATCTGTTCATAGTGAACTGTGTCCTGGAAATGAATCACATTGAGTCTCACTTTTCATAATAATTTCTCTGCAAAGTTCAACTCGTTTCCTTAATAAAATTATCTGGTAACAGATTCATTCGTTCAGAACCACAGCAATAAAAGTCCATTTATCTATTTGACCAAACTGCTGGCCTTCAGGGGAAACTTTGAAAAGAGGTTAAGCCAAGATGAAAAGAGGCAGCTTTAGTTAAGATGCATGCCTGACCATATTTTTTGTATTGAATTCCATTTGAGTCCTATGGCCTGCTGAATCAAATGACTTTAACTTGTAACTCACATAAACATCTCCTTGTTGCCATGAATACAGAATTGGGCAAACCTCATCTTAAATCTCCACAAATCTCCAACTTTTGAATGCTGGTAAAAATACCACAAATCTAAAACTCTGCAGATGACATCACTTTTATGTACAAAACTATTTTAAAATAGCATATAAAGTTACCTTGAATATGATACTAAGCTGTATATTTTAAAAAGTGATTTTACATTTAGGACTGGGCCCTTTCTGTGATGGGTGGCAAATAAGAGAATTTGAAGAGTGTGTTCTAAAACCTTAGTTTTGGGGGCTGAAGAAACGTCTGAGTGGTTTAGAACACTAGTTGCTCTTCTAGCTGACCCAGATTTGATTTCCACCACCCACATAGTGGTTTGCAACCACCCTTAAATCCAGTTCCAGAGAATCAGATTCCCTTTTCTTTTCTTTGCAGGCACTAAATATGCACATGATACACATGCATGCATGCAGGCATATGTAAATATAAGACAAATATGAAAGAAAAAACCTTGGTTTTAGTCATTATTCTATAAAGGGAATTGTGACTCAAAATAAGCAAAAAGCAAGATTTAGTTATCAATGATAAAAATAAATATATTTACACTAAGATTTTAGAGAAGTCAGTTGAGTAAATAAACATAACAAAAATTGTTTCTGTCAACTAGTCAGAACAAATATTAACAATAAAATTGATAATTTGACTTTTGTATTTTACATAAAACAGATAAGCAAGTAAAATGAACACAGTCTAGTCATTCAGATAAGTTATCAAAATTCATAAGAAAGCTTAAAATTAAGATTCATTTGCTAGAATGTAAAATGAGGAACAGGGCATTTAAAGTATTCAATAGAATGAGACTAAACTAATGACTAGCTTTTAGCGAAGCAATAGGAGTAGATACTCAATGGCTTCTCTGTGTAATTAAGATATATTACACAGCTTGGAAGTATCTTTCCAGATCATACAGTTACTGTGAAATTCTTTATGCTTTGCAAAGTTTATTCTTCTAAAACCGTAATAAACACCAATTTAAGAGAATATTAGAAAATGACAATGAGCAATATTGGGAAGGTGGATGTACTATATTCACGTCTAACAGTATTAATCACAAATTGTTAGATAAGGGTATATTTTGAGCCTCTAGAGAATAGAAAAGTAAATCACACACACAACAGTCTTATTAATACTTAATGTGTTTATCAATATAAATATAATATTCTAAACATCCATTTCTTTTCCCTTGCTAGGGAACAAATATACATATCAATATAAATATAATATTCTAAACATCTATTTATTTTCCCTTGCTAAGGAACAAATATACATCTTTTTTGTGCATATGTTTCCACAGTGTACAGGCATGTATATGTGCATGTCCCCATGTATATGCCGGTGTTTATTCATGTTGGCAGAGGTTGACCTAGGGTATCTGCTTCAATCACTTGCTGATTCCTGTGGCTCTCAATAAACCCCAAGTTCAGCAATTCAGCTAGTCTAGTTAGCCAGCCTGTTCCAGGGATCCAACCTCCATCTGGCAAGTGTTGGGATTACAGGACAGCTGTCATACCACTCAGGTTTCTGTGTAGGTGCTAAGCTCTGAGCTCTGGTTGGCAGGCTCTACAGGGGCTCTATTCAGTGAAGCATTTTCCTAGCTCAGCTGGGGCTGCATTCTTCGGAGAATCCTAAACTTAACCATTTAAAATCAGACTTGGAAAAAGCAGACATTTGGGGTTAGCCTTCTCTTAATGTTTTGTCAGGTGCTCCTCCATTACTTGCTTTCTTAGACACTTTAGGCTCCATTGCCTATCCTTTAACACATAGAGACAGAACATGGTCACTAAGTATATAATGATTTTAAAGGATGCTAATTGTTTTGCTTAGTCAGTTTATATATAATACATGTGGTTTTAAAATATATTTTGTAATGATATTAAATGAGAAGACATGTCCAATGATATCTCTAAGTTTCAAGAAACTTCTCATTGGTCATGCATCTAGGCATTATAACATTATGTCTCCAGATAAGTGTTGACCTCAATGAGGATTCCTTTATGCAGCCACAGAGATTTCTAAACACTGTCCCTATGTGTCTTATGAGTCCAGGGAAAACTGGAGAATTCAGTCCCAAGCTTCACACTCTGCAATCACACATGACCTTGCCAATTCTGTTCGAGTATTACCACATGTCAGGCTTGGAAGCTGGGATAAATATGGTAAAATTTATTCATCTTAAGGCTTTTCTCTCAGTTTACACCAAATGCTAAGAAATTTCATACTCAACCAGATGAAGAAATGAGAGATCATGAAACACCTTCCCCAAGTGATGGCTCCTTCTCTTCTGGGTTGGAGTGAGAAAGCAACAGTAGAAAGCAAAGTATCACAACTGTTAACAGCTACACATTGAAGCCCACTTTCTGGGCTTACCATTCCCAAGATAAAAGAGAACCTCAAAATCACCAGTACACAAATGAAAATATTAAAAGCCATAAATGAGTAGATGTGAGCGCTGAGGGTAAAGCAGTTTTAAAGACATTAGTTAAGGAGACAATGGCATTCAGAGCAATGAATTTCTTAGGGCTTCATCTGAAAAATAAAAATCAAAAGCTCTAGCTCCTCAGCTCTGCAAGAAGGTAAGATTAGCTGCATCAAAGAAGCTTGAAAGAGAGTTCTGTGAAGTGGCAAGATGAGTGTCAGTCTGGACACTCAGTGCCCAGCCAATAAGAAGCTCCTTACAGTTCTTGAGGAGAGTGTCTACAAGAGCTATTGTTAATCCCAAAGATGGGACAGGAAAGACTACTGACCCAAAGCATCATGGCCAAATTAATTAAAGTAAGCAATTAATTAAAGCAATAATTTTTACTTGTGTACATGAGCTGTTTCCCACTAATGATGGGTTCAAGAAGTCAGCAAAGAGCATGAAGAAGGTAAAGTTTTTATAGCCCAGGGTTAGGGGGTTTCCAAATGGTGGATTTGGTGTGAGTTACAGGTGCAGAACATAAGTATAAAAAATATATGATTGCAAGATAGACATAGCAAGATAATCATTGTTACAATTATAATTATGATGGCATGACCTGTCATCTGGGTTTCCTGTACCTTTAAGAGACAAGTTCCTCCCAATCCCAATCTCCCCTACTTCCTGCCAAGGCAAGCTGACCTCCAGACTCCTCTCTTCCCTTTTCTCTCTCTGTCTGTTCTCCTTCTCCTCTTACACCCTTTCCTCTTTCCTCTCTTTCTCTGTCTCTGTCTCTCTGTCTCTGTCTCTGTCTCTCTCTCTTTCTCTCTCTTCCCTCCATTATTCCCTTATCCTTATACTCGTCTCAATACCCACTAAATAAGCTCTATACCCAAGTTCTCTCCAGATGGCATAGCTGTCTATCGCCCACCCACCTCATCTCCCACCCTCAGTAGGGCTTGATCAGATCTCCAGCTCCAAAATCATAACTGTCATAACAATAAGTAGTCATAACAAGGTAGGCATAGGTGGTCAAAATAATTTTCTGAAGAAAAGGGAGGGTTGTAAGATAGGTATAAACAATTTTTTGAAACAAAGACATGGCTAACATTTCCTGGAATAAGCCATGTAGAATCATTTGTAGTTAAGATTACAGGTGCAAGGCATAACACAATCCTTGAGAAACAGAGGTTTAATCATAAACAGGAATTAGTCTAGTTTGTCTTTACCATAGGATGGCTTTCAAGCCTAAGAGAAAAGTAGGCTGGTTCATCACTATGTCTCATAAGATTCACCTAGAAGCAGTAAGTAAAATACACTCTAGAGGATCCTGGAATTAAGATGAACCATCCAAAACTAGAGGCAGAAATCATTGTTCTGCATTTGTATACAGAGGCAAAAGCTGCTGAGAACTCCATTTTGACCAAAGCACCTATCTTAGAAGCCTGAAGCCAGCCCAGTCAGCAATCTGGTCTGTTATGACAATACCAGGAATTTAAATTATTCCAAAAATGCAAAGACCAAGGATGTTATTTTAGGCCTACAGAAATACAACTGAAATGTATTTACCCCATCCCCACCCCCTTTTAGCAGGGCATCAATTCTGAATTTGACCAAGGGGGACATTGACATCTGCAACTTAAATAAAATCCAGCTAATTAAAACTCAATAAAGTTAAGATGGTCTTTTGGTGTTTTGAACTCTGCAACAGGACAAAACATCTACAAGTCTTATTCATTCTATAAATCCAGTTTTTATGACCCTTTGTTCATGTAAGTTGATACAATGCATGTGATGATATAAGAATCCTTTAGTGAGTAGTTGAAAATAAGAGAAGCACTATTTACACTTAGAAGGCTCAAAAAAGGAGGACATTAAATTGGAGAGAGACATAATGGGAGTCCAGGTAGGAGCTGGGAAAGATGATCAAAATATATTGTATGTGATGCAAAATATCAATTCATAAAAATTAATAAGAATATTTTTATTTATATTTTAATCAACTACTTAGGGATGTCACACCAAATCCAGATCCACATATAGCATGAACTTCATTTTTAAATACTCCATGATAGATGCTTTGTTTTTTAGTAAGACTTACCTTATTTTTGAACATATTAAAAAATATAAATATTATTGTGCCTCTCATTTGTATTATTATCATCCCTATTAAATAGATATATTTTAATATAAATATAAAGATTAAAATGTGTCTGTTCAAGTGGCAATACATAATCAGAGACTTTTTAAAATTATTTATAACAAATGGGAAAAGAGCCCAAAACACATAATTAGTTTAAAGCAATAAAACCATTGGAAATTTGTAGTTCTTGGAGTACTTTCCATTTCTGCTACAAATGCTAGAGCAATATCAGGTCATGCTGGGCATTTTGTGTATCTTTGTGGATGCAAAGTGCTTTGCCTGTATTCATTCTAGTGGGCTTCATGATCTGATGGCCCAAATGGCATTTATATTGTTATTTACCTTTGTGGAAGGTTATATGTTAACTACAGTTTTCAGGCTTTGCACATAAATGGAGGAAAGAAATAAAAAGGAAAAGACATGACTATTCTTAGCTATGGTAGAGGAGTTTAACATAGTTAAGTTTAACACAGATGAAAGAGAGAGCATAGCCAGAGTCAGAAACACTTGAGAGAGTCCACAGTGGACATGACGGGTCTGGGCTATGTGGAAAGAGTGGGAGGGGAGACAGCAGAAAAAGGTGCGGCACCCAGAGGGCAAAGGTACAAAAAGGGTGGGCAAATAAAATTTCTGGATTAGAAAAAGAGCCTCTGGGCTGAAGAGTTTGGGGTAGCAGATGCAGTATATCAGCCAGGAGGACCCTGTAACAGATAGGAACTGAGAGATGCTGGAAGAACCTGGCAGCCAGGTCCTCTTTGCCATGTTATATCAACACCTTAGCCATTAGTCACACGGTTTAAGACTCAACAGCATGAACTAGAATTGTCAGATTGTATTATGTTTGAGATCGTTTTATTAAATAATGATTTCTTCAAAGAAATGTTAAAACTGGATTTTTAACTGATAACGTGAGAAATGTCATAATATAAACAATGTCTTAAGTCTTAAGTGTTGAGGGATATTCGAACACACTGTGAACCCCAAGACTATGTTAATAAAATCATCCTTGGTCAGGGGGCAAAGTCAGTAATTAGTTGATAGGAATTAGCTCTAGGGAGTCCAAAGGAGCCAAGAATATGGATAAAGAGACACATAGGATAGAGTAAGGAGGGACTTTGAGATTCACAGTTGTTTTTGTTTTGGGAGGGCTAGAGGAAAACTTCCCTTGCTGGGTCTCTCTAAAAAGGAAGGTCAGCTGGTCGCTTCTTGGTCCCTCTGAGCTAGCAGGTTTTCAACACTAACATCTGACTCCCGGATCACTTGCAGACTGTTAGAAGAGTTTTATTTTAGGTCCACTGGCTCCCAAATAACCACACAAAGACTTATGATTAATTATAAATGCTCAGAGAATAGCTTAGGCCTATTACTAACTAGCTCTTACAACTTAAATTAATCCATCTTACTCATCTATGCTTTACCACTTGGTGGTACCTTTTTTGAGCACTGCATGTACATTTCCTGCTCCCTCTGCGTCTGGATGGCAACTCTACCCTTCTTCTTCCCAATAGTCTCTCAGTCTGGCTCTCCACCTAACCTCTTCTTGCCTGGCTATTGGCCAGTTAGTCTTTTAGTAAACCAATGGAAGTAAAATATGTTAACAGTATACAAAAAATTTATTCCATAGCATTTCCACTTTGTGTCTAATTAAAAAGAAGGGCTTTAACATTAACACTGTAAAATTATATACAACAAAAACAGTCACCGGGTAAGAATTACATTTACAGAATCCAGTCCATTTGTATTTGGCAAATATAGAGAAAATACTCTATTATATATTTTATCTTTGTGAGTCTAAAGTTTTACAAAAAATAATAAAGAAGAATCATATTCTTGATACATAAGGTTGAGAAAAAGTGATGACTAACAATTACAGCATTCTTGGCAGATTGCAAAGTAATTTTTAAGGTTATCTACAAAAATATTGATTTTTATATAGTTCATATATGCCCTTAAATTCAAATGCTACAAGCGTTTTCTTGATTTAAAAGTATTTTAGACTTACTAGCTTCAAAGTCTTACTTTCATTCCCTGAAAAAAAATAGAACACATCCTGTCCTTTCCCCATGCCTCACGGCATTGTTCAAGGGCTGATGTCAAATAATATAATTCTACTTTAAAGAAAATGTAATAACAAAAATAATTATAGCACTTTGCAAAAGTCCAGACTTATGGGGTTAAATTCGGTAGCAATGATTACTTTAGGCAAATGTTGCTAATAGTTCCTTCCTATAAATAGCGAGCTCTTAGTTGCTTTCTGGTGGCTCTCCCTGCCTCCCCTTATGCTAACTGAGTTTTCAGTATTGCACTCTCTAAGGAGCAGATCACATGTGTTTCACACTTCTCTCACAATGGCATGAGAAATTGATTCCAGCCCTCCCTCCCATTCTGCAGGTACGGAGACTAAGATTTAGATTTACCAGTTTGCAGAAGACACAGAAGTTAAAGAGTCATAAGACAACCCTGTGATATCATCACAGGGTTAGTAGAGAGCTGTGCAAACTTGTTTAACCCACCATTCATTCTGATCCTTTGTTGACCGCAATCAATGCAATTTTAGATACTCCAGCTACATGTTCTAATTCTAGGTAACTCCATTTATAATTGGAGGACAATTATACAGTATGCACAATACGTAATTGCTAGAAAAAATTAAACATAGTAAAGTAAAAGTTATGAAACAGTTGTCTTTTAATATACTATTTATTGCAATTCTATTATTCTTATATTTTGGTTGCCTGCCTAGCCTTTTAGCGACTGAGCTATCTCTCCAGCCCCGCATATTCTATTTTTATAGAATGACATATTTTGTTTTAAAATGTATAAATTACTTATCTATTAAAAACTTCTCACTTCTCATCCAAACTCAAGACCATTACAAACTGTTGTTACTGGCAGCTGAACATGGGTTATGTTTTCTTGATTTTTATACCCAGGCTTATGTCTAATATAGCCAGAAGCTAGGGGATTTTATGTTTATCCATGGAACCTGAAAGTGATGCTGACTCCTTATTTGTAAACATGCTTACTCTGCCACTCCAAAACGTTCGTTACTGGGTAACAACTATAGACACATATATTACATAGATTGTTCCAATGAAACTCAACAGTTTATGGAGGTCAGGTTCAAACCAGCATCCACCACCCACTGTGGATGGAAGAGACAGAGAGGTGATAATTGCTTGGCCCTACCTGAGCATCTGACCAAAAGGGACTTGATCTTCTGTCCATGGATCTTCACCTCACTAGCATCCATGCATTATTTATGCTTTACTGTTTCAGTGCTCAAACCCAGATTTAGAAAAACACACAACCTGTATTAAAGAGACCATTTTATATAACACTGATTTTTTTTAATCTAACTCCCAGTCCTCTCACCACAAAGACAGTTAACACGTCTTCATTAAGAGCAACATTAATCCTCTTTAAACTCAATTTTTGTCCTGATAGCTGAACACATTGAGAAATAGATTCTCTGTGTGCTTTATCAAGAATCCTTTAAAGAACTGATGACAATCTTCTAATTCAATAATAGAATAGCCAGCTTCTCCATGGAGTTCAGCACAACATCCAGAGTCTTTAATGGAGCATTTAATTGACCATGTTTGGCAGGCAACTCTGTTGTTTCACACTCTTTTCTCAAGAGACATCAGATTATGATAAGCATTAATGCCATGGATGCTCAGAGCATGATAATTCATCATCCTAAAATAATCTCAGCCATCATCATAGGGAAGTTCAAAAATGATTATTCAAAATCTGCTTGTCTTCCATATATCTAATGGTTATTATACAAATTATTGTTGAATTCACTTTTAGATTTGAACAAAGGGAACATAAAAGAAAGTTAGTGTTGTGGTCTGAGTAGAATTTCCTTCATAAAATGTGTCTCATTGAGAAATGAAATCAGGAATATTGATGATAAACTAGAGAGCACGGGGCAGAGGCAGCATGAGGAGGCAGCTTAATGTCCCCAAGTCTTCTCTAGAAATAAACTTCAGGAAAATGGACCATAAACACATCTCAGTAATCCTTCATTTGTTTTTTAAAATTTACACTGTTCTGCTTTCTCTAATAATCCACTATGATAATTTATACAAGACTTGATCTCAATTGTAGATGCTAAAATGTGAAAAAAATCAAAAATGTTATAGAATCACTTTGCTTTAACTTTAAAATAAAATCGCAATTTCACCCTAACTTATAGTCCTTCTAAGTGTTCAGTATCTTCTGCTATGTTTATAAAAAATAAAATTAAAGTGAGGGCCCTTTAGTAATGATCATTTTAATGTCTATTTATCAAACAAAGTAAATTAAAGGAGCTCCAGTCATAAGAAACAATTTTAAATAAAATGGGTAATTTCCCACTTCAACTTCCATGTAAGTCCCCATAGAATTAAAATGTTGACTTAAAATATATCTCAATTGTTATTGCTATTTTTATAATTTCCAGTGATCATATCAAATCCCCAGCCCAAGATTACTACAATTACAAAGTTATGGCCTTTTCATCTTGACATTTAATAGTAAAAATAGAGTCTGCTTCCTTTGTTTTCATGGTTTATGCAAAGTTAAAAATTAGAAAAGGTAATATATGAGGATTAATCTTAAAAATATATGTGTTCTTAAAGAAAATAAGAAGAGCCGGGCGGTGGTGGCGCACGCCTTTAATCCCAGCACTCGGGAGGCAAAGGCAGGCGGATCTCTGAGTTTGAGGACAGCCTGGTCTACAAGAGCTAGTTCCAGGACAAACTCTAGAAACTACAGGGAAACCCTGTCTCGAAAAACCAAAAAAAGAAAAAAAAGAACATAGGAAGAGTTAGAAACAGGCTCGGTCATACTGCTTTACCACATGTCCTCTCATTGTAATTAATGTGCAGTTAGAACTGTTTTGGTGTATAGACTCTAATTTTGGATGACTTTGGTATGCGACATTTATTTTAAGTTTTTTTAATAATGAAAATTTAAAAATTGCCTCACAACATTGCTACTATTTTCTGCTCACCAATTCACTTCTTTACTAAGAACGGAAACTGGTTTAATACAACAACATGCTTGGAAGAAAAACTTGTTGGGGAGATGCAACTCTGCTGAGTCATACTTAGTTTCTGAGAACATAGCCTGTTGTGCTCCTGTAACATAGTCCTTGCAGTATCACTGGGATGGGGACAGGCAGAGATTTCTGACATCGGGTGGTAAATATTTAGCTAATGTGTAGAATTGTGTAGAGGTTACTTAACAAACCAAAAATAAGTTTACCCATGATCGAGCTACCCGATTTCTGAGTACATAGCAAATGAAACAGTGTAGGCATATGAAGGACACACTCACCAACTCCATAACTTTTCTGTTCTTTTCCCAGTATCTATAGGACACGAATCAACCTAGATTACCAACAATGAATGAATGAATAAAGAACATGTGGCATATATTCACAATGGAATACAGTTCAGCCATGGAAAGTGTGATATCATAGTGTTTTCAGCAAAATAGGCATAACCAGAGGAATAAGTGAAATGAATTATGCACAGAAAGACAAATACTCCTTATGTTCTCTCTTACTGGTGCCTATTAAAAGAAATCAATAAGAACATGTAGTAATGGTCACCTAGGGATGTGAAAGTGGATAAGAATCTAGAAATGATAGCAGAAGAATGAGCAATGGTAACCGTTTCTTAACTTGCTAAGTGTCTAACACAGTTTTATGATCTCATTTTCTATACATGTGTTATCCAGTACTGATGTGATCCATGATGAGGGTGCTACATTTGCTTTAACCCTCTTTACTTATTTATTATTGTGTTTTACTTTGGCATAATGTATTAAGCTGTGTCAATACTAACTCGTGTTTATACATCAGACAGGTGGTTCTGGAAGCTATTAGAAATCGGGCTAAGTGAATCACGAGAAGCATTCCTGTAAGAAGCATTCCCCTATGAATTCTGTTTCTGTTCATGGCTCCCAATTCCTGCCTTGAATTCCTGTCCTGACTTTTCTTAGTAGCTGACTGTTACCTGGAAGTTTAAGATGAAATAACCTCTTTCTTCCCAAAGTTGTATTTAGTTACAGTGTTCAATCACAATAGAAACCTTGTAAGACAGAAATTAGTGCCAAGAGTGGGGTATTCCTGAAAGAGACCTGACTGTGTTGTTTGGGTGAGAATTGTAGAGGTGTTTCTCAGCAACCTTGGGCTGAGAAAGTGATTCATCGCTCCAAGTTTAATGAGATGCTGTATAAAAACGTGGAAGAAAACAATTCTGAGAGCCATGCAGATGATTGTGGCCTGGCTTGTCGAGTTTTAGAAGAAAGTAAGGACTCTATTGGGGCTATTTATGTGGAGTTTTGAATCAAGAATCGAAGGCTCTACTCAACTAGAGCTGAAGAATCCGGTATGATTAACAAAAAACCAGGTCCACTAATATGAAACTTTTGTTTTGATGTGATAGTAGTGCTGCAGTGCTAGTGGCTTTTATCCTAAACACTTGGTAGACAGGATTGTAATAACCAGAAATTAGGAAGCCTTTTGGAGAATCAATTATATCTTGTCTTATCCAAATGATTCTCCTTGCTTCTGTGATTTTAGTGTCTTTTTGATAACCAACTTTGTTTATAAATTAAACATATGAAGAAAATAGCAGGGCTAGAGATGTTTCTTCTTTTCTGCCATGAGTTAAAGAATGTCTGGAACCTAAAGGTCGGCATATATCATTTGAGCAACATTATGTTAAGCCCTATGTTTCACATGTCTAATTTAATCCTACAATGCCATTATATTGTACAAGAAAAAAATAATGTTTAAGGGCACTAGTAATATATCCTAAAGAACAAAGAAAACAAGTAATTTACTACTCTCTGTTCCATATGTGTCTTACTCCAAACTATATACTCAAGCGTCTAGTATTATACCTTGAATACACAGTCTTTCCACCTAGGTTTAATTACCTTAATTAACTGTATATCTTATACTAGCTAATCAATGAAGACCCTTGAAATTTTAAGAAGTTCTATATTTGGCTTCAAAATCATTGGGAAAAATAATTTTGGAACTCTAATCTGGGAAGGGAAAGGCTTTCAGATCTGGGATGGATAATAATGTAGAATTCATAGCCTAAGGTACAGAGTTCTCATAAGATTATCTCAGGGAGTATGTACAGAACAAGCCTAATTCATTGTAATTTTAAGGATATTTTGATAAAATTTTTATACCTTGTTATGATGCATAATTATAGCATATAAAATTTGCTGTGGATTGTTGTGAGTTATATTCTGAGCTTCACAAAGTATAATACCACTGCATATTCCTATGTATTGTTCTTAAAGTAGTAGTTATTAGTAATGTTCTTTGTGAAAAACTAAACAAGATTAAATTAAGAATTAATGAAAAGAAGTTGAACATTTTGTATGTAAAATCAATGTCTTAATGAATGCTTAGAAGTTGAGACTAAAAAAATTTATCATTTACCTGCTTGTCTGAAAGAATCTCTCTATATTGTTTGATTATCAAAGATTTGAAATCACAAAATACACTACGTGGTATGTTCATCCATATAAGAGGAGAGATATGAAAACAGCCTTGGTTTTGATTATGGCTTAGTGCAATGAGTGCAGTAAGTAATTTTTACTATGTTCTTACCAATTGAAAAACTGCTTGAAAATTTCCATAGCATGCATGTAAATAGTTATTTTTTACTTAGTTGTATGTCAACACCTGGCCAACTAGAGCCTAGCTTCACCGCTCTTTTTCTCCCTGTCATTAAGGTTGAAGTTTCCAACTCCATTTAGGAAGACTATTGTTATTCCCCTGATATGCCATTTTAAATAAATTGCTCCTTGACTAAACTAAGCGGAAAGGGGAAGGAAGAAGGAAAAAAGAAAAAAGAAAGAAGAAAGAAAGAAAAAAAAGAAAGAGAAGCAGAGAACATAAGAGACCCTCCAAGCCTCCCAGATAAAGAGCTAACGACTCCACTACGTCCACTCTCCTCCATCCCTCCTCCATCCCTCCCTCCTCCCCTCCCTCCCTCCCTCCCTTCCTTCCTTCCTTTTGACAATAGAAGGAAGAAATGATGATCAATGACAGACTTACATGAGTCAAAGCCCTTACTAGGAGGCAACAACATTATTGATACCAACCACATGAACAAACTTCTGTCAGTGAGCATAGAGTAAAACTTCATATAGGAAAAGCAACACACAGCTAGAAATAATAATAGAATATACCAGAAAGAGCATCTGATGCATCTCTCAGAAATCAGAGCTCATGAATAAAAATAGAAATCAGGCCACTGTGCTCTGGAAATCATATGGATATAAAATAGCACCATAGGAACAGCACTTGCTTATTTCTTTTACTAGCAATTAACAGACATGCAAATGTGTTAAAAGACACTGGCAAACCAAGACACCCCCACCAATACACAGTGTTGTTAATAATCAACACTCTCTGTATATTCAAAGATTTGCTGTTGCCCAGCGTCTAACTGGCTGCCAACTAGTTTAGCACTAATTTATCAGATTAATGAAGAAAAAAATGCTATGAAGGAAGTTTTGTCTGTGGTGTCAGGTTCTGTGTTCTCTCTCTCTAATTTATGACACTGGCCTGAAAGATGAAAATTGTTCCTCTCTGTAAGGAAATACATTTATTGCCAAAACAAGAAGACACTAACCTGTTCTCCAAACAGAATAAAGAAAGATTTATCATGTGTTATTGTTCACTGTATTGAGGAATATTATCATATTATGAAGAATTATAAATAGTGGTTAATGATGAAATGTTTATAATTTTCAAGTTTAGGGCCTGTTAATAAACCTTCCAAATATTTATGTAAAGAGTCAAATAATATGATATATGATTCCAACATATTTTCCATCATGCAAATGTTTTGCTTAAGACTTAGAAACAGACTTGCATTTATCTATACATGGGAATAAAAACTCAAGGAAAAAATAAGGAACTCAAGATTCCATAGCACACAATAAAACAAAGTGGAAAAAAACATGATTGAAATAAACCTTGGAATTAGCTAGCTTGAATGAGCTCATTAATTCAACAACTTCAACAAACTCTGGAGTATATTTTTCTCATTAGTCATCTCTGGTCCCACAAAATAGACAATCATGAAGATATAATCCTAGCTTAATGAGGGCTTTCTAAATATAAGTCTTCAAAATTAATTAGTCTACTGATCATAAAAATAGAAAGGAATAGATAGATATATTCTCTAATATTACAACATCTGAGAAAAGACTAAATCCATGCCATTCAACTTAAAATGCCTATGGGAATTATTTCACATGGCACTACCACTAAAATGATGGATGATAATCTTATAAAAACAATTTTCCTTAAAAATATAATTTATTATTTGCCAGGATCCAAGTTTTCATGACTCCATTAGATTAAGCTGGTAAACTATGTTTAAAAGATGTGTCCTGAAAAAAAATTATCCTAAGTCAAATATTCAATATAAATATGTATGTTAGGAATACCAGAACTTTAGCAGACCACCACAATATTAATGAGACTATTGAACAAAAGCTATTGTTACTGAGAAGAACTTGAGAGAGCAGAGAAGAAAATAATTGAGAAAGGGTGCTAAAAAATTTGACATGGAATGAAAAATAGTAGCTAAAAGCAGAAATGTGGTCAATAACCATTTTCTATGAATTTTAATATTTTATGAGGTAAGATATCATATTTTATGTTATTTACCAAACATCTTTAAAAATATTGATATAGAAATCAACAAGGAACTTCTTCTACATATGCTGAAGTTTTATTTTGCATGTATACTACTCTTATATTCTTAAACCATATATGAATAAATATACTCCTAAAACAAATAAGTCAAACTTGAGCTGATGAAGAATTGATGACTAACTGTGCTCCACACAAATTCATTTGAGAAATAATTGGATGCCCTTGATATTGCCTTGCCTGGGAATATATTGGATGGTAAGTTTACTGGCAACATAATGTCTACATTGAAGCTTGGACTTAAGAGAAAGACAATTACATAAATATTGAAACTAAGTAGATCAGACAGTGGGTATTTTTAATTAAAATATAATTATATCATTTTCCCTTTCATTTACCTCTCTCTAACTTCTCCTGTATTCCCTCCTCGCTCCCTCTCAAATCCATGCTCTCTTTTCCTTTGTCATTAAGATATATGTATATACATATATACATATATGTGTGTGTGTGTGCATATGTAGGTATTGTATAAATGTAAGTTGTTAAGTCTCTGTAGTGTTTTATACACACACACACACACACACACACAATTTCAGAGCTGACCACTTAGTATTAGATAACGAGTTGGGTAGCTCATTTTTGAAAAATGTCTAATTCTATGTCTTTCAGCAGCCTTTAGTTGTCTGTAGTACATAGGTGCAGCCTATGAACATCTCCCCCTCGGTTGGTATTGTCTTTATTCGGATCTTATTTCAGCATTCATGCTGGTGAGATATCACAGGTGAAATTTCTTTGTCATTTCTAGGTGATATAATCTAAAAGCGAACTTCCTGGTCGTCTGGCACTAACAAACTTTCTTCCACTTCCTCCATGTCCTTCCCTGAGTCTTGAGTGTAGGGGTTATATTGGTAATACATCCAATGGGGATGGGTATCCCATGATCAATTGTGGTTTTCTGTAATGGCATCGACTTGTTGCCAAAGAGAAATTTGCTATATGAGGGGCAAAAGCTTCAGGTATTTGTGGAGATAAGAATAAATATTAAGAATTTTGGTGGTTTAGTAAAGTGGTAGCAAGTTCTCTTCTAAAATCCAAGATGACTTGTCTGAGTTTTCTGCCCTGCCTGGTTCCCGCAATCATTAACTCACAAAGAAATCAAATAGAAGTCTACATTAGTTATCAACTGATTGGCCCATTAGCTCAGGCTTCTTATTAACTCTTATAACTTATATTAGCCCATTATTCTTGTCTTTGCTAGCCACGTGGCTCGGTACCTTATTCAGCAAGGCAGTCACATCTTGCTTCTTCTGTGGCTAGGTCAGGACTGCAGAATAATCTTTCTTCTTCCCAAATTTCTCCTGTTCTCCTCACCTTTCCTCTATTTCTTACATGGTTGTCCTGCCTATACTTCCTGCCTGGCTACTAGCCAATCAACATTCATTTAAAATATATTTGACATAATACAGACCATTGCTCCACACTAACTACTAGGCCTATTTAGTGTACTAGGTTTCCAATACCAGGCATCATCTCTCTACTGCTGAGCAGACCTCAAGTCCAACTAGACAACTTCTGGCTACAACCAAGACATGACTGCTACTGTTACAGTCCCAGGAGTATGGTTCATAGACATAGAGTAGGACTATTGGTTGCTTCCCTTCCTTGGAAGCTTGCATAGCACCTATAGTTGGTATTTTTAAGTGGAAACATATGAATCCACTTGGGGAAATATAGCAAAGAGGGGGAATTGGTGGAGGAATTTAACACACAAATATTTAAGAACTGTTTATCAAAGTAAAAAGGAACTATTTAAGTATAAGATAATTAGAAGAGTATAGAATTACTGAAACAATAATAAGCAAATATAAATGTAGAGGTTGCCATAAATTCTAATTTTATAATTCTATAAAAGAACTTCTTGAGGCATCACAATCTCTGGCTTCAAACTCTACTACAGAGCTACAGTACTGAAAACAGCCTGGTATTGGCATAAGAACAGACAGGAGGACCAATGGAACCGAATAGAAGACCCGGATATCAATCCATACATCTTTGAACACCTGATCTTTGATTAAGAAGCAAAAGATATCAAATGGCAAAAAGGAAGCATATTTAACAAGTGGTGCTGGCATAATTGGATATCAACATGTAGAAGAATGAAAATAGACACATATCTATCACCATGCACAAAACTCAAGTCCAAATGGATCAAAGACCTCAACATAAAGCCAGACACACTCAACCTTATAGAAGAGAAGGTAGGAAGTACATTTGAACACATTGGCAAAAGGAACCACTTCCTAAATATGACCCCAGCAGCACAGACACTGAGAGAAACAATTAATTAATGGCATCTCCTGAAACTGAAAAGCTTCTCTAAAGCAAAGGACACAGTCAACAAGACAAAATGACAGTCTACAGAATGGGAAAAGTTCTTCAGTAAACCAACATCAGAGGTCTGATCTCCAAAATATACAAATTCTAATTTTTAATAAATAATCAAGACCAGATAATAAGGAAAACATAGCAGTATCCATTGGAGTTGGTGTTGTTGAGGTGGTGGGTCACCTTGACAAAACTCATTCTGATGGGATGGTTGAAGCACTAGACAAGAGTACTCACACACATTATTACACTATCCTCTATATCATATACTATACTGAAGGTGTTTCATTGTCTGGAAAACCTTCTATTTCAGTGACTATGGCTTACTGTACAACTGAACACCTTTATTCAAAGTGGATCTGTGAATGAGATATACAAGTTGTCAGCAACTGTTATTTATCTACAGTTTGTAGTTGGCCCTACACTTTCAAAATAACAGATATAAATGTTAAACAATCCTCAATTGGTTAAGGGTATTTCATAATAGTTATCTGTATATCATTCTAAGAAAATTATAATGCTCATCAAAGCCACCTGTAAGAATGAGAGCTTCATTTACAGATACTTTACGAATTACTCTAAACGAGACTCACGAGTTATACAGAAGTTATAATTCACGCGTGTACAACAGTGACCTCATGTGGCTAATACTTCATGCCTGAAACTGGTGAGTGAGAATAACAAAATATCCATGTCATACCTCAAGACTTACATCATAGTGGATGGAGAGCCACCCATATCACAGAATAATTCTATGTTGAAGGCCTCTGATAACAAAGCCAAGCAATCTCTTCCAAGCTTCAATGTGAATTCATTGTGTGTATGCGTATAAGGTTCGGTTATATACAGATGAATAGTACGGAATAGAGTGTGTTGAGAACCAGAGCTCAGATATTACTTCTTTGTGTTACCAAAGAACTCAGTACTGATTTTTCATATGTTACACAATTGGCATAAATGCTAATTGGATTCTATTTCATGTTCCTTATCTTGGCTATTTCATTTTCTAACTTGTCAGGACAGGCTGTAGTTTTCTTTCTCAATCTAAGTAGTTCTTTAACCACTTGAAAACTGTAGGATCCTTGGCAGTTATTCAAGGATTTGCTTAACAGTGTTTTTTTCTACTGTATTAGCTAGGATTGAAGTAGTTTCAAATTAATACATAGCATTTAAATAAAATGACTTATAGCCATATTTCCTTTAGAATCAAGGGCAGCTTCCTTTATCACCAATTTCAAAACCCTGCTGTAGTTAAAATATAGGTGACTAACAGGTGACATTGCTAAAATCTTAGCTAGTTAATTTCTGATTTGGAACATGATTTCAGAACCAACTTAATATTCGGTAGATGACAGGCTGCTATTTCCATCACACTACTCAGAATTTTGCAGTGAATCTCCTAGAAGAAGATTAGAGACCACAGTTCTGGAACCTTTTGACTGGTCTCCCTGATTGCAGCATGCTTTAGGGTTTGATTTAGTTAAGGTTTGCCCTCAGTGTTCAACATCTTGGAATACGATTTCTCATGGAGAAATTGCAAGATTAAATAAATTTTTAAAAATGCATGCATACCTGAGACAGAAGAACTACAAAAGTGAGAAATGGTCTCAAAATTCAATCACCAATAAGTCAGTTCAATCGATGTCCAACGTTTCACAGTGCTTTGGCCATGTAATAATCTAATGTTTCACATTCTTCCTGATTAAACACACCCATTACTTTTTGTTTCTTATCTGCTTTCATACTGAGAATTAAGACATCCTCTAAATATTTCTCATAAAGTTCTTCTTTTATACTATTTTAATCCAACTTTTATGTTGGAGTGTGTGTGTGTGTGTGTGTGTGTGTGTGTTACTTTTATCCTCTTGTTAGTGCAAGTATTCATGAGTTATGCATGGTAGATAATTTTTGCTAATATACTATGCATCCTTAGTTTTGTTTAAGAATTTAAAGGATTTCAGACATACATATCATTATGTAATTCCTTGTTCCAAAAGCTCCTTAACATAAGATTTTTCATTTTCTCATCATAATTATATACAAATTTTATGTCACATATACTAGATTCTAACACATTTTTAGCATAAAGTATTTTTAAAAACCTACCTATAAATTTTAAAATTTATTACTTTTATCTAGCTACCTTTCTTATTGTTTTATTTTTTTCAAGAAGGGTTTCTCTGTAGCTTTGGAGTCTGCCCTGAAACTAGCTCTTGTAGACCAGGCTGCCTTCAGACTCACAGAGATCCTCTGCCTCTGCCTACTGAATGCTGGGATTAAGTATGCCACCACTCCCCAGCTCATCTAGTTATCTTGTTGATTATTATAATAAATTGAATTGTTTAAAATAAAAAAATATATTGTAACAACCTAGAATTGTACATTCCATTTCCAAGTCTAAAGCAAAGTTTGTTTAATTCACCATATCAATAATTATAAAATCCATCTCATTTAGTCAACAAAGGTATATTAAGGAATCACTATGTGCCAGATCTTACTTGACTAATGTTCCAGAAGATGCTGGTGGAGAAATGAAATGAATACTAAGAGCTGGCTAGTAAACTATAATTAAATAATTCACTGGTTTCTAGATGACCACAGTAAGAATAGCAGATGAGGAGACTCTTGCTGGCCCAAGTGTGGCAGACATGGCTCTGGCAGGCCTTGCCCATCTCCCATTTGTTTTTCCTTGCTAAAATCTGTTAGATTACATTCTTAAAGCTAGCCAAAGGGTTGATCCCCTTACTTGACCACTTTTTTCTTCTGAGGATACCAGCATCTAGTTATTGAAGTTTCGAAGTCCAGCAACCAAAAGTTCACTTTTGACTACCCTAATTAATTTTCCAATCAAAATTAAACACCTCATTCTAACATAGGGTTTCCTTTTTGCTTTTTAAACTGCATTTGCCTATGGACCTTATTTGTCTGTCTCCTCTTGGTCCAGAGGTAGTCCTTTGTCCCTTTGGGGCTAATATCCCTTTTCCTCCTCCCTTGTTCCTTTTCCAATCTCCCTCATCTTTTATATCCTATCTTTGTCTCTTTCCCCCTGCCCTTTGTCCCCCTGGGGCAAACAAATCTCCTTTGTCCTGAGAATCGAGTCTTGGGATATCTGGTGCCAACTTCGAGGTCCCTTTCAGTAGACAAAAAAGATGACATCAATAAATACCTGGAAGGAAAATGTAGACAGAGAGCACTCTCTTTGAAGATGAGATCTGTGATGAAATCTGCAACATCCACATACAGAAAATTTAGAAGTCATGTAGTCTGATAGAATCTGAGTATCAAATAAAGAACAAACTAAGGCATCATGCAACTTCCACTGATAAAAAGGAAATAACGGGCCTTCCTCTGATAAAGTGAAAGGTGCTGTTTTCTCATTCAGGAATTTATCTCTAGCCTCATTACCAAGTGGCATGAAGTCTACCATTTTAGTATTGCATATCAGTCAAGTCCTCTGCAGGGAATTCAGACCCTAGTATGAGCTCTGCTGACAGCCTAGATTTAGAAAATATTTAAACTTCCCAGATTGAATTCTCCATGTCATTACAGACTAAAGACAGCTTTTTTTCCTTTTGCAGAAGAAATGAAGTCTGCATATATGACCACAGGACACAGCGGCCCTATTTCATAATACCTCAGCTAGACAGAGTACCAGAAAGCCTCTGACAGCATAGCTGAGGTGTCTGCTTAGTGATTACATGCTGGAGGAAAGAGGCATCATCTCCAGAGTATGGGGTACAATTTGAAACAGCCATCATTTTTGCATGATTAAGATGCTTTAATTGGTGGAATGTATGTGGGTCGGAGAGTTCTAGGGTTAAGTAGGGTGGTCCTGAATACCACTGTGGTCTTACCTCTTCCCAGAGGAGCATGTGGAGAATCTGTGTTTTTCTCCCCGACAGTTCTGCAGGCATTGATGCCCTGGCTTTACTGGAGAAAATAGCACATGTCCATTAAACACTCAGCCATGGATATCACATGGCTATGTTGGTCTTCTTGCACAAACTTACAGTCAGAAATCAAGGAACAGAGTTACCATTCTTTGAGGTGTAAGTGTCACTGAGATAGCAGTTGGATTCCTATTGGAAAGGCAAGAACATGTTCAACATTCAAAAGATTAGGGAGTATTTCTCTTAGACCATTTGTGTCTCTTTGGAATAGAAAATATACCAGTGCAATAGGCACAACACTATAGTAACAGATTTGTGACAGCAATGATGTCTCCAGATGATCTGAGTAACCCTCTATATCAGTCACCTAAGCCAGAAGAGATATGAAGGTTAACACAGAGTAGTTGCAATAAAGAAACTTTGCTCTTCAGACTAGTGAGAGGTCTAAATTTCCCCCATTTTACAACTGAATCTAAATTTCAGTTTTTTATTGCTGCTGTTGTTTGTTTATTTTTTGAAGTGTAAACAATTATCAGTTTCTTAAACAAAGGTTATTAATCAAACAATCTGCCTTACAGCAGGAACAACACCCACATACACGCACACACACACACACAGAGAGAGAGAGAGAGGGAGAGAGAGAGAGAGAGAGAGAGAGAGAGAGGGAGAGAGAGAGAGAGAGAGAGAGAGAGAGAGACAGAGAGAGAGAGAGAGAGAAAGAGAGAGAGAGAGAGAACATACAAGGCATGAACAGCTCTACAGTATTACAAGTCAGTGACCATCAAAGGACAGACCTTACATAGATCTAATCTACATGGGAAGTAGAAAAGGACAAGATCTCCTGAGTGAATTGGGAGTATGGGAACTTTGGGGGAGGGTTGAAGGGTAGGTAGAGACAGGGATGGGAGCAGAGAAAAATGTAGAGCTCAATAAAAAATCAATAAAAAAATAAAAAGGACAGTTCTTTTAACTGTCTGAAACAAACTCTGACTTACTCAAATATGTCCAAAGATAAAAAACTAGAACCTCAGCCTATCAAAAATCTTCTAATATAACTGCTGCCTGCTTAAACAATCATGTTTGAGATAACCTAATTGTTTCTGAAACTCCCCTAGTTGTGCTTGAAAGGAGCCTGCAAGCTCCTCTTAGGATCATCGTCATTTTGTATTGGTGTTCGACCCTACATGCTGGTAATAAAACACTCTTTCTCTTGCATAACTACAAGAGTCTGGGATCTTCCTTCACCATTTTCTTGAACTGCTACACCAGCTGTAGGAATAAGGATAAGGAGGAAGTAAGAAAGGGAAGGAGAGAGGGAAAGAGAAGTGGGAGGGGAAAGGGCAGAGGAAAGAGGCAAAGGTGGAGGAGAGCCTATGAAATTTGTTGGGTAGGGAGGTGGGGGAAGAGGAGGATTGAATATGATCTGAACACATTGTATGAAATTCTCAAAAAATTAATAGAAATTATTTTAAAATATACACACAAGTATGTTTAGGCAGCTCACGAATGTTAAATCAGATGCTGAGATTTTTTTTTTCCCTCAGGACCTAGATTATCATTCTGACTACCTGCTGTTGTGAGCAAGCAGGATACAAGCAAAAGTGACTACCAAACCTTTCCAAGCCAGGGTAGGACAGCCTTTCTATTTTTTCTGCTTCTGAAAATGGTCTGTCAGATAGATACTCTAGGCCATAGTCAAAGTTGGTTTCCCCAATGTTGCAAATGAGATTTTGGGTGATTGTTCAGGTAACCAGCTGAATAACTTAGGTAAGACATTTTAAATACAAGACTTAGACTCCTGAGGATAGGACCACTCTTGACATATGTTTGTTATTTGCTAATTTCCTTAGACTGGTCATTTAGCACATGTTTCTTGCTTGATGATATTCATATTGGTTGTAGTTTTACTTTTGTGTATGTTTTTGCTTCTTCTTCCTCCTGGACAACACTTAATATTTATTCTTATTGTATATAGTTTTGCATTAGGTTTAGAACCCTCATATTTAGACAAAAAGGAGAATTGTTGTGGGAATTCACTCAGCCAAGAGCTTTTATAGTACTTGTGAGACACTGAGACCTTATTCTCAAAGGGACAAGAAGAAATTTTCTAGCAGAATGTTTTAAAATTAGAAACCCAGACTAGCGTCATATCCTCAGAAAGATAGTGCTTTCCTCCGCGCCCCCCCTGCCCCCCACCTGGGAAACTTCAAAGCACAAGGACATCTGGCTACCTGGCTTGTGGAGACTGATTAAGATGGCCTGATTCAAAGAACAAGCTGACAAAGCAGAATGGGAGAGGGAGCAAAGACCTTGTACCTGTGCCAGACCCCCCCCCCCCCCCCCCCGCCCCTACCTCCCAGAAGGGCTGCTTGTGATTTTGCCTTTTAAAACTAACCACACAGAGGAACTTTTAGCTTCTCTCTCTCCCTGGCTACTACTATGGGGTGTTGGAGATGGAAGGTTCTGTCTAGCCTGTACTTTCAATGAAGAAGTAACCTTGCTTTTGAAGTCTGATCTCCTCTGGTTTCTGGTGGTTTCTCTGGGGTCGTTATCTGGGCACAACAGTACTGGCCAATTAAGATATGGTCTGAGATACTATAATCACAGACAGGAAGCATTTTCGCTCTTTTGGGTGGTGGTCAAAGATCTGAATACAGTTCCCAGTCCTCACAAAGCAGAGGACTATGGAGGCTCTCTACCTCATTGTTCATCCATATTCCCCAATAAATATTTGATATGGCCTTTATCTTGGGCTCTCCTGGGTTCACTTACACACATCCCTAGCCTGCTGACAAACCCACACCACCATGCACAGCACATCTAGAGGCATCCTTTAGTCTAGGTCTCCCTTGCCTTTGACTGAGGCCACTGAGCCCACCTGTACGGTTTCCCTAACTTCCTACCTCCACATGTTCTCTCTGTTAAACCTCCTACACAGAGATATCAACTGCAGAATCCTTCTCGGAGGGGCACACTGCCGGGTATATACAGTGACATGATATTTCAACAGGAAGCAAGTAACTGGCTATATTTTTAAAGAAGCAGATTTTCAAGTGCAAAAGAACAGAGACACGACTGACTAAACTCATTCCTAAAGCCGTGTAATCAGACACTCACAGCAACAGGAAGATTTTACTATATTAATCTTAGTTTAGTTTCTGTTCTGAAATCAAGCCACTGAAAAGCTCTCATTCCCTTGAGCCAATTTCCTTTCTTCACAAGTAGACTGACTTCCTTATGAGATGTAGCTCATCTGTCTCTTTTTTCTAATTTAGTCTCACCACCCCCAAATGCTGGCTCTTTAAGGAGGTATTAACATCGTAGCAGCAAGAGAAACAAATAAAACAAACTCTGTTTTCTTTTTTTCTAAATACCCTATAGGAAGTTGTAAAAGGATTCATGCATAACAATAAAATGTAAATTTAGATAGTGTTTCAGGTTTTCTCCAATTGCTGCCTGAGCCTAGAAAACAAGTCTCTTTTTGTTTTGTTTTGTTTTTGGTTTTTTTTTTTTTTTTTTTTAGAAATTCATTGTAGCTCAAACATAAGATCCTTGTTACACCATTGCTAATTTGCTAATTGACATTGCAGGAGCATATGTAATGAGTTTTTCAATAAAGAAGTAAATACCTCTTGTGCAAAGGGAGGAAAAAATAACACTAGTATGAGAGAATATTTTACCAAATGAGTCAAGGTAGGGATTTGGATGTTTTAAGTCTTTTAGTATTCCAATTATATCATTGATCCACAGAATTTTCAAATGAAGAAGTGGCGGCACTATGACAAAGCCATAGCAGAGTAATTATGGGGGGAGAATATCCAAAAACCCTGAGGTCCTCATCTTAATTAGCATCAAAGCGTTAGCCTTGCAGATTTACATAGTTTCCTATCTTTGTCTTTTCCTTCTTCCTTTGTTCAATATGGGGACAAGGGAAAGTTAATAACTAACATGAACTATATTTATGGTACAAGCTCAAAACTACTGCTTCCTTATACTATGTGGCTCAGTGTGCTGTTTGAAAGAATTTTTTGATAATCTGCTAATTTCTAAAGAAAGATCTTAGGTGATTTTTAAATATCAAGTCAAGAAACGTCACAGTAGGCATAGTATAGAACAAAAACAAGAAGAGTTGAGAATATAAGCTGGGGTCCTTTAACAGTCAGTGGTAGAAGTGGAAGAGTGGCAGGATAGGTAGATAATATTCTAATATTCTACCCCATTAAAATGAATGTAATACTCAGAACTGAACTTGAAAAATATTTCTCCTGAGTCCTCACAAAGACCTCATGATCATGTTAAAGAAACAAAAACAAAAGCCTTCAACTACAATTTCAAATCTTTTTATTACACTTATTGACTATTTGGACATGGATAGTCCTGTGTCTCTGTGCCTGTTTGTATATGTGTGTGGACAAACACATGTTACAGAACTCATGTACAGGTGGAGGAAAACCTGCCCATGTGTGCATATGTGTGACATATCACAGAACTAACATTGAGGTAGAGGAAAACCTGCTAATGTTTTCATCAATATGATCATTTTTTTCCTTTCTTCTTCTCTCCCTACCATCTTTTCCTTCCTTCCTTTCTTGGCAAAACTGGGAAGTGAATATAAGGTTAAGTATTATTCTACTGATCCACAGGCCAGCTCTTCTGACCAGTATTTTGAAGTAACTCTTCGTGTCTCATATCCTCATCCATTCCCTTGCACAGAGACACCATAGATCTTCTGTTAGGTATCTTGGAAGTAAATGAGCATACACATAAATATGACAGTAGGTTTTACGTGGCAGGATCCCCGGGAATGGCCAGTACAACCTTTGCCCAGTTAGATTTGTCATCCCAATTCAGCCGTTCTGATATCCAATTTTGAAGGAACTAAAGATGTATTATTTTTCTGATGAGAAATTTATTAGGAAAATAAAAAGTCAAAACACTGAGCTCCATCTGTCCCACTTCTGTGTATATATCTCAACTGATTTTGAACATGAGAGAAGAAAACAGTGTTATTTATTGACCTCCCTAAATGCCAGCAAATGGAAGGCCATATGCTAAGTCCTCCATAGCCATATTGCCTTGAAAATGCAATGTAAGATCTGGCAGGAGAGTACATGTTGCATGTAGATGTTAAACAACATTTTAATTTAATGCAATATATATGTGCTTGTATATCAGTTTTCTGGAATGTAACTGTACACAAAAATGAAAAGAAATTGGAAAGCCTACTGCCACACTCAATGTCGACTGACTTGGATCTGTAAATGAATAAAACCATTAATGAAGGAGGTATCTGTTTTCTAAGTAAATATCTTTGTTTAAGTTAGACACTCAGATATAGGATGAACCCAGACTGAGAAAGACAAAAGGATAATTTCACTGATTCAACTTCAACATAAAACATATTTTTCCTATGCTAATTATTATTTCAGTGAACTACAGACCATGGATGCGGTGATTTGAATAAAAATGTAAGAACGGCCAGCCGGATGGTGGTGGCACATGGCACATGCCTTTAATCCCAGCAGTCGGGAGGCAGAGGCCAGAGGCGAGCCTGGTGTATAGAGAGATTTCCAGGACAGGCTCCAAAGCTACACAGAGGAAGAATGTCCCTGCCTCATAGGTTCGTGTATAAAATGCTTGGTCATTAGGGAATGGAACTACTTTGATAAATGAGAAGGATTAGAATGTGGCCTTGTTGGAGGAAGTGTGTCACTGCAGGTGGGATTTGAGGTTTCTAAAAGGCCATGCCAGGACTAGTCTCTCTCTCTTTCTACCTATGAATCATGATGTAGCCCTCAGGTACTTCTCCAGAGCCTGTTTGCAGGTTGTCACACTCCCGGCCATGATGATAACGGACTAAACTTCTAAAACAGCAAGCAAGTCCTCAATTAAATACTTTCTTTTATGAGAATGGCTCTGGTCATGGTGTCACAGCAATAGAACAGTGACTAAGACAATGGATGAGGCAAATGAAAGCAAGGCTTGCCATATGTTGTTGAGAAACACCCAGGAGAGGCACTTGACATCTCAAGCTTTTCTGATGTGCAAAATACAATTGTAAGAAAAATGTACAAAAAGATGCCTGTGATTCTGTATCCCAAAGAAACAAGAAGGATTTAGTTGTGTAATTTAGATAGATTTTTATCACGACTCAAAACTAATTATAAAATAACTGCTGGAATTATAGCACCCCTTTCAGCCTAAAGAGCTGGTTTATAAGTCAGATTTCTTCCTCACTTAGGACCATTCTGCATCTCAACATAGGAAGTGTGATTTCTTGTTTTTGTTTTTTCAAGACAGGGTTTTTCTGTTTATCCCTGGTGACCCTGAACCTTGGAATTTGTTCTATAGATCAGGCTGGCCTTGAACTCAGAGATTCACCTTTCTCAGCCTCTTGACTGCTGACATTAAAGGCATGCACCACCACTGAAGAAGTATGATTTTACTATCTAACAAGTATGGAAACAGATGTCTCCAATTAGGACCAGGGGACTATTTCATAAGAAGTTCTATTCCTTAAGTAAGAATTAAGATTTTTAAATTCAAGTTAGTATTTGGGTGGCTGTGATTTGTGCTGGAATTAACAACTGAATGCTCCTTTAATGTATGCTTTCTGGTCAGATTCACGATCTCCATTGACAACTCTTTCCTCGGCACTCTGAATTCTTTTTGAATAGTTGTCCATCTGTAGTTTTCACTCTATTGCATATGCTGTTAATCGCGGCCGTTACTCACCTGTCCTTGGCTTTTAGTAAGAAATGACATTGAAATATAATGACATTCAATGCAGGTGCAAAATGTAGAATATAAAATTGAGTAATGTAAGTAGACTTCAGTAAAATATTTTAAATTTTTATTTGATTGTGTGTGTGTGTGTGTGCACATGTGGTGTACATGCAGGCACCTATGTGCCAAAGAATGCATGTGGTGTTCAGAGGAACATGCATTCCTTGGCATGATGTTCAAAACGTCCAGGCTGTACACAAATGCCTTCAGCCATAGAGCCATCTTCATGGGACCATTGTACCAGTTTGTAAATTTTTTTAAGATTAAAAAATTTGTGTATTGTGTGTGTCTACATGTGTGCTGGTGTATTTGTGTGCATATGTGTGCCTGTGTATCTGTGTGCTCACCTGAGAAGACCAAAAGGAGGCATCATATCCCATGGAATTGGTGTTGGAAATCTATCTGAAGTCCTCCGGAAGAAAAAGTGCTCTGAGTCACTACATCATCTCTCCAACACATTATGAAATATGCTTAAATGCATGCAAAAAACAGTTCATGGTAGACAAAATATCAAAATTTTTAATAAAATCCAATTATGCTTGCTTTACCATTTTACCTTATTGTATCTTCCAACCAACTAAATGTAGTGGTATATTATTTGTATTTTATAAATAACCTTTCATGAAGACCAGAGGCAAAGCTAAAGCCTCTAGGATGTCAGGCAATGGTGATACACACCTTTAATCCCAGAATTTGGGAGACATAGTCAGATGTATCTCTGTCAATTCAAGGACACCCTGAACTACCCAAGATTATTGCAAAAGCAAATCCGGGTGGTTGTGGCTCACAACTTTAATCCTAGTCCTAGGCAGTCATATACCTTTAATCCTAGCACTAGAGGGGATATAGAACTGGAGGAGAGAGAAGTTTAGGTTGATTTGTTTGTGGTCACCTAGCTTTGGTAGAAATAAGACTACTCTAGTGACTTGGCTATTTTGGTTTTCTGGTTTTCGGTTTGAAGCCCAATTTTTGTCTCTGGGTTTTTATTATTTGTGCTACAACTAACCAGTGTTTACCAAGTTCCTATAAAGACCAAGTTTAAGAGGCTTGGGGATGGCCTGCTATATGGTAACAAGAAGATCTATATGGTCCTGAGTATATTTTATATAAAAATTGGAAAGGATCTAATAAATGCATTAGAGTGTACAGTGCATATTTTGCGTTTTCCTTTTTCCAATGTGATTATGCTTGGGCAGTGACAGATAACAGTCATATGCATTATTTTCTTGTGTCACTTAAGTTCCTTCAAAGCATTGTCTCTCTATCTCATGTGTGTGTGTGTGTGTGTGTGTGTATCTTTGAATCAACCCAAACTCTTCTTAGTTTGACTTATATTCCCCTTCCTCATTTTATACTTACTAAAGAACATATTCATCATTTTCATAATTATTTCTCCATGGGAACACCAATCACAAGAGCTCTTAGTAACATTATATTGCTAAATCCAATGGGTACTCTTTGGAATTCATTTTCTTTGCTGCTCACCATAACTCAACATATGAGATACTCTGTAGTTCCAAAAACAATGGGCTATCATTGCACCATATGTTTCTTGGTTTCCTTGGCACTCCCCACTAAATCTTATAGATTCTTCTACTATTTGCTTGTATTTCTATCAACATTATAGTCTATGAACATTACATTCTCTAAGCTAAGCATTATTTGAGCTATCTATGTCTAAAAACTGACTTTACCTATATACTCATTCTCCTTTACATATATATGTGTGTATGTATGTATGCATGCAGACCAAACTTAACTTTAATTCCCTTTTCACATGAAACAGAGACAAAGTTGCTATCTGTCACACACCTGTCCCATCCCACTTCATTTAAAACTACCTCTTCACTATCTGTATCCATAATTAACCTCTGCAATCTACTCACATCTGAATCAAGTTACCTTCTAGTCTACTACAGTAACACAAGGTCTCCTTGACAGACCCTTGCTCCCTTTTATGCATCATCTACACTGAGGCCAACATATTTAAAAGAAAAACATTGTCTCCCAGTCTCTTCTCTCTGTCTGCCTATCTCTATCTATCTATCTATCTATCTATCTATCTATCTATCTATCTATCTATCTATCTATCATCTATAATCTATCATTCTGTCTCTTTTTCTTTCATTATTTCTCCAATTTCTTTCTTTTTTATAAAAAAGATAGGAGACAAGGTTTTGCTCTGTAAATCAAGGTAGCCTTGAACTCACCCTCTAGTTATGGCTGGTTAGAAACTCATATAAATCCTCTTTCTTCAGCCATCCACATGCTAGGGATATGAGGTCAGTCAACATACTTGGCACCTTTATTTATTTTAAAGGTAAATATGGCTGTACTTGAGAAGATAAAATATATAAGGGGATAATATTGAAAGCAAGAAGACCCAGGAAGAGGATTGATTCAACCAAGATATGTAAAAAAAAAAAAAAAAAGCTCATGGGGTACAGAATCAAGCATCTAAGAATAAAAACAAAAACAAAACACATGTGATAGCTTATCAAGGAATAGACAGTATTAAGGTAAGTGGATAATGGAGCCCGGCTTTGTAGAATTTATGTGTCTTGCGCATGCTGATGATAGAGATTTAAAACTATACTGATCTGAACTCATGTGTACCAGATTCCTCGGTGCAATGGTTCATCTCTTCTTCAGCACACAAATGTGTTTTTTAAATACAACTTTAACATTTCTAATTAAATGTATCATTTCCTCTTCTATCATCTCTAAAGAAAAAAATAGTTTTTCTTTCAGATGCTATTGAATCTTGCAAGTTTCTGACCTGCTGCTCTGAGTTTATACAGATTGGCTATCTGAATTGATGTTCCATGTTGTGCTTGAAATGTATTTGTAATTAGTTCTACTGTCTGAGATCCTCTAGTGGCGACAGCTACCAGTACTTTGAAATTTGATTACAGGGTTTGTGAAACGTTGCACAATGTAGTATGGGTTGTCTTCCTTGTTCTGCCCTCTAAGAAATACTCAATCCCTGAATGCTTTCCTTCTTAGGTCCACACATGGGAACAGATACCACTCTGCATCTCCTTGCTGGAGATGCCTCTCTGAGCTGATCTTCCAGTCACTTCCTATTCTGCTTCCTTCAGGAAGTCCTTTGTGACAAATCTCTCTAGGTGAGATATGCTTCTCAAAACCCTATATAGCAAAGAGTGAATGTGCTTTCTCTACTGTACTGTCATTTTTTAAAAACTTTCCTTTCATCTCCATTAATTTGAGCAGCAAGAAAGCATACCCTATAATTAGGAAAAGCAGCATCGAGATAATTTTGAGCTTCAAGTAACTCACATTTAAATTCTACTCGCCAAATTTTTAGTTACTTTTTCATTTCAGTACCTGAAAAAATACAGATAGCAGTGTTATGTATTTTAGAAGCATTCAGAGGAGATTAAAAATAGATGAAATACATACAATTAAGGGCTTAAGAAATGGCTCAGTGAATAAAGCACCTTCCCGACAGGCATGAAGACCAGTGACTGAGGTCCTCAGAAGTCATGTAAATGCTGGACAGGTATGGCAGCCACCTGTGGTTAGAGTAGACGGAAGGCAGATGCAAAGACACCCCCTTCCCCCAGCAAGGTGGCTAGCTAGAGGAATCAGGATTAGCAAACTCCAGGCTCAGCAAGAGGTTCTACCTGAGTAAATGAAGAAGGGAGTGATTGAGGAAGATATCTGATGATAACTTCAAGTCTCCACAATTTTATGCACACATGCGTGGTCATCTGTTCACTGATGTATACCCACAAAAGTGGAATACATACAATAATAATGACATTAATAGAATGTTCAGTATACAGTTAATATTCAATAAGGATTTGAGAAATAAATCACTTGATACTTTTTTAAAAAAAATCTTTATATTGCTGGGTTGTTCTATGTCTTTATATACGTTGTGAAGAATTTTTGTTTTTGTTTTTTCTGTCTTTTTTTTGAGACAGGGGTTCTATGTGTAGTCTTGATTGTCCTGGAACTCAATCTTTAGACCTGGTTGGCCTCGAATTCACAGAGATTCTCTTTGCTTTGCCTTCTCTGACTATGACGGTCATCTTTAACTTTCTACTTGACACAGTCTATAAATGCCTGAAAATAGGACCTAAACGACATATGATTGCTCTGTGAGATGCCCATGGTGGGCATTATCTTGATCGTTAGTGCCCTTGGGAAAATAACTTTGAAGGTGGCACCATGTCAGGGGATGGGTTGTGGACTGTATGGCAAAATGCAAAGGAGCATATGCAGAAAATAAGCTGTCAAACAGCATGGGTGCCTCCATTTCTCTCTGCTCTTGATTTTCTGCCTTGACTTCCTAACAACTATGGACTATAACCCAGAATTGGGTAAACCATATAAATCCTTTCTCTCAGTATGCTGTTTTGGTCGGAGAAATTGTTACAGCATAGGATGAAACTAATTCACCTGGGCGGATGTAGAAGACAAAAGGCCTTGTGCACACAGATAGGCACTGGAAACGCCAAAGCCTTAAATACACAGCTTTCCTCTTCAGTGGAATGAGGTGCATAGCTGCTTTTCCTGGAAAGCTAGGAGTGGCATGGTTTTACAATCTGGTGATCCTTTGCTGTCTGATGATACAGGCCCTGCCTTTATCTTCCAGAGTTTATCTTTTTACTTATCCGAAACTTTTCTTTGTAAATCTGTGTTGCTTTTGTTTTTTTTATTTTTATTGTTTTTATTGAGCTATATATTTTTCTTTGCTCCCCCTCTTCCTCTTCCGTCCCCTTCTACTCTCACCCAAGGTCTTTATGCTCCGAATTTACTCAGGAGATCCTGTCTTTTTCTACTTCCCATGTAGATTAGATCCATGTATGTCTGTCTTAGTGTCCTCATTGTTGTCTAGGTTCTCTGGGATTATGAATTGTAGGCTGGTTTTTCATTGCTATTTATCTAAAATCCACTTATGAGTGAGTACATACGATATTTGTCTTTCTGGGACTGAGTAACCTTACTCAATATAATGTTTTATAGATCAAAACATTTGCCTGTAAATTTCAAGATATTATTATTATTATTGCTGTGTAGTACTCCTTTGTGTAAATGTACCACATTTTCCTTATCCATTCTTCTTTCAAGGGGCATTTACGTTGTTTTCAGGTTTTGGCTATAACAAACAATGCTTCTATAAACATAGTTGAGCACATGTCCTTGTGGTATGATTGAACATTCTTTGAGTACATACCCAAAGTGATATTTCTGGGTCTTGAGGTAGGTTGTTCCCTAATTTTCTGAGAAGTCATACTGCTATCCGAAGAGGCTGTACCAGTTTGTACTTACACGAGCAGCAGGAGTGCTCTCTTGGTAAATCTCTCCAACATAAGTTGTCATCAGTGTTTTCTCTCTTGGCTATAACAGGTGTAAGATGGAATTTCTGACTCGTTTTGATTTGCATGTTTGATTACTAAGGTTGGTGAGCATTTCCTTAAGTGTCTCTTAGACATTTTAGATTCCTCTGTTGCGAGTTCTCTGTTTAGGTCTGTACCCCATCTTTTACTGGATTATTTGTTCTTTTGATGTCAAGTTTCTTGAGTTCTTTGTATATTTTGGAGATCGGTCCTCTGTCTGACCTGGGGTTGGTGAAGACCTTTTCCAATTCTGTAGGCTGCCATTTTATCTTTTGCTTTACAGAAGCATCTCAGTTTCAGGAGCACCCTTTTATTAATTGTTTCTCTCAGTGTCTGTGCTACTGGGGTTATATTTAGGAAGTAGTCTCCTGTTCAACATGTTCAAGTGCACCTCTTGCTTTTTCTTCCATGAGGTTCAGTGTGGTTGGTTTTATGTTGAGGTCTTTGATTTTGTGCATGTTCCCCCTAAATCTTGAGTATTACTTTTAGATCATAAAACCCACTCTATGAGTGCTGTCACTTACTACAGCCTTAGGGACTTCCATGTTATCTTGGGTCCATGCCAATCCTGACAGGTATTATGTTTACCTCAATCAAGCTCCCTCTACCCTAAATTTGAGACACTATCCCTGACTCAACAACCCATTCTTGTGAAAGAAGCCAGACATACTTTGTAAGGAATCTCAATGTAAACATGTCTTAAGTTCTGCACTTGGGACTGAGTTAACTGTTATTGGGATATTTCTTTTTACAAAATTGTGCTGTGCTTAAATATGGCTAAAGTAAAATGATCTGGGCCAGACTCTAGAAGTTCTGGTCTAGCCCATTTATAGAAAAATTGGACTGAGCCAAATTTCATTCTTGTCTCTTCATTGACTGTTTCTTCCCCCTCCCTATTGTAAAGCTTGCAGGAGAATCACCACAGGCAGAGACTCTCAATGAGGGATTGTCTACATCGGGTTGGTCTGTGGACATGTGTGTGAGGAATTGTCTAAACTCACTGAGTTGGGAAATCTTGCCCCCCTGTGTGTGGAACCAGTCCCTAGGTACTGGATTCTGAATTGTGTAAGACTGGAGAAATCAAGCTGAGCAAGCAAGTAAGTTTGTACGTTTACTTCTTACTGCTCTTGACTAGGAATGTGATATGACTAGCTGCCTCAGTGGTAGAAGTGTCAGCCTATAACCTGGAACTGTGAGCTACAATAAACCTTTGGTTTCTACTAAGTTTTTTTAACAGTATATTTTATCATAGAAACAAAATTAAATTAGGACACAAACCTGAAATACACACACACACATACACACACACACACACACGTACGCACATATGTATATATAATTTTTCAAGAGTTTGGTTTCACCTACATATTATTTGACATATCGATATTGTCATCATCAAGGACAGATGTAATTCTAAAATACCACAAAATTGGACAGAAAAATAAAAATATAAGAATATATGAATAAAACTATAAGCATTATACAACTTCAAGTTTTCAGTAAGAAAAAATATTTTTCATTACAACTGATGGAAATACATTTTTTCTCACTGTTTTTTCTGTCCTGACATTATTTCTTTCTGCTCTAAGTCTTTAGACTTAAGTCTGTATCTTGTATTCTGTTATTTGATTCATTAGTATTGCTTACAAGAGTCTGATTTCTGTAGTTTAAGGATGTGGAATCCAAATCCTCTGAGTTTTATCTCTGTCATTTACTGGATGTCTGACATTAACAAAGTAACAGTTTCTCTGACCCATGATTTATTAATCTGTAAAAAAAAAAGATAGCTATCTCCAAGTTTCTGTAAGGATCAAATTATGTCTTACTGATAGTATTCCTTCTCGAATGTCAACTACAATCGTTATTATTTGTAGTTAACTCATAACTTGTGCTGGGGTTGAAAATAAATTTGCATGAAGTTTAGTTTTGTAATTTCTTTCTACTAATGGCTGGAAATAAAGGAATGAGACCAATATTTAAGCAAACCTTGTATTCTTCTAGAAATTAAAATTAAAAAGCATTTCAGTATTCTGTGAATCTTTTTCTCTCAAGACTTAGCTACAAAATGTTTTATATTGACAGGTCTTTGAGGATGGTCCTTCTATTTGGGGAGTTTTAACTTATATTTATTGCCTCTTTAAATGCATTTTTATTTTGTGAAAGTTTCTAGTTCAGAGCATTGCCTTTTTCCCCCTTGAGTTTCTCAGTCATTATTGAACTAGACTTCCAAATACAAAATAAAATAACATTTAATTATATACTTCTTAGAAAACTATTACTTTTGATAGAATACTGTAGTTTAGTAAATGTCTGATTATATCTACTATATATTTAAATGAAAATTGTTTATACATATTACCATATATATTCATAACAAATCTAAATAACACTTTTGGATTAAAAAACTTAAAAATTGCTCATGCCATGAGTTCTTTCCAAAGCTATTTATTTACATTTTAACTTAATTATTTTTATTTTATTTTCCTTTCTTTTAGCATTATTGTTGCTTGTTGTTGATTTTTTTAAAAAAATTATTTATTTATTATGTATAAAATGTTATGCCTGCATGTGTCCCTGCAGACAGTAGTTGGCACCAGATTTTATTACAGGTGGTTGTGAGCCACCATATGGTTGCTGTAAATTGAACTCAGGACCTCTGGAAGAGCAGTCAATGTTCTTAACCACTGAGCCATCTCTCCAGCCCCATTGCTGTTGATTTTGTTTCAAACCAAGGTCTTACTCTATAATGTTGGCTATCTTGGAGCCTGCAGCAATCCTCATGTCTCTGAATCTCAAATGCTGGGACTAGAGATGTCTGCTAGCCAACAGAGTACAAAATCATTCAATACCACAACTCCCAGGAGCAATGAAGACCTCTTTCAGAGTAAGCCGAAAGTTGACATTTTATTTATATACTTCTCTGACTTTTCAATGGATCATAAATGTCTTATAATTGATGTATGTAATTTTATAGCTAGTTTATTCTAATATAACTTTGTACCCCTTTCTGCTTCTTTACCTCTATAAGGTACTCAATACATCACTTAACTTACTTAATCTTATATGCCCCTTTCCACAGAAAAATAAGTATCACAGGAAAAATATTTAAATTTCACTTACTGTAAGTTCCACCAAGACATAGATAAATGCCTTTCACATATGAAGTAGTTAACATATTTTTGGATATCGAATAAACAAATTTAATATCATCACACTTTAAATATTGTAAACTTCACCAGCACTTATATTTGATAGCTATGTAGACATTTCACCAATTATAAAAGTATTGTCCTCCTTTCTCTTCCTAATAATCAGATAAAATTCATTTACAAAAGCTTGGATATTTAAAAACAACTAAATAAATACATATATTCATGAAAATTTTAACCAATGAAGTGCAAATAAATCTCAATGAAAACTAAAATTGATAAAGCATTTATCAAGTTAAATAACACAAAAGTATTTAAAGCATACTCTAGTATAAAGCATATTGCCCTGAACAGATATCCACCATCATGAAATTATGCAGTTGGTCTTTTACAAAGCTTTAAGTATCGAATTTAAAGGTAAAGAGCTGTGGAAAATATTTCTGAAAGTGCTACAACGTACAGGAATGAATGTCAATAGGTGACAGACTCAAGCTAAATTAAATAGAGAAACAAATGAATAATTTTTAAAGACAGAATCTGCTCGTTAGTTACTACTGCACAGCCAAGAAAATCAGTTGAATAGTTCAAAGGAAGAACGGCAAACAGTGCTGTCTTCCATCAGTATTTACAAGAGAAACAGCAGAACCCTTCCTATTTACTTAGCATTATATCAGTATTTAGTGTAATTTAGTTTGTCACAAATACAGATCTTATTTCCCTTTGCTGAAAGGCTTCTATATTGTTTAAATACCATGTTGGACTAGACTGATGTGCTGTCTAAATTGGATAAGTGGTTCTACAACAGTGCAACTGAAACCAGGCTGCCAAGCAAGTGCCAACTCAGCATGATTTCTGAATACTTGGTAAATGAAGCGTCAACACTCTGGTGTCAAAAATGAAGGCATCTTTTTTTCTGAACAAGAAATGATCTTAGAATTATACATCTGTCAGGAGACACACTTGACAGAAAGTACTTTGACATCTGTAAGAGAAAGGGCAAACATTGTATGACTTATTCCTTGAAAAGGCAAGTATTGGATGTATTCATTCCGTATAGCCACACTATGCAGTTAGGTATGTACAAAAGAATGCAGTAAAAGTGAGAAAAAGTAGTGGTTTGAATGGGAATGGCCCTATCAGCTCCTGTGTTTGATAATTGTCCCCAGTTGGTGAAACTGTTTGGGAACATTAGGAGGTGTGGTTTTATTGGAGAATGTATGTCACTGTGGGCAGAATTTAGGGTAACAAAGCCTTTTCTTTTTTTTCTATATGGTTTATTTTTTATATTTAAAAATTTCCATCTCCTCCCCTCCTCCTCCCCTTCCTTCTCCTCCACTCCACCCATACTCCCCTCCCTTTCTCTCCAGGCCAAGGAGCCATCGGGGTTCCCTACTCTATGTTAAGAACAAGGTCCTCCCAACTCCCCCCAGGTCCAGGAAGGTGATCATCCAAGCTGAGAAGGCTCCCACAGAGCCTGTCCATGCAGAAGAATCAAAGCCCAGAGCCTTTGTCCTTGGCTTCTCAGTCAGCCTCCACCGTCGGCCACATTCAGAGAGTCCGGTTTGGTCTCATGTTCCATCAGTCCCATTCCAAATGGAGTTGGTGATCTCCCGTTAGTTCTGTCCCACCGTCTCCATGGACCCCTCACGGTCCTGACTTTCTTTCTCATGTTCTCCCTCCTGCTCCTCATCAGGACCTTGCGAGCTCAGCCCGGTGCTCCAATGTGGGGCTCAGTCATTTTCTTCATCTATCGCCAGGTGGAGGTTCTATGGTGATATGCAAGAAATTCATCAGTATGGCTATAGAAACTGGCCTTGAGTTAATAAAGAATAACTGACATCAAAACTTCATAGTTCCACAGGAAACAACACTCATTTTCTTTGTGGGAAAACTTTTTCCATGAAGTTCTACGATTCCTTGGATCTATAACTGAAAAGTGATCTGATAAAAATTTAATAACTAAACTTCCTTCTGGTGGTAACTTTATTTTTAAAAGCCAAGGTATAGCATTAAGTCTGGTAATGAATCACCAGTAACCATCCCCACCATTTGGGACTCAGTATTAGAGGGTGTGTCTGACACACATACTTCAATAGATAATAATGATCAGTATTTTGTAGCAAACAGCAGATAGCATGGTGGCAGTAGACCATGGCAGGGGAAAATCGAAGTGCTTCCTGTTGTCCCAGTAAGAAATACATACATCTCTAGGAGATAACTGTGACTGAAAAACATGATAAAAAATGAAGCATAAAATATGAACCCACAGCTAATGGGTGAAGTATGGTATAGCTCTGTGTATTTCATGGAAGTATAAACATACAAATCTTTCAGCCAGAGAGGAACCAGAAATCAAAGATAAAGTGCAGTTTCTTTGGTGGAAGTCTACTGCTGTGCCCTCCCTCATGCATGGTGTCTGAGATGTGTGGTAAATAGTGGGTAGTGTACTGAAATGGGACTAGTAACCTGCTGTTGGGGCCTGACTACTGGTACAAATAGAAGTCAGGTATGTCCAACCTTCCACGGCTAGTAACTCTTAGTAAAAATTCAGTTAATTTTGGTAGCATTTATACATTTAAAGAAACTAGGAAATAAAAGCAAAACTATGATAGAATTCTTCTAGTTTTTGACATTTTCATGTTCTTTTTGAGGTACACGTAATAAATAACAACTGTGAAACATACTCTGAAGTGATTAATAACCATATGTTAAAGGTGTAAGGTCCATTAATTTATTTAGAGAAGTCGGTAGTATACAAGCAGAGTACTTTTAAAACTCCTACATAAAAATTATTTTTAACATGTGCTGTTTCCTACTAATTTATGTGTTTGTTTTCATGTTTCTGAGTATTCATCTTCTAAACTAAACTTCTTGTTAAGAAAGGAGACACATTGATTAAAAATCACTTATTATATTTAATTATTTGTCCATTAGTGGCAACACATGTGTGTGTGTGTGTGTGTGGAGGTGAGAGACAGCATTTTAGTTCTCCCCTTACGTCACATGGGTACTGGTGGTGGACTTGGGTCATTGGTCCTGGTGAGAAATCACTACCTGCTGGGCCACCTCATGGGCATCATTGTTCATAAATTATCAAAATAACTAATATGCTTGACATTTTCCAACTACACTTAGAGCTACTGTTCCCGTGACTAGTAAATCCTTATGCCAGGTATTCACCTGTTATGTTGAGGAGACCCTGGCTTTATTCATAGCTTGGGGACATGACTGTGTGGGAATTGAGAATGATGCAGCCAAAGATTGGGTTTGGGTTCATGGCAGAATTTCTTTGGGCCACCAACCATCTCCCAAATTATGACATGGAGACTGCTCATTAGTTATGAATGCTCAATTGAATGCTCTTATAAATTATTTTAACCTGTTTCTCTTCATCTACATTTTGCCTCAGGGTTTTTTACTTTTCTTTCATTTTGTATGTCCTGTTTCTTCCCTGTCTGTCTAGCTGAAGACTGCCTGACTTTTGATCCAGTGAGTATTGCTCTTTTTCTCCCTTGTTTCTTTGTCCTCTTCTCCTCTCTCCTCTATTTATTCTCTCTGTTATCCAGCCCTGCCTATACCTCTTCTACCTAGCCAGTGGCCATTCAACTTTTTATTAGACCAATCAGGTGCCTTAGGCAGCCAAGGTGAAACAAATGTTAACAACTCTTTACATCATTAACAAAGGCAACAAAAACAAATATAACACACTTTTACACAGTTAAAGTATGACATTTATTATATAACACAGCATATAAATGTAACACATCTTTACAGAGTTAAATATTTCACAATAGTTCATCTCACTACTCATTGTCTGCCACACTCTTTTCTTCCACTTTCCTGGTTACTTCAAAGCAACTCCTATGCTAGGAAAACATATATCATTTCAAAAACACAATGGCTTATATGGGCACATCAAATTTTACTTTAGTGATGAAATTAGCCCTAATAATACCATCAAATTTACTTTGTATTTACCTTTGATTTGAGATATCACCTAACTCTGAAGCTGAGATTGCTGCATGAGCCACCACATCTACCTGGTCCTATATTCAGTGAGTTACTTATTCTGTGCAAATTGTTCCTTAATATGACTTCTTATATTTTATTGTCTTGTAGGATGTACCATATGTTAAAATATCATAAAACTGAAGAAGTAATGTTATTTCTTCTGTGAAATGAATTTACCATGTCTCAAGCCACAAAACCACATTATTGTATTTTTCTAAATAGTAAGTTATTAATAAAATCATTTTTACATTGATTATTGCTTTTAAAAGTTTTCAAACATGATGGAAATGATCATTAAAGATTTCATGGACACAGAAAGCTATTTTTTTTAAAAAAGTGGTAAGCTAGTTGTTGACTAATTAGCAAATTATTCATTTGAGGATTTTGAAACTTTATATTTCAAGAAAGATTAGTTGGCTAGACAATTGTTTTTTCAAGGAAAATGGAATCACAGAATGCAAAAAGGTGCAGTATTTGTTATAGGATCATTGATGAGAATTCCCATTTATAAATATTCCAATGTAAAAATTAAGTAGCTTCAAACTTCAAATTATGATAGTTATTGTTTGGTATGTTGCTAAAATTTATTTCTGTAAGTCTTTAATGTCACTATATAGATGTTCATTATGCTTTGACTTAATACATTATTTCATAAGGACTGGGAAAATTGGAAATGCACATATTGTCTCAAGAAAAGAATAAAAGATGTGCTTAAGAGAATGAATCACTGCCAGTTCCTTTGCAGGGAGGTTCTTTCAATAGTCTTCCACTCTTTCAATATATGGAACATGTTAAAGACTTATAAAGCCTAGCTGGCCTCTAAGTATTAATATTAATTTAAATCTGAAATAACAATTATATGAAAATTCCCCCCTTAGTCTCAACCTCATATGGCCTTCTAAGTGTGGAGAAAAAAGTAATAGTAAAAGGTTCTGAGTTTAGAGAAGCTAAAATTTGATTCACAATAAAAAGAATAAGGCATCCAAGTATTTATGTCAGTGTACCTGTTATCATGAAACTTTACTACAGCCATAATTCTCAGTATATGGCATGTGTTCGATGCACTGTCCATGCAGTACCGAGAAACATTCCCTGAAACACCTGTGCTCAGTTAATATCATTTGATGATTGGAATCACAGTGATTTTACTGTACATAGAATATTGTTTCTCTAATGGGAACATAATGGTTTACTTACAGAAAACAAAGAATTTCAATATTACTATCATTCTTTAGCACATATCGTTATAGATGCCTCTGCATTTAACTGTATTAGAGTGTTTGATTTTTCAAGATTGCTGTTTGAGTTGCTGATTTAAGTTTCATAAAAAATCATTGAATGAAATTTGGCTTGGGATTAAGATAGAATTTTCCATAATTTCTGAAATGGCACTAAGTATTCTTCTGCCATTTTAATTCTATGTTTTTATGTAAAACAACATTCTCAGCACATACAGTAATATTAAAATATCCACCAACCCAAAAAAATGCTTAAGATGTTATTTGTCCTATAGCATAAAATATTCAACCACATTTGTTATTTATATAAAATTAGGTAAATCTATCTCATCATACAATTATCTTTATTAAATGGTAAAATTATAAGTGTACTTGTAGTGATGAGGCCAGCAGGCCTGCTTTTCATTCCTCCTGGCTCCCGCATGGCTAGCTTAGCTCCAGAAATAACAACACACAAATTGTATTCATTTAAACACTGCCTGTCCCATTAGTTCTAACCTCTTACTGGCTAATTCTCACATCTTGATTAACCCATTTCTATTAATGTGTGTAGCACCACGAGGTGGTGGCCTATCGGGAAGATTCTAACCTACATCCATCTTGGGCCAGAGCTTCATGGTGTCTGCCTCACTGCCTTCTTTCTCCCAGCATTCTGTTCTGTCTTCCCCACCTACCTATGTTCTGACCTATTAGGCCAAGAGGTTTTCTTTATTAATTAACCAATGAAAGTAACACATAGACATATGACTGTCCTCCATCATGTACTGAAGAATTGCTTTAAATTAAAAATATTTATGGTTTATTACAGGGACATATTTGGTATGTCTACCCTCTTTAAATACCCAGAGATGCAAAGCATTTTCTGAGGCAGAAAGAAAGAGTGAAGACTATATGAAGAAGATAGCCTCTGACCTCTAGAAATGCCTTTTGGGTCAAAACCAGTATTTTCAAAAATAGACTGTTGATTGGGATTGTGTGGAAGCTATTTATTTTTCTTTTTTTGATTGTTGAGAAATTTGGTGATTTCAACTGCATCTACTTTGCATACATGATATACATTTCCTATCATCTCTGTTTCTCACATACATTTTATAATTGTATGATTTTTGACTTGTGAACCCACTAATGCTGGGAGGACGCTAATGCTTCAGAAACCATGTACCATCAGATGTTTACGTGAGGATGCTAGAGGCTGATTGCCTCAGTGATGTCTAGTGTTGGCATAGAGTATGTAATGGTAAGCTAATTACATTTCTCTGTGTCTGATTTCATCCCCTACCAAATGAATAATAAGAGTAATACCTAAGTGTTATTGTAAGAATTAAATGAATTGTGTCACTTGCATGCTGTATCAATTTTACAATTAATATTTTATTTATAGGATTCTTGAAAAGTAAAAAAGACAATGTTGGAAAATAATAAACACCAGGAATTCATAGTAGTATTATGCATAAAAATATTGTTATAATTGTTATGAATCTTGATTCTGACCAAGAATCATTAATATTAGTTATATTTTCTTAATATATTATAATAACAGTTCATACTAAATATGATTTGATATCATCTAGGAACTTGGTACATTGGGTGTTTTAAATTTACCTAACACCAAGGAGTTAAAAGAGCTTTTTAAGTCACCAACTTCCTGATTTTGGCATGATTTATAAAAACTTGTTATTAATTCACAAAATTGGCATTAGACCATGAACTTCTTCAGAAGTAATTATAAAGCAAGAGCATTCAGCTGCTTCAAAAATAAATTCAGCTTTTCTCCTATAGGGAAAGGAAGGTTTACCGCAAAGTAAAACGTTCTTCCTATATTTGTAAATTGATTTAGGTACAGTAAAAATTATTTTGTACAAATTGATCATAACTAAACACAAAATATTCCAATAAATAAGAATACATTCTTTAAAATTACTATGTTGGTCACTACACACACACAAAGGAATCTGTCCAGAAATAGATCTGTCTAGTGAAGTATTATAGGTTTAAATATACAGCTCAGATTGCAGAACTATTATTATGGTCTCAAAGTCTGGGACTGGAACTGAAAGATGCTCTTCAGCTGCAAATATGTAGCAATTATCACAAAATGAACTTCATTCCACATTTTTGCTAATCACCATGGTAACCTGAATTCAATGGATTCTTTCTGGGAAATATTCCAGAGTCTATCAGACATTTTTAGTATAGTTCAGAAGTTTAAAATATTTTTACTTGCTTGGTTGCTAATATTGTTGTTTTAAGCAATATATAATAGCATTATAAATGAATATTTTATATTCTTAAAACTTGAACTAAGTAGCATACAATAATATAGTTCTTAGATCCAAAAGGGAAAGATACACTAATAGTATATTTTATACATGTTTTTATAAAACTATGGTCATGTAGATTTTATATTGATCCATTTGTAACCAGTAGAATTTTATTTATACATTTTAAAATTTATATATTAAGTATGCTGAGCATAATAATGAGTCCCATCAATAAGTGTAATTGAGTGAACTTTGAGGCAGAGGCTATAGCTCAATGACAGAATTTTTGTCTGGCATACAAGGCACCAGAGACCATCCCTAGTATTAAGAGAGACATGGAAGTCTTCCATGACAACCCCAACCCCCCATAAAAATGTAATAGCCTAAACAGGAAGCCACCAAAGAGAACTCTCAAAAAGTGTGATGAGGATGCTGAGGTTTGCTCCCCACAACTGATGGCTTCTGGAGGAGGTGTGGGAGGGAAGAACTCAGTTATATTGAAGGGTAGGCCACTGAGAGCTTGGCCAGTGAGTATATAGATAACACAGACTGGACTTTTTAAATTTAATTACAAGGGGTGGTGGGGCAGGGAGTGAACATGGAGGGACTGGGAAATGAGTGTGACCAGGGTGTGTGATATGAAATTCCTGAAGATCAATAAAAATTAAAAAAATGGAAAAAATTAACAAGCTAAACTATAGGAAATAAATTCAATTTTTCAATATACATTAATCTCTTTTTATACATGTTAAGATTGACTTCAAAAGACTGATGAGTTTGGGCACAAATTAAGTACCCCTTTTCAATCTTATGTATGTAGTATGGAGATAAAGTACAAGAACCAGGGAACATGGGCATCTGTTGACTCATCAAGAAGAACATCACCAGTCTCATCATGTTGTGCAAGTCACAGGCAAAGGACTCATGACAAACATATTGTTTTGTGATTGTAAGACAAGCAAGCAAACAGGAGGAATAGAGTAACACTGAGACTGAGGTCATTTGTGGTAGAAGTCTGCTTGCTTGTTTTTGGCTGCTCAGCCCCGAAATAACCACACAGAAACTGTATCAATCAAATCACTCCTTGGTCCACTAGCTCTAGCTTCTTATTGACTAACTCTTACATCTTAATTTAACCCATCTCCATTAATCTGTGGTTTGCCACGAGGCTGTGGCTTACCAGGTAAAATTCCAGCTTCTGTCTCTGGTGGGCTACATGGCTTCTCCCTGACACCACCATCTTTCTCCCAGCATCAGTTTAGTTTTCCCAACCTATCTCCTACTTTATCAAGCCAAGGCAGTTGCTTTATTAACCAATGGTATTCACAGCATACAGAGTGGAATCCCACATCAGTCAAGCACCTAGGAATTGGTTTATATTTTATTGGGTTATGTACACACTAACCTTTCATGAGATCTCTTTGAAACCACTTGTATATATGAATCAGCAGAAAAGCTTCTTGTGTTAACAGTTCTGATTTAAAAAGTCAGGAACATGGAGAAGGTTGGAGATTGGAGAAGAAAGAGGAAAGTGATTTGGTCAAAGTACATGATATGGTAAAATGAAATTGTGTTACTAAAATCCACCTCTATGGCCAATGGATATGTTCCAATACAAAGAAAAAGTGGTAGTTGAGAAAATAGTGTTGCCAATAACATATGGACATGAGCCTTGATGTGATCTCATTAAATTGTTTTTGCATATTGTTTTGGCTTTGATTCCTTATTACTGAATATTAATTGTGTTCATGGTATGGGGGTTAGATTTGTTTATTAAAACTTGCCGCATTCTTACAGATTTCCATCCAACTCTCTCATAGTTTCATAGCTACCTGCCTATCACCTTTCTGTTTGAACACCAATTCACTTTTCTTCCTTGAGTGTAGAGCGTCTTCCTTGAGTAGATTGCATCAAGCTATAGTTATGGAAAAAACTTTAGAAGTTTCTGATACTCAAGTTCTGTGAAGCAATCAGATGATTGTGGTCCTCAGCACTACCTTGAACTGCAAATACCATGTAGTTTTGAATCAGAATCTACTGTTGAAGCCAGTAATGAATTTCAGAAGCAAATATATACCCTGGTATATCACATATTTTTCACCATATTGTTGTACTTTAGAGCAGTTTGCTGCAAATAGAAAACAAATATAACAATATTTTGGGGAAAGATCATTCAGGATAAAAGAACTAATTAAGAAACCTAAAGTTGAAAGTATACTCATTTCATAAACTTCAAGACAATCCACAGAATTGTAGCATGCTTCCTGTTTAGCTGAATATGAAGGTTTTGCAGAATATAGTAATATTTTGGATTTGACTTTAAATTTGATAAGATATCTAGAAATGATTTAAGGCATTGTTTCACTTTTGAGATGGCTGAGAGAAATTATCATGGGAAGGGAAAAAGGAAGTTAGTAGACTTTCCTACCCATGCAGTTCAATTGCAAGCTTACTTCTTGATTTGATGTGGAATTCCCCTCTGTATGCTGTGAATACGATTGGTTAATAAAGAAACTGTCTTAATTAAGGTATATAATTCCTTGTTCCCATATCCACCCTTCCTATATCCCAACCATCCTATTCCCCCAAGCTCTTCCCATCCTCCACTTCACACTTTTCTCTCTCCATCCCTCCATCCACCCATCCCCCTCCACCCCCATGTTCCCATTTTTTTGTCCGGCAATCTTGTCTACTTCCAATATCCAGGAGGATAACTATATGTTTTTCTTTGGGTTCACCTTCTTATATAGCTTCTCTAGGATTTTTTTTTTTACGAATTATAGGCTTGATGTCCTTTATTTATGGCTATAAACCAATTATGAGTGAGTACATCCCATGTTCATCTTTTTGGGCCTGGGTTACCTCACTCAGAATGGTGTTTTCTATTTCCATCCATTTGCATGCAAAATTCAAGATGTCATCGTTTTTTACCGCCGAGTAGTACTCTAATATGTATATATTCCACACTTTCTTTATCCATTCTTCCACTGAAGGGCATCTAGGTTGTTTCCAGGTTCTGGCTATTACAAATAATGCTGCTATAAACATAGTTGAACAAATGCTTTTGTAATATGATTGGGCATCTCTTGGGTAAATTCCCAAGAGTGGGATTGCTGGGTCCTGGGGTAGGTTGATCCCAAATTTCCTGAGAAATCTCCACACTGCTTTCCAAAGCGGTTGCACAAGTTTGCATTCCCACCAGCAATGGATGAGTGTACCCCTTACTCCACATCCTCTCCAGCAAAGGCTATCATTGGTGTTTTTGATTTTAGCCATTCTGACAGGTGTAAGATGGTATCTCAATGTTGTTTTGATTTGCATTTCCCTGATTGCTAAGGAGGTTGAGCATGCCCTTAAGTGTCTTTGGCCACTCGAACTTCTTCTATTGAGAATTCTCTGTTCAGGTCAGTGCCCCATTTTTTAATTGGGTTAATTAGCATTTTAAAGTCTAGTCTCTTGAGTTCCTTATATATTTTGGAGATCAGACCTTTGTCTGTTGCGGGGTTGGTGAAGATCTTTTCCCAGTCAGTAGGCTGCCTTTGGGGATAGGGCAGAAAAGAACTAGGTGGGGAAAACTAAACTGAATGTTGGGAGAAGGAAGGCAGAATTTAGAGAAGTCATGGAGCTACCACCAGAGTCAGACATCCTGAAACTTTAGCTGGTAAACCATAGCCACATGGTGATATACAGATTAATGGAGATGAGTTAAATTAATATGTAAGAGTTAACCAATAAGAAACTAGAGCTAATTGGCCAAGCAGTGTTTTTAATAATATAGTCTGTATGATTATTTTGGGTGTCTGAGCTGCCAAGCAGCCAGGAAACAAGCAGCCTCCCTAATACATTGATTTTCTGTTTTACTTTGGTGAATTTCAACCTCACAGATAACCCTTGAGCTCCAGAAAATAATTACTGATCATAACCAAGTTCTTTTTTGACTAAGTTGGTCAGATAATGATGTTAAAGTACAGGTAAAATGAAACTATTTTTCATGTCCTTAAATATATCATTTCATATATAAATTCAACTTATTGAATGATGATAATATTTAAGAGAAGAGTCATGGACACTGGGGTCTTTAAATACAAAATGATTTGGTCATGGGGAATAAATATACATTCATATACACAGATCACATACTGTGCTTTTGAATTTGGGATGTATTTAAATGTAATTTTCTACAAGGAATACTATTATATAGGTTAAAATCAGTTCTACTAGCTGAACATATTTAGCTTCCATTGAGTTGATTTCTGTTTATTTCAATAGAAGCTAAATTATATGTAAGTTATTTTTAACTTCTAAGTGAGAAAAACACCTCAGAACAGTTCTCTTTCCAGTTAAATTTGATGTAGAGTAGAATTTTTTAAAAAATATTTATTTATTTTACGGACATTAGTGTTTTGCCTGCATGTATGTCTGTGTAAGAGTGTTGGATTTCCCACAACAGGCATGACAGACAGGTGTGTGTTTCCATATGGATGCTGGAACTCCAGTGTGGTCCTCTGGAAGGGCAGCCATTGTTCTTAAGCACTGAGCCATCTCTACAACCCTGAGTAGAATTTTCTTAAAAGTGATTAATATACATTTTTAAAGTAAGCAAGTAGAAAATTTGAGAAAGAAATGTAAATTTTCATTAGGTAAAACAGAAATCTTGAGCTATTGTCTGATACATGCGCTTGCACTGCTTATTAATTTTTCTCCTAGCTTTGCAGCTTCTTTTTGCACATAGTTGATTGACTTTCATTAATAAAAGAGGACTTAAAATTCCTTTTCACCCCCTGGCTGGCATTTGCTTTATGACAGTTTCTTTTGCTGATTTTAAGAAATTTTAGTAGACAATTCCATGGTCACAAATCTTTAAATGTCAGAAGAAATCCAAAGGTTATTTAATGGATGGAACCCTTAAATAAAGTAGGGCAGATAATAGAGACAATGTCTGAGTTGTAAAACTTTCCATGAAGCTTGGTGCCTTTATGATTATTATCTCCACAAACATTCATAAGGTGTGTGTGAATTTATACACATACCTCAGGTCAACATTTTGGGAGACAGCTATATTCAATATGAAGCAGGAAATAGATATTTATTTTAATAAAGATGTGTTTCCATTGCAATTTCGATTATTTACTATATTAATGAGAAGATGGATAAATGGTTAAAGAAAACAATTATGTAGGAGTTAATATTGGAAACAAACTATTTTGCATATTTAGGAAAGATTTTATTTATCAGATAAAGATACATAGGCTTTAGAAAATTGTGGGATGCATTAAACTAGCAGTTTTAAGGCTAGACCTCCTAGAAATACTCCAAGTAAATTTCAAGACGGATGCTGAAGGAACTACTATACCTGCTTTAACCACTAAAGTTGTACCAGTCTCAGGTTGTCGTCAGTCTTGGGTTGTCGTTGGTCTCAGGTTGTCATTGGTCTCGGGTTGTCATCGGTCTCAGGTTGATGTTAATTTCGGGTTGACATCAGTCTCAGGTTGTCATTATCCTCAGTTCAGTCTCTTCACCCAGAGAGTTAGACAATGGACACAGGAAGACACAGATTAGACAGAAGAGGATCAGGTCAAGTTATTGATGTAACTAGGGTTCTTCAAGGATGAAAACCAGCATTCCCACAGAAAAAAAACAAGGGTGACAGCCAGGAGTCATAGAAAACCTACCACTCTACATAATTATCAGAACGTGTATTATTTGAAATAGGAGGAAATGCAACTCTTACCTTTCCAACCACTTCAAACACAAGGTGCTTAGAGTGAAGACTGAAAAAGGTGGTGATAAACTGGTCTGGAACAAATAAAAAGTGTCAAATACCTAGTGTAAAACAAAGTGTAAGACAAAGTATAAAATGTAGTTACAGTATATAGGAACTGCCTGAGTCCAGGGTGTTGTTAAACTGATGCTCTCGGGGAAAAACAAAACAAAAAGCAAAACAACAAAGCAGGTAAGGATGCTCCTTTCTTCATTCGGCTTTCTAGTTAGTGTACAAGGTAGCAGATAGCATTGTGGAATTGTAAAACTGATGCACTTTATTGGCTCCTGCAGCTTACTGACCTCATTGGCACCCAAGGAAATTGAAAGGGAGAAAAGTCCAGAGATTTCAGTCACTTAGCTTCATTATGGAGCTGAGAGGAACAAGACCTATCCTTCAAAGTTACAGCAACGAGGTTCTGACTCCTCACAGTCTAGGTAACCATGATAAATCAATCCATCAATAAAGTTAGATCCTTCATGATGGAATCATTCCTAAAGCTCCCACTTCTGAACACTACAGTGTCAAGGACCAAGCCTTCAATACTGGAGTCCACAAGACACTTGTCCTCTTCCGATCACAAAAGAAGTTGAGCAATACTTCTGGTGTTATTGGGTTTATAAATTAGAGAAATAAGGAGGGAAATGTCATAAATACTTAACCAATTTTCCATTTAGTATAATGTTGACCATTTGAAAACTCACCTGTCCTGTGGGGTATAGTGAATGTTATTTTAAAATATTCAAGCAAATAATAATAAAATATTTCAAATGAAAATATATAAATTGAGGGTTGTAATAACCTCAAAAAGGGGAGTTTTTAAGGTATTCACATCATAAAGGAATTATTTTCTCTTATGATACTAGTCAAATGAAGACTGACTGAACATATGATTGAGAAAGTTTAAAATATACAGAAAATTTTTAAAAACTGGGATAATTCCTTATTATGATGTGTGTTCAATTTTCTTTTACATATTTTAATTTAATATTCTCTATTATATTTTTTTCTATTATATTTTTAATTTGGCATTTTCCATAAAGTAAAATATTTAACTATCATTTATGGTATTAAATTATTTAAAATTCACAGTGCAAACAGTAGTCCTATTGCACTCACAAAGCATAATTCATTTTGCATTCCTCTTCTGCTGCCTATTGAGACTTGTAATTAAAAACCACTCACAGAGACATTTTCTTTATCTAAGCTACTGAGGACAACTGAGACAAGACTCCTCCCAAATTTCCTCCCAGGTATTTCATTTTGAATACTAAGGTTATGATTTTCAAGACTTTGAAACTTCACCTATACTGATCAAATTGTTCTTTATCCGATGTCACCTTAAAAGGTTCAGTTCAATTAGTCACAGAAAGTAAAAAGCAGGCTCAAAAGAGAAAGCACTGGGCCAAGTCCTTCAGTAAACCCCAGCCAGAAGTTTATGTTAGGGCATCTCAGCATCAGTGCTATGTCTTGATGAACTGTTGTAGTGAGAAATGAAAATTGGGAACCAGTTTTCTGAAAGAATCAGAGTTGATATGAGACCACAATTAGAAGACTGTTTGAAACATTGATTCCACAGAAAAATCTTTGATTTGTACTTACAACAGATAGTGACTTTCTCACACTGAGTCATAACCTCAGATTCAAAACATTCTCACTCTCATTTTTTATGATAATAGTATATGATAATTGCTGTCTTTCGTTATAGTGTATATTTCATTTGTACTTTGGAAATGAGCAAAAGAGAAGATCTAGCAATTATGAATGTGGGAGGGGTTAGGGTCACATCAACATTGCTTTATGTTCAGCTGTGTTAAGATTAAATATGCTTTCTGTAATTCCTTTCATTTACTTAGCTGTAACCACATAAGCATAACCCTTCCAGGATAATTTATGAGGGAGGATTTGCAAACAGCTTTACAAACATCAGCTTCTTAATCTTTACAACTTGCTTTGAGGGCTTAATGTGGTAACTCATAGCATTTATGATTTATAGGTGGAGAAAATGAAAAAGGCAGGTGAGATTATTTATTTGTAATAGATATTGACTGAGCTGGGAATGATGCCAGAACTCTGGAGTATTGTTCAGACTTCACTCTTGTACCTTGGCTTTGGAATCTAATGAGTCATTATTTTAATTGAGTTTCAGTATCACAGCAAATTATCTGACATCTGACATCCTGTCAAATGGAAATGCACACCTATAGTTCTACAGTCAATGAAGCTAACAATATCTCTACATTTCTTTAGATTGACAGCTTACTGAACTGACTCTATTAAGCTGAAACACTAAGTGATGTAACATCATTATGTAAATTTTACTTCATTATAATCATTAGATAATGCATGATCTTAGAATATCTTATATACAAACTCTCAGCTAAATTGACCTGTTGTGCTATAGAATGTTATGAACCATAAACATTGTGTTGAACAATAGCTACTTGAATGTACTCATATTTTATTAAACAAGGAAATAATTGTTTATGGTACACAAATAAAACAGAAAACTGTTGATCACAAAATGCTGGATTTACAAGTGCAATCAGGATGAAGCATGTAGCTAACATTGGGTCATAAACTTTCAATGCACGTTCTTGTATGTAAAAGGCAGGTATCAAGCTTACATTAAGGAGTTAAAGAGAAACTTTCTCAAAATACAAATTTAATTAGGTTTGAATGCACAGAACAATCTAGATACAAATATTAGAAAGACAAGAACTAGTCACTGTGTTCCAAACTTCATTTGGAAATGATAGGAATGTTAGCAAGATGACTTATCTAAAAACAGATGTTAGCATCTTTTATATATCATCTGGCCTAATTGATGATTTACGTAAGAACTTACTCTTGTGTTCCACTAGTTTATAGAACATTATATTAAAGAGATTAAATTTGTAGCTTCCATGTTTGATAATACTATATGATATATTATGTATATGATGCAGTTAGTTGGTTTGTGGGATTGTAGGAGCAGACAGTCCTGTACCTGTAGAGCTAGGTGAGAGGTTGGACACACTCCTTAAGGAACTTAAGCTTCAATAACAACACAATTTCTTTTTTCTCAGGAAAGCCTTCGATTCATTTTTCAGGTCTTTAGCCAATCAAATTTGTTCACTCAGATTGTTGAGGAAAATTAGTTTAAAGTTCACTGATCGCCAGCTTTATCAATCTTCAGAAATAACTGGTTCAATGTTTAGTGGAATGATCAAATACAACAGCTCAGCCAAGCTGACACATAAGCTTAACCATCACAGTTTGCTAGAATCAAAAGCAAACATGTAGATCAAAGAATGATCCATAAAACTAGGACACACATGTTTTCTACATAGCTATTGAGATAAAAATTGCTACAATAGTGAAGATATTTGGCAAAAGTATTTCTGCTTACAATGAGTATTACCTTGAGTCAGATTTAATCTAGGGAGATGAAACCCACAACTCACAGAGGATGTGAACCAACTTTGCCAGTTGGTCAGGAAATCCCTGAGGAAGTCTATCACTCATATTCTTATCAACAGTGCTGTTGCCATATCTATGTTGCTTTTATGGGATTTATGTTTGAAGTTCAATGAGTTCTTTGTAATTTTGTAGATATTTATAATGTGTCTGTAAAGTGGTCTTACTCTAATCTGTATAAAGCAAACCTATGGAGCACTATTAAGCTTGAATCTCTGCCAATGTTTTACCTTCTCCCGTGTTTCTCCCACTTAGGCTTCTACTATGTTGACTTGGTTGTCAAGATGTTCAGATCTGGTTCTTTAGAACCAAAGTTTGATGTGGAATTCCTATCCAACATGTTTACTGTGAGACTTCTTCCATATAGTCTGTGAAGGAAGTAAAATAAGGGAAGGAAAAAGTATCTGGGATTTGCATAAGTACTCTGATAACAGAATGAGGTTTTGGGAAGAAACGTGTAGTAAATTTAGTCCAAGCAGAAGCAGGCAGAACACTGAGTTAGCTTCCATGAATTTCTATGCAAAGGAGCTTGATCAAGGCAGAATATAGCCAGTCACCCAAACTGGAAGCCATTTGGTTGAGAAGAATTTGATGCATGTAAAATGGATGTGAGTTATTGTTAACACAAGTAGAGACTGTGAATCCTCTTATTAAAGAGGATTCGGGAAGGTGATCAGGAGTACAAGCGAATATACTATATTACTCTCTCTCTCCACTATTAAACATTGTTGTTGATGGCAAAAGGTCCACTCTATCCAGAAACAATGTCTTCAGGATTGTGGATTTGTCAAAATTCCATACAAGATATAGAATGGTTACAGTATTAATCTACAGTTTATAAAGCATCAGTTAATACCTACATTATAATTAATATTTAACAAACCTTCCTTCTGCTGAATTTTTCTTCCTTTGGCTAAGATTTTATGAATATAGTGGCTAATATTATCTAGAATCACGAAAGAGACAAGCTTTCAGGTATGCTATGAATCTATTCTTTGATCTACATGTTTGCTTTTGATTCTAGCAAGCTGCGATGGTTAAGCTCATGTGTCAGCTTGGCTAGGCTGTTGTATTTGATCATTCCACTAAACATTGAACTAGTTGTTTCTGGATTAGGTTAAATGAGATTTAGAATGACAATCTAAATGCAGGTGACAGCTGGACTTGGGTGTTCCAAGATGGATAAAGGGAATAGAGCTTCCTGAGTACCCACAGCCGTAGCTCTCTGCTTCCTGACCGTGGATGCATATTGCAAGCTGGTGGCTTACTCCTCTCACCAGGCCTTCCTCACTGCCATGTCTTCTTACCTACTGCCATCTTCCTTACCAAAATTTGGATTGTCTTTCCATGAACACTCCTGCAGATCTTTCCAAATACAACAACAATGGTGTTGGTTGTGACTAGAGAACATGGGTTTAGGAGCCATAAGAAGGTCAGAGAGTTCCTAGTTGCTTGTTCCTAGTGTCTGTTAGAGGAATTTGTTCCAGCTAAGAGATTGCCTTGGGTCTCAGAAGCAACATGACCTTTGGACTTTTCCAAGTATTGGGACTTTTGAATGTATGTGAAAGCCTTTAGCATTATGAGATGACTGTAAGCGTATGGAGACAAGTGATGGAAGGGATGACTTAGAAGTAATATGTTTTGGTGTAAAGTTGACAAAAAAATGGAGTAGATTATAGAGCTTCAGGGGTTTCTGATCTAGAGTTCTTATTTCCCAGAGGGTATATTGCCATACCAGGATGGATAAATTCCCACTAGATTCAAAAACATGTCTACTGTTGCCATGTTTCTTTGGCCCTCATAAACTCGGAACAAGAAGTTATAAAATGAGTTCCCATACTGGCAGGGCCCATCAGTGCTAGTATTCTGAGCATTAAGGTTGCTACTGTGTGTCTTACTCCAACAGGAACCTCAGCACTACTTACAGGAGGGCATATAATTGCTCACTTTGGCTGGTAGGTTTTAATTTCAGGTTACGTGATTGAGTGGTAGAAGCAGTTTACATCATGGTTAACATGGTTACATATTTCCTCTGTGACAATGTAAGTATAATGTGATAATGGTTACTGGATCATTGTACCTAGGAAGGTACACCCATACAGATGGTATTCTCAGTTTTATCCACATGCCATTTTCAAGGTGAAAGAAGTTCACAGTCATCATTTTCTTCTAAGCAGTTGATTCATATTCTTGTGAGATAGAACCTATACTCTGTACAGGTCTTTGATAATTGTACAAATAGGAGGAGATAAGAGAAAAGCCCGTCAAGAGGGAACCAACAGCAACAGCCTTCACAGAAAGAATTCCAGGTGTTCAAAGTAGTTACTAAGCACAGATGATCCCTTGTCACAGTGTCTTCATTCAGATGTGTATTACATGTGATATTCTAAGGTCTTCACATTTTTAAGTCACTTTTGAAGGACAGCCACACACCTGTTAACTAAATATCACTAACTTGACCTTACTGTGATGTGCTACGCTATTAATCAACATCGACAGTTTTAAAAAGCTGAATTTTATTAGAGATACAACCTACAAATAATCATTTGAGAAGGAAAAAGCAACAAAACAGTGTTATGGTTAATAAACAAATATTTTATAAAAGTTTCACATAAAGAAATTTTTAGATAATGTTGCCATCTGTGAACATTGGCACATGTTCAAGACTAAGTTATACCAAATTTATGAAAACTCTTCCAGAAAATTGAAGAGAAAACCTTCAAAAAGCCTTTTAAACCAGAAATTTCTGATACTTAAATCAGATTTAAAAATATTATGTAAAAAAATTTAGAGTATCATTATTGAAGGAGATACATGTATACATACATATATGTTTAAATAGTCTAAACAATTGATTTGATAATTGAATTTAAGTATTATAAAAAATAAAAGTTTAAAATCAAGTAAAATTTATTATGAGAATACATGGTTAGTTAGATACTGAAATGAGAAATGATGTCATAAGTACATTTCAGAAAGAAAGCAAAATAAAAACCCATGAAAAGAGAGTGCATTTGACAAAATCCAACATCAGTTTCTGATTAAACAAAACAAAGCAAAAACCAAAAATCTTTTTCCAACTAGGTAATGTGAGAAATTATCTAATTCTTCATGGCTGTTTAAACAAATCTGACTACAAACATTGTATTTGGTGGTGAAAAACAGATTACATAGAGAAAGATGGCAGGGTCCACTCTCAACAAACATGAGTCTTTTCTTTTCTACTTATTTACCAAAAGCCTTGCAACTTCCACTTAGAATGCATTTCTATAAAGATCCCTTGGATCCTGCCGATACACGGTCATTTGCTTCTGGAACTGTGCTGTAGCTCAGTCTTTTGATAAAGACATAATATTCTGAAGGGAAGGAATACTAGTTTCTTTTTTCTTTTTTCTTTTCTTTCTTTTTTTTTTTTTTTTTTTTTTTTTTTTTGGTTTTTCGAGACAGGGTTTCCCTGTAGTTTCTAGTGCCTGTCCTGGAATAGCTCTGTAGACCAGGCTGGCCTCGAACTCAGAAATCCCGCCTGCCTCTGCCTCCCGAGTGCTGGATTAAAGGCGTGCGCCACCACCGCCCGGCCCCCAGGAATACTAGTTTCTAAAGGGGGAAATAGACTAGAAGAGAAGGAAAGTATTTCTCTAACTACGGAGGAGTAAGCCATTTCTAATGGTTAAGAGCATTTGGGTGAGCAGATCTGGTACATAGATGTTTGAGTTTTACTTTGTTTTTCCTTCTGTTAGTTTGCTTCTGAATTTCACATCTGAATTTGATTAAAGCCAATAAATTTCATTTCACATTATACCAATTACACTGAAGTATAGAAATTTCTATGGAATTAGATTGCAATCAACTTATAAATTGATTTTTCTACTTCAATAGGACACTTATTATTAACCGGGGTATTAATTATAAACCTTGTTCAAAGCCTTGGCTCACTGTCAGTACAATTCATGGAAAGAAGAATCTAGAAAACTCATCACTCATGGTATACGTTAGGAAGTATGCTTTTAAAATCAGTACCCAAGTAAAGAGGGGGGTATAGAATTGGATCAAGAAAGAAGTTATAACAAATACCAGTACTGCATACTTCACATGAAAAGGAACTGGCAGAGTCACCTGGTCAAAGAGTGGCAGGTATATTAATATGCTAACTTTTCACGTATATAGATCACTCCTAAAAAGTTCACCATCGTTAGGGGGAAATTCTTTTTTTTCTTTTTTTTTTCATGGTTTATTTTTTATATTAAAAAGTTCCATCTCCTCCCCGCCTCCTCCTCCCTTCCTTCCCCCTCTCCTCCCCCTTCCCCTCCCGTCCTTCTTCCTTCTCCCTCCCCTCCACCCATACCCCCCCTCCCTCCTTCTCAAGGCCAAGGAGACATCAGGGTTCCCTACTCTATGCTAAGACCAAGGTCCTCCCAACTCCCCCCAGGTCCAGGAAGGTGATCGACCAAGCTGAGAAGGCTCCCACAGAGCCCGTCCATGCAGAAGAATCAGAGCCCAACGCCATTGTCCTTTGCTTCTCAGTCAGCCCCCCACTTTTTGGCCACATTCCAAGAGAGGGGTTTGGTCGCATTATCCATCAGTCCCATTCCAACTGGAGTTGGTGATCTCCCATTAGTTCTGTCCCACCGTCTCCATGAGTGAACGCACCCTCACGTTCCTGACTTTCTTTCTCATGTTCTCTCTCCTTCTGCTCCTCATCGGACCTTGGGGGGCTCAGTCCAGTGCTCCAATGTGGGGCTCAGTCATTTTCTTCATCTATCGCCAGGTGGAGGTTCCCTCACGGTCCTGACTTTCTTTCTCATGTTCTCTCTCCTTCTGCTCCTCATCAGAGACCTTGGGGCTCAGTCCAGTGCTCCAATGTGGGGCTCAGTCATTTTTCTTCATCTATCGCCAGGTGGAAGGTTTCCCTCACGTCCTGACTTTCTTTCTCATGTTCTCTCTCCTTCTGCTCCTCATCAGGACCTTGGGAGCTCAGTCTGGTGCTCCAATGTGGGGCCTCTGTCATTTTCCTTCATCTATCGCCAGGTGGAGGTTCAGTTCAGATGGAATGTTAGTGCACAGGATCAGGGATTCCAGGCAGCCCAGGGACACCGCCAGTTCAGATGGAATGTCTAGTGGGGAAATTCTTAACATCAGTCAATAACATACCAGTAATTAGTTATTATGTTGATCATTGATGTTGTATTATGTAACATCTACACAGACACAGACAGAAGACAAACACACGCACACACACGAACACACCACTTGAGGCTACCATTAAGCATTTAATTTAGTTCACTCACCAGTTATGAGCAGATGTCTGCTCTCAGAAAATTCCTCTTAGAGCTCCTAGCTCTTTTCTCTCATTATTAAACACATAATTTTGCATTAGTATAAAGCACATAGCACAGTAGCGATTTTAGCAGTTCCAAAGGGAAAAAATGCATTTGTTATTTCTCTTGTTGTGACAAAATAAAAGACAAAAAGAACTTAGTGAAAGTTTCATTTTGGCTCACTGTCGGGGGTATAATCCATCATGGCAGGGGTCATGATAGCAGGAGATTGGAGCAGGTGGTCATATTACATCTACAGTTAGGAAACAGAAAGAGATGGATGCTTGGGTTTAGCTCAATTTACCCTTTGTATTGGTCTGGCATTTCAGCCCTTGGAATGGTACCACCTATATTTAAGGTGAATTGTCCCATATTGACTAATCTAATCTAGTTGATTCCTAACAGACATACCTGGAGATTTTTTTCCATAGTGACTCTAAATTCTACTTAAATATACATCATACTTGTATATCCACAGTACTTTATCATATAAACAATGAAAATGTAAATTAAATGAGGAAATCAACCATAAATCAAGCACCTATTTCCTTAGTTTCAGATAATCATAGTATAAAGGATGGCATATTCTAATATGACAATAAGGTTGGAATTATTCATGATCCTGAGGACTTACCAAGAGGTTTAACAAACCAAAAATAGTGACTGTCCCTGCCCCGCTTCTTTAGTCAATGGAGTGATAACATGCTGCCATTCTGAAGCTTTATTATTTGATATTTACCACCAAAAGGACCAAAGCACATCCATCACCCTGCCCATTAAACATATTAAGTTAAAGCATGGGAAAGGGGAATATTGTTATCACAAGAAAAATAGAATGGCAGATATGAATTTAGTGTAAACTAACAGTGAAGAAGGAAGTCTAAGATCAAAATTCAAGGAGTACTCCTTATCTTATTTAGTAAGGAGTGGGTACACATGGGGTGATCTTCTCAGGGTAATCTTCTAGGCTCTTATTTTCACACATTGTAGCATCTTTAGTGGTCAAATATATTGATATGGTTATCAACATAAATAATTCCTTCCATTCAGCAATGTGTGGAAACTGGCATTAGGATCTTCTGATCATGTATCCTGTGAAACTGTGTAATGGAACTCATCATTTGTAATCACAAAATGTAACAACCTACTATTTGGCTGACGGATGACCTTGTTCAGCTTCTGTAGTCTTCTTGATAAACAGTCATCGCCAGCAGGTTATTTGATGGATGGCACAATCTCTTCCTAGACAAAAAGATCTTCTGTTCAGAGGTGAGTGAGGAAGCAACTGTTATCTCTTCTGTTTCAACTTTGTAGTTGGACTTAGAAAGTGTGAGAAGTCCATCAATGCACTCTGAAGTTCCTTATTCTCTAAGTGAATGCTCTAAGACCGGGTCTATTTCATTTAGTCAATTGGTAGGATCAGTTCCCAGAATTCTGTGAAGGGTATTGCTATTTCTTATCATCGAATGTGGGGTACCCTCTCTGCTTCAGGCTCTTATCAAAACTTTCCTTCTCTCTTTCTTAGCAAATACTTTAGTAGTCAGCAAGCAATCTTCCCCTGCTGCAGCTATGCTACAAAATGCTGTATTCTTGACAGATTCAGAAAGCTTTACCCCAATAAAACTGTTTCTAATATTTAGTAAGCTCTAAGCTTCAAGAACCCTAATGGGTGAGTAGTTACAGACTTCTTTCTTTGTAGTTTCTGAGGTTCCCCGCAGCCTGTTCTCAGTTTGCCCCATTAGACCCTGCTCTCTGAGTCTACTTCACAGTTAGTATACTTACTTTCCCATTAATTGGCACACATAATAATCCAGGCTGAGTGAGGAAACACTTCCATTTAGCATTTTTCAGACTGTTCAGCATCTATTCTGCTTCCCATCACAGGCCCTTGCTGTTGTTAATCAGTTGGTATTCCTGATTTTAAACTTGGTTCTTGATTATCAGGATGTCATAACAGAAAATGAAAAAACACTTCAATGTCTGAGAAATGTAGTCTTAGCTATACTTCTTCTTTGGTACAGATGGAAAATAAAAAGAGAAGCAGGCAGACAAGCCCACTGAGCACCAGATTTGTTAAGCACCAGATTCGTTATCATTTCTAAAGAGTTCCTCTTATGGTGCCAATAACCTGTGGTCACCTTTGGCAGGATTCAACCCCTTCCATCAACTCTCTGCTTTTCTCTGTCATACTTCTTTAATATTTATTCTTTAAATAAGCATAACTAGCTATTTAAAATTTAAATATTGTTAAATAGATTAATATTTTTCCTACTGATTAAATATTGCATTATTGCTGAGGGCTTCCAGAATCATTAACTTAAGCTATAGTAATGTCTTCATTTGCAAACTTCTGGTCCATGGAAGCTGAAGGAAAACGTATTCAATATAAAGATGTTAGCACCTCTCAACTTAGGTTATGGATAAAACTTGCCTTCATTGGTTCTTTCCAGACCTATATTGCCAATCCATAACAGCGTGATAAAAGTTGGAATTTTTTATGAGCAAGAAATTATAAGCAAGCATTTTTCCTATTCTGTGAATAAAAAAAGGAAACAAAGGAAGCAATTAATGTTTATGGTATGTCTTTTTTTTCTTTTTTTGTGTTTTCGAGACAGGGTTTCTCTGCAGCATTTTTAGAGCCTGTCCTGGAACTAGCTCTTGTAGACCAGGCTGGCCTCGAACTCACAGAGATCCACCTGCCTCTGCCTCCCGAGTGCTGGGATTAAAGACGTGCGCCACCACCAAGCACCGCCAGGCTATGGTATTTCTTAAGAGACTGGATTCAGTAACTGATTAATTACTCCAATCTTTGCTTGATTTTGCCTCCAACATTAAAAAAATGGCAATAATTTTTAAAATACTTTGGAGGGCAACATCCAAAAGAACCCTTTGCTTTTGTCTCTTGTCTCTTTTCCTCTGAATCTCTATTTGTTTCGCTTCTATGATTTTAAAGATTTAAAAAAACTTCGGGCTACCTTTCCTCATGTTGTATTTTACTGTTTAAAGGAATTATTCCTATTTTTTCCAGTAAATTAAGCACCCACTAGAACACTGGTATTTTTGATAAGTGCAGAGCTTTTACTGTATTGTTCAGAAGCGTTGTGAGAGGAACATTTTTCAGAGTGCCGTATTTAAGAGATTGTTGACAGAACAAGATCAAAGGCACAAAGAAAGAACATAGTAATTTACTCCTTCTAGATAACAAACACTGATATCACTGATAGTAACGGATATTTCTTCAGATTTATGTCTAACAAATTCAACGATGTTAACAATTGATCAAGAACGAAAATTATGATGGCCTACCTGTACACAGCAAACACTCAAGGTTGTGTAAATCAAGAAGATGAGTTTTGCTTTGATTAAATAGCTAAAATATGGATAATACTGTGATGCAAGTTTAAAGGAAAGATAATGATATTCATTGAACACATTTGAAGGTCTAATTGATAATGACTACTTACTAATGACAACCAATGCAGTAAAATAACTAGGAAAATGGCAGTTCTATTTTTCTAATTATCCATAGCAGATTATGAGGGAGCCAATGTATTTCAATACTAACATTTTCAATGTTAGATGATCTTTTGATAGCTTGTTAGCCAATAAAGTATTGTAAGAAAAAAATGAGGCTTTAATTTATTTATTTTTATTAACCAAGGATAAACTACTGCCATTTGGATACCTGATTTCACTCCCTCTGTCTTCAGGCCAGGTCTTTCTTTCTTATTCAGCCTCATGCTATGTTCTCTGAAAAACCCAAATCACTCTGTAGTCATTGAATATTGGGGGTCACTAAAACCTTACGCCAGGAGAAAGATGAAGGATCACTGAAATCATAAGAAATCACAGCATTAGAGGAAACCTTTGACAGTGATTATGTAAGGAGTCACCATATGGGGGCACACTCTTCAGGGCAACAGCCTGCAGGCTGTGCATGAAGCTTTAGAGAGTCCAGAGTTCAGTTGTCACATTTCACAGAATTTTTTTTCTAATAATGTTAACTTACCTGGGGACTTCTTGGTTTTATTTTTAACAACTGAACCATAGTCCATTTCCTGAATGTTCCAGTTTTCAATTACTATTCAAATGTTATGGAGTTCTAGACTGTTTTCAATCTCTCCCTATTATGAAAGGAGCAGCAATCAGCAAATGAGCAAGTTTCTCTCTAGTGTGATGTCGAGTCCTTTGGGTATCTGCCTGAGAGTGGTACAGATGGATCTTAAGGCAGTGTCTTTCTACTTTCTTAAGGAGCGGGCACTCTGATTTCCATAGTGGCTGTGCGAGATTGAACTCCCACCAGTACTGGATGAGTCTTCCCTTAACCACCACCACATCCTTCCAGCATGAGCTGGCATTCGTTTTGTTGATCTTAGCTTTTCTGACTGGTGTGAGATGAAATCTCAAAGTAGGTTTGATTTGTCTCTCCCTTATGACCAGTGATGCTAACGTTACTTTAAGTGCTTCACAGCTTTTGTGGTTCATCTTTTGAGAACTCTGTGCTTAGATCTGTCCTCTATTTTAATTGGATTATTTGTTTTCTTGATGCCCTGTTTATTGAGTTCTTTATATAGTTTAGATGTTAGCACTCTATCAGATATTTAGTTGGTAAAATTTCTTACCAACCGCTGTACTCTCTGACTGATGGTGATCTTTTCCATACAGAAGAGTTTAAGTTTCATGATGTCTCCCTTATTGTTTTCCTTGATTCATGTGCTATTGGTGTTTGTGCTCAGAAAGTCATTTCCCGTGGCAATGAATTTAAGGCTATTCCAAATTTCTCTTCTCTCAGACCAGGATATCCAGCCTTATGCTGAAGTCTTTGATACTTTGAGAGCTGAGTCTCTGCAGGATGATATACATTCTTTTGCATAGAACCACCCAGTTTGACCAGGACCATTTGTTGAAATTGCAGTATTTGTTCCAGTGTGTATTTCTGGTTTATTCTGTGTTTCCACATGACACTGAAAATTGTCATTTCAACTTCTTTGAAAAGTTGTGTTAGGATTTTGATGGTGAGTCCATTGAATCTGTAGCTTGTTTTTCATAGAATGGCCATTTTTGACTATATTATTCTGACTAATCCATAAGCATGGAAGATCTTTCTATAATCTGATATCTCATTTAATTTCTTTCTTTAGTGTCTTTAAGTTCTTATACAGTTTCTCTCTTGCTGGTGAGAGTTACTCCAAGATTTTTTGAGGCTATTGTGAAGGTATTGTCCTTCCTGATGTTGTTCTCAATAAGATTGCCATTGTATGTAGGGAGGCTATTGATTTTTGTGTGTTAATTTTGTACCCAAATACTTTCATGGAAATGTTTATCCTTTATCTAAGGTAGGAGTTTTCTGGTGGTATTTTTATGTTCATTTATGTATAAAGCATATTATATGTAAATAGATACTTTGACTTCTTCTTTTCTTATTTGTAACTTCCTTTAGTTGTTTTATTGTTGTAGCTAAGACTTCAAGTACTATATTGAGTAGGTATGGAGAGAGTGGGCTGTCTTATTTTGTTCCTGATTTTAATGAAAATATTTTGAGTTTCTCTTCTTTTAGGTTGATGTTGGTTGTGGGCTTGCTGTAAATTGAATTTATTTTGTTGCAATATGTTCCTTGTATCCCTAACCCAGATAGGATGTTTGTCATGAACAGGTGTTAGATTTTATCAATGTGGTTTTTATGTTTAATCTGTTCATATGGAGGATTACATACAAATTATAAATTTACATATAATTTCTGCATTTCTGGATTGAAATGTACTTAATTATATATAATATATAATATATTATATGTGATATGTGATATGTGATATGTGATATGTGATATATGATATATAAATAATAAATTATAATTATAATGGATATAATTATATTTTTAAGTGATTTTGTATTTGGTTTGCAAGTATTTTATTGAAAAATTTTGCATCTGCATTCATATAATAATTGGTCTGAAATTTTCTTTTTGTTGTTGTTTCTGATTCTTTGTGTGGTTTAAGTATCAGTGTTATTGTGGCCCATAAAATTAGTTCTGTTCTATTTTTTGAAATCTATTTTGAGGAATATTGGTTTTAATTCTTCCTTAGAGGTAAATTCTGCATACATCCTGAAGCTATTTTTGATTAGGAGATTTAATTACTGTCTATATGTCATTGGGGGGTCATAGGTCTATTTAAATTGCTTATCTTATTTAATTTAACTTTGGTAGGCTGTACATACCAAAAACCTTATCTACTTATTTTAAATCTTCAATTTTAATGAAATACAGAATTTTCATGTATATCTACAATGTTTTCTTGATTTGCTCAGTGTCTCTCGTTATGTACCCCTTTTAGTTTCTTTTTTTTTAATTTGGATTTCCTGTTTTTAGTTAATTCAGTTAAGGGTTTATCAATCTTACCAATTTTTTCAAAGAAGCAACTCTTTGTTTCATTGATTCTTTGGATTAGTTCTATTTTACTAATTTTGTCACTGGGTTTTACCATTTCAAGCTTTCAACTCCTTTGAGGTATTATTTCCTTTCCTGTTCTAAAGTTTTCACCTATGCCATTGTTTTTAACGTGATATCTTTTCAATAATTTTTTGTTGGCATTTATTGCTATGAACTTTCTTTGTAGAACTACCTTCATGTGCTCCTTAGGTTTGGGTATGTTGTATTTTCAATTTCATCAATTCTAAAAATTTTAGCTTCCTTCTCAACTTCTGTCTTGACCTATTTTTCATTTCATAGTGCATTGCACAGTGTCCATCAGTTTATAAACTTTCTGTTGTTTCAGGTGTTGTTGAAATACAGCTTTAGTCCTTATGAATAGCTACAGTTCCGATTATTGTTTCAAATTTCTTGTATCTAATGATGCTTACTTTGTGTCTAAGTTTATGGCCAACCATAGAGAAAGTTTTATGAGCTGCTGAGAAAAAGGTATTTTTTTTATTTGCGTTTGCTTGAAATGTTCTGTAAATATCTGCTAGGTACATTTAATTTATTATATTATTGAACTACAGAGAAATTTAACTGTAATTTAAATTAAATTTAACTGCAAATTTTTCTGTTTAATCTTTGTCAAAATGTCAATTTATGAACCTGGGTGCCTTGTGTTTGATTATAAATGTTTAAAGTTGTAAAACTCTTGGAGGAATTTTTCTTTGATGAATATGTAGTATCCTTTCCTATCTCTTCTGATTAGTTTTGGTTTGAAGTCTATTTTTTCAAATGTTAGAGTGAAAATACTTATGTGCTTCCTGTGTCCATTTGCTTCAAATACCTTTTTCTATCATTTTAGCCAAGCTGATATCTATCCTTTATAGTAAGGTATGTTTTGTTGGATAATTGCTTTAAATGGATCCTGTTTTCTAATCCAGTCTGTTAATCTGTGTCTTTTCAATGAGGAATTGAGAGATTTGATAGTGAGAGTTATTAATAAGCAGTGGTGATTGATTTTTGTCATTTTTGTTGTTGTTGTTTTAGGGGTGGTGTGAGTTTTTTCTTTCTAATCTTTTTGATTTTCTAGTCTGGGATTATTTAGTCATTATATTTTCTTGGGTGTGGTTTACCTCTTAAGATTTATGTTTTTCTTCTAATTCCTTCTCTAGAGCTATATTTTTAGATGAATACTGATTTAATTTTGGTTTTATTTTAGAATATCTTTCTTTCTCCATATATTCCAATTTGTAGTTTTACCAGATATAGTAATTGTAATATCATCCATACCTTTGGTGTTTTGGCTTTTAGAGTCTTCATTGAGAAGTCAGGTGTTATTCTAACGAGTCTGCCTTTATATGTTGCTTGGTCTTTGTTCTTTGCTGTTTTTTATATTCTTTCTTCATTCTGTATACTTATTGTTTTGATTATTATGTGTCATGGAGAGTTATTTTCTGGTTCAAGCCATTTGCTGTTCTGCGTACTTCTTCTATCTTGACAGGTACCTTTAGATTCAGGAAATTTTCTTCTCTGATTTTTTAAAAAATATTTTCTGTGTCATTTATTAGAGTTATTTTTCACCCTCTATTCTACTGCTCATAAATCTGTTCATTTCTTAATGTCCCAAATTTTCTTTATATTTTGTGCCTGGATTTTTTTTTAGATTTAATATTTTCTTTGACTAAGCTGTCCATTTCTTCTAGCTTGTCTTTAATACTTGACTTTCTCTCTTCTGTGTCCTTTACTCTATTGATGAGACCTCTTTTTCTTCATTTCCTGACTTTTAAATCTCAAGTTTAATCTCTTTGTAAGTTTTCTTTAGTGATTTTATTTCTTCTTTCATTTCTTGAATTGATTTCATCAGATCACTCCATAGTTTTTTTTGTGTTCCCACAGACTTCATTAAGTGATTTTATTCATGTCATATTTGAGGTCCTTGGATATTTTCATAATAACTATTTTGAAGTCCTGGTCTTGTGCTCAGCTCTACTGCAGTTCTCTGGGCTTACTGTAGTTAGGTTGCTCTGCTCGAGAGGAGATACTTTGTCTTGGTTGTTAATGATTTTGTTTTTGCACTGGTGTCTAGACATTTAGGAATGATTGTGGTTCTTTGCATTGGTATTTGGTCTTGTCTTTGTTTGGTGGATGTTCCATGCCTTAATTTTTGTTGCCCTCTGTGAATCTTAGGAAAGTGTGGTGGTTGTCAGTTCCCTGCTATGAGGGTTTTGTACAGGTCAGTGAGTGACAGAAGGGAACAGAGATGGGCTAGGAGTGAAGTCTGAGAGGGACTTCAGGAAAGAGTTTAGTGAATTGGGTTCACAGGGAGTTGGTGGTGTTTGGAAAGGGATCCTGTGACTACAGTCCAGTAAGGCAAAGAATTATCTGGAGAGATAGAGGTTAAGGAGCTCAGGGTCCCAGATTTTGAATCAAGAGTTGGAGTTTCCAGTGAATGACGTAGAAGTAGAAAGATGTGTACCTGTAAGCAGCCTGTTTACTAGCTGTAGGTGAGAATGGGGAGGTCATAGTGGAGAAAGGGAGAAAAGGACGGATACCGTGTTTCCCTATATGTGTCCCTGCCTAGCTAGTGTGGCCACTGGATGTTTCAGGTAGAAGGTGGTCTTAGGTATTTAGGTGCATTCATATGTTAGTGACTTTCCCAAAGGGAGAGAGGAGAAAAGCTGGTTCATCAACAAGGCTTGGTTGAGTCCTCAGGGAATGGAGATAGAGTTGGAGGACAGTCTACTGTAAGTGGTCTGCTACAGGGTTGTGGAAGGGACCAGGGGATTGCATTGAGGACAATCAGCAGAGTGAAGATGGCCTACCTCTTTACCAGGCCAGTATGGGCATTGGGTCCCAGGCAGACTATGTTTCTGGGTATCAATAGTTGACATAAATGTAAGTTGACATCAAAGAAACTGGGTCTGTTCCTTGCAAGGTTTTGTGGAGTCCCTGGGAATGGAGGCAGAGAGAGAATGCAGGCTTCTTCAAGTGGGGTGCTACAGAAAGGAGACTGGGGAAATTGCAATGAGGGAAGGTGGTTTACCTGCTTCCCAGGTAAAGGGTGCCTCCCAGAATTTGGGGGGCTGACACAAAGAGGTAGCAGAGAGAGGAAAGCTGGGCTAATGGCCCTAAGATTAAGAGGGGTCCTCCCAGAATACAGGCAAAGAGAAGACCTGGGCCTGTGGCCAGTGGTGGCTTCCTACAGGGTTCAGTAAAAGATTCCCATTGCGTCTTGAAATCATGTTTCCTTGTGGGTATCTAGTTCGTTGTTTCTTTTGCTTTATCTATGAGTGTATAAAGATCATTCAAAATATTTCAAAACTCTTATGTGGTCATTATTTGTTTTGTAATCAAATTAAGAAAACAGATAAAGAAAACCATTCTCATTTAAGATAAGTGGGAAGTGCATATTTGCAAATTCTCTCTATGAGGGTTGCTTTGTGGGAGAATTAACTACTGTTCCCAGGCTCTGCAACAGGAGAGAAAATACAGTTGAGTCACAAAGGAGTGAATGAGCACACTTAGTAAGTTTCTCAACCTGTTATTTTCTTGGAATGGCTCCTATAGACACAAGTGTTTGAGTGCTTGGCCCACATGGAATGACAGTACTAGGAAATGTGGCTTTGTTGGAGGAAATGTGTCATGTGTGGATGGGCTTTGAGGTATCTTTTGCTCAGGCTTTTCCTAGTATGGCACACAATCTCTCTTGGGTACCTGCAGATCAAGATGTAGAACTCTCAGCTCCTTCTCCAGCACCATGTCTGTCTGCATCCCTCCGTGTTTCTTGCCATGATGATAATGGACTAAACCTCTGATACTATAAGCCAGCCCCAAATATATGTTTTCCTCTATAGGCATTGCCATGGTCACCACATCTCTGCACTGCCATTGAACCTTAACTAAAGAAGAAATAAACAATGAAATGCAAAAACCACAATCTGTTTGGAACTCGGATTCTGACCAGGTCAGTAAAATATATTCAGTTTATGAATATATGAACTGAGACATGGAGGAAAGCAAAAAGCTGAGAAAATAAGATGAAACGTGGGAATTTTACTTAGCCAGTGCTTATCTATGTGCAAATGGTACCCCAAAAAAATGACCTTAGGTCCAGGGATACATACAGCCTGAACTGAACAATTAGCCTCCGGACCTGTCTAGGTCTGTGTCAGGCTGATAGAAGAAACTTTTCAGCCTTGGTTTGGTGACTCTTCTAGAGTTTTCAAAATACCAAAGTTGGCAATTACATTCCCCACTTTAGAACTGTCTCAAGAGTTCAGTCTCCCCTTTGTGGAACATCTTATGCTTGGAATTTCATTTTGTAGCTGAATGTGACATTAGAGTCTTTGACAGAGGGCAAACTGTTTCAGAGAAGTAATTCAGAGAAGTAATTTTATGTATGGCTATAAAATATATTTTAATCCATTTGGCCTGCATATTAACTTCCTTTTAAAAATTGGCTAAGGAGATAGCTCAGTTAGTAAAGGGTTTGCCATCCAAGTATGAGGACCTGAATTTTATCACCAGAGTGCATGTGAAAAGTCACATTAAAAACAACAAAACTGGGATCAGCAACAGGTGTTTGCTGTTGCAGCACTGGGAAGCCAAGAAAGGTAGGATGCCTACTAGCGTTGCCTACAGGGCAAGCTCCATGCCTATGTGTTAATTTGCCCCCCCCCCCCGCCGCCCAAAAATACAAGGAAGGTGATGCCTGAGGAATGATAGCCAAGGTTTATCTCTGCACACATGAATGCACCTGCACACACATGAGTACATGCACATGAGCACACACACACACACACACACACACGAGTTTTTTCCTGAATGAGGAAAGTTAGTTCACTGTGGTAGAAAGTTTAGCACCACTTAAGATCTCTGCCGTTCTTTACATAATAAAACAGAGATACTATGAAGTTGAATCATTATGCACAGTTTTCTGCCATGACTACTTCTTAAAACAAAACAAAAAATTCATGAAATGCTAAATAGCAAATTTACTTCACAAATTTGAAAGCATTAGACTTGGAGTCTTTCTTGTAGCAAGACCCTATAAACATAGATGTCTCTCATAAATGGAAAAATAAAATAGTTATGGTGATCAATGTTCAAGTCTGTGAATGTGCAAAAATGCCATGTGGTTATACACATTAAATAGATGATTTGTATAACATGTACATTTTATGTCGATAATGCTGTATAGAAAAGTAGCAAACAGGGGAGATGGATCAGTGATTAGGTGAACATGGGCTACTGCAGAGGACATGAGTTTGGTTCTCCCGGAGCTCACAACTGCCAGTAACTCAATAACTCAATATCCAGGGGATCTCTCTCCTCCTGGCTTCCACAGGCACACTCATCTGCGCACGTGCGCATGCGCGCGCGCGCACGCACACGCACACACACACACACACACAATTAAATTAAAAATATTAAAATGTAGAGAAGTAACAATTCATGGATTGGACCTATCAGTAGATATAGATCACAGCCTTGAACCTGAACCATGAACACAAATGCTTCTTACAGAAGATTTAACGTAGTACTGAAAACTTTAACCTAATGAAAAAATAAAATTTGCATTAGGAAAAGGGTATAATAAAAAAATGACTGCAGAATCTTATAAATTAATAATAAGATTAATTATTATTTATGTATTTATGTAGTATTTATTATAGGCTAGATCTGTTCTAACTAGTATAAGAGGAATCATTGGATCGTCACAATCATTTTGAACTAAGGATCAGAAAAATTAAAATACTTGCTAAGAACATACAGCTAGAACAAATAATAACTAAGACATGAGCTCCATCACGTTGATTCAGAATTTTTCTTCCAGTCTTGTATGAGTTATCTTAGACAGCACCAGCTGCTGTAGAAACAAATGTGAAGGATTCTGCAGCGTGCTATAGAGAAGATTAATTCTCACTCCCAGAAAACTCAGTATAGTATTTTGCTATTTGAAGTGATTTTCCTTCAAGCAACTCTTTAGATGCTTGCTTCTTCTTTCATGTGGTTCTGCAGGCATCCGCATGTGCATTTAAAAGACTCTCTGCCCACTGGTATTAGAGCAGACAGTGAGAAGAACCTGCCAGTATAATATGAGCAAGCCCTGGAAGGGACGTCACTTTCATTGACATTCTGTTGTCTGGCACCCAGCCTTATCACAAAGTTTAACAGTAAGAGTGATTGGCAAATTTGTCTTGTGTATGCCAGAAAAATCGATAATGGTTGGGGCCACCATAATTTAGAACTGCTAAATGACCACTGTGGACTCTGCATTTAACGGTATATTGGCAATTTCTTTAAAAACAAACAAAATCACTCTTTACCTTTGTTTCAAAATCAGAGTCAAGAAACAAAAATGTCTACAGATATCAATCCTTCTGGTTTGCCTTCAGAATCTCTGACTTTCCATTTTGAAACAGATAGGTTTATGCAAATGAGACACAATCTACACCTTAGAGTCAAACACCTCCAAAATAATAAGTGAGGTTAAGACCAGCTTCCATTTCACATGGTGACCAACCTTGATGTGATTACATTCTTTTTAAGATGGTTTTTTATTGAACTATACATTTTTCTCTGCTTCCTTCCATCTTCTCTCGTGAATGGACACTTCCAATTTACTCAGGAAATCATGTCTTTTTTACCTTCCGTTGTAGATCCATGTATGTCTCTCTTAGGGTTCTCTTTGTTGTCTAGTTTCTCTGGGGTTATGGCCTATAGGCTGGCTTTTCTTTGCTTTATGTTTAAAAGCCACTTATGAGTGAATACATACTTCGCTTGTCTTTCTGGGTCTGAGTTACCTCACTCAAATGGCTTTTTCTAGATCCATCCATTTACCTGCAAATTTCAAGATGTCATTATTTATCTATTATAAATATACCACATTTTATTTATTCTTCAGTTGAAGGGCATCTAAGTTTTTTCCAGGATCTGGCTATTACAGATAATGCTGCTATGAATGTAGTTGAACACATGCCTTTGTGGGTATATACCTTTTGGTATATACCCAAAAGTGGTATTGCTGGGTTTTGAGGTAGATTGTTACTAACTTTCTGAGAAATCACTATACTGATTTCCAAAGTGACTGTACAAGTTTGCACTCCCACGAGCAATGGAGGAGTGTTCCCTTCACCCCACATCCTCTCCAACATAAGTTGTCATCATTGTTTTTGATCTTCTCAGGGTTGTTCAGATTTGCATTTCTCTGATGGCTAAGGATGTTGAGCATTTCCTTAAGTGTCTTTGAACCCTTTGAGATTCATCTGTTGAAAGTTTTCAGTTTAGGTCTATCTATATCCCATTTTTTTAAAAATTGGATTATTTGTTCTTTTGAAGATAAGTTTCTTGAATTCTTTTATATTTTGGAGAGCAAATGAAAAGGCATACTTTTGTATCTGGGTTGGGGTAGAGTACATCTAGATATCTCACAAAGGCCTGGAAACTGAACCAAAGTGGTTAGCAACAAAAACAAGGGTAAAACACAAATTTCTACTTAGGTGGAGCAGAGAAATCAAATTCACACCTGCGGGGGAGAGTGGGTGGGTGGGTGGGGTCTGTGCAAGTACTTGCCTGCCACACACCAGCCCTGAATGCAGTACATACAACTGAAAAGAAAATACTAAAAAACAAACAAAAAACAAAACCAAAAACCTTTGCTGACAGTTACATCCTTGCAGTTTCTGTCTTTCCTTTTTTTTTTCCTTGACTGTTGAAAGAAAACCAGCATTCAACATTTAAGCAGGTTCAGAGACAGCACTGCCACTCATCTTATTTCTGTGAATCAGAGCCTCTCCGTTTCTCACAGCCTGTTTATTTTTAAAATACACTGCTCTAAATAAGGAGCAAATCTATGTAAATAAGGGATAACTGCAGCATCGAGAGCGAGCAACATCCAGTCAGTGTTTCTGTTACCTCCACATTTCAGAATATTTTTTGAGTCGTCTGAGACACAGTTTTATTTCATATTGCAGAATCAGTTATTCTAACCAGATTAGGTGAAAAACAGAACCTGCCTCCACATTAATCTGAATAAGTCTTCAGTGTGCCCATAAAATAATGAATTTTGATTTCCTAGGTTACTAGATGAAAACTGACAATATAAGACCACAATAAGGACTTAATAAATATCTGTATGGAGTTTTTGCATCATGAATGCCATTTGTTTTTTAATGTATTTTTATTTTATTTTAGATGATACTATAATTACATTACTTCCTTCCGTATATTTGCTCATTATAACTCTTCCATGTGCCCCCTCCCTGTACTCTTTCAAATCCATGACCGCCTTTTCTTTATTGATAGATACATATATATGTATCTATATCTCTATCTATCTATCATCTATCTATCTATCTATCTATCTATCTATCTATCTATCTATCTATCTATCTATCATCTATCTATCTATCTATCATCTATCTATCTATCTATCATCTATCTATCTATCTATCTATCTATCTATCTATCTATCTATCTATCTGCAACCTTCTCAACCATATGTCTTCAGGGTGCTATTCCTCTTGCTCTCAGAATTCCTTAGTTGCCTGTAGATCCTTATGTAATGTTATGGCCTCTTGGCCTTTCTCCCTTCCACACCAGCATGTCTATTGTTGAGATCATGCTTAGGCAGTCATGTTGATGAGCATTCATTGGTATAGCTTATCTGAAATTTCTAGGAGACACAGCCTCAAAGCAGCAAACTTCTTGTTCCTCTGCCTCTTAGAATCATTCAGCCACCCCCCCTTTCCTGAATAGATTCCTGAGCCATTGGTTTTTCAAAATGTAAAAATGAGAATGTGTGGCTTTTGTATTAAAATATGTAAATGAGTCATGTCCTCCAGATCCAATATTCAGGCTATCACTTCACCAATTCTACTTTCTAAACTGTAACTCATCTGTATCTCTTTCCCTAATATAAGGGGAAGGCAGGTGAATGTCATAATCTCACTATGATCTCAGGGCTCAGAAACCAGAGCCTAGTACCTTAGGGGTTCTACACCTGCTTCTAATTTCATCACCCACTGTGACTGTTGCTCAACACAAAAATAACTCAAGTAGTCTTCATCTGCAAGGCAAAAAAAACCAGAATTCTTAAAAAGGAAGCTTACTTGGAGAATTTCAATGACTCTGACATATCTCCAAGAAAAAAAAAAACTAAAAAGCTATTTTTCAAGTGATTAACATTGATTAATTCACAACTAAGATAATGATTTGCATAATTTTAGAATATGTAATTAACTCCAAGATTTGTCTGAGCACTTCAGACATAAAGAATAAGTTTCTTGAGGTTTTCTCTTTCCTGAGTCAATTTATTATTCATCTTCATACCTAATGTAGCTAACTGGCTGTGGCCTGAGCAACATGGGTTAAAGACAGAAGTTGGAGTATGAAGGGTAAGAGGTTTAGCTTTGCAGTCGTACATCCGAGCTTTAACCATGACTTTACCCTGCCACCTACTATTGACCTTGAATGATACCTTGATCTCTTCAAAACGTTCTTGCGTTCTCTACAAATTAGAGATTTAAATAGTATTAGTAGTATTAGTATTAGTAATAGTAATAGTAGTAGTAGTAATGATCACAACAGGCAGGGAATAGTGGTACATGATTTCAATCCCAGCACTCAGAAGACAGAGCTGAACCTAGTCTACACAGCAAGATTCAGACCTGCCAGAGCTCCAAAATGAGAACCTGAATTCCAAAGGGAAAACAGAACTGCAGAAAGGTCATAATTATTAAATGAAATAATGTAGGCTACTTTCTTAGCCCACGATTACACAATTAATCAGATTCTGACACAATTACTCTCCTGATGATAATAGCTTGCACTGAGTTTGCCAATGTCTTTATGTAGATGTCAAAGACATGCTAAATTCACAGATATTTAGTTTTTCATTCAGTTCTACAAATGGCATGCTAGAGGAAGTAAGGATGAGATAGGAAAAAAAAAAACCTCACGATCTTGTTTCTCCAGAGTGCTTTCACTTCAAACAAGCATATTGTAGAATTACAGTGGTGACAATAGACATATTATATAGAATGTGCCTACAATCGATATATAGAAATCAGAGAGAGAGAGTATGGCATAGCTGAGAATTGGAATCCTCAGAGCAAACTTCATAAACATTGTAACTTGAGTAGTAAGTGGGTTCTTAAAATGATAGCTTATATCTATTGAGTGCCTACATGAGGCAGGTCCTGGCTTAAAAAACTCTACACACTATGTGATTCTGAGTTCTCTTAAAAGGTTAGAATATAAAAGTAGAAATAAAATTAGAAATGCATCTATGTATATAGATAAGGGAATGATATCCATTCAGTTTAGGATCCTGAAACATGAGCTTTATTAGCTTGTTGGGAGGTCTACTCCTGGAATGTACAGTATAGCTCTGTAATAGTTAGCAAAGAAGACACAATGGGTGTTCCAAGTCTGATAGTCTCATTACAAATTCTCATTCTACTTCAGGGAAGGATAAAATCTAGGATATGTTTGTTTCTTTACTTTGCCCATTTGTGTCTACTCTCCTCATTTCATAGCCCAGGTGACTATACTGGAGTGATGATAAAAAATAATGTATTTATAAAGTAAAGTGATAAATAAATTATAAACAATGTTGTCATCATTTTACTTATACCAAAAGGAAATTATAAAATATGACCAACACCCATAAAGAAAATAAGTAAAAGTAGATTACTCTGTCAATTATGTCTGATTGTACAAACTCTCATCCACTATACATATTCCTCTCTCTTCAAGACAATGAAGAAGTGAACCCTAATGTATACAAACAACAAATGGGCTGAGAAAGAAATCAAGTAGCCAGGGCTCAGGTTATTGGGAGCCAAATGGTAGTAGTATCAAAGAGTTCCACAATAGCCTGAAATGGATTATAACAATGGTTTATTTGTTTGGGGATAAACTGACAGTAAAGGTAGTGATCCACAGTCCTCTGCTTGCACTGAAACCTGGAAATAAACCAAGCAGAAAAAAGGGGGCAGGTTACAGTTTGCCTGAATTTTATAGTGCATGAAACCATGCCCAAAGTGGGCCAATATCTTAAAGGCTATTGGCTGAAGGAGTTTCCACAACAAACAACACCCTTTACAATAGCTACAAATAATATAAAATATCTTGGAATATCTCTAACCAAGCAAGTAAAATACCTGTATGAAAAAAAAGGTCAAGCCTTTTAAGAGAGAAATTGAAGAAGATATCAGAAGATGAAAAGATTTCCCATGCTCATGGATTGGTAGGATTAGCATGAGCAATCTACAAATTCGAATCAATCCTCATCAAAATTCCAATACAATTCTTTACAGACCATGAGAACATAATACTCAACTTCATATGAAAAAACAAAACAAAAACTCATGAAAGCGAAAACAATCCTGTACAATTAAAGAACTCCCTGAGGTATCAATATCCCTTATTTCAAACTCTACTATAGAGCTATATAATAAAAAACCACACGACAATGGCTTAACAACATACAGATTGACCAATAGGATCAAATTGAAGACCCAGATGTAAATCCACACAGCTATGACTGTTGTAAGGAGACTGCTTGTTTGTTCCCAGCTGCTCAGCCCCAAAATAACCACACAGAAACTGTATTAATTAAATCACTGCATGGCCCATTAGCTCTAGCTTCTTATTGGATAACTTTTACATCTTAATTAGACCCATTTCTATCAATCTGTGTATGCCACATGGCTGTGGCATACTGGGTAAAGTTCTGGCGTCTGTCTCTAGTGGGGCTACGTGCCTTCTCACTTGCTCTGATCCTTTCTCCCAGCATTCAGTTTAGTTTTCCCCACCTAACTCTTCTCTGCCCTATAAGGCCAAGCCAGTTTCTTTATTAACCAATGGTATTCACAGCATACAGAGGGGAATCTCATATCATATGACACCTGATTTTTGACAAAGAAGCCAAATTATATAGTAGAAGGAACAAAGCATCTTCAACAAATGATGCAGGTATAACTGGATATCATATTATAGAAGGACACAAATAGATCCATATCTATTACCCTACACAAAACTCAAGTTTGAGTGGATCAACGACCTCAACATAAAACTGGATAGAAAATAAAACTGAACCTCGAAGTTAAATCACACTGAAACACTACTTTATAGTATAAATGGCTAGAGTATGAAGAACTGATGTCAGCAAGTGTTGAATAAAACACGAAGCAACTGGAAATTCCATGCCCTGCTGGAAAGTTTGAAATATGACCACTAACTGTGGAAAACATCTTCTCAGTATCTTAGGAAGTTAATAATTAAACCTACTATGCAAATGTGACAATAAAAGACTTGTGTTTATATGTCCTTTGTAGACTTATTTGAAAACGACCCAAGTGCCCTTAAAAATATAAATACATAGCTGGACAGTGGTACAGATGCTTTTGATACCAGCACTTAGGAGCCAGAAGCAAATAGATCCCTGTGACAGTTTGAGGCCAGCCTGGTCTACAGAATGAGCGCCAAGACATCTATGGCTGTTACACATAGAAATCCTGTCTCAGAAAACAAGCCAATACAACAAAAAAGCAAATAAATAAAAAAAATAGGGTCTTGCATTCTGAAATAGAAGTGTAGTTGCATGGAATATCCGAAATGTACCTATTCTGCCAGTAGAAAAAGAAACAAAGACATGAAACACATACAGAAGATATATTATATAGTAGTATTTATATAAAATTCTATAAAATGTAAACTAAAGTGACAGAAGCCAAATTTGTTCTTACCTGAATATTTGGGGATAGAGCGAGAGAAATAAGAAAGATGTCCCTTACCTGGCAGTGGTTATAAATCCACGGGTGCATTCATATACCAAAACTCTTTAAACTGTACATATTAAAATGTGCAGCTTACTGATAAATTACAAAAGAGATTATATATTTTTGGAAAACGATTCATGTTTTGTTATCTAACTCTGTTTTTGAGTTAGAAATTATGACTATTATTCCTATAATTTGTACTTGGTACATAAATGAGTAAGCATGATGGAGATTCATTCCTTTTTCTCCAATCTATAAAATTAGTTTTGTTGTGGTAGCTGCGGTCTGCATTTCCGCCCGGCTCCTGGCCGCCTGGCTAACTTATGCCCTGAAATAACAACACACAAACTGTATTCATTTAAACACTGCCTAGCCCATTAGTTCCAGCCTCTTTTTGTCTAATTCTCACATCTTGATTAACCTATTTCTAATAATCTGTGTAGCACCACGAAGTGGTGTCTTACCAGGAAAGATTCAGCATGTCTGACTTGGTGGCTGGCTTCATGGTGACTGTCTCACTGAGGAGAGGCATGGTGACTGCCCAGAGAGGAGAGGCATGACTAACTTCCCTTCTTCCCAGCATTCTGTTCTGTCTACTCCACCCACCTAAGGGCTGGCCTGTCAAAAGGGTCAAGGCAGTTTCTTTATTAACCAATGAGAGTCCTCCATCATAGTTTTTCTAATAGCTTGTTAGGGATGATATGGCTTTATATAGTTCTTTGAGGGAAAATTTAAACTCCTCACCCAGGTAAGAAGCCCAAGAGAAGTTGCTGAAATAAAATTAAAATGAAATAAATAGAAATATAAAGGAGACTCTGGTAGCAAATGAGGAAACAATTATGAAGACTCCATTCATTGACTACATCCTTGAAAGTCATATAAAACCCATTCTGTGTTCTCAAAATTCTTGAGGTGATGTAGCAGAACTTTGTTACGAATCAATATTCAGGCATCCAGGAACTGTTTACTAGACAACCCAGATAGCTCTACAGTATGCAATCCATGGTCTAATTAGCCTACTCAGAAACTAGGTAAGATGATTGCCCTTCATGAACCTTAAATGTCTACACAGTTGTCACATTGGTAATAATCTAATGATTGGGTTTCTGGACCAAGAAATCACATAGTTAAGCTCCCTGCATAAGACTTCTTGTCATATCCCAAGAGGTTTAGGGCTCATCAAGGGCTCACTGGTCACATATTGCAATGGAAGAGAAAACTTAATCACAGTACATATTATGACCAAATAGGAAAGAAGTTTCCTAATTTGGAAGAGAGAGTTTATATAAAAATGTAATATTCAAACCTAATTATATACAAGCTATATTTAAATTTCCTGCCTGTCTAGCTACTTCAGCTATTTCTAACTGCTATTTTAACTGTCTTTTCAAAATGCTGACTGGGTAGATGTCTAGATCAGATGGACTCACCCAACTGATCAACTGAAATCAAATCATCTGATGGCCCATTTGGTCAGTCTAGGTCGGCATCACTGCAGGCAGATCCCTCTGTGGGGTAGACAAAGTTTTGTTATTTTGCTTTTGCTCATATTTCTCTGCCAAACTATTTTTATATCTTCTGATTAATGGAATATTTCATTCTTTTGAATTAGAGTTATGGCATGCATCTTTTTAAGAGTTGATTTTCAGAACTATTAAACTTACCAAAAGAAAATGATGACCACCTTTATTGATTTTCTCAAAAGTATTTCTGAAATTCTAAACCAGAGCAATCAGGAAGAAGAAATAATAGATGCATAAATTGGGAGAACCTTCAATTTGACACTATCTGCATAATACATAAACTTATGTCTGAACCCACCAAAAATCTTTAAATTTTAAATGAATTAAAAATTAATTATTAAATTAAAAATTAAATAAATATAGTACATTACAAGATAAAATAACTACACATAATGATAGTACTGTACATGCAAAAACGAATTATCTGAAATATTTTTTAAGAAGGAAAGTCATTTACAAAAGTTACAACAACAACAACAAAACCACCTTGGAATTTAACCAAAGAGGTGATCTGCACAATGCAGAATATTCACAAGAAATTTGTAAAATATTTACCAATGAAATTAAAGAAGAAACCAGGTGGTAGTGGAGCATGCCTTTAATCCCAGCACTAGGGTGACAGAGGCAGGTAGATCTCTGTGAGTTCAAGGCCAGCCTGGTCTACAGAGTAAGTTCCAGGACAGTCAGGGAAATGCCTTCCCCCAAAAAAGAAATTATGGAAGAGCCCCATGAGCAGAAAGTCTCTTCATAGTCAATGACAACTAGTTTCACTCTTGTTGAAATATGCATACTACCTGAACCAACTTACAGATTCAGGTAACTTCCAACCAAAATATCATTAACAGTTTTCATGGGCCTAGAAAAAAAATCAAAATGTGTATATAACTAAAATATTTTTGAAAAACCAAAGCCATGGTAAGGCAAAAGACAGATCAGGGGGCTAAGGTTACAACATATTACAAAACTGAAGTAATCTGAATAGCAACAAGCTGGCATAAAACCAGACAGGAACAGAAAACAAAATAGAAAAATAGATCTATTGATCTACACAAAACTGATCTTTGACAACTATGCTAAGGACATGCATGGCAGACAGAAACCTTTTCAATAAATGGAGTTGATTAAACAGAATGTTCAGATGCAAGAAACAAAACTTGATTACAGGGTCAGATGAGCAGACAAGAGAATTGGCTCACTGGGTAAATATGCTTGCTGCTAGTTTGATGTCCTGAGTTCCATCCCAGGTTTCACATGATAGAGTCTTTTTTTTGTTTGTTTTTTCGAGACAGGGTTTCCCTGTAGTTTCTAGAGCCTGTCCTGGAACTAGCTCTTGTAGACCAGGCTGGCCTCGAACTCAAAGATCCGCCTGCCTCTGCCTCTCAAGTGCTGGGATTAAAGGCGTGTGCCACCGTCGCCCGGCTATGATAGAGACTTTTTAAAACTGGATCCCACAGGTCTCCTTTGAAATTTACATGTGTACCATGGAATACACACACACACACACGCACACACACACACACACACACACACACACATGCTCACACCATAGGTAAATAAATGAGTATAATAATATTTAGCCAGGTGGTGGTGGCACACACATTTAATCCCAGCACTCAGGAGGCAGAGGCAGACAGATCTCTGTGGGTTCAAGGCCATCCTGGTCTACAAGAGCTTGTTCCATGACAGCTAGGGCTATTACATAGAGAAACCCTGTCTTGAAAAACAAAACAAAGTAATATCTTTAAAACTAGATTAATAAAAGAGAGATAGTATTGAAAGCTTCAAGAAAGAAAGGGCAGAATGTTGGGGAAGAGGAGGTCAAGGCTAACCAAAATGGAGGATGCATGAAAAAGTCATATAGAAACTGGCTATTTTGTAATCCAATTAAAAAAAACATAAAATAGAGTTTGGAGGGAAAATTGATGCATAGCCATATGTGTGACTCTTAGAGGTAGCAGGTTATGCACCCAAATCTCCAGTGCTGCTTGGGGAATGGCTCCATAAGGAGTTGGTCAAAGAGTCCTAGAGACACCCCCTCCCAAATAATGCAGGGTTTTTTCCTCTTGATTGTCCAAAAGAACTATATGAGAGATGACATTATTGCTGAAGATGTCCAGATGCAGAGCTATCAAGCTGGAATCGACAAGGAAGCCTCCTGCCTGTTTATTATGTTTCCAAGTGTTAGAAAGCGCTATGCAGGCTCTTTGTTGTGGAAGGAAACCTCAACAGTCTTACTCATTTGTAAACACTACAAACTTCCATATCCCTCTGCCAGGCAAGGTATTTCCAGTTCTGCAGTAGTGACCTGACTATTGTGTGTGTGGGGGTGGGGGGGTGGGGGTAATCCACTATCTTCTGGTTGCATTATGAATCCCATTCCCCATGGAGAAATTCATGTCTTATGCTACAAATTTGGTCAATAACTCATTCCCACAGAGGTCATAGGCTCCAGTGTTTCCCTTACACAATTGTTTAACTAGACTGATATAGAATCAAGTGACTTTCTAAATGTCTATGTTTATACTCGTGGATAAATGCTGCTCTCAGCTCTAATTAGTGAAGTGTCTCTTTGCAGTGAAGGGCAGTGACTGTAGAGTTTATACTCAAGATTTTGAGAATAAGTGATGGCTGATGGCTTAGTCCTAAACAACAAACTTATACAACCTGCTTTAAACCTCAGCTAATGTTGCAAAAGACAGAGCAAAAGGAAACTAAGAGCAAGGATGTGGGCAAAATGGGGAGAACTGCAGTTCTTTAGACACAATCCAACCATTGCTGTCATAAACTCATAGCAGCTGTGATTATTTGTACTAGATCTGCACAAAACTGGTCCTGTGTAACGTCAGTCAAGGGAGTGTTCATAAGGTCACACCCCTTATTGCTGAACTATTGGTTATTGTTAGACCGCAGAAGATGGGAAGTCATTGTCTTCAATTATCCACCCACTGAGAGTCCACCAGGTTCCAATGGATAATTCCAAACTCCGAATCACAGAGAGTAGTGAATAAACTTGATAGGTCACAGGCAAAGCAAAAAAAAAAAAAAAAAGAAAAGCATGAGTGTGGAGAATGAATTTACAGAGAAACAGGGGTGGGGGTGGTCAAGGTGGGAGGGAGGTAAGAGGGAGAAGGAATTAAAGGAGCCACAATACATTAAATAAAGGTATAAAATTGTCACTAGACAAAATTAGTTCATAACAAGATAATATACAGTTAAAAAGGTTATAAGAAGAGGTTTTGAAAGTTTTCATCAAAAAGAAATGATAAGATAATGGTGGATAAGCTTTCTAATGAAAGTCTGTATTCTGTTTACAAGACTCAAAGTTTAAGGAACTCAAACAAAGAGCTAAAGAAAAAAAACACTGAAAAAGTGGACCTGGGAATTAAATAGAAAGTTCTTAAAAGTTAAAAAAAAAAAGCCTACGAATATTGCAACAAAAATGTTCCTCTTTCTTAGCAAGTAAGGGAATGGAAATGCATCTGAGAAGCAGTGTGGATAATCCTCAAGATAAGAATAAATCTATGAAGGACCTGGGGTTACACTCCTTGGCACATGGGCAAAGAACTTTGCATCCTACTTCATAGATACTTGCTCAGTTGTGTTCATTGCTGCTCTACTCACAGTAGCTCGGTAAAGGAAGCAACCAAGTTGTCTTTCAACTAGTGAATAACATATGAATGATAATATGCATACACCTTGGAATACTATTCAGCTGTAAGTGAAAATGAAGTCATGAATTTTGCAGGTAAACAGATGAAACTGGAAAAGATCATAGTGAGTGAACTAACAAACCCAGAAGGCAAATGTTACAAGATCTCATTCATCTCAGTTGCCTGGACCCAAATCTTCAGCTGTGAGTACATAACCAGAATAACTGCTGAAACCAGGAAAGTGAAATGGGATCATGGTTGGGGTTGGAGGACAGGAGAGTAGCCCTAAAGAGGAGAATAGCGGGCTGGAGTGATCTGAAAGGGGATACAGGCAAAACAAATGTGGAATTCTAATTAGAGACAAGAAGGGAGATATATACAGAAGAGGAGGGCAAAATAACAGTAAAGATGTCTGAAAAAGTCATGAGGAATCATGCTGTTAGCTTTCTGCCTTAAAGTTACCCGTAGTACATGTAATGTGGTGTAAATATACATACAGATGTATATTTAAATGTAATTTTACCATCTGTGATGGCAATACCCCTTAAAAATGGCCAATGACATCTAACAAAGTCCTGAGTACCAGACATTGGATGCCTTCATTTTAGTTGTTGGTCAGGGTTATCCAAAGAGACACCCAAAACATTATAGGCTATTGCTACTGCACTTGAATGCCCCCAAGAGATGGAAGGTAATTCCCTGTTGCCAAAGACACTCTTGGAGACCCTGGGCTAGAACTGCTATAAATGCCTGATCCCTGAGGAATAGCTTTCATGAAGCTTCCAAAGGAGGGAAGCAACCAATAGCTATGATGTCTTTAAACCACAGCAACGTCCAGTATAGCACAATAACCCTAAGAATGCAGTAGGGATGCCCTTACCTTGGAGGTAACTACCCATTCCCACATTGTACTTAAGACTTGCTCAATCAGAGGGAAATTGTGCCTAGTCCTGGAAACCTAGGGCTAATGAAGTCATTAGTCTTGCAGGAGAACTTGTAAGCACCAATTTACTTAACCAGCATAACTCCTAATAACACTCTAAATATTTGTCCTTACACCTACCCTCACGTTTTATCAAGGAAACTTCTCTTTATCTTTTCTTGTTTTTCATGGAAACAGGCAGACACTATAAAAGAAAACCACAACTGATTCATTTATCTAGTTATTCTTTATCAATAAAAAATCTGGAGTCAGATATCGCGGTAAGAACCTGAATGATCAGAGAAGTGGTGTTTCTCCATCCAAAGACTGAGATCCTCTCTCAGCTCCACCAGTCTCCTATCTGTCCTCAGTCCTCCAAAACATCTATGATTAATTTTGGTCAGTTAGTGGCTAGCTCTACCCTCTGACTCAAATGAAATTTTATTGTCAAAATGTGATGAAAATATCACATATCACACAACCCATCAACCTATAGAACAGTCTCAACAGATACATTTATAACACAAGTACTGACCCAAGGCTCAGAGATCATTGCAAAAGAAAGGTTGGGAAGATTTTAAGAACCATAACAACTAAGAGTCTGTCTTGTGACTGCGTCTCCTAAGACGACAGGGAGGCTATGCCCCTGAAGTCTCATCAACATGGCTCCCAAAACATGAACAAGAACTACACCAACACACATGCTAACATGGATTGTAGAATGCTCATGAGGCCACTTTCCTAGACAAAGAACCGCAGGCAACCAAGGAATGCTACAGAAGAGCACACCAACTGGCTATCCAACACCAAATGGTCAGTCCTTAAAAACATGTATATAAACAAATAATATTATACAGACTAAGATTGTATTTATATAATAACAGTTAGTGAAAAAAGTCACAAATTTGAGCAGGGACAGATATAAGGGAAGGTTTAGAGGGAAGAAAAGGAAAGGGGAAACGATGTAACTATATTATAATCTAAAAACCAAAAGTAATAATAATTTTTTAAAGAAATGATAGTGGCTGTATATATTTACTTACTGGTAAAACATTTGTAGTTCATGTAAGACTGAGTTCCATCTTCTTTCCCACAATAGGGAAAAATAACAAATATTTGATATTTAAGCTGATTTAAATATTATTCAAAATGTACAAAATTACATTATGTAATTCTCCATTAACATGAACAATTTATAATTTTTGTTTCCTTATATCAACTAAAATAAATTTTAAAATAAAATATTAGATATATTCTGAATATCTAAAGTAGCTACCTTTCAAAATTTGAGGGAAAATTGTAAATCTCAATAAGATGCATACAGAATTTCCTCGAAGAATAAAAACAAGGTAACTTTATAAGTTCACTATAATAGGAGAATTGGAACTTAGCAATGGAAATACACATACACAAATATACATGCAAAAGGAATCTACCTAAAATTGCTTAATAAAGCACAAGGAAGGGGTGATATATAGAAAACCATCAATCATGTAGAAGCAAACTCATATATTATGAGGATGAGGAAGCACAAACAGAAAACAGAGCTCTTGATTCACAAACCACAAAAGGGAGGAAAACACATTACTTCAAGGCTTTTTCCTTTTCAGAATAATGATTCATATATTATTTCTCTTTTTTGCCAGTATTGTTTTGTTTCAAAAGAGACTTCAAGTTTCTTATTATACAATTTAAAAGAAATAGGAAAAAAACCAATGAAATAACCACATTTTATTGTTGCTTTGTTATTAAAATTTTATTGGCTTAGAAGAGCTGTTGCACTAGACCAGCCAAGTGTGATTTCCCCACCTGTACTAAACTGTTATTGGCCCTTCTAGCTTACTGGCAACAAGGAGAGTTTTTGCAAAGTGAAGGAGGCTTTAGACCTGTAGAGAAGTGACCATTTAAACACTCTAGTTTACTCTCTCTGCGGTCCTTGGTGAGTTCAAAATATATGTGACTCATAGTTGTAGCAGAAGAATAGTGATGATAGCTTTACAGAGCTTCAAGGGAATAATGTAAAATGAACACCAGATAGTGCTTTCTTCCATAGCCAGAATTTAAAGTTTGCTTGTGGAACATGTCAGGAGGAACTGTGGCACTGCATAGTTAGAACAATTTTATTGTTAAAGATGAGTACTGTCAGCATTGTGCTAGCCTCTTTCTGTTTCCCATTATTTTTGGCAAACATGTGGGTCATTTGCTTTTGTTGCCCTATCTAAGATGCTGCGTGCCTCTCTCTTCATACTGGAAAGGGTGGTAGAAACAGTCATTCTCCCACTGCTTGTGTTATTGCACTGAACTGAGAAAAAATATCCCATACATATGTAGAGTTGTCTGATCTATTCTTTGTATTGACACTTCTACCTTGGTCAAATTTCCCCATCTTGGTAACCCAATCTTTCAATTATACAGCACGTCATAAGAAAATTTTGTTTTAAATTTCTTTTTTTCATGGTTTATTTTTTATATTTAAAAATTTCCATTTCCTCCCCTCCTCCTCCCCCTTCCCTCCCCTCCCCTCCACACATACCCCCTCTCCCTCCCTCTCCAGGCCAAGGAGCCATCAGGGTTCCCTACTCTATGTTAAGTCCAAGGTCCTCCCAACTCCCCCCAGGTCCAGGAAGGTGATCAACCAAGCTGAGAAGGCTCCCACAGAGCCCGTCCATGCAGAAGAATCAAAGCCCAGCGCCATTGTCCTTGGCTTAACACATATTATGTATATAAAAAATCATGACTAGCCTAAAACAAATACTCACAAAAAGTTGTTGTTATTATTTCTCTTGTACTTTTTATAGCCTTGAGCAAGCAGTTAGCAGACCCTTGCTGAAGGTACTTAATATCCTACTTAGATTGTTTTAAGATTTCTTTCTTTCTTTTTTTTCTTTCTATGTATACAGCGTTCTGGGCAAAAGATCTTATTACAGATGGGTGTGAGCCATCATGTGGGTGCTGGGCATTGAATTCAGGACCATCAGAAGAGCAGTCAGTGCTCTAAACCACTGAGCCATCTCCTCAGCCCCGTACTTAGAATCTTGATAACAGAAGCATTGGTATAGACAGAGAGTACTAAACATGCGACTATTCTGTGACCTAGTATCATTACTTATTCACTGAAGAAAAAGAGAAGCAGCATAGACTCGTAGAAAACAGTTTGTGATGGTGCAGAAGATACACTTCTTGTTTGCTTGCTCCTCACTATTGATTTTATTGTTCCACTGTGATATCAAAAGCAGAGTATGAAAACATAAAGTGAAGAAGGAAGGAACATGAAGTTTCACTTGACAATCCTTCAAGGTTTGGGTAGGGAGCATGAGTGTAGTATGAGGCCGTTTGTTTGTTTCCCAGCTGCTTGGCAGCTCAGACCTGAAATAATCACACAGAAACCATATATATTTGCAATACTATTTGGCCAGTAGCTTAAATGTATCTCTGGCTAACTCATATCTTAAATTAACCCATCTCCATTAATTTGTGTATTGGCATGAGGCTGTGGCTTACCTAAAGTTCCAGCATTTGTCTGAGGCGGGGGCTACATGGCCTCTCTCTTCTCTGCCTTCTTCCTCCCAGCATTCAGTTTAGTTTTCCCTGTATACCTATATTCTGCCCTGTGCAGGCCTAAGATAGTTTCTTTATTAACCAGTGGTATTCATGGAATACAGAGTGGAATCCGACATCACATGTGTACTGTGCATGCGTTTGAATACAAACTACTAGTCCTGGAGGCAAATAGATTTGCTTCTCCTGCATTTTCTATAATTTGCCTGGCCTAAAAATCCCTCCTTTGAATATATTATAAATTTTCAACATCTTATTATCATTGTTGATGAATCTTTGTTCCAATCCTCATTTCCTTGTCCTTGGATTTCAGTAGTGTCCTTGAGTTGAGCTTCATTTTTAACATAGCTGCCTGAATGCTCTTTCTAAAGTGTAAATTATGTCACTTCCCTACCTCTTGAAAACTCCAGGGGCCAGCCGCTACTAGCTCCTAAAAGAACAAAAGTCTAAATTGTAAAATGCCCTGTACCCAGACAAAGACTTTTGCACTTGCTGATCTTCCTTAGAAATCTCTCCCCAGAAATGTGTTCACAGCAGCGTTGCACTTTGAGATCTTAGCAGGCCTGCAGTCAGGATATAAACTGGCATCCTCTGCAATCATTTACCTCAGACATAACACTGCAATACCTGATGACATCCCATTTCCTTGTTATATCCAAGTTCATCTGTTCTAGTCCCTTCCATGCTTCTGACTGTTTGGAAAGTGGGCGAATCTGCTTTATCCCAGTATGCCCAACACCTAGAAACCACGTGAAGGTTTGTAGCCTGATAGACCCAACATCAGATCTGGTAGTCTGGGATAGTCCTCTCTCAGTGTTAACAGGATGATATCATTGGAAGCCAGTCGCTTTACAGAATGTTTCGCTCTTTTAAATAGTTGTCTCTTAATGATTAATGCAAAATAAAATGTTATATCTCTTATAACAAAGAAAAGGAAAGATTATATTTTTATAAACATCATATAAAAGTTTGTAGCACAAACTGGGTAGAACACAATTATTCTGATCTTGATCTACTATGCTACCTCTATTTTTGATTAAAGCCATTTGAGACACAACATCCCACTGAAATATGTCCATAAGCCAATCCTAGGATTATGATGCAAAATCTGTTAAGGGACACTACCTTTTCCTCAAAATACACGTATTGCCTCCATATCAATAATAGCCATATCTCTTTGCTTCTCTAAGGGAAAATGGAAATATTTATGTAGCTTTATACATTCATATACACACATATATTCTAATTGACAAACAAGGGATGGTATGGGTATATATTATATACTTTTATATGTGAGCATATATAATTGAAATTAGCAAACTAAGAATGCTAATTTTCTACTTTTACAGAAAAGTACACTGAAACCCTTTTATATGTTACTGAGGCATTTAACTTAAGCCTGTCATTCTTAACATGTGGGTCATGACCCCATTGGGGATTGCATATCAGATATCCTGCATATCAGGTATTTATATTGCAATTCATAACAGCAGCAAAATTACAGTAATGAAGTAGCAGCAAAATAATTTTATGGTTGGGGGTCACCACAACATGAGGAATTGTATTGAAGGGTCGCATTATCAGAAAGGTTTAGAACCACTGTTGAAGCAATCACAAGATGAAATTGTGTTATTTGCTTCATTAAAATATTTGTAGTCCCCTGGCATTTCAAATCAGTTAGTTTTTCTAACCTCTGAAGGGACACTAGGCCTTTCCATCAATTATTTCGGGTCTGTGCATCTCGATATCCGATACATAGATCTGCCAATTTTATAGGGCATAAATTGTTCTCTGAATTCTAATTGCTACAAAATGACTGAGTGAAGCAGCCAGAAAGTCACAGAGCAAGTGCGCTGAAGTCACAGAGTACAGACACTTACTCAATTCAAGTGAAAGTTGGCGAAGTTTGGATCTCACTGAACTGTTAAATTAGAACTCAACTATTGGCTGTATAAAAGTAAGTCGGATTGTGTGGAAGAGAATTCACTGTTAGAAAAAAATAGAAATTCTCTTCAGAGCAAAGATTGCAGAAGACCAATAAGAGGAAATTGATTGAGAGGAAAGCAGCTGTATTTGCCATCTGCACTCTCACGAGAGACAACTCATCGTGGCAGATTCCCACCTCTCAGTTGTGAGCCCAAGAAAAGCAATGCCTGCCTCTGTGGTTGGTCTATATGCATCATTCTTTCTGACTTGAAAGAGAAGATTCTGTGAAAGAGGCATAATACATTTGTGCAACTTAGAGACCGTCTTCTGCAAATACATGCTGTTGTTGGTAGGGAGGAGGAGAGGGACATTCAATAAGGTTATTAGAATGAGGCAATGTAAGATGGATATCCCAACAGCAATAAGAAGAAAGCACAAGAGTACATGGTTTGCTTCCAGATGGAAGAATAGTATTTGTTATGCAAATATGATATTTTAATAGGCTTGTGAGCTGAATGGTACAACAGATTAGAACTTAAAGAAAATAAATGAAGTTACTAGGTAGTCTGGCATGCTCTGATTTTTCTTCTTATCATACGGTGAAATACTGACACATCTTGGATGGTGAAATGAGGAATGAAACAAAGTTTCCACCTTTGGTTAGGTGCATGAAACTGACAGGACTCCACGTTATGCCTTTGGTCAAACTCTGGAGGAAGAAAAGATGCTTTCAAATGTGATCATTCAAGTGTGATGGGAAGAAGAACAAACAGTGACTGCCAATATCAAAGAGTCTCTCTTAATTATCTGGAATAGCCTGAAGTCAAAGAAAAAGGAGAGGAGTGATTTGACAGGAGTTGAAGAGGCTTGTTATGAACAGTTCCACTTTGAGCTATGGGTGGAGATTCAGAATTATATAACCAGAAAAAGCTAGAGGTTAGGAAATAAACTTCCACAGAATGCTAAAAGCCAACAGGGAAAAATTTTGATTTGCGGTTTTGGACTGCTTTGCACAAAAAGCACCACATAGCTGCCATGCATGCATGCAAATATCCTAAATTCCAATTTTTACATACGTCTTTTATCAGCACAAATATCTTTTAATTTAGCTATTAGTGTCACATCTCAGATTAAAAAAATAAACAAGGTCTTAGTCAAATGGAAGTTCTTTTCTGAATTGGATGTTGACACGTGACAGGATGATGGTTAAATGGCGGCAATATGTGCTACTGGGTTCCCTGCACTTCTGTGCATAGAACAATTGATCAAGGGAGGAAAAGGGAAAAGCGAGGGAGGTCAAGGAGAATCCAGGAACAGATTTTGGATCAGCATAATTGTGAGTTTGTCTTACCTTTAAAGTACAACAGCCCAGGGAGTTTAACTTGAAAGCAGATGGTGGAGTGGCTCACATTTGGCGCATTTGGCACTTGAACATCACACAGGGTTGAATGTACAAGGAGCATTCAGGTGCTAATGAGTACCTCACCAGGAAGTGAGGATGCAGAAGAACAGAGACATGGCAAACAAGTCCAGGAAAGGGGGGGGGGGGGTGAGCCTTAAAGTGTCACTGTAAAAGCTTAAAATAGCCATCTTTGTTTCAGTTGCTCAGCCTCCTCTGAGTCCAGAGCACAGACTCTTCGGAGATTTCTCGAACTGCATTGGCACTCGATTTTATATATTTTTTTATAGCTTACTCATACCCTTTCAGTAGACCCATTTTTGCTTAATTAGTAAGCCTTTTACTAATTCTTCATTGCTTGAGAATTTCATGCATATGTGTAATATGTTTTGATCAATTCCACCGTCCTTTATTCCTCTGCTCCAGTTCCTCTACTATCCTCAGTACCACTTCTCTTTCTCAAATTTTGTGTCTTTTTTCTATAATAATAATAATAATAATAATAATAATAATAATAATAATAAAGCAACTTACAATTCCACTTGCTGAAGTCTGAATGTGCATGGGTGTGGCACCAACTACTGAAGCCTGGGTATGGAAAACTGGCTCATCTTCTCATAGCAAACAACAAATATCAAAAGCTGCTTGGGTCTTTGTTTTTTATTGACTTATATTTGATTAATCTTTGTATCCTTTGATCTGTCTTTATTCTCATGAAAATCTTGTCAAATTATATGGCACTTTAAAAATAGTGTGTTTGTGCCGTGTGTATGTGTGTGTGTGTGTGTGTGTGTGTGTGTAGAGGATAGTCTACGGGGGTCTGATGGATCTTTGATTCCACCATGTGGTCTCAGGGATCAAACTCACTTTTTCAAGATTGCCAACAGATACCCTAATCCACAAAGACATCTGTATGATGCCTTGATGTCCAAAAGAGAAATGTTTTAACATCTAAGTTACTGGGAAAAACTCTTAAGGACAGAAAATATTCCATAAGATTGACATTTATAGACAGATAAGCTAAATGTCTTGCCAGGCAGGCAGTAGATTCAGAGTTAGAAGATATGAAAACATGTTCATATGAGTGAATGCAAAAATGGAAGCAGAGTTGTTTTCCAAGCATGATTACCCAAGCAATTAATAAATGCATACTCATAGCACAGCTAGCAGGTCAAGTACACTTCTCCCACTACAGGAAATCAGGCCAGCACTCTAAAGAAAGAGACGGGTTATTAAATGACATAGGGACTTGTCAATGGAGAGCATAGCTGTATTGGATTCCAGGTGGAAAGCATAGAGAAGCTACCAGTTGAAAATAGGAGTTCACCTCCAGCTTGTCGTCATGTGAAAATGTGAGACTGAACTGTAAACAGTCTGTGCCCACATAGAGCCTGCACAATTTCTTGCCCCATTTAAACCATTGGTCTAATGACTGTAGACACATCTCAAAGACGCAGAGCAGTGAACATAGTAAATTATTTTTTATTGTTTGTATGTCTTTACTGTATTATTCTATCTTGCTTTAATTTAATCATTTAAAGTAATCCGATGGCAAGATATATTTTATTGAATGGGGGTAGCATTATAAATTAATTTCTAGCATTAGAAAAAAAAGCTCAATGTTCAGAAGAATCCTCACAAATTCTCTAAGTGCTCTAATATCAGTGTTTTCTAAGATTTGTGTTTCATATTATTGAAAAGGATAACAAATTAGGTTTAGAGATATAATTGGTTTTGATGGCTGATTCTGAAATCAGTTCACATCTGAATGGATACTATTTGATCAAAGGAGATGAGCTTTATATGTGGAGAGAAAATAAGAAGAAAGTTAAATTAGTTGATCTTGGTGGTACAGGCTTACAATCCTAGCTACTAGGAGACAGAAACAGAAAGATAGCAACTTTGAGTCAGCTCAGGCAATTTCGTGGGACCGTGTCTCAAAAATTGAAAAGATAAAATAAGAACTGGATATATCTCACTGATTAAATGTTGGCTTAACATCCATAAGGCCATGTCTTCCTTTGAGCTCACAGAGGAGTATCGGAATCTAAATCTCAAGCACTTCAGTCAGGCACTTCTGTGATTTTACAAACTGGGAATTACTACAGAATATATTATTTTATGCAACTACAAGTACAATAATTCCTCCAGCTATGGTTCATTTATACACAAAGAACTATTACCTCATTAGGTTATACTCTTTAATTAATTGTTTTATGGTCACCCTGTGGGGACCCACACGACTCTATTTCCATCTTGACCCAACATCAAAGAGTACAAGTTTGTCAAGGCCAAATAACAGGATGTTTGACTAAGGGTGTGTTTACTAGATGTTTTGAGTATTAAGGAGATAATTATGCCTTTTTCCCTTGTATCCTTGGCAAGAAAGTCTTTTATCACTCCTGCCTTTTCACTGGGTATAAAAAAAGCTATAATAAATAAGCTCAAGGTTGTTACAGTATTCAGTGGAAGCCCTGCAGACTGTATCTTCTGTCTTTTGTGTCTTTCTTTCTCAATTCTCATTCCCCTTTTCAGTTTGGCTGGTGCTGACATCACTGTTGATTAGTGCTATAATTTGAAAATTGCAAATTTCAAACAAAAGAAGTAGGATTCCTCAATTCTATGATACTTGCCAATTCATTTTTAGAAAATATTCTCAAACTTCTAGAGGCCCAGGATCACATAAAAATAGAAATGCCCAGGACTCTTGCAGAATCACATACCCAGTTGGTTAAGGATGAACTTGGGAGCCAGACAGTGGTAGCACACGCCTTTAATCCCAGCACTCAGGAGGCAGAGGCAGGCAAATCTTTGTGAGTTTGAGTCCAGTCTGATCTACAAGAGCTCGTTCTAAGACAGACACCAAAGCTACAGAGAAACCCTGTCTCAAAAAACCAAAAAGAAAAAGAAGAAGGAGGAGGAAGAAGAGGAGGAGGAGAAGAAGAAGAAGTGGGAACACAGGTTTGTAGAGTAATACACACCCCTGGGGACTTGATTACTTTGAAGAATACTTATTTTTCTATTTAACTTCTATCTCTATTGTCAGTTAACTGGGCACCACTGTTACTCAATTCTTTTTTTTTTTTTTTTTTTTTTTTTTTTTTTTTTTTTTTTTTGGTTTTTCGAGACAGGGTTTCTCTGTGGCTTTGGAGCCTGTCCCGGAACTAGCTCTTGTAGACTAGGCTGGCCTCGAACTCTCAGAGATCCGCCTGCCTCTGCCTCCCGAGTGCTGGGATTATGTTACTCAATTCTTGACACCATTTATTTATCTTCTTAGTTTCCTTTCTCTGTCATTTTTTTCCTATCTTATTTAACACATAGCAAGTGGCCATAAACACGATGTAATCAATAAATATCACATTTTCTTAGGTTGAGATAAACAAAACAATTTGCAAGTAACAAACGACTTGGGATCTATAAAACAGAAAAATTACAGGAATATTTCCGATGAGATTTTTCTCCTTATTTTAGGAAGTTAAGGGAAGACAAATAACTAAATAAGTGGGTGAAGAGTACCTTTTTCTGCATACATATTAGAATCATACAAGTACCTTTTGAATCCCAATTAGGGATTCAGGTTTATTTTACTGAGAACAATACCAGAAATTTTAATGGGCCTGTTATTTTCTTTTAGGGTTGTAAATAATTGAATTGTGAAGAAATACTTGAGAGCTCATAAATTCTACCTAGTGGAAACTTGTGCAAGAGAAAAGACAAAAATATACCTCTGAGATATAAAAGGGATGCAGGAGAAAGGGACCTGAACAAAGAAGAGAAAGATATACAGGTATACACATAGTGATGGAAGATAAAATGGAAACATTGTTCAGGGAGAGAAAGGAATCAATGAAGATGAAAACTCTTTTCTCCAATACCTGCTATAAAAAGAACACGGGGAATTCAAGTGGGATTGAGGAAAAAAGCTTTTTAGATGGACTATAAACAGGCAAGGCAAAAGGGGCCGCTGCTGCTTCCCACTCCAGAAGTAATGGAGAGATTAGAGTCCATTCCTCTTGACCTATGATGACCCAAAGAAAGAAAGATTGAAAGCCAGAGTTTGAAAGGATAGCTTTATGAATGGTTATGTAGAGAGTAAGAGGAAATATAGTAGGCAGATGTATGGATACCTTGAAATAATAAGTACTGAAGTGCTGAGTATGTGGGGAAAATTAAAGTAGTGTCAAGAAAAATCACCACAAGCAGTTTATGATTAAAAATCATTTGTTTAGCTCTAAAAGGTTTATATATAGCATGATCCAGAGCACACAAAAGGAAAAAAAAAGGTTAAAAAGGAAAAAAGTTTTGTATTGCATTGTCAGAGTAAGAAGGGATTAGAAGGCATTGGTTGGGCATTCAGAAAGAACAGTGCACAAATATTGTGGTTATCCTTTGATTCAAGAATTGACTGAAATGGTTAATTCTTACCAAGTGACAAAAAGGTACTGAAAATATACGTGGTAAGAAAGTCTCTGTTGTATTTTTTAAATCAATTAGGAGAAGCTATAAATCCAAATGAAATTATTTATTCTATGTAACAGAAGAGAATCATTCTAAATACACTCATCTAAAAAGATAGTAAAATCATTATCTTTTTAACATTGAAAATTCAGTTTTTACAAAGAAATATGCTTGAGTTGATTCTCCAATGTTGTGATGTGCTCTCATAAATTGCCCACAGTCTTTACTGCAATGGAACAATAATACACAAGCCATGTATTATGAAGGCTAGCTTTTCTAGCAACCTGAGACAAGCTAGGGTCAGCCTGAAAGAAGGAATCTTTAGTTGAGAAAACTTCCTTCATAAGATTGGCCTATAGGCACGTCTGTGGGGGCATTTGCTTAATGAATGATAATGTGGGGAAAACCAGCTCACTGTGTGTGGTGCCATCACTGGGAATGTGGTCCTGAGTGCTGTAGGAAAGCAGTCCGAGAAAGTCATGCTGATGAAGGCAATAAGCAAAATTCCTAGATGATTTCTGCTTCAGTTCCTGTCTCCAGGATCTTGCATTTCATCCTTACTTTTTATTTTCCTGAATAATGGACTGTGATGTGGAACTATAAACTGAAATAATTTCTCTGGTAGTTGGAAAGAGATGGCCCCATTTGAATACTTGACCATCAGTTAGTTGTTGTTTTGGGAGGCTTACGGTTATGGCTCCAATGTGCAAGTATGTCACCTAGGCTATAAGGTCACAAAAGCCACAAGCATTCTCAGGTATTCTCCCTGCTTCCGGTTTGTAGATGGAGATGCAAGCTTTTAGCTGATCGGCCTCTACTATGCCAGTCTCTCTGTTGCCATGCCTACCAGTATAATTGGTGACGGAATTTTATCTCTCTGGAAACACAGGGCAAAATGCACCTTGCTTCCATAAGCTGATCTAATTATGATGTTGTAACAGCTATAAAACCCCTAAGACATGTATAAACCCTTTTACTGTAGGATAGTGCTTTTGTCTTTTTCTATCTCAGTCATCTTTCTCCAATATCCCTGTGTGATCTTCTTCAGAGAGAGAATTTGGAACCACTAAAAGTATGAAGAAAAAGACAAGATCTCCTGAGTAAATTCGTAGCATGGGTACCTTGGGGAAGGGTTGGGGGGAGGGAAGAGACAGGGAGGGGAGCAGAGAAAAATGTAGAGCTCAATAAAAATCAATCAAAAAGAAAACAATTCTGCCTCAAATAAGCTTTACAAATGATTCATATGATACATTCGTTGCTTTCTGACTTTTGTCAAAAATTTTCATTATGCTAAAAGTGTAAGATAAATGGATAGATGAAAGTACAATATCTTCTAGAATAAATAATAGCATAGCATCTAGAAGCAGGTAATAGTAATTTCTTTTTTCCAAACACAATAATTTGCTTGACTCGTGCATGGCACTTTCTTGGGATTGTAAATCCAACTTCTTTGTCACCAAGTGGTCATTTGAAACTACTAATTATCCAAGCCCTGTACTTTTTTTTATCTTTTATGGCAATCATCTGTACTCTGTATTCACTCTTTGTCTGGCTTTTGTTCCTGAAGTTTCTACCATTATATTCTGTGGATCGTGCCACTTACAATAGTAAATCCCAACATAGTTAATATTGCAAATCAGTATTGTTAGGCTTCTCTTCGGATCTCCAGACTCATACCAGCTTCTCTGTTGAACTTTGTATCCATTGTATCAGTCGGTATGTCTTTGAGCCTGTATACTTTTACCAGTCCTAAAAGTGTAAAAGCATGACATTCCTCCCTTAATGACTTTAACCCAGTTTGCCACATTGGAAAACTTGTAGTTACTCCATGTGTAAATTGACCTTATAGTGCAAATTGTAGTTTGATAATGATATGGGGCAATTAGCAAGTTTGTTGGTCAACTGAGATGTGTAATTACCCAGATGTTACCCAATCCTCCTTTCAATTAACTGGTAATCGGATCTGAAAACTTCCTGTCACCTTTGGGATCTCTTCCTTCTTGTTCAGACCTTCATCATCTCATTCCCATAATTTTTCAGGCCAGCTTTTCCTGCTTCACAGATGTTCCCCTTGATACTGTGGCTGGAGTTATTTTTACGATCTCAACCCTGTCATTCCTATGAACCTGTTGGGATAAAGTTAACCTTCTTTAGTATAAAATAATGTAATAATATGTGAGCACAAATTGTGTAGTTTCACTCCACTTGTAAGCTAGGTAAGAGAAGCATTTGTAAGCACATCGCCAGAGGAATGAAAATTCATTGGGAAATATCATTTTAAGGCATGTGACTTTTATTCATGCTGCATTTGTTTAACTCTGTGAAGCTGTGATTCTTTGCCTGTCTAAAACAGCTGATGGTCTAATAAAGAGCAGAATGGTCAATAGCAAGGTAGAAGCAAAGATAGGTGGGGCTGGCAGGCAAAGAGTATAAATAGAAAAAAATCTGGAAAAGGAGGAGGAGCAAGAGAGAAGGAGAAGAGGATGTCAGGGTCTAGCCACCAAGCTACACAACAAGCCACGGAGAAAGAAGTAAAGAAAGGTATACAGAGATCGAGAAAGATAAAAGCCCAGAGGCAAAAGGTAGTCAGGATAATTAGTTAAGAAAAGCTAGCAAGAATCAAGTTAAGCTAAGGCTGGGAATTCATAACCTAGAATAAGTCTCTGTGTGTGGTTTATTTGGGAGCTGGGTTGTGGACCCCTAAAAAGGAAAAAGAGTAAAACATACACAACAAAACTTCTCTTAGAAAGGCAGGATATGAAACTTTATCGTCTGTGAAAGAACATGGAAAAGGGGACATCACCCACTGTGCAAGCACTAGGGAGCATACATCAGAAGAAACTCTGATTCCTAAAGTTAAATGTGACTCATGTGATCATATAGAAAATCCGTGATCCTCAGTTCACAGCCAAGTTTTTGTTCTCACATTCCATATTCCAAGGTTCTTCATTCACTGCCAGGGGGAGAAAAAAATCAGATGAAAATAGGTGGAATATGCATACCCACAGAACTTATTGTATAGATGAAAGAACAAAATCCCTACCATGATCCTTTCTCGAATATGGGGCCAAAGCTCCAAGCCACCAGGAGGTGGTCATGAACCACAGTTACCTTGACTGCACGAGTAACTATACAGTCATAGTACAGGAACGGCAGAAGGAAAAGACCTTGAAGCCCCGAAGAACAATAAAGAATGGTTTTCCACCCAGCAATCTGTCCAAATAGAAGTGACATGGTATTTTAACATAAATTCTACTATTTTTGTATGATTGAATTAGGAAAACAAAGTATAGATACTGCGATAGTCCATTTTCTATGGTCCAGGAAAACAACCTGCTAAAGCATGAAACTGAAACCAGGACAGCAGAAAATTCTCTGTTCCTATCACACATACCCAGTACGAAGGCTCAGAAGTCTGCCAGTCAGGCAGCAGATACCTTGTTGTGGACAAATTACAGGAAGACCTGCCAAGGTGTGGGTAGGACTGGGTATCACCTGGCATCTGTGTCAAAGTGATTTAATCATGAAAACAAGTCTTTTTTTCCAGTAAGATCTATTTGGCTTCTAGCTAAATTCAGTAACAATCCAAAGGATCTGCAAGCTTCTAGACCTGGTAGTTTCTAGAAGTTCAACATGGGAAAATATATGTGCCTAGGAATTTGTGTGACACAAATCAAGCATTTCTTTAAAAAAATAATTCTTTAAATGGAAGAGATGATTTAAGTATTTCACTTCATACGGATTTCATGTCCAAAGAAGAAAGTAGACCAATGAGGAAATATTAGACTCCTTCTAATGCTGTGCCTGCTTGAGAGTCATGCTAACCAATGTGAAATACATTCCTTTGATGCCTAAAGTCAACTGACAAGATGATTGGATCTGGAATCAGCTAAAAAAATCAAGCCCCTACAAATGAATAGAGTAATTTCCAAAGAAGGAAATACTTTGAAATAGCAAAGAAGGAAGTCCCTTCTCTCCTGGAGGCCTCCATGTGTAGTGATGACCCAGACAGAAAGAATTCCAAGGAAAAATCATGTTGCAGGTGAGTCTGGTTTTGTGCCTTAATAGTGAATCACTACTGTGGTTACTGCTGCCACTACTGCAACAGCCATCAGCCATTGACATCAGAGCCCAGGTCTTTGTACCTTCCTGATGGAGGAGTGTCTATGTGTTACTTTCATTATTAATAAAGATACTGCCTTGGCCCTTTAAGAGACAGAAAATTAGGTAGGTGGAGTAGACAGAACAGAATTGTGGGAAAAGGGGTAGCAGGCAGTGGGGAGACGCTTCAGGCAGTCGCCATAGTGAGTCGCCATGCTTCTCCTCTCTGAGATGGACACAGGTTGAGATCTCTTCTGGTAAGCCACACCTCGTGGTGCTACACAGATTACTAAATATGGGTTAAAGGAAGATGTGAGAATTAACCAATAAGAGGCTACAGATAATGGGACAGGCAGTGTTTAAAAGAATACAGTTTCCGTGTAATTATTTTGGGCAAAGCTAGCCGGGTGGCGGGACACAGCCCTGCTGCTCGTTTCCATTCTACACCTTCCTTGTGACTGGTCAAGGAATCCTCCAGGCCCTCAGCACTTGATTGTGACTGCTGAGTAATCCAGTACTGTGGACTGAGCAGCTGCCAGACTCTCAGCCTCCATCAAAGAGATGACGGTCATTGTATTCCCCAGTTCCTGTTATGTAAGGAACTCTAGTAAGTCTCTTTCATAATATACATTCATTCTCTCAGTTCTGTTCCTCTAGAGAACTCTAGGAAATACAATCAAAATTAAGATATGTTATGGGGTGAGTAGAGAATATTGTTGTATCAATCCAGGCTAGGAAATATGAAATATGGACTCTGACTGTGAAATGTACTGTGTTTTAGAGAATAAAAAAGAAAATATTAACACAGGAAGCAAAAAAAAAGACACAATAAAATTTAGCTTAAATATATAATAGCTATGTTGAAGTCAGAGAAGTTAGTGTGCTTACAGGATACTTATTTTAACTTATTTTCCCTTTAAAGCAATGATTTCTCATTTTACATAACAATTTCAGTTCCCAATCCCTCCCCTCCTCCTGCTCCCTCCAACTTCCCCCACCACTCCTCAGAGAAAGTAAGGCTTTCCATGGAGAGTCAAGAAAATCTGGCATATCACTTTGAGTCCGGACCAAGGCACTACCCTCGGTATCTAGGCTGATCAAAGTATCTCTCCTTAGGGAATGGGCTCCAAAAAGTCAGTTCAAGCACTAGGGATGAGTCCTGGTCCCACTGCTAGTAGTGCCACAGACTGCCTAAGCCGTACAACTGTCACCCACATTCAGAGGGCCTAGAATGAGCTTATGTAGGTTCCCCTACTATTAGTCCAGAGTCACTGATCTACCACTAGCTTGGGTCAGCTGTTTCTGTGGGTTTCCCCATCATGGTCTTGACCCCTGAGTTCATATTATTGCTCCTTTCTCTCTTTGACTGGACTCTGGGAGCTCAGCCCAGTGCTTAGCTGTGGATCTCTGCTTCTACTTCCATCAGTTGTTAGATTAAGGTTCTATGATGACAATTAAGGTAGTCACCAATCTGATTACAGGGAAAGACCAATTCTGGCATCCTCTCTATTACTACTTAAGAGTCTTATCTGGGGTCATCTTGTTGATTTCTGGGAATTTCCCTAGTGACAGGTTTCTCTCTGGCTTCCATAGCTCCCTCAATCAAGATATCTCTTACATTGCTCTCCCTCTCTGTCCTTCCTGCAGTTTGACCATCCCATTCCCTCATGTTCTCTTCCCTACCCCTTTCCACCCCCTTCACATCCAACCCACTCTCCCAATTTTCTCAGGAGATCTTGTCTAATTCCCTACCCAAGGGTTCTCCTTGTTACCTAGCTTCTCTGGGATCATGGAATATAGCCTGGTTATCCTTTGCTTTACATTTAATCCACTTATGAGTGAGTACATACTGTGCTTGTCTTTCTGGGTCTGGGTTAACTCAGTCAGGATGATTATTTTCCTAGTTGAATCCATTTGCATGTAAATTTCAAGATATCATTGCTTTTTACCACTGAGTAGTAGTACTTCATTGTGGAAATATACCATTTTTTTTATCCATTCTTCAGTTGAGGAACATCTAGGCTGTTTCCAGGTTCTGGTTATTATGAATAATGCTGCTATAAAGACAGTTGAATAAACATCCTTGTGGTGTGAGCGTGCATCCTTTGGGTATATCCCCAAGAATGGTATTTCTTAGTCCTGATGTAAACTGACTTCCAATTTTCTGAAAAATCGCCATACTGATTTCCACAGTGGCTGTATAAGTTTGCACTCCCACACGCAACAGAGGAGTGTTCCCTTATGCTACATCCTCTCCAGCATAAGTTATCATTGGTGTTTTAATGTTAGCCATTCTTATGGTTCAAGATGGTATCTCAGAGTCATTTTGGTTTGCATTTCCCTGATCGCTAAAAATGTAGAACAATTCCTGAAGTGTCTTTTGGCCATTTGAGATTCTTCTGTTGAGAATCATTTCTTTAGATCTGCACTCTGTTTTTTAATTGGATTATTTGGTATTTTGATGTCTAGTTTCTTGAGTTCTTTTTATATTTAGGAGATCAGTCCTCTGTCTGATGTGGGGCTGGTGAAAATTTTTTCCCATTCAGTAGGCTGCCATTTTGTCTTATTGACTGTGTTCTTTGCCTTCTAGAAGCTTCTCAGTTTTAGAACTTCCCATTAATTAATTGTTGCTCTCAGTGTTTGTACTGCTGATATTATATATAGGAAGTGGTCTCCAGTGCCCATGTTTTCAAAGCTACTTACCCCTTTATCTTCTATGAAGTTCAGTGTGGCTAAATTTAGGGTGGGGCCTTTGATTCATTTGGACTTAGGTTTTGTGTATGGGGATAGATATGGATCTATTTGCATTCTTCTGCATGTTGATACCCAGTCATGCCAGCACCAGTTGTTAAAGATACTTTTTTCTCCATTGTATAATTTTAGTTACTTTGTAAAAAACAACAACAGCAACAACAACACAACAACAACAATAAAAAAAAAACCAAGTGTTCTTAGGTGTGTGAACTCAATGTGATTCCATTGGTCCACCTGTCTGTTTTTATGGCAATACCAAAAGTTTTTCATTACTATAGCTGTATAGTAGATCTTGAAGTCAGGGATGGTGATGCCTCTGGAAGTTACAGAATACATTTGAATTTAGATCCCAAACTAAACTGTAAATATGCTGCAAACAAATCTCAATCAGAAGACAGAAGAGCCAACGGATCCACTCTTGGCCTTAGTGTAAACAGAAGCTGGTGTTCTTGTAAATTTTGGTTTTGGCCTTAAACATTATAGTTTGTTTGTATCTCTGCTGCTCCACCAGTTCAAGTGTTAGAAACTATTTCTTTCATTCCTATGCTGGTGACATTTGAAAGTGAGCCCTTTAGGAAGTTATTAGGTTGAATCTCCTTTTTCCCCATATCCATTACTGCTTGGTGTGTGCAGGGGAGACAGCTTCCAAGCAGCACGGGGCTCAAAGGGAAATCCAAAGCATTGGTGATACTAGACTTTTCTATCTAAAGGGATAAGGGAAAAAGACACTCACACTCTCTTTTAATGGCTTTCTTCTTTATTCTTCTGCGTTCTTTTCTATGTTATTTCTTTTTTTCTTTCTACTGCACATTTTTTTCTACTGCTTATAAATCCCCAACAAAGTTTTTCAGGCAATATAGGAATTGCAGTGTGGTTACATTCTGGTTTTAGCATGAATGATTACAATGAATACAAAACAAACAGTAAGAAACAGCATGCTTTCTATATCCCTTACATGATTAAACATTTTACACATTATAGGTGAAACACAAATTATCCCAAGAACCCACGTGTATTTATATCAAAGCAACTTGTTTTAGAACAACCATTTATGCAAGCAAGGTATTCTCCTCAGTCAGGTCTTTTACTGTCAGGCTACATTTTGTAGTTACAAAGAAAAAGCCAATTGCTTTATTACTTATCTTGAAAAGTAATCTTATAATGAATCTTAAAGGAATCACAAACTTAAACTTTCATATATGAAGAAGAATAAGTCAACTCTACTTTAAATCTTTAGGGTACATACTCATCAATAGTTTTTTGGGTTTTTTTATATCATAAGGACGAGGGCAAAAATGGGTAAAAGAAATTAATCATCACTTTTGGTAATCAACTAATCCAAGCAAGATGTCTGCTAATGATAATTGAGCTGCTTTGTCCTTGTTCTCTGACCTTAATGAGTTCTGCATTCAACTGTGTGCCTTTCTAAAACTTTAAATTATCTCCTTGCGTATTTTAACCTCATAGCTATTTGATGTAAACATATTAATCAAACTTTAAATTATTTTCAAAGCTTTATTTCAGCTATGTTGTACTCCAAAATCTGGGAATGTATCTCTAAACAGTAAGCTTAAAAGAATTTAAGCTAGCTGGGTTACTGTACTCAATTGTTTTTCTTTTTTTTTTGTTTCCAGTTTATTTATTTTTTATTAAAAATTGCCATCTCCTCCCCTCCTCCTCCTCCTTCCCTCCCCTCCCCTCCACCCATACCCCCACTCCCTCCCTCTCCAGGCCAAAGAGCCATCAGGGTTCTCTACACTATGTTGAGTCCAAGGTCCTCCCAACTCCCTCCAGGTCCAGGAAGGTGAGCAACCAAACTGACAAGGCTCACACAGAGCCCATCCATGTCGTAGAGGAGCACCGGACTGAGCTCCCAAAGTTCTGATGAGGAGCAGAAGGAGAGAGATCATGAGAAAGAAAGTCAGAACCATGAGGGATGCGTTCACCCACTGAGACGGCAGGACAGAACTAATGGGAGACCACCAAGTCCACTTGGAATGGGACTGATGGAACATGCGACCAAATCGGACTCTGAAAGTGGCTGATGGTGGAGGCTGACCGAGGAGTCAATTGTTTTTCTTAATCATTAACCAAAACTACAGTTTGTGCGGCTCCTCAATAGAAACTCATGTGTTCTGGCTGTGTGATACTTCCTTGTTTATATTTTTATTCATCAAAACTCCATTTAAACTAACATTAATATTATCAATCAGACAGTACAGCTTAAGAAGGAATGATCTTATTAATAACCCTCAGGTAAAAGTGCCCAGTAGAATGGGATGTTTCCACAAGATAAACACATTATATTATTACAGGCACTGGGGAATCTCCACACACCCATTCACACCATGCCAGATACCAGAGAAAGATAGTAGCAACAAACATGTAAAAGGCACAGCAGAAGCAAAAGACATTCTGGGGTCAGGGGTTTTGGAGTCTAGCCTGTCTAAGACTGACCCATCAGAGAGTTTCCTCCTGGTAGTTTGACACCTTGAACTTCAATTGCCTGCTGCTGCTGCTGCTGCTGCTGCTGCTGCTGCTGCTGCTGCTGCTGCTGCTGCTGCTGCTGCTGCTGCTGCTGCTGCTCTGACATGACCACCAGAACAAATCCAATCTGTTACTCCTGTCTTTTTGTTGTAGGAATTGAGACCACTGATGCTGAGTTATCAATGAGCAGTTTTTGTCAATTTCTGTTATTTTGTTGTTATGGTGTGGGCTCTTCCTCTGCTCTCTTGATTTGCTGCTCTGGGTAATTCATTTCTGTGGGTTTTTAATTTTATTTTTGATGGAGATGTGGTTAATTTCTTTTTTATGTTTATATATTTATTAGGCTTTTTGAGTTACCAGTACTGCAACCACACCCTGTGCAACTGCTCTGTAATAAACAGGGATTTCAAATGGAGAAGGAAGAGAAGAGGGGGATAATAAACAAAGCAAGGGTGAAGCCTTGCATTAGGTTATAACACAAGCAACTACGCAAAACCAAGTAGTCTTGACCTGGTACTTCAGAGCCTGAGATCTAAAATGCATTAGTGTATTTGCAACATGAAAGCAGAACCAAAAGTTGATTTTATTTTCATTTCTTTGTTTCTCTCTGTTTTTTTCTTTTTTATTAAAAATTTCCATCTTCTCCCCTCCTGCTCCTCCTTCCCTCCCCTCCCTTCCACCCATACCCCCACTCCCTCCCTCTCCAGGCCAAAGAGCCATCAGGGTTCCCTTCACTATGTTAAGTCCTCCCAACTCCCCCTAAGTCCAGGAAGGTGAGCAACCAAACTGACAAGGCTCACAGTGAGCCTATCCATGCTGTAGAGTCCAAGCCCATCGCCATTGTCCTTGGTTTCTCAGTCAGCCTCCACCGTCAGCCACATTCAGAGAGTCCGGTTTGGTCCGCTGTTCCATCAGTCCCATTCCAACTGGGCTTGGTGACCTCCCGTTAGTTCTGTCCCACCATCTCAATGGGTGAACGCACCCCTCACGGTCCTGACATCCTTGCTCATGATCTCTCTCCTTTTGCTCCTCATCAGGACCTTGGGAGCTCAGTCCGGTGCTCCAATGTGGGGCTCTGTCATTCTCCCCTTCCATCTCCAGGTGAAGGTTCTATGGTGATATGCAAGATATTCATGAGTATGGCAATAGGATCTGAACATTTCTGGCTCCCTTTCTTCAGCTGCCCAAGGAACTAGCTGGGGGCATCTTCCTGGACACCTGGGAACCCCTTTAGAGTCAAGTCTCTGCCAACCCTAGAATGGCTCCCTTAATTAAGATATATACTTCCCTGTTCCCACATCCACCCTTCCTATATCCCAACCATCCCATTTCCCCAAGCTCTCCCCATCGTCCACTTCACACTATTCTCTTCCCATCCCCCCATCTCGCCCCTCCCACGCCACCCCCAAGTTCCCAATTTTTGCCCAGCAATCTTGTCTACTTCCAATATCCAGGAGGATAACTATATGTTTTTCTTTGGATTCACCTTCTTATTTAGCTTCTCTAGGATCACGAATTATAGGCTGGATGTCCTTTATTTATGGCTAGAAACCAATTATGAGTGAGTACATCCCATGAAAGTTTCCCTCTAGTGCCTTCTTTAGAGCTGGATTTGTAGAAGGATATTGCACAAACTTGATGTTATCAAGGGATGATTTTCTTTCTCAAACATTGTGATTGACAGTTTTGCTCATATAGTAGTCTTTGCTGGTAAATGTGGTCCTGTAGAGTTTGTAGAACATCTACCCAAACCCTTCTGGCTTTTAGCGTATCTGCTGAGAAGTCAACCTTTATATGTTACTTGACATTATTTTTTTGTAGCTTTTGATCTTATGTTTATGTTTTATACATTTAATGTTTTGATGATTATGTGTCATGGGAATTCTCATTT